>NC_089218.1:11692931-12385431 GCF_963930695.1 Labrus bergylta | reverse complement strand
GGTGAAGATGCAGACAGACGATTGAAGATGCAGACAGACAGGTGAGGATGCAGAAAGACAGGGGAGGAAGCAGACAGACAGTTGAGGATGCAGACAGACAGGTGACGATACAGACAGACAGGTGAAGATGCAGACAGACAGTTGAGGATGCAGACAGACAGGTGAAGATGCAGACAGACAGGGGAGGAAGCAGACAGACAGGGGAGGAAGCAGACAGACAGGGGAGGAAGCAGACAGACAGGTGAGGATGCAGACAGACAGGTGAGGATGCAGACAGACAGGTGAGGATGCAGACACAGTTTAGGATGCAGACAGACAGGTGAAGATGCAGACAGACAGGTGAAAATGCAGACAGATAGGGGAGGAAGCAGACAGACAGGTGAGGATGCAGACAGACGGGTGAGGATGCAGACAGACAGGTGAGGATGCAGACAGACAGTTTAGGATGCAGACAGACAGGTGAAGATGCAGACAGACAGGTGAAAATGCAGACAGATAGGTGAGGATGCAGACAGACAGGTGAGGATGCAGACAGACAGGTGAAGATGCAGACAGTCAGTTGAAAATGCAGACAGACAGGTGAGGATGCAGACAGACAGGTGAGGAAGCAGACAGACAGGTGAGGATGCAGACAGACAGTTGAAGATGCAGACAGACAGGTGAGGAAGCAGACAGACAGGTGAGGAAGCAGACAGACAGGTGAGGATGCAGACAGACAGGTCACGTCTCATTGAATCATCAGACCTGCAGGCGACCTGAGGTGAAGTCAGACAGTCTCACCTCCTGCAGCCGTGCACCGGGACTCCCTGAGGAGGAGCATGAGGAGGAGGAGGAGCATGAGGAGGAGGAGGAACATAAGGAGGAGGAAGCATGGGATGATGAGGATGATGAGGAGAAGGAGGAGGAGGAGGAGGGTGCTAAGGGAGGAGGAGGAGGAGGAAGAGAGAGAGAGGGTGAGGATGCTGAGCAGAGGCAGGGCTCCCTGAGGAGGAGCATAAGGAGGAGGAGGAGCAGGAGGAGGAGGGGTGACTGTCTGATGTGATGAAGATTAAATGGAGCATCCTAACATTTTTTATCCAAAAACACAAGTCAGGGGAACGTGTGAGAACTGACAACTTTAAACCAAGTAAATTAAGACAACAGCTAAAGGGTAAATAAAACAACAGCTAACAAGTAAATAAAACAACAGCTAACAAGTAAATAAAACAACAGCTAACAAGTTACCAAGACAACAGCTAAAAGGTAAATAAAACAACAGCTAACAAGTAACCAAGACAACAGCTAAAAGGTAAATAAAACAACAGCTAACAAGTAACCAAGACAACAGCTAAAAGGTAATTAAAACAACAGCTAACAAGTAAATTAAGACAACAGCTAACAAGTCAACCAAAAAAGCTAACAGGTAAACTAAGACAACAAGTGCTTAATCCAGCCTTCTGTGTTTAATTTACTGAAAGAAACAGCAGTCTGATTCATTTCTTATTAAGTGCAGTAACGACTAACCACCAGAGGGCGCCCTTTCTATATAAAGTGATTTATAAGTGATAAAATGCATTTATTTTCAACCTTTTAATTAGAGTCTTACATCATTGTATGGTAAATTATTTATATTAAAGCTGCATTTTTACCTTCAACCTTTTCATAGTAGTTTTAATTTTACTTTTCAAACTTACCTTTTAATCAAAAAAAAGAGGTCACATTAAGCCTTAGGATGCAGGATGATGGAGGGGAACAGTTTCCTGTTCCTGTAGTACAGACCATCAGGGCCACCTCCTTAGTCATCCGGTGGATAATGCGGTGGACAGTGGAACGAGGAATCCCGAATGCTCTGGAGACCACCCTGTATGATGTTTCCACTTGCCAGCCAGAAGAGGAACACCAGGGTCTCAATTTGGGTACCCCATCCATGTCTCCAATCCTGGAGAAGAAGGCCCCACAGCACTTCCAGGGCCTCCCTGCTCAGCCGGAAATCAGGCCGTGTGTCTTCCTGCTGGTTAAAAAACCTGTCCAGCAGGTACACTGAGGTTTATCCTGCAGTACAGGTATCGGTGGTTTGCCTATTGAAAAGACAGAGAAGGAAAATTGTTATATAAACAATAACTAGACAGCTATCAAATGTGAAAAGCTTAAATAGAGAAGGATACATAGTTAATGGCTGTCTCTATCTATCTATCTATCTAGTTCTTTGTCTAACATTACGGTTTTTAATACGAAATGATCAGAGGTAAATTACATTATTATGATTTTTCTTGCCTCTGTAACTTTTGCTAAATGTTGCTAAGTACTACGCTCATGATGGATTAACGTTAGGTCTTAATATAATATAGCAATGAGTAAGGAATTTGTTAACACTTGTTAATTTAGCCATATTGATTGATTAGTCCAAATAAACCACGTTTGTTGTTGTTGTTGTTGTTTACTAACTTGGATTAGTGATGTGTCGTTCGTGAACGATTCGTTCAAAACGAATGAATCATCTGGGTGAACGAACTGAACTGAATCACTTACGGAAAAGAGTCGTTCATTTCTCAACTTCAGTTGCGCTACTTCTCCCTCTCATGTCTCCAAAATTGAGGAAGTAGAAAATATATTATTTAACATTTAGGTGTTGCGAAAATGTATGTGCTTTTTATATCTGCTGTCAGTTTACAAACGGCTTTTATATCCAACTCAATTTCACTCAGCTGACTGTTTTAACATCCACTAACGATCGTGTTTCAGTCAGTACAGTGTGTGTGTGTGTGTGTGTGTGACTGAGGCTGGTGACTCGCAGTCTCGCTCGTTCACGTTCAGTCAGTGTTTCGTTCAGTGAACGAATCACTGACTGACTGACTGAGAGGAAGAGAGAGACTCAGAGCTCCCGTTCAGTACGTTCAGTGAACGAATCAATCACTCACTGACTGACTGACTGAGAGGAAGAGAGTGACTCGGAGGCGGAGCTCCCGTTCAGTACATTCAGTGAACGAATCACTGACTGACTGAGAGGAAGAGAGAGACTCATAAAGTAGCCTAAGCTATTATTATTATTATTTTGGGGCTTTTTGTGCCTTTAATGGATAGAGTCGGAAATCAGGGAGACAGAGAGAGTGGGGAATGACATGCGGGAAAGAAGCCACAGGTGGGAAGTGAACCCGGGCCGCCCGCTTGAGACGACAGTCTCCATACATGGGGCGCGCGCACTAACCACTACGCCACCAGCGCCCCAATGTTATTATTTTTTAAATAATAATTATTTAAAATATAACTGTTCTGGCATAGGATATATTCGTTGCCATGCATATTTTCTGCTGACATGTAGCCTATATTAAATTAAATTAATTGTCATTCATGATAATGTTTGCAAACTGAAAGCTGCTTTAACAGGCACATACTTTTTCACGACACCCAGCCTAACTGTTATTAAAAATATTTAGTGCCGTGCTTCCTCTTGTTCATTGTACTACTAGGTCGTTCAGTGTACGAATCATTGACTGACTGATGCTCAGTGAGTGATTCATTCACTGAACGTACTGAACGAGAGCTCCGCCTCCGAATCTCTCTCTCCCTCTCAGTCAGTCAGTCAGTGATTCGTGTACTGAACGTACTGAACAGAACGGTCGGGGAAAATATATGTGATTGTTTAAGCAGCTTTCAGTTTGCAAACTGTAGCTTTATCCAACTAAATTCTCAGCTCAGTGGTTTATTATTCACCACCGGCTGTTCTCAGTACGATCGCGAGCAGAACTAAACATTCGGCCGTGTTTCAGCGTATTAAATTCTGATTCACAGACAGAGCTGCAGAGAAGTACTGAACGATTCAGTGAACGAATCTTTTGAACGAATCACTTTACTGAATTGATTCTACTGATTCAGTAGACTGAAAAAAAACGTATTTTCCCATCACTAGTCTGTCGCGTGTCTGGCAGCAGGTGTGCCGTGTGCAGTTCAGAAAGTGGGGGGAGGGGGGGGATGGATGAAAGGGGGCGCTTGATTTATGAGACAGCATACACCAAAGTAACCACACTGATATGATGAACAGAGCCAGAAACAGACAGGCGAGCCTGGTATAAAATCAAACGTCATGTTCACTGCACATGGTGGCTCACAGCCAGCAACTCGTTGAGGAGGAGGGAAAACAAAAAATAGACTCATTCTAATGTCATGTTTTTTCTTACTGTGTTTATCAAGTCTATCTAAAGCTACTGTTGTGTTGTACTTTTTTAAATAAAAAAAAGTAATTGATCCATGGTCTGGAACAAGTTTTAATAATTATAACAAGTTAATGTAATAATTATAACTTACAATAATAATAACTGAATATATATACTTATGTATATAGGCTACACACAATTGGCAAGCTTTAAGATATAAGTTTTTAATCACTTTAGACCTCAACCTCCCTCGTAAAAAAATGCATATCACCTAAAGATGATTTAATCCAAAAGGCATTCAAGTTTATATCGTGAGAGTCAGAAAGTGTTCACTGGGGGCGTGGCCTCTTCATGGGAAAGGTGGGGACGTCTACAGTCAGGATTTGTGTAATATATGCTCGGTGGTTCTTCTGGATGTGTGACACAGTAGGGGCTGGGCAATTGGGTAAGCAGCATGGTAATTGTGGGGACTGAAGAAGTCAGGATCGGTGCATCATTAGGTCTTATTCATTACTACATTAATAACTTCCTTTAGTGAAAATGCAAGCACTAAACTGAAATATAAATTATTGTTAGACGTAATTGACAAAAAATATTAACAGATATAAGGTATTCAGAATTTTTTTTTAATAAACATACTTCCAATTATGCCGTAACATGTCTACAAAATCCCACTATACATAATATAAAGGCCCTTACACAATTAATACATCATCCCTTTTTTTATTTACTTCTTGAACAAATGATACATTTAAACAAAATTGATGATAAAAAAATCAATCTGAGAAGAACCCAATATTTACACGAACATTATAATCTCAGAATGCCTCCATTAACCATGTGTGCCATAGGAATGCTTAACACAAAGGATATCACAATTATTATTTTTTGAAGTTTAGTGAGGCTACAGTAGCCCTTGACCTCTAGCCTTAATCAAAATCCAATGCATTCATCTTTGGGTCCAAGTGACCATTTATGTCAGAGGTAATGAAATTCTGTCCAGTCATTGCTGAGCTATCATATTTAGAAATAAAATGGTATGAGGTCAAAGTGTACTTGATCTTATAAAACACCAAAACATAATGCCTCTGCCCATAGCTATTGCTGGCACTGCAACATAAACTTTTAAATCATAAATTAGAGTAAAACTATGAACCCTCTTGAAGAGCACAAGATCCTTTTCAGCTTGCGATGCTGAAACCTTTCCTGGTCTTTTCTGACCTTGAGCAGAGGGTGGAATCAGGTGTAACAGCAGTAAAATCGATGACAAGTCACTCTCCCAACACAACTTTGATGTCAAAACACTTAAAATGATATGAACCGTCAACAATATTCAAGGCACCTGCAATAGCAGCAACATTTCTTTGTTTTTACCGACACTTTCTGAACAATAGGCTCTGTTCACTTAATGCCAGAGGAGAAAAAAAGTCTATCAGTAAAACACAAGAACAGCAGTATGCTTACAAGGAGCTTACCAAAGTCAACATCCACTTCTGTGCCATCTTCAAGAGGATCAGGTGCCAGCAGGAGTTCTTCAAGCTCACTGACTGAGGGGTGCTTTCTGCATTGCTGGATCATTTTCTTCTTGAATGTGGTCGGCCACCTCTCCAGAAGCTTTCCAGAAAACATCTTCTCCGAACATTAGAGTGAAAAATCCTGCTCAACCTGGAGTGAGGGTATCAGATGAAAACTTCAGAATAACCAGCAAACCAAACAGGAGGCATCACTGTGCTTCTATATTCATTACAAGAACAGGTTAAAAATCACAATAATGATGCACCGGTTACAGGATGAATAGCAACTTTCAACTGGAACGACCAAGTACTCAGTGCCACTCTCGCCATCATAGTAATGTTCCTTTCAGGATCAAATTGGATCAAATAAAAACAGATTATTATTAACATTTCATGGTAAAAAAAATATATGCTGGTTTGTGATTCAAAATGTTTTAATACAGTGTCATCACAACAACCATTTTTGTGTGTAACTTACGTAGCCATTCTTTGAGGTAGGGGAATAAGGACACAATTCCTCTGGCATACATTTCTTTCACTTGTCTGGGTGGTGATGTACTGCCAGAGTAAAGAAAAGATTTTTCTGTCACATCCCTTTCCTTATAATTGAAAGCTAGATTGCAGACAGAGTTAACAATCAACAAGTTACCGATTTTTCTCTGTCATGTCAGCTGCCAAAACGTTCACCATTTTTCTTCTACTTTCATCAGCCAAATACTTTGTTTGATTGTATTCATTTATTATACGTTCCCCACCAGATGTCTTGGCAAGAATGGATTCCACCAACTTAAAACACAAATAAATGACAAAACAATTCATCATGTTGGGAATATATACTGCAATTCAGAACCACTTTTATCATCAAAACTAATAAAAAATAAATAAAACTAAAGCAAATTAAACAACAGAAAGAAAGAAGAAAACAATTATAAATGGTTCTCATATAAGTAAACTTGTAAAATGATTGGCTTTTATATTTATTAAATCAGATATTCATATATGTCAATGCAACAAACCTGTATCATACTTCATGGTTAGTACCCCAGTTGAGGGATCCTTGACCACACCCTCATCCAACTCAGTGCCTGAATTTTTGACCCCACATTAATCTACCAGTACATTTTTTTTACTCTGAAATAAATCCTTAAAAGGGGTTTAAGTGGCAAATAATAGTGTTAATCAAAAAAATAAAAAAAATTGTATTAAAATATCACAACTTAAGTTTATGCAAAATATGCATCTATTCTTAAGGGGATACTTTAAATAGGAGCATAGAAGACCTGTTGATGTATAAAAAAAAAAAGATTTACAAAAGTTTAGTACTTGAAATTGTGCCATCATTTCTCCCATGCAAGTTAATTCCACAATATTAATTTCTTACCTGCATTCAAAAATTCTGTCAGACTTGTATGTAAGCCCATTTCCGCCAGTTTGACTTTTTATCACATTATTCTGACATTTTATCTCATAATTTTGACTTTTTATCTCATAATTATGACTTTATTATTTTCATTTTTATTTTTTAAACTGGTGGAAATGTGCTTCCATAGGACTTGGCTCTGTTATTCTAACAAATATTTGGACATCTCCAAGTTTTGCTTTAAGCAGCATACTGACCAGAACCAGGAAATGGGACCACATCACTCCTGTCCTGGCTTCTCTGCACTGGCTCCCTATACAGTCTAGAATAGAATTCAAGATCCTTCTTCTCACCTACAAAGCTCTAAATGACCATCCTACCTGAAGGAGCTACTAGTGCCGTACTGTCCCTCGAGAGCGTTGCGGTCCCGGAGTGCAGGCCTGCTGGTGGTACCTACAGTCTCCAAGTGTACTATGGGGGGTAAAGCCTTCAGTTATCGGGCTCCTCTCCTCTGGAACCGCCTTCCAGCTGGGGTCCGGGAGGCAGACACAGTCTGTATTTTTAAGAATAGACTTAAAACTTTCCTTTTTGATAAATTTTATAGTTAGTGCTGGTGTAGACCAGCTCTTAGTCATGCTGCTATAGGCTTAGACTACCGGGGAAACTGGCACCTTGAGCTCCTCTCTCTCTCTCTCTCTCTCTCTCTCTCTCTCTCTCTCTCTCTCTGTGCATATACAGTACATCATATTACTGCATGTATCTATCTGTAAATCTCAGTCACTAACCACCTACTTTCCTGAGAGCTCTTAAGCTCTCTTAGGCTCCTCAAGATCGTTGGTTGACGGCCTGCCAGAACAACCCCCACCCCTACCCGCCTTTTAATAAGGCAGTTTTTTCTTACCACTGTAACTTTTGCTGCTTTGCTAAAGTGCTCATGATGGATAGGCCGGGTCTTTGTAATATAGCAATAAGTAAGGTCTTTTACCTGCTTTTTGTAACATAACAATGAGTAAGGTCTTTTTACCTGCTCTTTTGTAATGTTAACAGACAAAGATAAGGTATTTTACCTGCTTTTTGTAAAGTGTCTTGAGATAACACTTGTTATGAGTTGACGCTATACAAAATAAATTGAATTGAATTGAATTGAATACTATCTGCAGAGATTTAAGCACATTGATTCACAAGTTAAAAAGAAAATATGCCTAGTACAATAAACAAACATAATACATCTATAAATAAACATATTTATCGTTAACATGTATCACACCACCGACATACAAAAGAGAAACACAATGTTTAAAACGGAAATCTTTTGCTTACAATTGTTTTGTTCAGTAATACTTTGTATTTAGTTGCAATTAAGAGTTTAAAAAAGTTGACAATACACAATTGGCGATATCAGGAATGGTCATTCAGTGACCTATTTAATTTAGTACCTTAATACATTTAATACATACCGAAATCGTTATTAATAGAGGGGGCAGGACTAATCTTTACCAACAAACAGGGGACTTGTCTTCCCCTGCCTTCATTCAAACTAAAAGAGAAAGAAGGAAGGAAGGAAATAAGATGTGTATTCAATCTTTTGGACCGGAACACGTGGCAATGAGAGCCATTTTACTGCTCGACGGTTGTTGTTTTTTTTCCATCCTACCCTGCGTCTACTCGCAAATTTAAAGGCCCTGACACACCAAGGAGACCGTCGCTCGTCGGTGAGCGGTCGTCGCCCTAGTTTTTGTGGTGTGTCCAAATGTAGGCCCAGTTGGCCTACATTTGGCCAATTCCACGTGTTGAATCAGCGTCGTCAGTCGCCTGCGCGGTTGGTGAGAGGAATCTCTCTGACTCTCTATGATTCTGTTCAGCGAAACAGGATTTTCACCTTTTCATCAGCTATTATTCTCCATTAGAAGTTCCTATATTACGAGTGTTGAGCGACAGCAGTCAGAAAATTGTCTTCTCGTATCATAACAACGATTTATTTATCCGCGTTCTCTTCCGGTTTCCCCCTTTTTGGAATGACGATTACAGACTATCGCCCCCTGCTGGCATGGAGAGTTATTGCCTCTCAGGCATGCGCAGAACATACATGGTGGTTGTCCGTCGGCTGCAGTCTTTGCGATGTGTTCTAGTGAAACTTTTTGGCCAAGACAAAAGGCGTCGTGCGCCGACGCCACAGGCGGCCTTCTTTGCCGTATGCTTGGTGAGTCAGGGCCTTAAAGTAGCATCAGTTGCACAAAATGAATAAAATGACGACAGAGATTTTAACATGAAATGTTGCACCAAAGTCCATGCATGCAAGGAGAGACTTTACAGCAGGCGAGTCCGCTTCAGACTCCGCTCACAACGCGTACGGCGACTAGTTCAACCATATCATATGATAATATGGTTTCAGTAAAAGACAAGATAAATGCAATGGTTCCTCTAACATTATAAGCCTAATCAGGGTAACATCAAGCTAATGACCTGACTCCCCCATCTTGCCAAGTCTGCTATTTTACTGTTAAATATAACACGTAACCAAAAACAAAACCACAAACGAACGCTCTACATAATATTAACAATATCAACATTACTTTAAACTAATAGTTTCAAACTTCATGTTATCTATTTCATGCTCAGCAGTTGCAGGTAGCGCCGACATTTAAGCTAGTTATCGTACATTTAGCATGGGGAGTTCGATGGAATTCAGTATTTTAAGATACAAAACCAGCTGTAGGATATTGTTAACAACAATATAAAGTTATTTCTATATTCTACCCCGGGTAAAATGCCAAATACTTAACTTAATATGAAAAAACAGACACTTACTGCAGTCCGTCTTCACAAAGAAAATATCGCCATGCACTTGCAAAATTCTGGTCTTGGTCGGTAGTCACAGGGCAGAGGTGGGAGGGGCTTTCAAGAGTGCCTTTGACACTACGTCCTCTTACTCCAAGAATTCTCACCAACACTAGGGCGCATCTTACACCACCTGTTGTTGCAATGACTCTGGCAGAGTCATTATACTTTTACACTGCATATTTTTCACTGGGGAATTTACTGTGTAAAATCTTTATTAAAAAGGAGGAAATGGATCCACCCTAGTATTTTTCATTAAGACCGGTTGGGTCTATAGTTTTTAGTAGATGGATTCATTTCCTCTCCGCCGCTTGTCTCTGGACAGTCGTCCAGTCCCTGTTGCTATACAGGCCCATGCTCTCAACATTGTGTTGGCCGTGGAGTTTAAAATGTGCATACAAGACACTGGTACCATTCCCGCTGTTCATTTAGTAAAAGTGCTGCTTTATTCTAGCTGTTATGTCGTTCCTGATCTCCTCCACATAGAGTCTGTGGCAGGCCTTGATTGCCCTGATTGTCCTCACCTGTGTCTTGTTAGTCTCACCTGTGTCTGATTACCCTATGTCTATTTAGTCTCTGTGTTTCTTCCCTTCTGTGTCGGTTCATTGTTGTTTGTATGTCAGTTACTTGTGGTTTCCTTGTGGCTAGTTTTCTACTGTAGTAAGTTATGTGTTTGCCTTTGGCCTTTTTATTTAAATAACTATTTTTTTGTTAGATCTGCATCTGGGTCCTCCTCTTAGTTTTTCTCGAACTGTGACAGAATGAACCGACCCACTCCCCTGTCCCTGTGGGAGGTCCTGCCCACTCCTATGACTCCTTTGTCTCTGTGGGAGGTTCTGCCCACTCCTCTTTCCTGGTTAGAGGTCCTGCCCACTCTCGTGTCTCTGTGGGAGGTCCTGCCAGCTCCTGATTCCTCGTTGGAGGTCCTGCCCACTCCTGTTTCCTCGTCAGAGGCCCTGCTGACTCCTGTGCCCTCGTCAGAGGTCCTGCTGACTCCTGCGTTCTCGTCAGAGGTCCTGCTGACTCCTGCGTTCTCGTCAGAGGTCCTGCTGACTCCTGCGCCCTCGTCAGAGGTCTTGCTGAATCCTGCGTTCTCTTCAGAGGTCCTGCTGACTCCTGTACCCTCGTCAGAGGTCCTGCTGACTCCTGCGTTCTCGTCAGAGGTCCTGCTGACTCCTGCGTTCTCGTCAGAGGTCCTGTTGACTCCTGCACCCTCGTCTGAGACCCTGACGACTCCTGCACCCTCGTCGGAAGTCCTGCTGACTCCTGCTGACTCCTGCTGACTCCTGCCCCCTCGTCAGAGGCCCTTCCCGACTCCTGTAGTAAGTTGTGTGTTTGCCTTTGGCCTTTTTGTTTAAATAAATATTTTTTGTTAGATCTGCATCTGGGTCCTCCTCTTAGTTTTTCTCGAACTGTGACACCCCTGCCCTAATATCTATAGAGTGCAGAGCCTCCATTACAGCAGAGGAAGTGATGTGTTTGATGTGTTTTTAGGGTGCTGTGAGTTGAGACTGTCCAGAAAAGTCAGAAAGTCCTGTTGTGTGCCATCCCATAGGCTGAAGATGTCGTCCAGGTACCGGAAATACAGGAGGGGTTTGATGAGGAGTTTGGTGAAAGCCGTTTCCCCCCCAGTGGGCCAGGTAGATATCGGCATATGCTGGGGCATATTTCTGGCCCATCGCACAGCTGCACAGCTGGAGATAGCGCTGGCTGTTGAATATGAAGTCGTTACGGGTGAGGGTCATCGATAGTAGCTGTAAAATGTGGCTGTTGGGTCTGGATGGGTCTGGGTGTTTGTTGAATATATGTTGTATTGCAGCTAATCCGAGTGGTGTTTCTATATTAGTGTAAAGTGAATCTATGTCTATGGAGAAGAGGAATGTCTGGCCGGGTACCTGCAGGTGTTTGATTTTATTAACAAAATGGTAGGTGTCCTTGATGTAACTGGGGTGAAGTTTGGCAAGTGGGTTGATGAAATGGTAGATATATTCTGTTATTGTGTATGTTTCCGAGTTACAGTCACTGATGATGGGGCGGCTGACCGGAACAACAGAGGGGACCGTCCAGGTCTCAGGAGGCTTGTGGATCTTGGGGAGCAGATAGAAGAGACAGGGCTGGGCTCACTGGGACCGTCCAAATATTGTTTTTGTTTGAAATTTATTAATTTTTGTCTGTAGAGTGTCTCTGTAATCTTTCTAACTAGTGTCTGTGTCTCTAATTGTAGTGGGTGTGTCAGTGTTTTATAATATGTGCTGTTATTTAACTGTCTGTGTGCTTCTAAGATATAATTGTCCCTATCCTGAATAACTATTTGGCCCCCCTTATCTGCTGGCTTAATGACTATGTGTTTGTGATTACCCAATGTTCTGATGATGCGTTTGTGTTCCTGACTAATGTTGTGCGTTCTGTGTGGCAGGGGTCGCCAATGTGTGAGTGCGAGGTTGTTTTTATGGATGAGTTGAGAAATGGCAGGTGAAAGTGTGTCTGCACTGAAAAAAGTGAAACTGCCGTGTCGTTTATTTGAAATGCATTTTTATATTGGACTAAGTGAAAATCATGCTTTCTGTTTCAAACCTGTTTTGTCTAGTTTGCCTTAAAGCAGATAATGAACCCCCTAGAACAAATTAAAAGAACAAAGTTTTATGTCATGTGACCACTCGACGTCACATCTCCTTGCTCGCGCCAGCCAGCGTTTTTACCGTCCGCCATTACCTCGCTTCGAATGTGAAGACTCCGTCACTCCGTGGCCCAATATATATGGAAATATTATGGGACTGTCATGTGATAATGCGCGTTTATCTTTAGTGAATATGCTTTATTATTTATCTTACATGTACCGCAACCATCAACTTTTTTTTTTTCTTTTCTTGCAAGCATTAACTAGTGTAGACCTTCGAGGTATCTGTATATGAGAAGGCAAATAAATGTCCGAATCAGTTGGAACGGGGTGCGTGTAATGTCCGATTGAGCCCGTGTGTGATTAGAGCCGTCCATTGGGTCAGCACAACTCAGAAAAGTAATTCAGGCGGCTGAAGAGGAGCCGTTCTGTCTCAGTGTTTTCCTGAGGGCGGGGCTGAACTGTAAGTGGCATAAACAACCGGGAAAAAAAAAAAAAAAAAACATTTATTAAAACTTAATTTGACAGTTTGGCGCTGGTTCGCCTGCCGTGTCTCTCAGTCATTGCCGATGTGTAGAGTCACCGTTTGTTTACTGCATGTAAACATTCAGTTTAAAGCCATTTCAGACATGCACTCCTTTATTATAATCCGACACACTCCAAACAGTGAATCCGTTCAGATAAGCAATAGAGGGTGTGATTAATAGTACAATATGTGATTAATTAAATACATTACATTATAGACAAAGAGTTCTGATTGAAGAGGAAGATGTCATATTCCATTGTTTCATCTGTCAGTTTATAATGCAGTATAGTACAATATTACCAGTGTGATTTAGGTCTAATTAATGATTTACAGCTTTAAGAAACCAGCTGTGAGGTCTGCAGTGGAGAAGAAACCAGCTGTGAGGTCTGCAGCCTCACAGAGAAGCAGCAGCAGAGCCCACAGTGTCACAGGGAGAGGAGGGAGTGATGCGGCACAGAAAGTAGTCCCCACAGGAACACCATCGTCTGTAACAAGAACACGTGTGTGTTCAGATTAACAGAGTCTGTCTGACAGTGATAAGGAAATAAACCACAAGAAGATCCTCTCTGTTATAAACCACGAGTCACACCTCAGCTATTAAAAACACAACGGACAATACGAGCAAACACGACAAGTATGTGTGTCAAACTGTCCGCCTGTATCCATTTCCAGACCCACTGCTGTGGAGCAACATTTGTAAAACCTCACGAGTCCGTTCTTGTTTAATAACTTTACTTTGGGTCAAAGTAAAAAAAAACTTTCTTGGCTTTAAAAGGTTTATTTTTGGGCATAAGAGACGTGACAGTAGAGTCAGAGATCGGGGAGAGAGAGAGTGGGGAAACGTGCCACAGGTCGGATTTGAACCCAGTCTGGTATCATGATCTTTATTGACTGGCTGTGGATCATGTTTAGAGATCAAACACTTCCTGGTCGTCCCTCTGGGGTCCTCTGACCTCTCTGTGATTCACAGAGCAAGTCTTTATGGACATGTTGTTTACCGCCTGCAGTTTGATCAGTTAGAGCCCCACCTGTGTTTGGTGACCAGTGGGACGGTCCAGTGAACGGCACAGGCTCCCGCCTCTGCTCCCCCTGGAAGTGATCTTTCAACTTCAGCCTCCTGTGGAAGGTGTGCAGGCAGAGCCGGCCCTAACCATTTTGGTGCCCTAGGCAAGATTTTAGCGGTTGCCCCTTAAATTGCAGCCAGTTTGACCACTAATATATTATATTCATCCACTTAAAGAAAACTGGCATACAGTTTTATGTTTAACATTATTTATTTATTTAAAAATAGAAAATACTTATAAATAAACATGAATAAAATGGTAATATTTTTTATAAATAAATACAAATAACTAGTGTAATAGAACAAACAATACCAAACAGTACCTCCCCGGTTACAGCAGAGTATGGTTTTAAATGTTTTGATTGCATCTGGAGAGAGAAGATGAGCATTTGTAAAACAATCTGCATTTTATAATATAGTGTGAACACAAAATATTATTTTCTGTTCAGAGCAGTACAGAAACGTCAGCATAGTTTTTCAGGTGAGCCCAAACGTTTTCCTAACAACCAGACCTACAGCATGCACAACTATCTATACAGTGAGGACTTCTAGCACAAAATGCATTCATGCTCTTAGACATCCATACTCTAAAGGCAAGAGCTTAAAACTATTAATGACAACAGGAAAATAAACATTTTAATCGACTAGGGTGAAAGCTAACTAAATACACAAAGATGTCAATAAATATAAAAGTAGGTTTTGTGTCCCAAACAACATAAGAAAAGAAGAAGTGTATTTCTTACACTGGTTATTTTTTTAACATGAATAATCTTTACCTAATAAAAGTACAGTGGAAATAACTGATGTTAACTGGAGCTAGGAAACACTGACGTTACTATCATCCATCCATAACAAGCTAGCTTAACTACAACAGATAATTGATCCGTGCAGCACGTTACCTTTGTGTCTTTTTCATATTTTTCCTCCTCTTCTTCTTTTTCGTCCCTGGGATCCCGAGGGCTTTGTTGTTTTTTACATCACGGTCATTTATAAACGTGATATTAAGTACGGTCAGTGTCTCTCACTTCTAATAAGTCAGCTGCCCTCCTCCTCCACAATGAGCAGGTAACGAGCAGCTGTGTTGTGATCAGCCATGTCAGGCAGGAGACAAGAAAATAGAACCTTTTTAAATGAGTTGTGTTTTCATGGCTTCTTTTGTATCATTACTAAATAAAAGCATGAAAATTATATTCAACTTTTCTGCCGCACTCATTTGGGGCACCAGCAGCGCCCCCTATGGATGATGGCGCCCCTAGCATTTGCCTATACTGCCTATGCCACGGGCCGGCCCTGTCCCCTCTGAGCTCCGGTCGGGTGGGTGGGTGTGGGGATGAAGGTGAGACCTTTTTCTAATATCTCCAGCTGCACGGCTGTGAGGGAGAAAACGGCACAGAGGTTGGTGATGTTGGACTGGTGGGGAGTTGTGATATGACAGTTGTCCCCAGTTATAAGTTTAATTGCTGTTTCCAGTACCTGAACAACATCCCGGCCGTGTCTGAAGTCCAATGTATGTGGTCCTTGTCTGTCTGGAAGAGTAGTGGGTTTATTTCGGGTATGAAATTGTATTTGGAAGCTATTGTTTCGTTGAGTTTTGTCAGTAGTGTCTGTTTGTATTTGTCCAGTCTGGTTGAAAAGTTTATGACGAATGGTGGCGTTGGGGAAAGTGGTCTGGCTGGTCCTCCACATAGTCTGTAGCTGTTTGAGTTGTGTGGTGGGGTCATGTTCTGAGAGGCAGTTATTGAGTCTGACTGATAGCATTACCTGTGTGGTGTTGTGGCATGGGTTGAGTTTCTTGAGTATGCTGGCTATGTGATGGAAGTTGGCTCCGGGAAAACTGTCTACCTGTATGTGTGGGTCGGTGAAAGGAGGGATCCGGGAGAGGTTGGAGTCACCTATAATGAGTGTCTTCTTCCGGACCTCCAGTGACCAGTCCTGTATCTTTCTGTTAGTGCGTGGGTGTGTGTGGGGTTCCGGCCTACTTGGGGAGCCATGTGCCGCCACAGAGGCCCTGGTGGTGTAAGAGGTGGATATCTCAGATGTTGGGGTTGTTTTCAGCTTTCAGCAGAGGGGCACGACAAGGGTTCAGGTTAGGGGGGGGGGGGGGGGGGGTAAGGTAGTAGGGAGGACAGGGGAGGAGGAGGAGGGAGGGCAGGTAGCAGTAGGTAGGAGAGGAGGGCGAGGGAGGTTACAGTGGGTGATAGATGGACCGGAAAAAGGATTTTAAGTTTCCATGGACAAACAGGTAGAGAGGCTGTAATAGGTACATTGAATGTGTGAACATCAGTGATAAAAAAGCTGCTACAAGCTCAAACTGTTGATTTACGTCTAAATGTATCTCTGAGTCATATTTCTATGGAATAAATCATCATATGATATTTAAATCTCTGATATAAAGGTAGTTCAAGCACCAAATCACATGAATTCCCCTCCAGTCAAAGGTCACTGAGATCTATGCTAAGATAGTTATCTTTAACAGCAGTTGAACTGTTCTCATCATGATCACATTTAGCTGATGACTGTTTATAGAGATTATTTGTGGGATAAGTAATAGGTGGTAAACATGAAGGTACAAAACGTCATCTTTCCATCAGATGTAGAAGCAAATAGTGTGTGTGTGTAAGAAGCTTTTATTAGTAAAGAAGAAGCTTTATCTGTGTAGCTCTAGTCAGCCATTGAAGCTAGCTAGTTCATGTTACTACTAATGTTAGCTTCATAAGCAAGTTTCAGTTTTGTGCTTGTTAAACTTGTAACTTGTGTAAAATGTATCAGAATTTCTATGAACATTTTAACCCTTTGGCACACATCATGCAGAGAAAAGGATTTTGCTTGGAAGAAGCCGTTCGTGCTTTTTCAGAAAAAAGTCCTGTTCTAACAAAAAAGATGTCAGAACAATGGAGGAGGCGGAAGTCACTATGCCTATCGAAACCCGAGAGTCGCGTTAAGACACGATCTGTAAAAAGAGCAGGTGAAAAGAGGAAGATATCTGAGGAAGATGCTGATTCTTTTGGTAAGTAAAGACATATAACTAGCTACCTAGTTAGCTAGCTAACATTAGCTGGATAGTTTGTTGTCAGTAACTTTTAGTTATTGTCATGTATTGGTTAGATAAGTCACATGAAGGTTCAAGTCCCGACCCTCCACACAGACACACCAACTGTTGAAGGAAGATTTGAACCGCAGACAGCAGAGTGAGGAAGGGGAGTCTGTCCTCTTCAAACAGTTTTTATTCTTCATGTGTCAAACACACCAATCATGAAAGAGTCAGTGTGATGTTCAGGAAGTGTTCACAGTCTGCAGTCAAAGTGCCAAAGTACTTAGTTCTACGTCTCAGTTCAGCTTTGAGACATTTCTCAGAGTAAAGTTGGATCACTTTGACTTTGTTGTTAAGATATTAGAAGTTAAACTACACAGTGTAAGTGTTGGACTGTAATCTGATATGAGCAGATTATTATTCCTGATGTGTTCATGTGTACGATCAGGGCTGGACTGACCATCTGACATACCACGTATTTTCATGAAGGGCTGACGCACCTTGTGACTGATAAAGTTCATTTTTAATAGCCGTCCCCTAAAGCAGGGACAGCTGTTCATTGGTTGGTGGAGCTAGATAGACTTAAAGCTGGACCAGTCAGGTCTTGAACAGGGTCATTCCCCCTCCCCCTTCCTCTCTGGGTAAGAGGAAGTGAGTCAACATCAGGAAACCGTGGGCGACTCTCTTGGGCTCGCTCCACATCTCACTCACTCTGCACGCCATGACAGCAAGAGGAGAGGAGAAATGTCAGAGCATTCAGATCCTTGCAGAGAAAAAACAGGAAAGAGGGTGAGACAGACAGACAGACAGACAGACAGAGAGAGAGAGAGACAGACACACAGACAGACAGATACACAGACGGACACACACACACAGACAGACAGACAGACAGAGAGACAGACACACAGACAGACAGACAGACGTAATAACTCTGATGATCGTTCTTCGCAGGGTGCAGCTCTTCCAGCAGGGGGCGCTCTACTATGAATCAGTTCAGCATCACTCCATCATCATCATCACTGCTCACAGTAACTAATAATGTTTGTTTGTATCAGGATGGAGAGACAGAGACCAGACTCTCCTGGACCCAGCTGTGTGTCCATGAAGAGTGACAGGTCTAAGGGTCTTCCTCATAACTTTAAAGATGGACTTCCTGCTGATGGAAGGTAAGAATTGAAATTGACAAAGAGCTCTGTTCTGCTTTTCTGTAACTCTTTCAGGTCCTCAGAATTCACCTCCTTCTCTTCTAGGTTTAAATAGTCCAGACCTTCCCCTCTGCTCTACTCACCTGTCTTCACTTTCCTCATCAGCTTCATTACTGGACTGTTTAGTTTTCTTACCACTTCATGGTCATTGTGTGCTTTGGTTCTGTCTTGTGTTTTTTCTTTTGAAGTGTTTGTTCTTGAACTCTGAACTGCCTGAAGGCTGTAAAATGTGGAAAAGATTCATTTTATTGCAGCTGAGTCCATTTATTTCTGCATTTGGGTCCTTCCCTGCTCCCTATTCCCTGACCCTGTCAGAACTAACCTGCCTGACAAAGAACCAGACGACAGTGTGATGGACTTCCTGACTTCACAGCAAAAACAGCCCGACTAGAAAGAAGTGGGGAAGTGCGACTCACAGACAGTCAGTACTTACCAACTTTCACTGCAGGCTGACAGCTCAACTACCGTACTGTAGCTAGTATAAGTGCAAACTCCACAAAGAGAAAACAGACAGAACTAAAAGAGCAACACGGCTGCACAGAAACTGAACGTTGTAGACATCACTGAACATGATAGAAATAGTCACACAGGAAGTCAGTTTAAACTTTATTCTTTCTGGGAAACCCCAAAATCAGACTGTGTCTTATATACCAGTCCTGGATCTGGATCTGCTCTGTATCCTGATAGAAGTTTAGGGCAGCCTGTGGACTCATAGTAAGGTCTGTATTCATGATATTAGTGGACATCTTACTCTACATTCTGAGCCAGTTGTGAGCCTTATTGAGGATTAATTTGGTCTGTAATCATTCATTCTTTTATAAATCTTTGTCCTGTGGCTCATCATGTTGAGGTTGTCCTTCCGTTAACTTCGATTTCATCAGTCTAAAGAATTTGAGGACAGACACAGTGCTGTTCTGCTTTTCTGTAACTCTTTCATCCTCAGCCGTTTGCATCCCTCTCAGTCTTCTGTCCATGTTCACCTCTCCCAGGACTCGTACTTTCCTCCTGTTTCTCCTTCTTCTTCACCAGAGGTCCTCAGAATTCACCTCCTTCTCTTCTAGGTTTAAATAGTCCAGACCTTCCCCTCTGCTCTACTCACCTGTCTTCACTTTCCTCATCAGCTTCATTACTGGACTGTTCGAATAGAAACAGAGAGAACTGTGGAGAACTTCAGCTCTGCCTCCTGATCACTGATTATCCATCTGCTAGTTTGAACTGGAACAATCTGATTAAATATGATCTTAGTTCTACAAGCTTTCATTAACCATCTGTTTGTTTGTATCAGGATGAAGAGACAGAAACCAGACTCTCCTGGACCCAGCTGTGTGTCCATGAAGAGTGACAGGTCTAAGGGTCTTCCTCATAACTTTAAAGATGGACTTCCTGCTGATGGAAGGTAAGAATTGAAATTGACAAAGAGCTCTGTTCTGCTTTTCTGTAACTCTCCTGGACCCAGCTGTGTGTCCATGAAGAGTTATATTGACTTTAAAGCTGGACGTTCTGCTGATGGAATGTAAGCAATAAAAATGAAGTTAATGTTCTTACTCTGTTGTTTAAAGACTCATATCTTGTCTCAGAGCTTCATAATATATGACCCGTTGTTTTCTTGTGTACAATGTCCTGTCACAGAGTTCAACAGGAGAGCTCTGAGGTTCACAGAGATCAACCAGACCAGCAGAATCTAACAGACCTGGACTCCATCTTTATGGTGTGTACAACACTTTTTAAATAATTAGCTACCATTACAAGACTTTAATAATAAATAACTGGTCCATCTTGACCAGCTGACCTTGAGACTCAGACGATTTTATTCATCCCAAAGGGTCATTCAGTTTTTGGGGTCAACCCAGACCTACATACGTTCACAAACGTTCCATTATTCACCATGCACCTTAATAAATTATCATTTAGTATTTACCTACTGACACATAGCTCTGTATATATATATTTATTTCTCGTTTACTGCATATATTTCTGTTTACATCTGGTCACTACTGCACATAGTACTGTATATATATATTTATTTCTCGTTTACTGCATATAGTTCTGTATATATATATTTATTTCTCGTTTACTGCACATAGTTCTGTTTACATCTGGTCACTACTGCACATAGTTCTGGTTACATCTGTTTACATCTGTTAGTCTGATCACTGTCCACTTATATCTACTCTTTTATATTTTGTATTTTTAAGTTAAGTTTAAGCTTTAAGTTGTATTTAAATTGACACTTTATATTTAGGTTGAAATGTTTTGTTTACTTGCATTGTTGTTAATTTACTGCTCTGTGTGCCTTTGAATTGCCCCCCGGGGACAAATAAAGTTTTTTGAATTGAATTGAATTGAATTGAAACAGACAGACAGGCAGACCAGCAGAGATGCTCACTGGAACACTGGCGCCCTCATGTGGCCTCATAGGTGGAGACAGACCCGAGGGTCAGGAAAGGTTCAAATACACCGTTTAAGAACAACAATAGATCAATCATTTATAAGTAGATAGGACATACTATGATGTGTTGCTCACATTCAGAGAATGTATGAACAGGCCACCGACAGAATGACGAGAATAAACCACAATGTGGTTCAACACAAGAACAACCAATACAATAAATAATACCATGAGGTTTTTCATCTCGTGGCTGCTATCAAGGTTTACCAGCCTGATGGCAGAGGGAATTAACCATTTACATGCGTGCAAATTAGTCGCTTTTAAGTGACTCCCTCTTTTTTTTTTTTTTTTTAATTGAGTTTGTAACTTGAACAGTACAAATCGCTGCATGATGTACAGAATACAAAATATAAAGCCACCCATCCCTACCCAAACCCTCTTACCTCCCCGATCCATCACCCAAAACCACCCTCAGTCCCACCCCACCGCAATGCTTTTAACAACAATGATAGCATAATGTATGTCTACACATATACATACATTTATCCACATACAGTTAGTTAACACAAATAATCCAGGCATTTGCAGCTGCTCCTATTAAACCCCATAATCATCAAAAGTGCTATGTGAATAATTTGTTATCCCAGTAACAGTAGTGAAATAGGCTATGAATGGAAACCACATTTTACTGAACTCAGCCTTTTTCCCCCTCATGGTGCATTTAATCTTTTCTAGTTTTAGATTGAACATGACTTCCTTCATCCACCTGGCATGAGAAGGAGGCTTAGGATCTTTCCAATGAAACAGTATCAGACGATGTGCTAGCAAGCAGGTGAAGGCGATAACATTACAAAGATTTCCGGACCAAATAGTGTTTTCTGGTTTTACACTAAAAATGGCAGTAAGAGGATGTGGCTCAACTGATACATTGTAGGCCTCGCTTAAAGATTTAAATATGGTCTCCTAAAAAACATGCAAAGAAGGGCATAGCCAAAACATATGAATTAAGGCTTTTCCCATTGTGTTTTAAGTTTATCTAATGGTTGAGGAATAATTTCACAAATAGTTTCATAAATCTGGGAGATTAACCTTTTCTTATCTGCATTAAGAGATAGCAACTCGTCAACTGGAGAAGTTGGAGGTATGTTTGGAAAGAAGCTGTATTGTTTTCTAACAAAGTCCCTTATAAACAAATATCGAAAGAAGTTTATTCGTGATAATTTATATTTTATTACTAGCTGGTCAAAGGATGCAAATACTCCATCCAAAAAGAGGTCTTTAATATAATATATTCCATTCCCATGCCAGGCACGGAAGGCCATGTCCATTAAAGCAGGCGTAAAAAGATGATTACACACTATAGGGGCCATTATTGAAGGGCTTTGTAAGCCAAAATGTTTCCTAAATTGTAACCAAAAGTGTGTGGATTGCCACAGGATTTTTTATTGAACTACATGCAGAGATCCGTAAGGGAGAACAAACCATTGAATGAACAGGGACTCCAAAAGACTCTGCTTGGACCCAGTCTGGCACATTCTCACTGCTGTGACCTTTGACCCAGAAGAAATTTTTTTGAATGTTGCTTGCCCAGTAATAATACAAAAGATTGGGCATGGCCATTCCCCCTGCCCTCTTGTGCCTCTCCAGGAAATGCCTGCTTTTGCGGGGTTGTTTATTATTCCATATAAATTTTGTGAGAATTTTATCAATCTGAGCAAATTGTTTCTTAGGGATGCATACTGATAAGTTCTGGAAAAGATACAAAAATTTTGGGACAATGTTCATATTAGTTAAATTGATGCGACCTGCCATTGATAAAGGAAGGGTGCGCCATCGTTCCAAATCTTGTTTACATTTATCTATTAAGGGTGTTATGTTACATTTGAGAAGATTTTCAAAAGATCTAGGGACAATTATGCCAAGATAATTAAAGTGAGAGCTCACAAGTCTAAAAGGGAACATAGATGAGGGCATTTTTTGAGCAGTGGGGTTGACTGGATATAATTCACTTTTCTCCAAATTCAATTTATAGCCCGACACTCTCCCGAAACAGTCTAGATTAGACAGAATGGATGGTATTGACGACCCAGGGTTGCTGACAAACAAAAGAAGGTCATCTGCATATAGTGCCACCTTATATACAGTATTCTCTCTGATTATCCCTTCAATGGTTTGGCACTATCTCAGTGAAATAGCAAGCGGTTCAATAAAGAGGTCGAAAAGTAACGGGGAGAGGGGACACCCTTGCCTCGTTCCTCTGCTAAGGGGGAAGTACTTAGATTGAGTATTGTTTGTGCGGACACACGCCTGTGGAGCTGTATACAGTAATTTCACCCACGAGATAAAGTTGAAAATAGGAGTACCTTCCTTGGTGAATCCTGTCTGATTTGGCGAGAAATATTACATGAGAGCACTTTTTCTAATCGTTTTGCAAGGCATTTTGCTAGAATTTTATAGTCGCAGTTAAGGAGCGAAATTGGTCGGTAAGATTGACAGAGCAACAAGTCCTTATCTTTTTTAGGTAGAAGACATATTGAGGCTTGTCTTAAAGTGGGGGGTAATTGGCCCTTCAATAATGCTTCATTGTACATAGTAAGAAGCAAGGGTGCAAGCTCATTAGAAAAAGCTTTATAAAATTCAGTTACAAATCCATCAGGGCCGGGGGCCTTGCCAGATTGCATACTCTTGATAGCTTCTTGAATTTCCCCAATTGAAAAAGGGCTATCCAGTTTAGCTTTTTCAGCTTCATTCAATTGAGGCATGTTTAAGCCTTGAAAGTAGAGATCGGTCAACCTTGAGTCGTTCCCACACTCTGAGGTATATAAGTTTCTGATTCAGAAAAGGCATCATTGATCTGATCATGGTTTACAACAATGGAACCTGCTGAGGTCTTAATTTGCATAATTTATCTTTCAACAAATGACTGGTGCGCATGATGCGCAAGAAGCTTGCCTGACTTATCACCATGCTCGAAGATCAAGTGGCGTGCTTTAAGAATTAACTGCTCTGCTTTTGCAGTTGAGGCCAAATCATATTCTGTTTGAAGGCTGATTTTTTTTTGGAAGAGCTCAGGAGTTGGGGATTCAGCGTATTGTCTATCGACCTCTGCGATACCATCAGAGAGCTCCTTAATTTTAGCCACACTCTCCCTTTTACTGTTCGCCCTAAAACTAATAATATGGCCACGCAGAAATGCTTTCAGGGTTTCCCATAGAATACAGTGGGATACACCCGGGGCAACATTAGTCTCAATAAAAAGCTTGATTTGACTATTTATTAATTTAACAAATGTAGGTTCAGAAAGTAAAAGAGAGTTCAGGCGCCATGGCCTAAAAGGGGTGGGCTGATCTGAGAAAGTCAGTTCAAAAGATAGGGGGGCATGATCCGAAATAACTATGCTGTGGTACAAGACCTGGTTGATATTGGGAATTAATTGAATGTCGATGAGGAAATAGTCAATTCGAGAGAACGTATGGTGCACCGGGGAAAAAAAGGAATAAGCCCTGCTATTTTGATGTATAAGCCTCCAGGGGTCACACAGGCCTAACTGCGCTATGTAATTGTTTAAGGCAGTAGCCATTTTCAATGGCTGAGAAGGTCTGGACGACGAGCGATCCAGCACAGGATTCAGAGTACAATTCAAATCCCCACCAATTATCAGAGAGTGACTATCTATATTTGGGAGACTGGAGAAGAATGAATGAATAAAATCTTCATTGTCCCAGTTAGGCGCATAAATGCTAGCCAGGGTGACAGGTTTGTTCAAGAGCTGCCCGGATACAATAATGTATCTACCATGTGGATCTGCAATAGTTTCATTAGCTTCAAAGGGAATGTTTTTATGGATTATTATTGCTGTACCTCTGACTTTGGAATCAAATTTAGAATTAAACACTTTACCCGTCCAACCCCTGTAAATCCTTTTGACATCTGCATTGCGGACTCCCGCTTTTTTAACATTTAATTTAATTTCGGTGACTTGTGCAATTCATGCAGATCCGAAAATATATAAAACAAAATAAATACACATTGTTGTGAATGCGTATGATGAAGTTCGGCTCAGTAGAGTTCACCTATCAATGATCTGCAAGTAACGCAGCTCTTGTTCTCAACCTAAGAATGTTACTAGCCAAAACAGAAACAGAGTAGGGCGGGTTTTGGCAACACTCGAGCTGTGGGATCTAGCGATGCAGCACGTTATGCTAGGTGCGCCGTCTATGTATATTTCCTGCACATATCATCAGCATTTAAGACCATTTAACTAGAAGGTTATCAATCTCCCTCACTCTGTACCCCTCACAAGACTTTATATACTCTGCAGGTGACCAGAGAGAGAGAGAGAGAAAAAAAGAGAGACATGTCCGCTGTTTGGTATTTCAATGCAAAGTACCAAACTAAACAATGTATTTTCCCGTTTTGTGCAGCTGCTTGCTGCAAATGTGATTCGGCTCTCTCTTGGTTTGTGAAATCTCTGCACATGCAGATCACCTGTTGTGATAACGGTATTGGAACTGTGCAGCGTACTGTATCAGCACTCAGTGCGCGTGCAGGCAGGTGAGAGTGCATTTGTCATTGGAATTGTCCCGACCCCTCTTCAATAAATAAACAAAAAAAGGAACCCAGAAAAATAAGATCATGTCTTCACTACATGAGCATGTGTCAGAAATTAATACAATTCAGTATAACTTTTAAATGTTCATATAGTTGTCTAACTAGTACGTAAACAAACCAAAATAATGTCACACTAAATACTAAATTATAAATCAGCTATACAGAGACTACTTGTTTAAAGAAACATTGGAATTTCTGCAGGGCTGGAAAAGTGCAAAAACATTACAACTCTCCAGTCCACATGTTTATAAAAGTATTCAAACTTATGTATTCTTCTTTGTGTGAACATGTGTCTGACGAACACTTAAAAGGTTTACGATAAGATAAAAAGATTGGATCATAATTACAAAGTTTTGCAGAAAAGGCACAAATTGGTGCATAAAAACTGATCAGAATGCAGGAAAATAATGTTCAGTTTTTAAAAAGCCTAACATGAGATTTTGGTTTCCCCGGCTGCTTGTAAATCCTGTCTTTACCTGTTTGATATGCAAACTGTGAGGGGTCTGGTTTGTCATACGCTAAGGAGATAACCTCATCTTCAGACTGACAGATGTACTACCAGTTTATATTAAATATCCAGTGTCTCCTTCTGTTCCAGCTGCTGGAGGAGAACATCGTCACCTTTGTGAAGAACGAGCTGAAGAGAGTCCACAGGGTTCTGAGGCCAGATTACTCAGAATGCTTAGAGAGTCAGAGTGAGGATGAAGAGCAGTGGAGAAGCTGTAAAGATGATTTTTTGAAGATCACTCGCCACTTCCTGAGGAGAATGAAGCAAGGGGAGCTGGCTGACTGTCTGCACAGCAGTAAGAACATTTAAACAGATTTAGTATTTTAGAAAAAGGACAAAGAGGTTTATAGTAGAGAAACTTGGGCCCCTAAAAGTTGAGAGACCCCTACCCGAGGTAGAACAAAGCACAACCATATTTTTTCATGACTTGAACATGTCTAGTTTATGAAACGAATGGTTGTATAAAAATATTTTACTGCAAAATAACTTTTTTTGGATGTTTTATGCATCTTACCAAAAAACGAAAATAGGTCAAATTAGGGCTTCTCCGGAAGGGACAGCTCTAGCCTTATCACATGTATCTCTGGGAATCAGAATCAGAATTTCACCAAATTTGGACAGGATGTTCTTAGATAGTTATTAGTTACAATTATGCAACGTTTTTATCAATACCATTTTCAATTTTTGAATTTTTCACACTTAAACACACATGTAGTTTAGGCGGAAATTGAAAATTTAAACAAAAATTAAAAAGGTATGTATATCAAAGTCTGTCATTTTTTAAGTAAGTACACCAAACATTAAAATATGTCATTTTTATCTTCTTAGACTGTTATCTCAACATAAAAGCAAGTTATTTGACTTTTCGCTTGACCCTATGCTGTCACCAGCCCCTAACAGGAAACTAGTGCAGCCAGGATATCAGGGCGACCTGGTACAATGAGGCCCTATGGATGTGTATGTGGGAGGAGGTGGCCACAAACAATTGATTAAGACTTAACAACAAGACACAATATAATTGTATTCTGTAATATGTATATAATTAAACATTTTATAGTTATTCCTAATACATTTTGTCTCATATTTTCTATCTTACATATGATTTATATGAGTCAACCTGCTGCTTTCAACAATATTGTCAACTATGACATTGTTTCTATTTCATTCCAAAAAATTAAAGCATTGTCTTGACATCACTTGTGAAATATTAATGAACTAAAAACACTATTGATATATATAACCTTGAGTTCGTATAAATTAAATATACTTCATATCGTCTATTTGTATATACAGCCTGTTGTAGTTTTTTTTAATGTATTTCAGTCATATAAAGATGGTGTGTAGTCATCATATCTCCTGCTTTTAAGAAGAACCCTAGTTACTCCAGAGGATACACTGGATGAAGGGATAGTTTTTATAATACCCTAAGTATGATAAAGTGTTAAAAAAAAGCTACAATAGCTATTTTTGTTGAATGATTTATCAGGCAACCAGTGGAGCTGGGATATAAAACAATTCTTATGATGGCTTAAGATGTGTGTAAGGTAAATTAGGAAAGTAATCATGCAAACATGTTTATAAGAAACTTCTTTATGCACTTATTTTACCTCATTATATATTATGACCTTTGATTTTAAATGCTAATTACAAAGGATGATTTCCACTTTTAGACAAAATGACTGCGAACCTGAGAGCTTAACACCTTGCAACTAAAAACCTTTGTGTCACACTAAGCATACCCTGGTGACAAAGTTTTACCTCTTACCTCACAGGAGCTTTAAGAAAACAATTGCTGCAGAAAATAACCATCAACAAAGTCAACCAACCAAACATCACAAACAAATCAAGACCCCAAAAATAATCAAGACACCACAACTAAATCAAGACATCATCATTATCATCATTGTCTTTGGTTGTGGTGCCTTGATTTGGTTGTGTTGTCTTTGGTTGTGTTGTCTTTGGTTGTGTTGTCTTTGGTTATGGTGTCTTGATTTGGTTGTGTTGTCTTGATTTGGTTTGGTTGTGTTGTCTTGATTTGGTTCTGTTGTCTTTGGTTGTGGTGTCTTGATTTGGTTGTGTTATCTTTGTTTGGTTGGTTGACTTTGTTGATGGTTATTTTCTGCAGCAGTTGTTTTCTTAAAGCTCCTGGGAGGATTGTTTTGGTTGGTTATAGAGCTCACTTAAACTTATACTGATATCGTTAAATGGTTTACAAAAGCAAACAAGACCTTAAGATACATTTGACGGTTCAAACTTGGCAGAAGGAGATTTTTCATCTGAAATCCTGGCTGCACTAGTTTCCTGTTAGGGGCTGGTGACAGCATAGGGTCAAGTGAAAAGTCAAATAACTTGCTTTTATGTTGAGATAACAGTCTAAAGAAGATAAAAATGACATATTTTAATGTTTGGTGTGCTTACTTAAAAAATGACAAACTTTGACATACATACCTTTTGAATTTTTGTTTCAATTTTCAATTTCCGCCTAAACTACATGTGTGTTTAAGTGTGAAAAATTCAAAAAATGAAAATGGTATTGATAAAAACTTTACATTATTGTAACTAATAACTATCTGTGAACATCCTGTCCAAATTTGGTGAAATTCTGATTCTGATTCCCAGAGATACATGTGATAAGGCTAGAGCTGTCCCTTTTGGAGAAGCCCTAATTTGACCTATTTTCGTTTTTTGGTAAGATGCATAAAACATCCCAAAAAAGTTATTTTGCCGTAAAATATTTTTATACAACAATCCGTTTCATAAACTAGACATGTTCAAGTTATGAAAAAATATGGTTGTGCTTTGTTCTACCTCGGGTAGGGGTATCTCGAAAACTAAAGCCTTTTTTGGGGGTTTGTTCCTCTACTATTAAAGTTCCAAACTCAGATAGTCATGTGATCTATATCAGGATCTGTTCAGTGATTTCAGTTCTTTCTTTATTCAGGAACGTTTGGTCCAGTGTGCCAACAAAAACTCAAATCTAACCTGAAGGAGAAGTTCCAGTGTGTGTTTGAGGGGATTGCTAAAGCAGGAAACCCAACCCTTCTGAACCAGATCTACACAGAGCTCTACATCACAGAGGGAGGGACTGGAGAGGTCAATGATGAACACGAGGTCAGACAGATTGAAACAGCATCCAGGAAACCAGACAGACTAGAAACAACCATCAGAAAAGATGACATCTTTAAAGCCTCACCTGGAAGAGATGAACCAATCAGAAGAGTGATGACAAAGGGAGTGGCTGGCATCGGGAAAACAGTCTTAACACAGAAGTTCACTCTGGACTGGGCTGAACACAAAGCCAACCAGGACATACAGTTCACATTTCCATTCACTTTCAGAGAGCTGAATGTGCTGAAAGAGAAAAGGTTCAGCTTGGTAAAACTTGTTCATCACTTCTTTCCTGAAACCAAAGAAGCAGGAATCTGCAGGTTTGAAGAGTTCCAGGTTGTGTTCATCTTTGACGGTCTGGATGAGTGTCGACTTCCTCTGGACTTTAAAAACAACCAGACCCTGACTGATGTCACAGAGTCCACCTTAGTGGATGTGCTGCTGACAAACCTCATCAGGGGGAAACTGCTTCCCTCTGCTCGTCTCTGGATAACCACACGACCTGCAGCAGCCAATCAGATCCCTCCTGAGTGTGTTGACATGGTGACAGAGGTGAGAGGGTTCCCTGACCCACAGAAGGAAGAGTACTTCAGGAAGAGGTTCCAGGATGAGGAGCAGGCCAACAGAATCATCTCCCACATCAAGACATCCAGAAGCCTCCACATCATGTGCCACATCCCAGTCTTCTGCTGGATCACTGCTACAGTTCTGGAGGATGTGCTGAAGACCAGAGAGGGAGGAGAGCTGCCCAAGACCCTGACTGAGATGTACATCCACTTCCTGGTGGTTCAGTCCAAACTGAAGAACATCAAGTATGATGGAGGAGCTGACACAGATCCACACTGGAGTCCAGAGAGCAGGAAGATGATTGAGTCTCTGGGAAAACTGGCTTTTGAGCAGCTGCAGAAAGGAAACCTTATCTTCTATGAGTCAGACCTGACAGAGTGTGGCATCGATATCAGAGCAGCCTCAGTGTGCTCAGGAGTGTTCACACAGATCTTTAAAGAGGAGAGAGGACTGTACCAGGACAAGCTGTTCTGCTTCATCCATCTGAGTGTTCAGGAGTTTCTGGCTGCTCTTCATGTCTATCTGACCTTCATCAACTCTGGAGTCAATCTGATGTCAGAAGATCAAACTACATCCAGGTCTGAAGTATCAAGAGAAAAACCTGACCCAACACTTTTATATCAGAGTGCTGTGGACCAGGCCTTACAGAGTCCAAATGGACACCTGGACTTGTTCCTCCGCTTCCTCCTTGGTCTTTCTCTAGAGACCAATCAGAATCACATACAAGGTTTGCTGACACACACAAGAAGTGGCTCACAGACCTATCAGAATCTCCTGAAAGGTCTGCTGTCATGGACAGGATGGGGCTCACAGACCAATCAGAAAACAGTCAAGTACATCAAGGAGAAGGTCAGTGAGGATCTGTCTGCAGAGAAAAGCATCAATCTGTTCCACTGTCTGAATGAACTGAATGATCGTTCTCTAGTGGAGGAGATCCAACAGTCCCTGAGATCAGGACGTCTCTCCACAGATCAACTGTCTCCTGCTCAGTGGTCAGCTCTGGTCTTCATCTTACTGTCATCAGAAGAAGATCTGGACGTGTTTGACCTGAAGAAATACTCTGCTTCAGAGGAGGCTCTTCAGAGGCTGCTGCCTGTGATCAAAACTTCAAACAAAGCTCTGTACGTGCTCACATAACTATCCAGGTTAAATGTAGTTCTCTTTATTCAGAAATAACAACTATTGTTTATAATTTCTTTCATTTGTGTTCTTCTGAATCATCTTCAGGCTGAGTGCCTGTAAACTCTCAGAGAGAAGCTGTGAAGCTCTGTCCTCAGTCCTCAGCTCCCAGTCCTCTAGTCTGAGAGAGCTGGACCTGAGCAACAACAACCTGCAGGATTCAGGAGTGAAGCTGCTGTGTAGTGGTTTAGAGACTCTGCACTGTACACTGGAAACTGTCAGGTCAGAGCCTTGTTCATGTAAAAGTTTACCCAAGAAGCTTGCATGTACTTCTTTTATTTGATATTGTAATTACTTACCAAAAATATCCTCTTCAGGCTGAGTGTCTGTAACCTCTCAGAGAGAAGCTGTGAAGCTCTGTCCTCAGTCCTCAGCTCCCAGTCCTCTAGTCTGAGAGAGCTGGACCTGAGCAACAACAACCTGCAGGATTCAGGAGTGAAGCTGCTGTCTGCTGGACTAAAGAGTCCACTCTGTAGACTGGACACTCTCAGGTTAGTGTGCAGCTGAAATATGAAGTTATTTCCTGACCAACAAAGAAACAAACAAATCATGGATAATAGTTTAACATAAAGAACTAAAGAAGCTTTTCTTTCTACTTCACTGTTGATGTCCAAGCAGTCTGTGTGTTTATCTCACACTCTGACTTACCTTCACTTCTTGTCACCAGAGTAAATATTGATTAGTATCAGATTATAAAGTCGATTCTGTTCAGCTGCGTGGTTATGACTGGCTGTTACTGGTGAAACAGCTGAGACTGGACCAATGGATGTGAAGCTGATCAGCAAACAGGCTGAACACAAAGAGAGAGGAGACACAGAATGTTTTCAACAGAGATAGAAGGAGCCGTAGTTCTTTGGTCTGTTTGCTCACAACAGCTACGAAACTGCACTGCACGCTCATCCTGACGGTCTTCAGTTCTGTCCACATTTCTTAACAGTTTCTCGTGTGTGTGTGTGTGTGTGTGTGTGTGTGTGTGTGTGTGTGTGTGTGTGTGTGTGTGTGTGTGTGTGTGTGTGTGTGTGTGTGTGTGTGTGTGTGTGTGTGTGTGTGTGTGTGTGTGTGTGTGTGTGTGTGTGTGTGTGTGTGTGTGTGTGTGTGTGTGTGTGTGTGTGTGTGTGTGTGTGTGTGTGTGTGTGTGTGTGTGTGTGTGTGTGTGTGTGTGTGTGTGTGTGTGTGTGTGTGTGTGTGTGGTCTGTCAGGTTGTCTGATCACAGAAGAAGGTTGTGTGTCTCTGGCCTCAGCTCTAAGCTCCTCCCCCCTGAGAGAGCTGGACCTGAGCTACAATCATCCAGGAGAACGAGGAGAGAAGCTGCTGTCTGCTGGACTGGAGGATCCACACTGCAGACTGGAGACACTGAGGTACAGACAGACACACAGAAGCTGTCTCACTGTTTCTGAATGATAAACTCTGCTTCTTGTCTGATGGTGGATTTAAATGAAGATGTATGAGGTAGATTCTGATCTGGTTTCTTCCTCCAGGTTGGACCATGGTGGACTGCACAAACTGAAACCTGGTCTGAGGAAGTGTGAGTGTGTTTTGATTTCTCTTCATCAGAACACAGCAGCACATGTTGGATGAGGGCTGGAAGTAACACAAAGTGATGGTGATGGAAACTCATGAGAGTTGAAATATTAAACAATAAAAAATGTAAACCTCCTTTACTCTCTGCACAGCCTTCTGGCAGTTCCATGAATGGACCAGTTCTTCTTTTAAACAGGAAGTAACAAAAAGTGTGTGCTGAAACAATACATTTCTGTTGGATGGGATGAATGGTGATTATCTAATCACTGGATCATTTCAACACTTCAGATATAGACAGACACACAAATATTTTGACTGCTCCATATTTCACATCACGAGTTTTCATAACCTCCTTTCTTATCATCACTTTCTGTGACTTCCACCCTCGAGGCTCCTTTCTTTCAATGACAACAGAAACAGTTTGTGTTGACAACCATCAATGATGAATGAAAGACAATGACATTGATTACATTTGGCTCTATTTTCATCAAACCATTTGGATCAAATCCACCTGAACTTCATCAAATGTCTATGTTTGTACTTGTTGACAGGACTCATCACTTTTGAACTCAAGTCAAAAGATACTTTTCAGTCAGAAATGAGTTTCTGTTTTTGTCTCTGGATTGAAAGATTTTAGAATTCAGATCAAACACACAAAGTGAACACAGTGATCCAACATTAGAGTCCATGAAGATCAATAATAAATATGTGTTTAGAGTTGATCAGAACAGATAAAGTATCATGAAACAGCTGATTAGTCTGATGGATCACGGTGGGTTCATACTGCGCTTCTTCTTCTTCTAAACCTTTCTGTTCACTGACGGGTCGACACACTAAAGAAGGGCTGGCTCATATGAAAATATAATCACATCATGTTTAAATATTGAACCTAATAAATCTAAATCAAGATCTGTAGTGTGACTATTTGTCAGGATGTGTGCTGAGTGTGCTGGTGTTCACGTCCATAGAAGTGACATCATGACACCAAGGAGGAGAACAGGAGTTCACTTTCAGCTCCACTTCTGGATTTCTGTTTTTGGATCAGACCTCCACTTTATTTACTGCAGCTCAAACTAGAGTTTACAGTGTGAAGTGGCCGTGTCCTTCTCCTCTGTGTGATAGGCTGTTCCATCTTCATCCAGTCAAAATGTTCAAAGTTTCTTGTTGTTATTGACATCAATTGTGTCCCAAATTCCTATGGAGAAAGTTTGATCCCCCAGCCATAGACACAAGGATTGATGAGCACACAGATGATTCAGGGTGTGACTACATCACATTGGGTGTGACAGTGAAAGTGGAAATGAGGCTCCTGTTTGTGCTGAATGTGACCTCTGAGGACAGAACAGTTGGAGACAGCAGATGGTTCACAGCTTCTTTGTGCTGCACTTTGATTAGTCAGACTTTATTCACTGCATGTGTTTGTTGATTTGGATCTCCATTCATCCTGGCTTCCATGGTAACTCCATTTGAACTTGATTAGAAGTGGATTATTACATTTCAGTGCTGTCAAACATCATTCAGTGCTGAATATGTCATTTATTTATTTATAAATCCATTCTTGGTCTACTCCCCTCCTATCTATGCGCTCTAATTTCATGCAACATTGGTAGCTCTAGCCTACGCTCGTCTGTTATTGCTATCTGTACCTAAGGTCTGCACAGAATTAGGTAAGATGGCCTTTAGGTACTCCGCCCCCTCTTTTTGTAACACACTACAGGCTGAGTGATCTGGTCACTCGAGTGGAATTTAAAGGGATGCTGAAAGAGCACGAATTTAAATCAATTGGGAGTTGTCTATGTTAATAGCCCTGCATTAGACACCTGACTTGACTTTTAATGTGTTTATATGATATTTTTGTGTGTATTGGCCATGCATCTACTTTGTGTTGTTGATGTCTGTTACTTCGATGTTTCTATTATTTTGTTTGCCACTGATGTACCCAGGTCTCTCTTGAAAAAGAGATTCCAAAATCTCAATGAGACGACCTGGTAAAATTAAATTAAAATAAAAAAATAAATATGAACTGTAAGTTTGATTGACTCTCAGTAAGTGTCAGTAAAGTTGTTGATGAATGAACAGATAATAACCTGCAGCTGTGTTGTGTCTCGTTCTCTCCATCAGACGCCTGTGAGCTGGAACTGGACACAAACACAGTGAGCAGAAAACTGAAACTGTCTGACAACAGCAGGAAGGTGACATGGGGGGAGTGGCTTCAATCATATCCTGATCATCCAGACAGATTTGAAAACTCTCAGCTGCTGTGTAGGACTGGTCTGACTGGTCGCTGTTACTGGGAGGTCGAGTGGAGAGGAGGGGTTGATGTATCAGTGAGTTACAGAGGAATTAGAAGGAAAGGAGGCAGAGATGAATGTTTGTTTGGATATAATGATCAGTCCTGGAGTCTGTTCTGCTCTGATGGAGGTTACGCTGTCATACACAATAACATAAGAACAAACATCTCCTCCTCCTCCTCTGTCTCTAACAGAGTAGCAGTGTATGTGGACTGTCCTGCTGGCTCTCTGTCCTTCTACAGAGTCTCCTCTGACACACTGATCCACCTCCACACCTTCAACACCACATTCACTGAACCTCTCTATCCTGGGTTTGGGTTTGGGTTTGGGTTTGGGTTTGGGTATAGGTCCTGGTCTCGTGGTTCTTCAGTGTCTCTGTGTGGTGTGTCGGAATGAGAAACACTGCTGACTGAAGATCAGCTGATTCTGTTCACTCTGTCCAGCTGGTCTGTTTCATGGTTGGGGGGGCGTGGTAATGGGGGGGGGGTGAATGGGGGTTAAATTTTCTACATTACAGAAAAACAATGGACCCCCCTCTGTGATGTCTGTATTGTTCTGATCTCAATAATAAAGTCCAAACAGGATCAAAGTGAGCCGGATTACCTGATCCTGGATTATCAAATCTGATCACTTTAATCTGGCAAGGCAGTCTTTCTTCTCTGACATCATCACCAGAAACAATAATAATGCTTGTGTCCTGTTAGCTACTGTGGACAGGCTAACAAACCCTCCTGTGTCAGCAGCACCTGAACTTCATTCTACTAAAGTGAGTGAGAGTGTAAATATGAACACATCACACCCATCCTTCAGGCTCTACACTGGCTCCCTATTTCATTCAGGATTCAATACAAAGTCACCTTCTCACCTAACAGTGCCCCCCCCCCCCCCACCTCAAAGAACTCCTCACCCCACAATCCTCCACACGAAGCCTCCGCTCTGGGAATACCAACCTCCTCCATGACTAAACTCCCCACCATGGGAGATTTTTTATTGATGAAATTGTTTTTATTTTATTTTAAACTCTGCAGTACTTTGAGATTTGAGATTTTAAACATTTACTGTGTGCGGGTCATGTGATTTCTCATGTTGTATGTTCACTAATCTGGATGTCAGCTGGATGAGCTTGTTTCATGGTAAAATCAATGTGTTTGTTGGTCTTATGTTTCTTTTTAATCTTTGTGTTTATGTTGCCAGACAATTAGAACTCATCAAATCCCACGCTTTAAACACAGATAACATTAAGTCTTTATTTCACAATGGATCACACTCTGAAGTGTTACCAATTAAGTAACCACGTACTAAGTCCAGTTTCTGCTAGTCAAAGCTGCCTTCTATGGGAGAGGGATTATCAGTCCATGCTGCCAAAGAAGTCAATAAAGGTTGTACATAATAAAAAAAGCTATTTTGCACTGGATCCATTCTCTTGAAGTTATTTCACTAACAGGTTTATCAGGTAGAAGTTTGAAATACAGATTGGCAGAAAATACATCAATATGTTAAATATCGAGCTAATGTATCGTGTATAATAACGGGAACGCTCCCTGAAACACCCGCCGGCTCCGTGTATTGACTGGAGAAAATCGGCCCGTTGTTTAATCCTGTAAGGGGTTTGGGACTGAAAACCTTCTGATGTAGAGTTTGAGATTTTATTTACTGCACAGGTAAGTGATGTGTAATTTATCTAAACCTCCACAGTGTCTCAAACTAACTTTTACAAACACTTTGAGTTTTCTCTCCTCCATGAGCTGAAACGGAGCTAACTGTACTTTATGCTAGCTGGAGTCTCCTGAGTCAGAGAGGTGTCAAACATACCGACCTAATACTGATTTATTAGTGAGGGTCATTATGTGACATTTACAGGGTTAGGACACGTTTAAAGATGTTTAAAATGCTCTACTTTGAATGATAGTTTGACATGTTTCTTTACTGAAAAAAAAAAAACAGTTCAAATTATTATAAAGACACCTCGTGTAAAAACCCAGAACCTCTTCATATGGAAACTAAATATTTTAATATGTTTCATTTGTAAAGTTAAAGTGTTGGACACAACACGTCTCCTACTTCACTGTAAAGTCCCAGTGTCTGTGTGTTTGTTGTTTCATCACACTGTAAGTTTCATACTGCACTCTGATTGGCTCCTAACTAGTGATGATGTCATGAATCCTGCAGGTAAGTCCAGGTGTTAAACTGCTGCTCTTTGTGAAATCTCTCAGTTTATCCCTCATTCTCTTCTCTCTATGTAACTGACTCTCAGTAGTTGACTCTATAACAGAGGCGTTCAGACTGTGAGGAGAGCTGGCAGCAGAGACGGAAGTGCTGAAAGGGACAGGTGTGTGCAGGTGTTGGAAACAGGAAACAAGAAGTTAGTTATTCTAGTTTGTCAGCAGGTGGAGCTTCAGCAGTGACACACAGATACTGTAAATCACCTGTACTAGTCCCTTCTTTAGTGCAGTCATACGTGCGTCAGGTGTGAACAAAGACAGATTTTGATTGGCTGTGACTGACACTTGAAATCTGCTTTGATAGTAAGTGCAGAAGCTGCCTGAGAATCCTCATGTTTGGATGTTTTCTTCAGGATCAAAGTAATCCAGTTATATTTGTCTGAACAACATGAGAACAGGAGCTGCTAACAGCTCATTCAGCTCACTGTTCATGGACACTACTGGACTGAATGTTAACCAAAATAAAAAACAGAGCTTCATGTGTCGCTTCATGGAGCCTTTGGACGTTGTTGACATCCACAAAACCCAAAGTTTTTGGGAAGTGTAGTCCAGAGCAGGTTTACCCTGAAAACTGAGGTTAAGAAAAGGATATTAATTAAAAACTGTGAACTGAAGGGATGAACAGTAGTGGTTTTATAAATGATAAATAATATACCGTGGGGTACTTAATCGAAACTGCCAATTATTTCAGTTATTTTCAGGGCAGAGTCACGTGACGACACGTCCAATCCACGACATGGAAGTAATGTCCGTCGTTTGAACACATTTTGTCTTTAGGGAAGACGACACCGAACAAAAAAAACTGTGGGAAAACAGTTTCCAAGAAATGCAAGTTATTTATTTTCTACTGTTTTAGAAAAGTTAATTTCTACTTTAAAACTAAAATGTGTCATTTTCATTTCAAAAAAACAAAACTAAACAATCGTTCATTAATCATAATCAAGGTAAAATGTTCAATTCACGTGATATTGATTTGAGGTCATATCGCCCAGCCCTAATATAAAGTATAAAAATACAAATATATAGACTGGATTAATGTAAAGAGCAGAGTTTAAAGCTCTTTGATGAAATGCCGCCCAGCCTCTACTGAGCCTCCGACTTCACTTTTTAAGTTCACATGTTTTTTATGAAGGAACCAGATATTTTCTAACAGTTGTTTCTGTTTTTTTTTACAGACGATCCATGCAGGCCTTGAACTCAGCACAGGTAAGCGTGTTAGATGTGACTCACAGTGAACAGGAAGCTGATATCACCTCACACTCCACTGATGTATTGTGTTCACTTCATGATGAACTGGAGTTATTTCACATTGTGTCACCACAGAAGAAGTCGTCGTCTAAATACACACCAGTTCATACACACATAAATGAAGATTCACTTGTTTCTCATTGGTCAGTTCTTTTATGAGCTCAGCCAAGAGTCTGTCTCCTCACTACACTCAGATTTGTTTGGAGGTGTACAGAGCTATACTGCCCCCTAGAGGCAGAGAGCAGTAACTACAGTCACAGCACAGGAAAAAGCATTTTGGGTTTCCATGGAGACAAACAGGTAGAGAGGCTGTAATAGGTCAATGAGGAAAGAAAATCAAACTGTTAGGGGAGTAGATGTTTATGAAGCTGCGTGTCTATGGTGCTTTATCAAATCAAAAAAACTTTACTTTCAGCTACTACACCTATATTAAGGTTAAGCCCAGTGCACATGAGGGCAAAAATAGTCAATTCAATTAGTGAACAATGAGCACAAAGGAGATTCACACATGTGAAAACAGGATGTTTATGGGTGTATTTAGCCATTTTGCTGCTTGAGCTTTATAGTTCGGTTATCATGCATGCCAGTTCAGAGTCATAATGTAATTGCTTATTGAAACAGGTGAATATACATACATATAATATATAGCGGGTTGCTGGGGGCGTCACATGCCTTGTAACTATGCAACGTCACATCCTGGCAACGGTTGTTGTGTAGTAGAGCCCCGAAGTAGTCTTTTGTGTCAAGTGAGTCCCATGAGAAAATGTGGGCTGTTTGTAAACAGTCGGAATGAATACACAAACAGCTTTTTATTTTTCTGATTTGAGCCTTGCGAGGCTCCGTATGAAAAATTTAACTCCTTTAAAATACAAATAACTTAAAATAAAATAAACATATTGGCAATATCTATACAAGGCATAGCTTTGCACTCACCCACTAAAGAAATCCAGTAGGAAGCTTGAGAAAATAGAGCGGACCTTGAATTAGGATTATTTTAATAGAAAAAAAAATATTTGAAAGGGAAAGAAAAATAACTTTCAAACATGCAAAGATTGTAGCCCCTATCAAAAGGAACTAATGAATGTTATGATTGAAATAGAAGTTGCTTTACACTTACACTAGTCTAACCAGTAATACTGTTTTTAAAAAGAGTTTAAAGCAATATCTTATGTCACAGAGGCTGTTATCATTACTGCTGTTTTAATTATTTCGATTTCTGATTTCAGTACTACTGAAATCTACTTAGGTAGTGGCTAATGGGGATACTTAACATGAGTTCATTCAACCTTGTTGCCTCTTTTCATAATCTATAGGAAAAATGAAATTCTTTGTCTCCCTGGGTTGCCTGATTCAATAAGGGTGTGTCTCAAGCACTTTGCAACACCTAAAGACAAAGGGCAGCTGATTGCTTGACTTAAATTTGTTGTTAGAATCAAAGTGGGCAAACAGGATTTGGTAACACTTTATAATAACCATCATCTATAAAGGCCCCCTGCAGTAGGGGGCGTTATGGTTGAAGTAAATGATTGTAATGTTAATGTGTTCAGAGGCCAACCCTGATCATACCTGGGAAATTTTAAGCAGATGGGAGAAAGTATGTATTATGTAGTACTTAGTCCTTGCATTTGGGGGCGCTATGGTTAAACTTTATTATTGTTTTGTGTCACTGTGTTCAGAGGCCAACCCTGATCATACCTATGTAATTTCAAGAAGCTCAGACAAAGTATATAAGAGTTACAGCCACTTCCTGTTTGATGGCGATGTGATTTGTGGACTTCCTGTTGAGTTTTGGGAGTGGGTTGAAGAGGCTTTTTTGTAGGTTTTGTCATGTTGGAAATGCATAGTAAAATTCAGAATTCTAGGTTTAACGTGCTGCAGGGGCCGAATGTTTGAAATATTGTAGGGGGCACCACTGAGCCATTAAGCCACGCCCACTCACTTAAACGGTATAAGATGTTTGACTTTACTACCAGGATTACATGTATGAAGTTTCAGGACAGTACGACTATGTTAAGCCCGTGAAAAAACTACTTCCTGTTTGTTGGCGAGCGACGCGTCCGTATGGCGACAGCGTTGGACGTAGGCGTTTGAGCTTGAAAGTGTTTTATGGCCAAGGTGTTAGCATGGTCTACACCAATTTTGAGGGGAAAATGAGCTACCGTGTAGCCATGGCTAATGCTAATTGAGAAGCAGTAACTTCCTGTTGTCAACAGGTGGCACTGTGACAAATCAAAAAATGTCAATCATGGATGTGTTCAGGGCGGGTCCTGTATCATGTATGAGAAATCATAATATGATTGAACACTAGATGGCAGAGATATATTATTAGATATTATTAGATATTAGATATATTACTTTTTTGGCAAGTTGCCAAAATGCTCAAAAAACCTAAAAAGGTACACCACGGCCACACCTGTTACCTTTTGACGAAATAACGTGCAGCGCACAACGAGATATGTTGAGCCTGTCTAGAACGCACTGACACTGACTTTGCGCTGATCGGGTGATCAACCTCGGACGAGTGCGTTCAAATAGGAAGGCTGAAATCGGCGATTTTGGGCCATTATTGTGAAATTCAACTTTAATTTGTGGACTTCCTGTCAGGTTGTTTGAAACGCTGCAAGATGATTTTTAGTCCGTCCTGACAAGCTTAATATGCATACCAATTTTTGTGAGTGTACGTGAAAAAACCCTTTATGGGGAGGCCATTTTGAACATTTCAAGGGGGCGCCACTGAGCCATTTTGCTAACTCCGTTTACGAAACCACCAAAATATCGACCTGATGGCCGTGGAAAGTTTGGTGAGTTTTCGGGAACGTTCAGGCCCTCAAAATTGGCCGCAAAGTGGCGGAAGAAAAAGGAGAATAAAAAATAAAATAATAATAATAATAATCGCTAGGGTTTCAAGAGGGTCCTCGCACGGTTCGTGCTCGGGCCCTAATCAGTTAATAATTCAAGAGCTTCTCTCTGCTCAATTACATTCACTTGCAAGTCTTGCCCAGGCTGATATGGCCACTACACAGAGATGCACAATTACAAACACTTTATGTGTGCTCTTTATCTATAGCGAGCACAGCTATGCCATGCCAAGTTTAATTTGACCTACATTTTCTTCATATAGAGATAACACAGGATACAATCAATGATATACTTTTTTTTAAATTTCATTAGTAAGGTATTACCTATTATCTCTAACAATACCAATGTTCAAGTGGCTCACAGTAATTTATTTTGTATAATATTTGGATCATGTGTATCGTCTTACAAACGTCAATGATATAAATAAAACATAATATAGATGACGTACTCAATTCTGAAAGTTTTTGTCTCTCAACAGGTCCTCCAATTATTCGATGCAGAGAACCCATTTAGAGCCAACTCCCAGAGAAAATAATAATAAAAAGAAAAAAGGCACTTTTAAGAGCCACGTCTGTCATTTTCCTGTTTGTGCTGTAGCATTGTGTTTCTTGTAAGTCCATTTGTTGTCTTCTTTTCTGTCTTTTTGTGGTTGTTACATATTTTGTTTACAAACAAAAACCCAAAGTCCATTTTTTTTTTTTTTTGTTACTGTTACTTATCATGACAAAGCCCAAATTCCAGCCATGCCCATCTTGCCAGTCCTTGATTCAGGCAAGCAGGAAAACCTGCAATGTGTGCTTAAAAAGCATTTCTACAAAGAAAAAACTATCTGAAAAAGTGGAATCTTTGGACAGCCAGTGGGGACAAGGTGTCCACAGTAATAGAAATGTTGGACGAGTAATAGACTCTGCTTGTGTTGCAGTAAGTGAAAGTGCTAATACTCGTGAGTTTGTGTTACTGTTAGGTGAAGTGAAACAGAATATGAACAATTTCTCTCTTAAAGTGAACTTTTAGCTTAAGGTTGTCAAAATGTTTGTTACTTTAATACTTTTCGATACCACATGTTTTAAAACAATACAATCTTTGTTATTCGGGATCCATAGCATCAAAAAGGTACCTTAAAAAAAAATCATATATTTTATGAGACAGCTGTTTAGGAGAGGGATCATTTTATCAAAATTTGCAAGAAAACTCTTATACACTGTCTAAATTGCACAAATACATTTCTGGTTGTACAATTTAGACAATGTGCAAGAGATTGGCACCTGGACAATACTTGGTCCCTGGGACTTATATTTGTGTTGCTGTGGTTTCAAAACAGATGTTGATATCGTATGATTTTTACTATTTCCGTATCAAAATGTAAATTTCTGGTATCGTGACAACACTTGTTTTATTATTTGTCTGATGGGCAGTTTTAATATGTCATACACAACTGGTCTGAGAGTAGACTCCCACTTCTTTCAATTCTCCTGATGTTTTTTAATGGTTACATTTCATACATTGATTATACAACAGTTAGTTCCCACCAAGCAATCTGATTGGACACGAGGCATTCCATGAATGAAGTCATCACTGAGACTTATGTACAATATGTTTACTTTTAATCTAACATTTACAGCTGACAGAGTTTCTTGATTCATCAAACCTCAGAATCAAACAACAGAATCTAATGTCACTGGTTTCATGATCACATTAATTTATTTTAACACACAAGTAAAGGTTCATACTACAGAGTAGCTGCTCTGTGGTAACCATGGACACCAACAGTAGAATAGAAGGTTTGGTTACTTAGCAACATTCTAGTTTCAGTTAAACTGCGGAACTAGTTGAGTTGGTGGAGTTAAAAAATAATCTGTTCTTGATTTTTTTCTCCATCACTATTTTCTATTTTGTCATGTTTTCAGACAAATGATTCAATGATTATAAAGGCAGAAACTACAGGAGGTGGCTTACAGTTGTGTGTTGTTTAATCAAATGTCAAACAGTAAATGTGCTTCTATTTTAATATTGCAGTTTAAAAGGGTAGCAGCTAATTTTCTCCAGTTTTATTCCATTAACTTTCCTTGAATCACTGTTTTTACTATATGCATATGTCTAATAATGTAGTAGGTTTAACCTGTTTGCTAACTTTTGTAACTTTCTTGCTTTTGTCTATTTAAGGTGATTGAGCTTGAGGCCCTTGGCTACAGGCCCATTTTATTTATGGGGAAACGGGAAAAAAGGGCTTCAAATAAGTGGGTGGCAGACATTATAACCCACCTAGAACCCAACCCAACAACAAATAATTTACTGGAAAAGATGCGGAGGGCTTACAAGTTCATCTTGACCAAGAGTAAGATGTTTTTTAGAAGTTAACATTGTTTTAGATACATTTTCTTTGTTCATATGTACAGAATTGAATTTGGAATAAAACTGTTAACATTAACCACCACAGCCAGACACCCTTGCAAGAGAGCAGCAAGATACGGAAGACCAGGAAGAGGAAGTATTTATTCTTAATCTGGTTCCGGTGTCTCCCACACTGTCATCAAGGAAAAGAAAGGGTAAGTTTAGTTTTACATGGGTATTATTTCCACAAATTTCCAGTATCCATCTATGCACCCCACCCATCCAATATTATTTATATTTTCACAGTTCTTTGGTTATTTTGCTGCACTATGTTAATAGTAATAGTTAATGCTGTTCTCTGAATATCCAGTGTCTGTTTACCCCACATATTTTGATTGCCTGACTGATTCTTTTGGACCTCTTGATTCATCTACAAAGCATTTCATGGATGGCATAATGTTTTTTCTTGCATTTTCATCATGACAGGCTGTCGAAAATGTAGCAGGCAGAAGGTCTTCCTTTTTGAGACACTAACTGAGAGAAGGATTAACGAGGTAAGATATAAATTTATACTTTTTCAACTAATTTTATGCTTGCTTGTCTCACTTTCTTATTTGACTTTTTTTGGACTTAAAGTGATTTACACATTATACTATGCTCTATTATTTTGTTTTTTTTTAAATGATTGTTTCTGATCTGTTTTTGTATCTTCATGTCTGTTTGTTTAGGGGAAAGCCGAGTTTGGTTGCCCTGCTCCCTGCGGTAAAATCAATATTACATTTATATGTGATCTTTTTATTTCTCCTTAAGCATTTCAGAAGGATGTTTTTTCATTCGGGGAGGGAGGGGGGACCATTTGGAGAGAATGATCTGGCCTGGTGTAAACAGCTTGGCGTGAATGCTGTCCAATTGTGATCGGATATGCCAAATCACATATCTTATACCAGGTATAAACAACCCCTGAGAATTGAGAAATAGTAGGGCAGGGATAAAGATGAAAAAAAGGAGAGCACTGATGAATCATAGACCCCGTTTACAGAATTCATTGTGAACCTTAATAGCCTACATACAATGTTAGTCTGGGATGGGTTTGCCTAGCAGTGTGTATAAAATGTGCCCTGGGCCACATTGCAGAATCACCTAGTTGGGGTTAACTTTGTATCAATAATGTTAAGTGTCCAATCATTAGTACTTTTTAAAATGTATTTATTTTTATTTACCAAGCCATTCAAAGCATATGAAGATGCTTAATGAACATTACAGTAAACTTTGCATGAAATGAAAGGATAAATCATGGCCTGAGTTGATGTAGTAAGAGATATTGTTTTCATTTTATAAAAAGTCCCACAAGGTTCAGTGCTTGGACCAATTCTCTTTACATTATATATATACTTCCTCTGGGAAATATTATGAGGAAACACTCCATACAGTTTCATTGTTATGCAGATGATACTCAGCTTTATGTATCACTGAAGCCCGATGGCACCAGTCAGTTATGTCAGCTAGAAACGTGCCTTAAGGACATTAGGACCTGGATGACCAGAATTTTTTTGCTACTTAACTCAGACAAGACTGAAGTTATTGTGCTAGGCCCTAAGAACCTCAGAGAGACTTTTTCTAGTGATTTGACTGTCCTTAGTGACATCAGCCTGGTATCTAGCACCACTGTTAGGAATCTAGGAGTTCTATTTGTTCTCTCGTGTACTGACCAGAACCAGGAAAAGGGACCACATTACTCCTGTCTTGGCTTCTCTGCACTGGCTCCCTATACAGTCTAGAATAGAATGCAAGATCCTTCTTCTCACTTACAAAGCTGTAAATGGCCAGGCACCATCTTATCTTAAGGAGCTACTAGTGCCGTACTGTCCCTCAAGGAGTGCAGGCCTGCTGGTGGTACCTACAGTCTCTAAGTGTACTATGGGGGGTAAAGCCTTCAGTTATCGGGCTCCTCTCCTCTGGAACCGCCTTCCTTTTTGATAAATCTTATAGTTAGTGCTGGTGTAGACCAGCTCTTAGTTATGCTGCTATAGGCTTAGACTACCGGGGGAACTGGTACCTTGAGCTCCTCTCTCTCTCTCTCTCTCTCTCTCTCTCTCTGTGCATATACAGTACATCATATTACTGCATGTATCTATCTGTAAATCTCAGTCACTAACCACCTACTTTCCTGAGAGCTCTTGAGCTCTCTTAGGCTCCTCAAGATCGTTGGTTGACGGCCTGCCAAAACGATTTGTCATCATTCATTAGAAGTGGGGGGGAAAAATCGATACAGGAATGTATCGTGATATTTTGTGTGCCGATATTATATCGTCTCATGCAACCAAGTATCGCAATATTTTTAATATGACATTTTAGATATGCTTTTTTAATTTTTAACTGCTGAAGGGGTTGCACAATTCATTTTGAACAAGAGGCATTGTTAAGAATTCATGTTAAAGTTCGATTAGACTGAAATACCAACAGTTCAGATTCTGAGGACCATGCTTTTACAGGGTTTTAGTTTTATCACAGTGTTGGTCAGTCTGAGGGCTTGACTCCCATTGTGTAGAAATAAAAAGACTGAACGGAGATGACTAGACTGAGTTTTTTTTAGTATTTTACAAAACAGTTGTTGATTTAGTTTAATTTCGTGGACACAGTATGCAGTTAAAACTGTGAAATCGCAATATATTGTATCGCAATTCTTAACATATCGCAAAATGTTTAAAATCGCAATAATATCATATCGTGGGTCAAGTATCGTGATAATATCGTATCGTGGGACCTCTGGTGATTCCCACCCCTATTATTTATAGTGCAATTCCGCAACAGCCCCACAACAAAGCTCCACCGTTATTACCCCTTAAGACATTCACCTCTGAAGACACTACAGAGACGGTATTACCAGTACTTCTTCCACCCATTTCATCTCTGCGACATTGACACTGAAAGCAAAATGTCACAGATGCGTTAATATTGTGCCTCGAAACGGCAGTTTCAATATGGCTAATGACTGTGGCAAATCACTATTAAAACAAAAGATGGAACTTAAATTACAACTCAGTGTCAACTACATCAGACAAACAGATTCTATTATATTCTCATTCTCTGGCCAAATGAGACACAATGAAGTACATACCAACAGTCTCTGGAGCAAAGGCCACCTCACAGCTTGTGCCACTGACCCGAGGAGCAGTCTTCAGACTTTGATCAGTTGTACCAGCTGTCCAAAACAAACCAACAAAAAAGAAAACATTTATGACGTCACATCAAAATATTATATTTGTCCCAATAGCTGCGGGAGGAGTAATTATAGACAATCATTGCAAACAAAAAGTCTATCTGTAGGAGTGCAGATTCAAACAAAATCAAGCTTGCTGCCAATTTGCAATACTTAAAACAAACACTTTCAAATCAATCAATCTTTAATTATAGATTGCCAATTCATAACAAATGTTAACTAAAGACATTTAAGACAAAAAATATCAGGTACAGACCATACTTAAAAAAATAGAGCCAGATAGAGCCTTGCCAAGACCATTCTCTTACAAGAGATTTGGTGTGGTAAACATTTTGTCAAAACTTCTAGATGAAGTAATTCCAGCCCACACTAATGCTGTGTTTTACATGTTAAATTTGTAGAATTTAATATTCAGATGAGTGCGTCATGGTAACCCTATTTTATCTCTTTGAATTACACTATTGAAAGCTAACCAAAAAACAATACTAATTCAGTTTGTGTATCAAACATTTAGAACCATTTTTAAAATATAGTCATTCACTGGTTTTACTTGGTTTACTTACATTATACACTCATAATTCAATTCAATTCAATTCAATTTATTTTGTATAGCGTCAACTCATAACAAATGTTATCTCAAGACACTTTACAAAAAGCAGGTAAAATACCTTACTCTTTGTCTGTTAACATTACAAAAGAGCAGGTAAAAAGACCTTACTCATTGTTATGTTACAAAAAGCAGGTAAAAGACCTTACTTATTGCTATATTACAAAGACCCGGCCTATCCATCATGAGCACTTTAGCAAAGCAGCAAAAGTTACAGTGGTAAGAAAAAACTGCCTTATTAAAAGGCAGAAATCTTTGGCCGGATCCCCGGCTCATGACGAAACAGCCTTCACAGGCCTAGACTGCGCCGGGCTTGGAAAGGGATAGGGGGAGAGATGGGATAAGATGCAGGAAGAGGGATAGGGAGCAAGGGGGTGGGGGGAAGCAGACCGTCCATCAACAATCCGGTGGGGAGGGGGGGGGTTGTTCTGGCAGGCTGTCAACCAATGATCTTGAGGAGCCTAAGAGAGCTCAAGAGCTCTCAGGAAAGTAGGTGGTTAGTGACTGAGATTTACAGATAGATACATGCAGTAATATGATGTACTGTATATGCACAGAGAGAGAGAGAGAGAGAGAGAGAGAGAGAGAGAGAGAGAGAGAGGAGCTCAAGGTGCCAGTTTCCCCGGTAGTCTAAGCCTATAGCAGCATGACTAAGAGCTGGTCTACACCAGCACTAACTATAAGATTTATCAAAAAGGAAAGTTTTAAGTCTATTCTTAAAAATACAGACTGTGTCTGCCTCCCGGACCCCGGCTGGAAGGCGGTTCCAGAGGAGAGGAGCCCGATAATTGAAGGCTTTACCCCCCATAGTACACTTGGAGACTGTAGGTACTCATAAGTGTCCTAACATTTTGTTGCTACATAATATCTTGAAGAATCCGTATTCACTTGTATTTGGATGACTCCTACTTGATCTTGGTCTCACAAACACCTGGTTGCCATGGAAGTCTCTTTTTTTCCACCTGACTGTTGGTTCAAGTATCTTTACAAGAGCTGCCGCTGCCTCCACCTTACCAATACAGTCATCAACATTTTGAAGCTCATTGTTGAGTTCTTCCTGGTCAACCAGGCTATCCAGGCTCATCAGGACATCTTCCAGTTCTGAGTCACTCATGGTGACAGTCAAAACAGCCAGACAGTAGGAACAAAGAGATGGACAAACCAGACAAACGCAGAGACAGAAAGCAAACAGAGAGAGTAACACACAGATAACACAGCAACAGACAAACAATGTAACACTACAGAATAGACAGGTAACGTGGCTCTTAAAAGTGCCTTTGGTTTGTTTTTGTTCAGGGGAATGGATGATAGGTTTGATAAATGAGGAATTGTAGGACCTGTTTGGGGAAAAAAATGATTAAATACCTGTACAATACATTTTACAGAATTATTGTCAGAACTTCACATCATTACCAACGCGAAAATAATTGCTAACTGTGAGCCAAGCTAATAAATAACATATCAGTTTACAGGAAACACCCGACGACTACAAATATGTATTTCCCCTTATTGTAGCCCATATGCTCCCTTTATATGAACAAATAACATTACACTTGACCTGGAGTCAAAGTTGTGCTGTTATTAACTTGCATTAGCTAGCTAGCCTTCTGCACAATATTCCGCGGAATATTGCATGGAGAAGCATAACGGCATCATAGCGCAGCTAGTATCAGCTAGCTAGCCTACTGCATGGATAGTGCAGCAGGTGATTTAATAACTTTCCCCGCACTGGGATATAACTAACCTACTACTCTAACTGTGTTGTCAAGTCATTGGCCTGGAAAATAGTTGTTGTAGTAGGTATTCAAGAGTTTTTTCAATTTCTATTGCTTATGTTATTGATCCACTGCTGTACTTCCTGGGGTAGTTAATTGCAATGAACCTTGGGAGCGTTGAGTGCGCAGGATGACGTCATTCCAAAAAAAAGAACAATTATTAAATTTAAAAAAACATTAAAAAACAAAACAGAACACAGCGTGTAGCCTCGGATGACCAATGCCCTCAACAGGGTTACTTTAATTATGTTATTTTAGATTTATTAAATTGTATTGTCGCTGGGACGTATATGCGGTAGCCCACCCAAGTGTGCATGCGCGTCTCGTTGCCAGGTCTTTGATAAACAAGCCAAACATCCGCATTACAAAAACATAGAAAAGAGCCCCAACCGTTATTTTTGCACACCTTAAGGCCGTGTTCACACTTGACTTCTTTTTTCAGAAAAAAGCGCTGCCTTCAGCGCCTTTTGAGCGCTGATGCGCGAGAGTTCTGTAACCTTAACAACGGAATCTAGCCTACGGTGCAACCGCGCCGGAGCACAATGCATCAATTTAGCACAGAAAAGAACAAGCGGGACGGGAAGTCCAACAGCATACTTACCGGTCCACTGTACACTGGTCAGCTGGTTAGCCGTCAAGATTAGCCTTCCAGTTCGGCGGGGAACCTGACAACCCCGATGTATCAACGGTCATTTTATAGATGGAAAAAAGAATAACGCGGGCGAATATAATTAAATCACATTAAATGTTTCGATCTGTTGTGATCTCAACTCACTGAAGAAAAAGGCTTACAATTTAATATATGTATATTTCATATTTTTATTTATTTCGGATTTTTATTTCCGTATTGATCAGGCTGCTATGAGCTTGATGGCCTGGCCACGGGCTCAGCGTCCATATACGACGTTTTGGGAATTGCATTGAAGTCTATGGGGCGACCCTCCGAGTCGAAAATGAACGCCAAAGGGGGGTACCCCGTGCGTCGAACACGGACGCTAAGGGGTCCTGACCGACCGTCAATATGTGACGAGTTGGGGATGAGACTGTGTTGCCTAGGAACGAGTACTAATTGTTCCACTTTACAGTAAATTAGTTACTCCACAAGACCTATTACAGCAGGGGTATTTATCAAAAAATGTTCCATATGACGATTTTGTTGACTAAACTATTTTCTATTTCTGTCAATTAAAATGATACGCAATTTTAGTCAGTGAGTAATTCACTAAATTAAATCAATAACAAATGACTAATATTTGACTAAATATAAAGGACATTTTCGTCAGGAGACTATGAGTATGACTAAATTAGAAAATGGTGTGAAGATTCACACTGCTGCTGACCCACGATGGGAAGAGGAAGGCCCTGGAGGGTCTTTTTATACAGATTTTTGAAATTGTTAATAGCATGTTGAATGTGTGTCTTTTAAAAAGTTGTAAATAATTTTTGTATAGCTGTATTTAATATAGTGTTTTTATTATATAAATATATATATATATATATATATATATATATATATATATATTTTTTTTTTTTTTTTTTTTTTTAAATTAGTTAGTAGATATTTTGTGAGTTTTCTATTTTCTTTATTTACATTGTGTTTATTCTTATTGGGGTGTCAATTATATGATTAAAAGGTTTCACACACCTGGTCAGTGATTTATTGTTCTTTAGATTCATGATTGTCTACAGATTGATGCTTACCTCAGTCCAACAGCCAGTCTCTGTTTAGGGTCTATGGCTGCTCTGTAGGTTGTAGATTGTCTGGTCAGTTCAGGGCCAATAAGGGTCAGAAGTTCATCCATCTGCTCTGCTCTCATCTGGAAATACTGGTGATGGCGTTGGCTGTCCAGCCTCAGCTCAGCCAAGATGATGAAAATCTCCTTGTTCTTTCCTTCGCTGGTTGAGAGGATGCACCCAAAGCCTGCTCCTTCTACCTCTCCTTTGTACTGTGTCCAGTAGCAGAAGAAATGCAACCGTTCTCCTTCTGCTCACAGCAACTGTATGTAAAATATAGATAAGAAATAACTATTGATCAGACATGTAAAAAGAAGCCTATTTACTATGTCTGTAGGTTACAGAACAACAAACCAGAAAATAGTATTATAATTATTAACAGTAGACATAATTAAAACCTTTTAAAAACAATTATCTTTGAATAACCTAACGCACTTACCAATGGTAGAAGCCCAAAATCACAGAATGAACTTGAAGTTTGGAGACGATTAAAATGAGAGTATTGCACTAATGTGATCGTGACGAGATGAAAGCTGAAATGATTGTGTCGAGGAATATTCTTGAGGTGGTGATAGCATGACAAACTAAACAGATGAGAGACGTAGATATTTTTTATTTATTTATTTTATTTATTTCCAGGCATTGTTTTATATATTTTTTGGTTTCATGTTTGATGTGCAGGGTGTTGATTGTTGTCTTTTTATGGCTGCAGCATTGGTGACATAGACACACACACACACACACACACACACACTCACACACACACACACACACACACACACACACACACACACACACACACACACACACACGAGCAATAAACTGCTACAGAACCCACGATTCTGTGAATCTATATTTATTTACATCCCACTGAACAAGCAGCCACTGCTATGTGTCATGTGCGTCACTTTTATATCTAAATCTAACGCCGCGATCAGACAAAATGTATTCAAATATACACATAACTGTATCATTTGGATATTTTCTTTATGTTAGTTAGAAACATTACATGTTCAGGGAGTGAATATAGCCCAAAATCTCAAAATTGACCAGGGCATAAAAAACTGATGTTTTTGCGTGCCTTTAAGGGGAGAAATTAGGTTCAAAAATGTAGATATGGGTTCCCATCTTTGACTGTACAAAAAGGACCAACAAGAAATGTCAATCATTTTGATCATTTCTCAAAACATTGTGCTCTTTATCTTATTTAATGTTTTTTCTTTATTTTTAGTGATTTTATCTTTACTATTACAGGGATTTTTTTTTGATAGTTGCTCATATTGTCTTTTTTTCTGCTATAATTTTGTCCATTTAAATGCAATATTTACTTTTTTAATTGGCCCTTAATTGTTTTTCCCCCTCTTATGTGACTAGGTATATAAACAGGGGGTAGATATTATTTTTGTTTTTAGGGGATTTAGGCCGTGTTCACATTTGACTTCTTTTTTTCAACTGCCAGCGCCTTTTTTACATACAAGCCATATGGAAAAAGGAAAAAGGATGACGCCTTTTTAAAAAGCGGACGCCTTTTTCAGTTGAATTATTTCAACTTTTCAGAAAATGATGATGATCAATGATTTAACATAAGCCATTCTCTCTCTCTTTGCTTTCCTTTTTCAGTGGAGACATCGCTCCAGGACAGAAGGTGTCGGTGAAGCTCTCTTTCTCCCCTGTGAGGACCGGAGTGAAGAAGCTCCTGGTGGACTCTGACTCTGACAGACTGAAGGACGTGAGGGGAGCCGCCACTGTGGTCGTTCACAAGAAATACACCCCTGTGTTTACCAGATATCAGTAGTGACCTCTGAACTCTCTCAAAGCGACGCGTCTCTATTTGGTGACGTTTTGTGGCATTCCCTGAATGTGAGAGGAGGAGCTGCTCTGCCTAGCTCAAGTTCATGCAAACAAGTTGTGTTCCTAGATGAAAGGTCTCATAATAATCACAAAGACAGACTGGAATTCATCTTAATGCCACTGTGTCCTATTAAGAAAACAAACATATGTAGCCTATGTTCTATGTTCTTGCTTCTACATTTCAGATATGTGAACTAAAAATATATTTTATCATTGCTTTCTTTTCATCAACCTCCTCCGTATCCCCTTATGTTTTCTGTTGTTTACATCGACTTTATTCTCAAGTGTCTGAGAGGACTCCGGATCAGCAGCAGCAGCAGCAGGGGCAGCCGGAGCAGGTTCCAGAACAGCAGCAGCAGCCGAAACTGCCGGCAGCCTGAAAAGGAGGGGGCAGGTATTAGGGAGCAATCAGGACGATGAGACACTGGAGGAGGAGGTGAGTGGAGGAGGGAGGGAGGGGAGAGGGGACACCTCAAGGGGGAGCGGCTCCGACCTCGAGTTTGAGGAGGGGATGGAGCTCAGTGAGGAGGCGCTAGGAGCAAAAAGGAAAAGGAGACTGACGATGGGGGGGCGGCTTAGGAAGAAATGATGGGTCAGATGAAGGTTTTTCTATTACTTGGATTAATGGCTATGACTTTAAAAGTTGCGTCCGTCAATGTTAATGGACTAGAGAGACAAAGGGAAACTGGAGAGACTGATTGTTACAGTGAATGCAGACATAATTCATAAGGTTGTTTTTAAGGTTGGCCCCCCCCCTCTCCCCACCGGATTGTTGATGGACGGTCTGCCTCCCCCCACCCCCTTGCTCCCTATCCCTCTTCCTGCATCTTATCTCATCTCTCCCCCTATTCCTTTCCAACCCTGGCGCAGTCTAGGCCTGTGAAGGCTGTTTCGTCATGAGCCGGGGATCCGGCCAAAGATTTCTGCCTTTTAATAAGGCAGTTTTTTCTTACCACTGTAACTTTTGCTGCTTTGCTAAAGTGCTCATGATGGATAGGCCGGGTCTTTGTAATATAGCAATGAGTAAGGTCTTTTTACCTGTTCTTTTGTAATGTTAACAGACAAAGAGTAAGGTATTTTACTTGCTTTTTGTAAAGTGTCTTGAGATAACACTTGTTATGAGTTGACGCTATACAAAATAAATTGAATTGAATTGAATAATCTGTATTCAGGAAACTCACTGGACAGAGGACGTAATGCAGGCGATGGGGAGAACGTGTGACGGGCACATTGTTTTTGTGAACCATGGGACTAACAGGGGATGTGGAGTGGCGATGCTAATGAAAAAGGACAAAGTGAAAAAACCCAGCCAGATGTACATGGACAAAAATAGAAGGTTGTTGATGGTTTCTTTTGAATTTTAAAATGTGATATATGATTTGATGAATGTGTATGCTCCGAATATAGAAACGGAGAGAAAGGAGATGTTTGTGTTATTGAAAACTCCAGTCTCCTTCAGGAGGAAAGCTACAGGCAGGCGATTGGGAGCTTGGTCAGAAGGGAGGCGCAGGATCTTCGCTATGAGGAGGATGTGTGTGTGTGTGGCGGGAGAATGTAAAAAATGAATTGAAAATTAAGAGTATAAGATATGCAAAACAGAGGAGCTTTGAAAAATGGAGAAAAGAACGGGAGCTGAAGCAGAAAATTGAGGAAGAGGAGAAGAAAATAGAAAGTGACCCTCTGTGTAGCAAGCGTGAGTATGAGAAGGTGAAGGCTGAATGGGAGGAGTGTGTGAAAGACCAGATGCATGGGTGCGATTGTGAGGAGCAGGGCGCAATATGCTACTGAAGGGGAAAGATGCACAAATATTTTCTGGGTTTAGAGAAAAGAAATCAAGAACGAAGGATGATAACTGAGTTGGAGAATGAGGAGGGGCAGACAGTAACTGATTATGTGGCCATTTTAACAAGGGTGAAATGGTTCTATGAATATCTGTTCAAGAAGGGTGAAGTAGATGAGGAATGTACTGAAACTGTATTGGCTGCTGTGAGTGCCAGGATGTCCACAGAAGACATGGAGAGTTGGGGGTGGTTCTCAATTTGGATTTAAACAAGGCTTTTGACAGGCTCGAGCATCTATTTTTGGTCAGGACCCTGGAGAGGCTCGGTGTAGGTAAAAGGTTTATGTCATGGATTAAATTGTTATATGTAAATGCAAGGAGTTGTGTGAAGGTTGAGAGACACCTTCCCGTTAGGTCGGTCTGTGAGGCAGGGGTGTCCGCTGTCAGCGCTGCTTTATACCATTTCAGCGGACCCCCTGAAATGATTAAAGCAGAGAATAGAATAGAATAGAGGGCATAGAGGTCCCCAATGGTGAAAGGTGCCTCATCCACCAATTTGCTGACGACACCACAGTGATGGTAAGGACCATGAAGAGTACAGAGAGAGTAATAGAGCTGTTTGAAGTATATGGGAGGGCGTCAGGGGCTAAAGTAAACACAGAGAAATCAGAAATACTGTGTATTGGAAAAGTAAGTGTGAGTGAGTGTGTGATTCCATTTAAGGATGCGGGACAACATATAAAATTGCTGGGTGTGCAGGTGGGAGTGAATGATAGAGAAGCAAGGGACATTACATGGACAGGTGTGATAAACAAAATAAAGCAGTGTCTTAACTTCTGGAAACAGAGGGAGCTGAGGCTGAGAGGTAAGGTTATAGTTGTAAATAGCCTAGTGATGTCGAAAGTAATTTATGTTTTGGGTGCTGTAGATTTGCCAGATTGGGTGGTAAAGGAAATTAATGCTACAGTAAGTGAATTCATCTGGGGAGGGAAAGGAGTGAGGATCTCCAGGAAAATGCTGTCTGCAGGTTATAGAGAGGAAGGTTTACAGTTAATAGACTTAGTAGCGAAAAGAAAGGTAATGAGAGTCAAAACAATGGTAAAGTATTTATACAGTAAGGTAGAGTATGGTTGGAGAGGATTTATGAGGGAGTATTTGTACAGGTGTGGGGAGTGTGGGGAGCACAGTGTGTTTATGGGTTATAAAAGGACAAATGTAGATCAAATCCCAAGGTTCTATCAGGAGGTTCTGTTGGACTGGACAGCCACACTGGGCTACCTGGTGTACGAGTGTCACAGCTTCAACCAGGTGGTCAACCAGCCAATCTAACCCAAAAATACAGAAGGAGGGTAAGGTTAAAACAGGTTGTTTAGTGCGGCAGGGATAAGGCAGGTAAAGGACAGGGTCTACGAGTACATACCCGGCTTCCTGCCGAATAGGACCGTGTATGATGCCGTTAGTGAGCTGGAGGATGGGGTAAGTATGAAGACGGTTGATAATGTCTGTGAAAATATTAGATGTAGCCTGTCAGCAAAATGGAGAGAAATAATAGTTAAGGATACAATAGAACCAGGTGAGACAAAAATCCCTGAGATATATATCGGGAAGGTAAGTGAAGGGTGTCATTTAGCAAAACTTAAGGTAAGGAAAGTGTACTGGTTGTGTTTAGAGAGGAGCCGAGAACCAGTGTTGGCAGACGGGATGTGGCTACAGCTCTTCCCTGACCTAAACACTAAACATTTATGGAGAAACTTGAACATCAAATATAACAACATGGACTGTGAAAATTTAGATTTCAAATTAAGGCACAATAAACTATTCACCAATGCGGAAACGGTGAAGCATTTATTTTGTGAGTGCACCGAGTTGGAGCGGTTTCACCAGAAATTGAAGGCGTTATTAGAAAATGAATGGGAAATTGTAACAAGCACAGAAAGGGAGTGGTGGGAGTTGTTTCTGTTGGGAGTGGGGGGGGGGGGGGGGGAGTGAGGGTGGGTAGTACACCTTTATCAAACTTTATGTTGAGTCATGCCAGGTACGCAGTGTGGAGTAGGAGGAACCTGACACATTTTGAAAACAGGAAGGTTGATGTATGGTCGGTAGTGTATAGGATGGTTTTCCTGGGCCAGAAAGAGGAGTTTCAGGAGTGGTTTGTGTTTGGGCACAAGATCTGTGAGTTGGTTGAGAGGGGGGAGGTACAAGTGAAGAGGGATTATGGATAGGGATGGCAGGAGTGGGTTTGGAGGGAGAGTGGACAAAAAGATTGGGGTGTAGGGATTATTTCTGGACACTAGGTGGTGCCAAACCCAAGGGGAAAAACAGGGTTGAGTGGAAAGGGATAGGATGAATGCATTGTGAATGGGGAATTGACCGTGATGTTGTCCAACTGAAGTGTTGTATGAGTATTATAGTTGTCTGTTTTTTTGTGAAATGGTGAAGTATGTAGGCGGGATGGGAGATGGGAAGACAAAAGGACAATGTCTGATAGTGGTGGGATTGATAGGTGCCTGTATATTGTAATGTGGTGGGAGGTGGTGGAGTGACTGCTGCTCCCACTAGAGGGAGACAGCAGGCAAGAGGGAGGGAGTGTGAGGGAGGGTGACACCAGGGGTAGGGTGTCTCTGATGAGGGATGGGGGAGGGATAGGATACAGAAGGAGAATGGGGGGGTTTTGATGTATTGTATTGTGTTTAGTTCTCTTGGGAATGTATTTATTGTGTGAATTTCTTGATTTGGGGGAAGGTATGATTTAATTATGACTGATGTTTTGTTTTTGTTTGTTTGACTTTATTGTGTATTTAAAAAGGGAAAAGGGAGAAAAAGGGGAGTGTATGAGTCACTTATGATAGTTGTGGGGATCTTTGTTTGTTTGATTTATTGTTTGTTGTTTATTTGGAAAATCCATCAACAATTTGGAAAATGTAATTTGCATTTTTTTGATAATAAAAAAAAACAAAACACACCCGATCTCGTCCGATCTCGGCCCAGGGTTGGGCCTGGTTAGTACTTGGATGGGAGACCGCCTGAGAATACCAGGAGGTGTAGAGGAGGTGTAGAGGATGAGAATGATTGTTTTTAGAGTATTTTAGGCTGATTTAAATCATGGGTCAAATTTGACCCGCTAACACAAAAGGTGTGTGCCACTTTCTAACACATTAGAGGGGTTAAGCAAGACGAACATTTAATCTCTGAGCTCTGTGAACAGTAATGTTTAGAAAATCATTTTACCTCAGTGCTACAGCACAGAGCGAGGAAACACCTGCACACACCTGTACAAAGAAACAAGAAGAAAACCCTGAATGTTGAGTTCAAACAACAACTTTCAACTCAAACGAAATATCCAATTTTAATGAGCACTATGTAATGTGACTAAATATAAAGACAGACGATGTTGCTATGGTTCAGTTAGCACTAGCATTAGCAGACAAACATTAGCGTTAGCTTATGGCGCAGCGTCCTGACTTTATTTCTCAGACTAACCTCAAATCTGAATATTTTTCCACACATTTTAATCCAAACTCTATGAGTGAAATAATCCAAACACTCAAGAAAACACTAATATTTTTCTGACATTACAAACACATCTTGTGGTAGTTATAGGTGTAGTCACTTTAATTTCCAAACATTTCCAAATTATTAAGTCTTTTTATTTAGTTTGTTTTAACATATTCTTAGATAAGTATAAAAGATGGTTTCAAAATAATCTGAATTCAAACAATGTTGGTAGGTAAACTACTGTATGCTTTACAGAAGTAACTGCACTATTTATATTTTTCCACACAATTTATGTGGTGGAAAAAAAGGTTAAAAAGAGGATACATTTCTGTTATAGTGACTTTTGGATGTAATTGAAACCCAGTGCCAACAGAGGGCAGCAGTGTGCTATGAATACATGATGCAGCGATTAATTAGACCTGACGAGGCTGTTAACCTCCAGGTGAGCTATATTGAAATATTTGTAGTCCATGGTTGTAAAGTGCAGAAGTTACATTAAAGTCAGCTCGAAGATGGATATCTGCCTCTTATTTAACCTACCAGTTACCTTTTTTTAAAATAATCCATCAGCAGCAGCGCCCTCTGCTGTCCACAAAGAGTGCTGCCGTTATTTTTAGCCATCACCTCTGCATAATGACTGTGCGTGTATGCAGCATTTTTCGTGTAGGTAAAGCCGATATGTAGCCTATTACATGATATAATCATGGGGAACTTTATCACAATAAATAAATGGAGCAGAAAATACTCGAAGTGAAGTACAAGTACCTTAAAAAATTATGAATAAGTGGAGTAATTTAGTAATCCCATCACGACTGTTAAGAACTAACAGGCCTCTCCATTCATGTTGGGAAACTGTATCACTGTGATCAGAGCTGATTGTACACACATACTGAAAATATTCTGATGATGTTTCTGTGTACTGAAACACTCACTGATGTTAGTGGCCGTGATGAGCCACATCTATAAAGAGCCTCTATTGGATCAGAATCTTCGCTTACGGCCATACCACCCTGAACACGCCCGATCTCGTCCGATCTCGGAAGCTAAGCAGGGTCGGGCCTGGTTAGTACTTGGATGGGAGACCGCCTGGGAATACCAGGTGCTGTAAGCTTTTGCACATCTCCTTTCAGACAGCAGAGGGTGCTGCTGCTGCTGCATCACTAGATAAAGACAGAAATATTTCCACCCTGCACCTTTGTTTTTGAATATCAGCCAAAGTGAAAAGGAAATGAGAAGAAACAGCTTGCATAGAGAAATGACATTTTATTTCAGGAGAAGAGTGCTGACACATTCATTTCTAAAAGTGAGGTGGACTGTACAGAAAGAGTGGTTGTTTGTAAGATGTGAGGCAGTCAGCTTAGGCTCAAACCTTTGGTACATTCTGGTTAGACAAACAGAGGGCAGTGCATTCAGTGAGGGAAATAAAATGATTCAATCATGACAAACAGAATAATTCATCTCATTTCATTTGAATTAGACTGAGTGTATACATTCCAAAATCTAAAAGTTCCTACCCAAGTTTCAACCAAATACCAAAAAGTGTTTGTTTATATCTTGTTTTAAAGTTCATTCTCTAAAAAGTGTAAACAGGAAAAACTGTAGGTTCAGAATTTTATCAAAATTTGTTCCAAAGGTTGAAAAGCGGGGTCTAAAGGTTATCAGTCTCGTTAATGCACATAAAAAAAGCAGTCTGTCTTCAGTTACTTTGGTTTACAGAGGCCCATTTCCACAAAGAAACATAAAACCAACAGTACCTGTGATTAGACAAAGGATTGTTCTAAAATAAAACTACAACACAATGAAAGAAAAATCCAATGAAGTCAGAACAAAAAGAAAGTGAAAATCGATGAGGTTTTTGAGATATTTTCTCAGAAAGAAGAAATCATAAACTATTCATTTAAAATGATACCACTTTAAAAAATGGTCTGATAATCAGAGAGTAAATCTACATTTTGTCAAAGTCAAAGATCACATTCAGAATTGTGGAATAGACCAAATGAATGGATGTAACAGGGTTATAAAATAGTAATTTAGAATGACCAAATCTAAACATGGTAAAGGTTTAAGTATATCATAAGTATGAAAAATAACTCAAAATTCAATTCACTTTTTTCTTCACATGTTCGAAATTTAGTCACAAATGGAGGAATAAATAAATGTGAATTAAAAGCCGATCAAGGGGGTTAATTCAGGAACTTCATTTCTAAGTGATTTAGGCCGATGTGTGGACAGTGGCAGTTCAAGGCGTGCTTACATTCAAAGTGCGAGGGGAAGGGGTGTGTGAGTGTGTGTGAGTGAAGAGGACGGTAACCAGGGTCTCAATATCCAAAAAAACCCCGATGTTTTGTTTGATAAAATGTTCATGCTTTGCTGTTTGTCCGTTCTGAGCACTCCACGTTAACGTCACCAAACAATGTGATTCAATGAAAAAACACATCATCGTGAAAAGAACACAGAGTACAAATCCAGGGGGAAACTATTCAACGGTGTCAGAGTTCAAGAGAAAGATTAACATACAGCATGTGTCATCAAAGTTAGCCTCACATATACACCAGTGGCCAACATCACAGGTTCAAAAGTAGCAAAGGAGAAAACCCTGCATCATTCAGATCTTCTCGTCAAAGTGTGGAGGGTGAACAATGCTCATAACAATGAAAAAAAAAGTATTATTTTCACAAGGAATATACTGTGGAGACTTATTCATACCAGAAGATGAATGATTGAAATCTCAAGATACAATTTTCTTTTTTCAAACTGGCAACTGAAAACCTTTTCGTTTTGACACAGGAGCTGTAGACGAGCTTTGTGTGATTTGGGGTTTCTGACCTGGGAGTGGCAGATTGATAGATTGCAAAGGATTGAGGTTTTTTGATCTCTTGCCTCCCCTCCTCTTCTGGCTGCCAAGCATGTAAAGTCTCTGTATCCCCCACTGGTGTGTGTACGTTTCATTTAGTTTGTTTGTTCAGATGTACAATTATTAACTTCAATCTACACCTACTGTGTGTAAAGGAAAGTAAACTGGAGAAAATAGTCCTGGGTCAAAACTGTTTTCAAATCAATCAAATACAAAGTCAGTGGATACAGTTACACACTGTAACTTCATTTTCTTATTCAAACTGATTCTCACACTTTCAACATCATAAAGTTAGGTACATTCAAATCACAACATGTCACTGCCACATCATTAGAAAACAACGTTTTTCTTATCGATGAAAATACTGTAACAACAATACCAAAGCTTCTGTTCGGGTTCGGAACAAGTTCACTGGAAAAACGCACAAACTCCACCAAAGTAGCTTCCTCAAAAGGCTTTGAGAAACAAATGCACTAGTGACACTAGTGCAGTTACTACAACAGGCCACATGGAGACGCTGCACTGCAATGCAGTTGTGGGTGGGCCTGGTGTTCCTCACAGGTCCATCCAAACTGGAATTCAGGAGGCTGAGTCTACTCAGCTTCTGCAGTGAAGGCAGCGTTTGCTTCTTCTTTGATGCAAGTTTGAAACTTTTACTTTGTGGAGGGGACAAAACGCCTCCGATTGATCCAATCCTGGCAGTTATGATTCTGGTCCCAAAGGCAGTATGGGTCTTCATTTGTCACATCACACAGGTGAAATCGTGTGTTACTAAGTAGGTGCTCGATACGTGTAAGTGCAACAAAAAGGAACTGTTAGCCTCTGTACATGGGGCGTTTGAAAAAGTCAGAGTGCAGCTTCATGGTTCAGATGTCTTTAGTGCCTCTCACTATGAATTATAAACAAAAAGAACATCGACTTTAGATCCAGCTTGATTGTTCTCAAGGCTGTTCTCAAGGTTATACCGGGAGGAGCTGGGAACCGGGCGGTTGGAGAGATGAGAGTCTCATTCAAGCCCAAAGGTGCTGGTCTCCTCCACGGCCGTCAGCATCTTCTCATACAGCATGGAGAAGGACGGGTATGGAGGCAGGTCGAGTCGGTTGAAACAGGTGTGAGCTCTGGAGAGAGACCACAGTGGTTACACTTTTCATTAAGTATTAATTATTATTATTATTATTATAACTATTCATTAAATATTACTATGATTTTAACCGTATCTAACTATCCATCCTACCAATGACAGAAAATCCATGTTGTAGGTATTCTGAGTAATATTGAAGAGTTTAATTGAAAACAAATGAAGGTTGATGCCTCACACATTTCTATATACACGGGTCAGATGTTTTAGTTTGATTGTATTCACTTTCTCTTTGTGCTGTTTGTTGTGTTCTTCAATCTGCCTGCTGTCACATATTTTGGCAGCAGTCAGTGTTGCTGTTATCACAGTTTTTGGACTTCAAATCCTGGAGGAATAACCCAAACATGATGATGAGTGTTTACCTGGGCAGTGAGGTAACCTTCCCCCACTTCTCCACACAGAACCGGCGAGGTCCGTTGCTGCCTCGCAGAGACGCAAAGCCCTCATAAGGAATGCTGGACGTCCCGGTCACAAACTGAAGGCAGGTGTGAGAGAGACGGACAGAAAAGGAGAAATAACATCCAAGATTTTTTAAGCTACATTATTTTAATAACCAACTTTTCTTCTGTCACCATCACAAACAAAAATGATTGCACATCTCCCTATGTCAATACTGTCCATTTACTACTCTGTTTTTGCACATTTACATTTAATCTTTCATATTTTAGACTAGTAATGCTAAGTTAAATCCTGGTTGTATATATTCTCGTTCTTAGTTTTGATATTTTTTGTGTTTATTTAATATCATATTGTGTTTATTTGCTAATATTGTGTTTTTGGACAACCTGCTGCTGTAACGCCACAATTACCCAGTTTGGGATCAATAAAGAAATTCTATTCTATTCTATAGTCTATTCAAACACACACACTCTACCTGCAGGAGGCGTAGTCTCTGCTCATTGTTGAACCTCTCCACCGCCGCCCAGAACCACCGGATCACAATGTGGTTGTCGTGATAACCTACACACAGCACATCATGCTCATATTACTACAGTCACAAAGGGTTAACAGGATGTTAGGGAAACATCATATTTGTGATATTTCAATCATTATAAAGGCCACACATATGTACTGGAGGCAACACAACCATGAGTAGTGAATATGTCTCTCACCTCCTCTGTACTCTGTGTTGTTCCTCCAGTCTGATAAATCGATCTCCGCTGTGCCGGCGATCACCAGCTCCAGCTCTCTGGCATCAAACACAGACACCAGCCTGGCATCCACCACCTCATAAAAACCTCTGACCAGGCTCTCCGTCTGCTGCACCACCCCTCTCTCTATCCTCCACTTCACCATCCGCTCGATGTACTCCTTCTTGTTCTTCTCGGAGACGGGGATGTTGGCTCCGCCGGGCTTCAGCTCTCTTTCTGTTATCTACGAGAACACACACACAGAATCTACATCTTCCATTCTTTATTTTTCTAAAGAGAAAGCTAAAACTCAGCAGTCAGCACATACAGGTACACAGTGAGAGCCCCACCTGTCCAAAGACTTCCTCATTGACAGTGAAGGTGAGGTCCAGCATGTCTTCTATGTCGTTGTCTTTCATCCACTGAAGAGACTGATGAAACTCTTCGTCTAGATACTCGAGGTCGCTCAGGTCACAGGGACTACAGGGTGGGAGAGGAGTGTGTTTAGTGTCAGAGAACAACGTTTAAAGACATGTCAGCGTTACAGCTGCTGTACGTACATTCGCAGCAGGCCTTTATAAAAGGGTCTGGTGAAGAAGGCATCCAGGAGGTACTGATGGATCAGAGCCAAACCCAGAATACGACCACTGAACCGAAACCTGAAACACACAAACAAACACACACACAAGTCATCTGGTATTTTAATATAAGGTGGGAGCTTCACCATCGTTGCTCACCATTCGTGGTGATTGTCTACGAAGGCCGACATGGGGCTGATCTGGACGGTGTAGGTGTCGTTGGCGGAGTACTCAAACAGACCATAATAAGGGTTGAAAAGCTCCCTAGAAACCAGGAAGAAGAACTCTCTGGAAGGCCCGCTGTAGTCCAACCTGTAACACACACACACTTTTATTTAGTCAACCCAAATTAAACAATCTGATGTCACATGTCATATCCATCTCCTCCTACAACATGGTGGAGGAGACACACACACACACACACACACACACACACACACACACACACACACACACACACACACACACACACACACACACACACACACACACACACACACACACACACACACACACACACACACACACACACACACACACACACACACACACACACACACACACACACACACACACACACACACACACACACACACACACACACACACACACACACACACACACACACACACACACACACACACACACACACACACACACACACACACACACAGCCCGTGACACAAAATACTTTCACAAACATTCATCTTAGTACAGAGCATGTTCATTCGTGTTTTTCTCCTCCTCTCATCTACTCACCCCTCCTCCCCCACAAAGCTGACGTAGAGCTTGCTGCGCTGCAGGTCTTTACGGGAATAACACATGATCTGGTTGAAGGCATCTTCCAACAAGTGGTCACGACGGATGATCAACCTGAGACACAAACAGGTCGGTGGACAGACATTGAAACACTTTACATACACAGGAATGGAAAAGAAAGGTTGCTTTATTCAGACACAGTCCACTTACTTCAGCTTCCCCGGTCCCTGGCCGTAGCCTTTAGTTTCCAGTTTCCTGTAGAAGTTGCGCAGTTTGGCTTCAAAGTCTCTCTTGTAGGGTGCTGGAGCTCTGGCGTTAGCTCTCTGAGTGCCTGCAGGCAGAGAGCAGAAGAAGTTATACTCCTTAGCTGCATTATCATTTATTTATTTCCACTTTGCAGTTCAGTGATTTACACATTTATCTTTACCATGGGTAAGAAAAGGATCAACTTGAGAAACATTAGCCAACATTACCTGCAATTGTGTCACACTCAGAATGCACAAGCCTTTTCTTTTGTTTTGAACTGAAAACATGCTGTTTGAAAATACAAAGGTGGAACTGAACAGTGATGCTGGTTAGATTTTAAATTTGAAATGTCCTTAATCGTTCATTTGGGTATTTTATTATTCACTATTTACTTGGAACACAAGAACAAACCCGGTCAGTGTGTGCTACATGTGGCAAGTTAACAAAATCAAGTGCTTAGCCACAAAGGGCCCCTTTTGACAAGTTGTTTTTTTAAGTCTGCTGGGAATGGTTACCCGTAGTTACCCTGTGATGACGTATGAAACAAAATCATAAAGCCAGCATTAGCCTCCTTGGCAAGCAAGCGCCTGATCAAATCTCCCAGAGACAGCTGCCTTTTCAGCTGACTAAATCAACTGTTGTTGGCAAGAAATTGGAGGAGACATTTTTTTATTCTTCCATCTTAAATGAACAGGAAATGACAACTTCACTGTTATTGTGAAGTGCAATGAGAAAATAGAGAACTGTTTGGTTACTCCTGCCTTAATGCAAATCTTCAATATTCATTCATTCATTATTATATTTCATTTGTGTCCAAGTCTCCTACCAGGCGAGTTCTGTGGGGAGGAGACGGGTGAGCCTCGAGGTGACTGACAGTAGCTGGGGTGAAGTAAGGCGTGAGGAGGCACGTAGGACATTACTTCATCTTCAAACAGACTGCAGGGCAGAGAGAAGAGAGAGAGGACAGATAGAATTTAAGTCAAATTAATTCAGAAGCGTGACATGATGAAACCCAAAAAGAACAAAAGAAAATACCTTGGAGAGGAAACAAGGAAGTAATGATACGCACTTTAACAGTAAGACACAGAGGGTGGTCAACAGAAAGAAGAGTCATTTAGAAAAGGTCTTACCTTAGCAGCATGACGAGGTCAGCATCACCTGACAGCCTGGCCAATCCCGACCCTCCATCTGTGCGGATGAGCTGCACCTTCTCCCTGTAGTCATGGAAGGTAAACGTTTAAATACTGCACTCTGTGTGTGTGTGTGTGTGTGTGTGTGTGTGTGTGTGTGTGTGTGTGTGTGTGTGTGTGTGTGTGTGTGTGTGTGTGTGTGTGTGTGTGTGTGTGTGTGTACCTGAGTGAATGGTTCCGGTTGATGTCGGGCTGTCTCTCCTGCAAAATCTCAAAGATGTTCGGTTGTCGTAGAAACGCCACAATCTTGTCGTTGTAAGCTACAGAAAGAGCATGGACATTCTTAACCCTCACATTTGATCCTTTTGAAGTGTTGTCTATGTGCACATGTGTTTTGTTTTAAGAACTCACCAACTGGTACCACATCTTGACACTGCCCCCTGCTGGTGGAGGAGAAGGTGCTGGAAGGCCGTGGAAGGACAGGTGGGCCAGCGTGTCGAGGGTCTTCACCCACCTACGGAGCGAGGGGAAGACAATGTTTTGGTTTCTTTCTGGCTTCAGAGAAGCACTTCTGAATCCACCAGACCGTCGTGTGTCTTACCAGTCGTCGTGGGCTGACCTCCCCGGCGCTGTGGCTGCGTTGGCGGGTCAGGTGTTGGCGGTGAGCGAGGAGGCTCGGGGGGCGTGTGCTCTGGACAGGCAGCCGGGGGTCGATGAAGGTGGTGGCGCGGCAGTTATGGTCCACGAAGAAAGGCTGCACGGTTAAACACAAAAACAAGAAACTGTTAAGTCCATGTACAACGTTTCTCATGCATATGATGTTTAATTCATCAAATAACTAATAACCGTATTGCCTTGTTACTATATTAATGAGGTTGGTGTTCATTTCTTCTAAAGGTCGTTCATTAAACCTGTTCATTTTATGTCATTATTTTAAGATATTTACTGATATATATTGAAATCACTTTTATCCTGGTGGTTAATAGACTTTATGTCACTGGGTGTAGCGGTGTCATCCCCACCTTGCCGGTGTGGTCGTGCTTCATCTCCCAGCCTCTGGGCAGCTCCAGCTGTTTGTTAGCGAACATGTTGAAGAAGGCCACCAGGTCCCTGTTGTGCTGGTAGCGCTCATAGTGGTGAGCATCCCGACGAACCTTACTGATCATATGCTTCAGACACGTGTTGGTGGTGAACATACGGTAGGCACTCTGAGAGAGATGGTGAAGGACAGACAGAGAACGACGGGTAGAGAACAGAGAGTAGAGAGAAGAAAGGAGAAAACACCAATAAAAGAGAGGAAACAGCCACCAGAGAAAAGAAAAGGTTCGTTCAGTAAAGTTGTTGACTTTGCTACTATGAAATCACCATTATTATCACTAATAGGTGTGTGATCTGGTTTTGATGAGTAGGGGACCGTATGAACATTATTAGTGTGGGGAGAGAGCACTCAACTTTCAATCATTACAAAAAGGAAAAGCTTGGTGATTTTGTACACATTTGCTCTTTTAATGTGTCAAATACCTGCAACACTAATGGCACCCTGATCAATACCATTTTTTCCCAAGGAGCCAGGCTAAAAGTTCTACTATTTTCACTTTATGAATCCCAAGCTAAGCTACAGGTTGCTACCAAATTAGCATTCAAACTTGGGATAAAAAAAAGAGAGGACAAATCTCTCACAAAAACACGACTACCCTCCATAAATCACACAACCTTCTACTTTTTCTGACAGTTGTAATCATTTCCATACAGTCCCTTTTTTATTGTGTGTGGTCCATAAAGGTTGAAAAGAAGGTTTTACTTTTATCTGACCAGAAGAACAGAGTGTAGATAAAGAAAAGAGATGTATTGGTTGAAAAGAAAGAAGAGATGGATGAGGAATACAAGCGTCCGTACAGGGTTGGAATGCAGCACAGTGAAGAACTCGGGGCTGGTGAGGAACTTGGCGCTGGGAGACTGGAGCAGCAACGACAGACGAGACCTGGAACCTGACTGAGTCACACTGCTCTCCCTACGCAGCTCTGCAAAACAGTCCCAAAAAAAGAGTGCACACATTAAGACTCCAGGACGTTTTAAACACCACATGAACCTGAGAGCAGTGCCGTTAGGGAATACCTGGCATGGAAGGTTGCATGTCAGTCTCGTCCGTCGACAGCTCATTGGCTGGCGGCTCCTCTGGTCTGCTGTCATTGGTTATAGTCCTCCGTATACTCTGATACCTGGAGAGAGTACACATCAGTGTGTTGGTAACAGAAGTTGAATAGATAATGTCATACAGCTGCATTCCAAGTCGTGAAGATAGGATACATTATCAGCAATATTAAACATTTCTGCTTAGGTTTGATTTCATACACTTACATATTTTCTTACTTATTGTATGATTAATAACGTTTTTTTAGTTTCAACCTAAGCGTAACATCAGAGCTGCTTTGTGAATGGAGTAAATTAAAAGAGTTCCACATGTTCACCTTTGCAGGCTTTATTTAGTGTTTGTGCTGACCTGCGGTTCAGCTGCTCCATCTGCTGGATGGAGTTGGACCTCTGGAGGGTCTGCAGGGCAGGGGGAGCAGTGGGACGCTGCCAAGTTGTGGTTCTGTTCACATGGTCGACATAAAAGATCCGTCCGTGACTGTCTATACGAGCCTCCCAGTCTAGAAAAACAGACATTGACACAACTCAGAATAGATCTTTAAGGACCTGCTGAAGACTTGAAGACCTGATGCACACAACACATAACACACACTTACTAGGAGGTAGTGGCTCGTCCACCCTCTGGTAACGACTGATGTCATGGCGGATGGATGGCAGGGACCGAACTGACGGATGACCATTCACCTGAGCTGTGGCACCTGCATACACACAAACCCACCACACACACATTATATGATGATAGGTGTGCAACATTTTGGCTTATGTTAAAAAAATAAGAAAGGGCAGAAGTCTGTATGTTTACATGCACTGTAAAAAGACTTTCAGACATTCAGGGATGGGTTCTTTACAACACTTATCCAACACTGTCAGAAGGTTGAACTAGCACAACTGTTGTGGCTGTAATCCAGGAGCTTTTTGGCCGCTGCAGAAAACTTGTTCTGTTGTGGATAATGCTCCAGTCTTTTATTAATACTCCCTGATCGCTCAATCCTCTTGACATAGCAGAGACGCTGATGCAGATTTTGCTCGAGAGTGAACCCTCTTTCGGATCTGAGACAGAAAACAACAAATACATTTTTTCTAAATTAAAACTTTTTTTCACCTGTCTCTCTCTCAGCCCCTGCCGCTCCATTCACACTCTCTCTGGCCCCGCCCATCTCCAGGTTTTGGGGCACGCCCCCTGATGCCTGCATGGACTGCCTCCTCATCCAGACCTCGCCTCCCTCCTCCTCTCTCTCCTGACCCGCCCCGCCACTGGCTCCCCCTCCTGTAAAATACACAACTTATCATATGTGTGTGTTGTAAAGAGAGTACACATATCCTCATGGATGATTTCTGGATACAAAACACATTGATCATCTCAGGGCCCTTTATTAATCTATTAATCAAGAACACCACATCATTAAACAAATTAAACCAACAATACTTCCACAGCAAGATAATTAAATGCTCTCACAAGTTTATGATGAATCACAATTTAAATATTTAGGTAAAATATATTATACCTTACACAGGGTAATGACTAAAGCTTTAAATCTAAATAAAACAAGGGAAAAAAGGCTGTAAGTCAACTTATCCTGGAAGTAAAACATTTAAATCTACTTCATATGAAATGTTTTACTCTCTAGACTAAACCAAGAATATGAGTGTTACAGCATGCTAGCAGCTCTGTACATCACTTCTTTATCTAGATGCCAAAAAGCTCACAATGTTGTAATGCTATGCTTCTCAATTCTTTTTAAAAATGCACAAAACTCTTTACCCACCAGCTTCAGAAGCCCCGCCTCCCTGGTCAGCAACAATGCTGCTGGTGGAAGCATCTGCTGCTATCGGCCCGTTAGCCTCGCTGCTCGATGACTCCGCCCCTTCCTCCTCTGCCTTTGGAGCCACTTCTTTTCCTGTGTCCACCTCCTGAGGAGAGGAGAGGAGAGGAGAGGAGAGGAGAGGAGAGGAGAGAAGAGAAGAGAAGAGGAGAGGAGAGGAGAGGAGAGACGAGAGGAAACTTGATTAAACTTCAACACAAACTCATTCAACTTTGCATCCAAACCTTGAAGCTTTGAGTCACCTACACTACAGCTGCTCACCTGAATGGGCGAAAGGGGACCAAGTGTAGGATTGTAGGGTATATCCAGGTTTGCACCCATCCTGTTGCTCAGCTCTTGACAGGTACACTCCCCCACAGACTCCCCAGGCTCGGCTGCTGCTCCGGCTCCTGATGCCTCAGAGGAGCTGGAAGCTGCACACATTTCTGCATTGATGTTTGCGGGCATGGCGACCTCTCTGGTTCCAGTCGTAGCCTCAGAAGCTGCTGGTGTTTGGACTCCATTGGCCCCCTCTGCAGCTCCGGGATCAGCCGAAGCAGGCTCAGGTCCAGGCTGAGCACAAGCAGAGGAACTTGCCTCTGTTGCTCCAGCTCGAGTGAGCTCTGCTTTTGACCCCAGGCTCCCCTGTTGAGAGTCTGATGTCTCTGATCTACTTGATGAGCCTGAACTCTGTTGCGTTCTCGCCTCCTGTGACGGCTCCCTGTGCTGCCCCGCTGTCTCCTCATCCTCATCAGAGTCTATATGCAGCATGGCGTTGAGGCGAGTGTCCGTCGGAAAGCTTGAGCGAAGTTTTGGCGAAGGTGCCGCCAGAGGCCGCTCACCGGGGCTTCTGGGAGACTCGATGGCGTCCAGGTAGTCGTTTAGCGACACCTGCCGATGGGTGTGGCCCCCTACAGCCAAAGGAAGCAGGTCCTCCTCCCCAATCTGCCCAGCTTCCCGCCACACACTGTCCTCACCATAGTAACAAGCTCCGTTGACTAACAAGGAGCCCTCGTCAGACCCTGTGGGGGAAGCGCCACATGTGACGCGTGAGGACTGGTGAGGGAGGTCTTCATCGTCGGAGGGGCTGCCCGGGTCACCGTTCACTGTGCCACCCAGGATACTCCCACCGGCGTCTGGGGAAGCTTCTGGGAGAAAAGTGAGGGATGGAGGGATGAAGATTTAGATTAGGGACAAGCACGGCTTTGAAAAACACATTAGAGTAAACAAGATGAATACACACACACCTTCTTGTCCTGTGGAGGTGAGATCCACTCTGAACAATAGCTGCCCGCTCACATGGTCCGTAGGGAGACGACGACACAGGCTGTAGCTGACTGGCTGATCGCTGCACACAAACAAGTACACACACACACACACACACACACACACACACACACACACACACACACACACACACACACACACACACACACACACACACACACACACACACACACACACACACACACACACACACACACACACACACACACACACACACACACACACACACACACACACACACACACACACACACACACACACACACACGTCAGTTCTGTGCCTTCAAACAGAAGCTCAGTCATACATGCAAGCACCACCAGAAACTGCAATGTAAGAAACACTGTGAACATGCTATACATCAAAGTTCACACGAGTACATGATGTCCATGCTGTCGATCAATATCCATCAATGGCTGAACAATGAGCTGATTGGTGCATATTGATTATTATTGACTGAGCTGTGTTGAGTCACTGCGGTTAAATGCTGAAGGTCAGAAGTCTTTGCAGACGTTCTCTCTTTCTGTCTAAGTGCTCATTCAAAGTAAGTAGGAGGAGCTGCTTCAGTCAAAAGTAAAAAATATTCATCTACACAGTCAATACAGCTTCTGCTTTCATGGTCGTCTTTTCAAATCCTGCACACAGTGAATACCAGTAAAAGTGTGTGTGTACTCACTCAGCTGTCGGCCCCTCCAGAAGTCTCTGCACAGGGATGATCAGCTGACCCAGAAACCGCTTGATGATTGGTCGGCTCTTGGCAAACTTATCTTTCACCTCGATCTCCAACACGTCAGTCATCAGAGCCACAAAGGTATATTTCTACAGGAAGAGCCACAGCAAAAACAACTTTCATATTTCCATCTGCTGAGCTATGTCACAGGAAAGTTTGTTTTTCTCATTTATTTTTAATCAGTAACAAATACAAGAAGACTATCCCCGATTCTGATTTATTTGAATCTAAATGTACTAAGAAAATGGTGGAAAAGGTTTGATCTGATCTTAAAAACAGAGCAGCCTTTATGAGAGAAGGTGTCATTCTTTCCCACCTCTACATTTTTGAAAATATTGCTGACCTCACTGTGCCACACAGGGTTGATGGTGTTGGCTATGATAGAAGAGCGTCTTTCCTGGCCGTGGTGGGTGAACTTGGGGAGGCCGCTCCTCTTCCCGGGTTTGATGGACATCTTCAGGTAGGGATCAGGGTTAAAGAACATTCCCTTCTTTAGGCCTACAGCGCGTATGTCTAGAGTGAGAAAAATAACACACATCCAACATCAGCACTACAATACTACAATACTACAATAGAAAAATCCATCACTCCACTCACCTGATAGGGTGAAGCTGACTAGTTTCCTACAGTGCTCAGTCCCTGATTGGTCCTCATCTCGGCCTTCACTGCCAACCTGATGAATAAAAAAACAATCAGAGAGCCGTATGAGTGGGTAACATTTTAAGAGTGAACTTTCCTCCCAAGGGAGAGTTGATGAAAAGTTAAAAGGAGCAACCATCAGAGTTGGATAATGGATTTGGAGCTGTGATTCAGGCTGCCTGCTTTAAATTGTAGTGACTCAACTGGAGCAAGCGTCTCTTCGCCTTCAATTTGTGCTCCGTGACATCCATCTCTCTCCATTCACTTTCCTCCAGTGACTACACTCCTTCCATCTCAAAAATCAATCAATCAATGAAAAAATACAGCTCCTATGTGTGATTATTTGAACCCAAAATATGTGAAATTCTGCAGGTTAAGAGAAGGAAGATGTAGACGGGACATACCAGCACTCCAGGGTTCTTGACGGTGATACAGGGTGTTGTTGCTCTTAGTGCTCCACTAACACCATGATAGTATTTAAAGCAGACCTTTGTCTCCGCTGCAAAGGAAAAATAATGAGTTATAGACTGAAACCCATACAAACTCCAAAGAGGAAAAATTCACAGATTTTGGTGCCGATATTGATTTGTATTAACTGTACAGAAAACGAGCCCTTTCCACCTGAGTTTTGCCCCGCTTTTGAGCCACGTTGAACATACTAAAAAATACTCAAAAGGTCAAGTTCTTTCATTAATTACAAATAAAACTTCTACAAACACAGGATGTATGAGGACCACTCACGCTCCATGAAGTAGGGTCCCGGCTCCAGCCTCCACACGATCTGTCCCTTCTGGGTGCCGTTCACACCCCGGTTCTTGGAGTCCCACACATTGGCCACACACGTCTCATCTGAAAAACAAAAACAAAAAACAATCACATCAGAAACAGTTCCCTCTCCGTCTTCTATTTAAACCAAACACACAGATGATTATTTTAATTTGGCAACAGTTATGAGATTTTCATAGTTAAGGACACAAGCAGACATTGTAAGAAATAACAAGACGTTCAACAAGGTCACACATTGAACTATTGACTCACCTAATGAGGCAGCAGCATGCAAGGACACTTCAGCAAGAGTCAACAGAGTGAGTGAGTGATTTGTATTCATTAAAAGCACCTAACCAAATGTTTGAGTTGGATTTGGTCTTTTTAGAAGGTTGTTCATTTGCAGCTATCAGTGTTCTTTATTTTTCTGATCTTTCAGCATCCCTTTTCAATTTAACATAAAATGTCATGTCTTAAAAACTGGAAATAGCTTTAACCTCGAGATGCTGTCTGCTCAGATATGAATGCCCACAAAGAAAGACAATAATAGGTTTATATCATTTTACATCACCTATGCAAGTTGCTTGTGAGTGTGTATGAACCGGAATAGTGCATGCTGTGGGACCCTTTATATATCAGCCTCTGCCATCAGTGTGTGAATGGATGATTGTGATGTAGTGTAAAAAGACCAAGACCATTTACAATTGGCGCATGATGCTCCTGTACCCATTAAGTGTGAAATAGACAATTACACTGCTTGTTACAGGCCATAGTTTCTTACCATTGTGACCTGTCACAGACTACAGAGTACAAAAACAATGAGCTTGTGGTACAATAATGGCTCCTTTCTATCCCCCATACCAATAGAAACAAGATGTCCATGGCCAAAATGCCGAAATCAAGGCATCAAAACCAGTGGCTGATATGAGTGAGTAGGTATCAGGTAGTTAAGTCCATCAATCACGTTCAAGCAACCAAACACTGATAAGTCAGCCACTGATCTAAAACATGCTGCAGCCTCACAAAAGCTGCAACACACTGATGAATAAATGTACAACTACAGTTCAGTGCCATACTTGCATTGCTTGGATCTTATTCAAGGATTTTTCACAAGCAGTGAGTAAGTGTGGAGGCTACTGGTTCCTGAGGGAAACTCTGCCCTCAGGTCATAAACTAAATCTCCTCTCTGCCTGTCCATCCATCAAACATGAATGTGTATGTCCTGTGACAAATGGCCTGTGTCCTGAAGGATCAATGCTGCTGTCAATCAACCTCTCACTCACACACAGACACACAGACACACAGACACACACAGTACACCTCTTGCCCCTCTGTCACACCGGGTCACCATCAATAAACCCTGAGCCTTTGTTTGTGACAGCGAGTACGTTTACCTCACATACACACACCTGTCTGACCTGATAACCCTGCAATCATCCAAACCTTATATACTACCATGTGAAAGGTGTGACCCACACAAACACTACCGGCACACACACACACACACACAGGTCAGACACAAGAGAGAGGTTATAGAGCACAGGCGGCTCCAGGGAACCATGGCTGACAGCCAGGCTGGAAACAGGGCTCGCCCCAGGGGAGAAACAACCCCAGAAAATCCCCCTGCTTGTGGATCAATACTGGGAAGAAGCTGCAGAGACTTTAGCAGGATGAGGAGCTCGCCTTTCTCCATTACTCTCTCTGTCTCAGATTAAGGATTGTCACAGGTACTCGCTCTCACTGACTAAAAAAAAAACCTGTCACCTGAGGCTGGAGATGACCTTAGCTTCTGTGTAGTGCTTTTTTCATTACCTGATGACGGCTGCTCTATTACACCAGGGCCAAAAAATGACATCATCATTGAGAACAGCACACTCAGGCATAGTCGAAGCTTGACCCAAAGGCAGCTCACTCATGCTACTATATTGCATCACAGTCTTTGACTCTTGTTTCAGAGGAGATATTCTGGCTTTTTTTGTGCATTTTCTGGAGTGAAAGTAGCCCTATTATTATTTGCGGAAAATACAGGAGACTTCTAGTAGATTATTTTATATCTAAAGACGATTTTAGAGTTACTTCTTGAAATATAAACTACTACATAGTAATAGCTGCTTGCCAAGAACTGGTGATAACATCAGCGTTTAGGTGTGTACTTGTGTGAGAGCCTCTTAAAGACGTTTGTGCTCAGCTGGGGATAAAAAGAGTTAGAATGCTATCTTTAAAATAAAATAGTTTTTTGCTAAATCATTGGCAGTCCATCCCAGTTATCTGCCAGTCCTTTACAGTAGACAGTGTGCATCTATAATGAAACATGCTAATGTTTTTTTAGAGACCACTTTTGGGACAAACGAGTTGTAAGTCAATTCAGACCATCTGGAAGTCTGTGCACTGATGTGTGTATGAGAAAGAGAGAGTGTGTAATATGAGAAGAAACATACTGCGTTCAAATGCTGTTGATGCTGAGTCAGCATCACTTTTCATCAGTGTAACCGACTCCCTTTCTCTCACCATCTTACACTCACACACTCACAATCCATTAGCCGGTTAATGTAGCAGCAGAGGAGCTGATGTAATGCTCTAACCTTCAGATGAGTTACAAGTCGCAACCCCTTCAACAGCGGCATCATAGAACTATCCTACTGCAGTTTGATTACACCGACAGACACACAGGAGGACAGTCGTGAGGACGAACAGGCAGGGAGACGGACGGGAAGCAGGGAGACAGACGGGAATGATGACCATGGGTAGACAGGAAAAGACCACAAATGAGGTCCATTTGAGCACAAGCTCTTTGCAATGATCACTTACTGGACAGCTTTTTAATAATGTTGCGGTTACATTTAATTTATAGATTTATGTCAAAGGTAGTGTGACAGTATATAAAAAAAAAATCATCACACCTCGATTATAAACGTAATGTTTAAAGCATCCCTGGTAAGCTTATTGCTAAGTGATGATGCTGACATGCTAATGCAGCAATTATAGCTGAGTAACTACACCCAACAGGACAAGCTGCACATTATATCATACCAGGCTAACTAGCTCGATTCTATTAATGCCAATGATTATTTGCAATGAATCCCTCCCTGAGTTTCCATCTCAGCACTTAGCAGACATTTCCTACAATTAACAATTAAAAAAAACTGGTGTTAGCTTTAGATAATAACTGAATTATTGGGAATTATTGGCTACGTTTATTTTAGTAATGTACATTCCTTGTTGTATTCTTTCATGAAATCCAGCAAATACATCTTTAAATCTCCCAGACAAAGTGGACTGTTCCACACTTCAGACGGAGGAGGCAATTTGCTCACCGATGTGGTACAGGCCGATCCAGTCGGTGGCATCCACTTCCTCCTTGATGTCCCAGGAGATGACCAGGTGGCTGTGCCCGAGGGTCAGCTGGTACATAGACGCTGTGAGTGACGAGCGGCTATCTGAGGTCACCAGGTCTGTGTCGCTATTGGCCCGCTGGAGTCCCACCGCGGCCTCCTGTTGGTTCCCTGACGACATAGTCGAGGAAGAAGATGATGCAGAATTGGATGCGCCGACTGGTCCGTGCACCGACAGGCTGCGGAGGTTATCGGACCCTATCGTGTATGGCCTTGAGTGTGGGGTGCGGCGACGCACCGCCAGCAAGTGCTCTCTGGCGCTGCCATTTGCTGTAGACGGGGAGGACGTGGATGAGGAGGAGGAGGAGGCAGTGGCAGCCATTGCCATAGTTACCGCAGAAGAGGTGGAGGAAGTGAAGGGAGGGGGCGAAAAGCGAGGGGGTGAGGAGGAAAGTTGGTGGTGGTGATGGTGGTGATGGGAGTGTGACTGAGGGTGAGGGTGGTGGTGGTGGTGGTGGTGGTGGTGGTGGTGGGGGGAGGAGGGGGCAGAGGTGGAGGCAGAGGTGAGGGATGGGGAGGGGGAGGATGGCTGGGGGCGGGGGCGAGGGGGGAGGACAGCTGTAGCGAGGGAGGGGCGAATGGTGGAGGCCAGGTGGGTGCACCAAAGAAAAAAAAAAAGAGGGAGAGAGAAGGAGGTTAGGGAAGAGGAAAGGAAGGGAGGAGACCCCTAGTGTCTTTAGCTTGAACGCACCAAAGAACAAGAAGAAATGAAGATGGAGAAAAGATGGAGGTTAAGATGGAGAGCGATGTAGTCTTAGAAAATCTCAAAAACTATTGGATTTTGGTTTCCTTGCTGTACATTTCTTTGGCCCTGCTGCCGTTCCCTTGGGCAAGGCACTTCAGAGTTCCCAGGAGGCACTAGTCGTCACTCCAGAAGGCAGTTTGAAGCATCACTGAACCTCTTATGACTCTATATTTGCACTTTTAAATCATTCACTGATATCACACTCCCACTGTGAATGTTCAAGGTTCAACCTTTGTGACACTGTAGGAAACCTGTCCATTGTGCCTTGCTCGAGAGCACTAGAGCACTTCATAAATCATCCAGGTATCCATTATGACTAAGGAAAGGGATGGATTCAGGAGATGGGCAGAGAGACATGAGGAGCTAAGGAACCGGAAATCATTCCACTGGTGCTTTCCAGAGGAGGAAGGGTTGATGACAGGGCGTTCCAGTGATCCACAGGGAGGAGAAGGGTGGAGGGAGGTTGGAGACCTGAAGGAGAAAGAGAGAGAGAGAGAGAGGAAGTCAAAATGATGATAGAGGAATATGAAGGGGGACAAGAAGAGGGATGACGGTCAGTATTTTTTGCTCAGTATTGATCAATGCCTTTGATTTATCTATGAGTTTATGCAGAGATCAAAATGAGGATTAGATAAAGTAATGCATGGAAAATGAAACATATCTCACAAAAGGAACTCCCCTTTCAGCTCTTTTTTCTTTTTTCCTCATACGGTGCAGACCTACTGGATATCAATAAAGTTGTGCAGCCTTGCGTGCAACTATATTACACTATAAGTGTATCAGCAGGATAATCAAACAGAGGCACCTAAAATGAATTATCCAATTTATCATTCATCTATAAGCTATATTTAGTCTTCGCCAACAGCCACTCGAAAGGTGAACAGGTTCAGTCTCCTGAACAGACCCTTCCTCCTCTTTCTTCTAATTCACGCTGTTGAACACACACATGCACTCTGGTTTCTATAGGGACAGGTGATTACATCAAACCATCTCAGCATCCGCATGAGTCACATCAGACCTGAGCTCAGCCACATCCCTCCTTCCTCTGCTTTCCTCCAGAATGAATGTGAACTCACGCCCAGGCTTACACCCTCCATCCCCCACCCTCTTTGCTTCTGACAGGCAGCGAGAGGAAGAGAGAGCGAGAGAGAGAGAGAGAGAGAGAGAGAGAGGGTAGAAGTAGGGTAGATGGATCAAAATAAAATATTGAACAGCAGAAGAAGAGAGATGAAGAGAAGAATATAAACGGGTTTGTGCTGAAATAAGGAGAAATCAAACACAGTTGTAAGCTGTCCAAAGCACACAGTTATTTGTAGTTTTAGTTTTATGTATGCATTTACAGCGTCTCATTAAATGACCAATAGATTAGAAAACTGAATCAAGTGATAGAAAAAAAAAATTTCTTTTCAATTTAGCTTTTGAATTCTTTTTATTTTTGGTGTTTGAAGAAGTAAACACGCCTTTAAACACCTGATGCCTCAACAAAGGATGCTGATTTAACTTGTTCTGCTTTTACAAACATGAGACCTTTTTCCAAAGCGATGTCATCAAACTGACCTACAATCAGCTCCACACGACACTAAAGAAAAATGACATGATTGTGAGGCTCTGTATACTAACGTCTGGGTCTTGGCATGAAATAACTAATGCAGGACAACACTAATGCATCATCGCCTCGTGCATTTAATACAGGAAATATATGAAAGCAATGTTGACACACCCAGCAAAGACGAAGGGACATTTGTAGGTCTGAAACACAAAAACTGTATGACCTATCATCCAGTTTTAAAACCACTAATCTTTTGTAATAGATATATTTTTTAAGTAATCTCCTGTTGCTCAAAATGGGATCAACAGGTACAAATCAAAGGAATCACTGTAATATATTTACCATGAAAACTCAAACAATCAACAGTGATGGGTTAAATATTTGTTAAGAGTCCAATCAATTGTTTGACATTAAGGTATTGCAATATTATTCACTCTTTTAGTAATGATTTGGACTCCATTATCGCCTGCTCAATGCTCAATTGTGATTGGCTAATGGGTAACATTGTCTGTTTGACATTTGCTGCTTTGGTTGCACCATGAGGGAAACACTGCATATGAACATCCACGTATTGTTCATGTCATTGGGGAAGAAAAGCCGTGACATCATATTCGTCTCGACTTTCATGGGAAATATTTCGTTCAACACTTTGGGAAGTCTTTATCACAGGAACAGAGATGCAAACAAAAATACACCACGGGAAAACGTTTTCCGCTGTGAGAAACGAGACGTGACTGATAACCTATGGAGGGCTGGAAAACGCATACACTTACTCACAATTTAGGCACGAGGGTGGTCTATAAATAGGCTCTTTGGAGGAGGAAAGGGTCCGGGGAAGTTGCCTAAGTCATTCTTGTCAGTTATTATCGAGTCATCCGAGAGAAGAAAAAGCTGTGTGCCAACAATTTGGGATTCTTATCTAAGTTGTTAAATGACTTCAGAAGAAATGGAGTTTTCTGGAAATCCTCTAAAATGTGTTTTTGCCCACAGTGATGTGAGAGCTACATTATAAATCAGGCTCCCACAGACAGACTAACACACTTACGCCCACACATCTGGACACAGATCTATAAATAGCTCAGGGCAGAGGCCAGCGCTGAGCATGATGCTGCTGGCACAGTTTTAAGCCACTTGTGTTCAAAAAGGCACCACACGCACGCAAACTGATGCCGACTGTCTGCAATGCCTCAAACTGACAAATTAAAGCCCACTCACACATCCTAAACTCTGTTCTCAGAAAACAACTTCAGCACACTCAAACTAAAATCCCACCGCCTTGTTATGAAACACATCAGAAATGCACACACACGTACATTACTGCACGTGAAACTCTCAGGAGGTAAGTGTCCTTCATCCAGCAGTGGGATTAAACAGAGAATAGGAGGATTTACTTTTGACAGAATGTCGTCTCTAATCCACTGCATTAGCACACTGCTTCAATCTGCAGCTGGAGCCCCGAGCGCCCGGCTGAAGCTGCATGTCCATCCAGCTGTCCAACAAATTTTAACTCAGAGTTCTGTGTCGGAATCAAATCAGAAGAAGAAGTTTCCCCTGAAAACTCTGCTAAAACAAGATACACAAAAGAACACATTTTACAAGTTTTCAGACTGTTGAAGAAGGTATTTCATTTCAAATGTTTTTCACTGAAGTCAGGGTGACACACAAAGCCATGCTTTTCTTCTGGATCATTTTCTTTCTTGAATTGATGACTGAGTTTAAATACGATTCTGTTTCTAGAGAAGCTGGGAGGAGATCTGAAGTACCTTAAATTTAAACAATCTGTCAACGTCAGCCTCACTGATGAAACGTTCTCACAAAAGGTTGATACCTGTTCTGGACTTTGAGAAGTTTCAAATGAAATCCTCCCTGCCTGGTAAACAAAACTCAACTTTGCAACAAGTGTAGGGCGTGCTGAAGATTTCTACTATGTGAACTTGTGTAGCTTTAGTCATTAAATCTGTGCTATAAGAGAACTCGCCGTCAGTGCAGTGAGATCATTTGACTCGCTGCCCGCTCTAATTCAATTTACACTCAGTGTCGCATTCAAGGACACACTTAAAGTCTGAGCTATTCATATCTAACCTCTAATGAACCCCCTCCCTCCATAGCTCTTCTCTAACCAAACCCCCTGCTCCCCTCCTCATGGCCCCCCCACACTCAATAGGTGACCTTGTGTGGGACTCGCAGCCCAACATTCCTCTTTAGCTTTGCACCACTTAGTCAAAACTAGCTGGCTTGTTGTCATGGCATTTCCTGACTGTAAGTTAAGCATTCCAGGACTAAACAATTACTGAAATTTAGATATGTATGTAATAAAAGAGCAGTATAAGTACAGAAATATGAATCACTGACCAAATATATGTTCTACTGACTCTGTTGGACATGAGGTCACAGGTGTACTTCTGTTCCACATTACAATTCCAATTAAATATTCCTAATGCAATTATACAGCGGTAGTCTTTAAGTTTAATTCAATTACAGCGATTGTATCATGGAAGGAAGGAAGGAAGGAAGCGTCTAATTATCAGAAGGTGTTAAAACCACAGAACCAAGGAACATTAATCTGCATAGTTCCACTTTTGAACCACAGAGCTGTGAAAGTTTAACATCTGAGGAAAACAAGCATGACCAGGGTTTCCACATGAGTCTCCTGCATTTTCCAACCCTCCTTTTCAAGAATGTCATGTTGTATTTCCGCTTCAGCACACTGGAGTTCTGCACAGGCTGGATCGGTGGGCGGTAAAGGGAGGAGGATCTGGCGCCATGCTATCACTACACACACACACACACACACACACACACACACACACGCGCACACGCACACGCACGCACAGGTGAAGCTGCACAGACTTGCAGCCCGTGACACAAAATACTTTCACATACATACACACACACACACACACACACACACACACACACACACACACACACAGGCAGACAGAGGAGACAGTGAGTGGATTAATGGCGGTGTGTAGACTGGATCGCAGAGCTGACTCATCACTGCCCTACTGCCCCGACGCCTCGAAGACCAGCAGAGTGAGTGTGGTCATCTGAGCAGGGATTTGACTGAGGTGTGTGAGATCATGAGCTCCACTATAAAAGATGAGCTGCTGCAGGGGCAGGGCAACCCCATTAGCTTAAAGGTACACTCCCATTATGTAGTTCTCTTGTCCTCAAATCCTGATACGTTACACTAATACTTTTCAGAAGAAACATAAAGATTAACTGTAATAAAACTGTCTGGCTCCAACCAAGACTAATAAAATCACAACACTATGGTATATTTCTAGCTAGCATGCTAGCCAATAAATTCTTAGTATAGACAAAGAGCAGCATTAGCATTAAATAAGAGTCATGTTTGTTCCCACATGATAAACGTTAACTAAATATAATATAAAATATCTGTAAAGCAGAAAAATATCCAAACAGGCACAAAACTGTAGGCCTACATCATCAAAGCAGAGTATTGACGATGAACTGACAACTAAACAGTCAAAAGTCTGTCCAGGCACAATTACAGGTGAGCAGGAGGGGCGAGTCAGGTAACTGCAGGGCTGATTAGAACGGGTCGGAGGATAAGGAGAGGAGGGGAAGTCACAATCTCCGTTATTTGAGACATTTGACACTATCGAAATGTACCAAAGCTTTCAAACATCCTACAGATCTTCAGCTGCTCTGAAAGTGGCATCAAAACAGGAATCCAAATCATTTGATATTATACTTAAATTTAAATATTCTGGTACCATGACAACCCAACCAGAGAATATAATCTATCTGTTATTTCAGCACATCTCCTAAAATGAAGGTAAATCAAATCTTACCAGTTTGTCCATTTGGGCCCCCGCACCTGAATTGACTTGAAGTCCTCAAGAAGCAGCCTAAAGTCTGCTCTGCAGGATATTTATAAAATGGTGAGACTTTGTGACTAAATATACACACAACCAGGCAAAAACAGACCCGGGCGCTGACATCAATACAAAGCCAGCCACTAGTGATGGTGCAAAACACACTCACACATGCTGCATAGGCACTGAAGTAATGCACAGACGCCCAAAACCTGTGTTTGATTTGTGACTACTTTCATCCTCTGCTCAAACTAAAGAAGAGTGGGTAGAAGAGTTTTCACATTCACAAGTGTTTCCTATAAAAACTAAATGTTTGTGGGCTGGAAAGGGAGAGCATTTCATCCCTCTGACTCTCACACTGAACTCAAAAAGACGGCTCGGATTCTTCTAGGTGGGGCAGTGCTCGGGCTATTTGCCTGTGGAGAAAGCTACATCACTGAATAATGCAAGTGTCAGAGCTTAAAAGCTGCACCAGGAAAAATTAGATGTAAAGATTAAAAAACAGGGCTGACATGAGCCTAATTAAATCACAAGTGGAGCTTTAGAGCGAGAGAGTGACCCAGTCCCTGAAGAGATGCCAGAAATGTGTCCTATTTGCCCAAATAGTGCTGTGGTGTTGGAGTGGTACACTTCTCTGCCCGCAGGGAGAGAAAGACACACATGAGGGAAAATATAAAGCGTCCCATTTCCTAATTTTGCTCTTCTGTATATTGCAGGATCTCTGGTTGGGTGTCGTGTGAACCGAACAACAACTTACAGGTCAGTTTAGTTGAATTGTATACTTAAAGTCTGATATAAAGGTTGTAAAAAATACATCTCTGAGATTGGACCACAATCACACACACACACACTCGAGTCCTGAAATAGCTGCTGCATGATTGTAGAACAATGAGGAGGTCCCGTCAGAGGCGACAGCTTCCTGTCCCCAACACACCCATCACATTCCTCCATGCCAGTTTGTGTGTGTTTGTGTTTCGGTGCCTTTTTAGATTTCCAACCCTGTGCAAACCACAGTACCCAATCCAACGAGACAGACTGTGCAAAACAAACGGAAGACATTTGATTCAGCGTTTTACCAAAGAAAGAAAAAAACCAACCCTGTTAGGGGGGAAATGAAGAAGAAGAAGAATTTGGTGGATTAGATTTTCTTTCATGATGCTTAATAAGGAGCTAAAGCTTGTGGCTATTTTAGCTCAGTGGAAAACGTAAGCAGTCTCTGAACCTTCAAACAATTAACCCGAGGCAGTAAAAAACCACAAAATTGTTTGTTTTTGTTCCTACAATATAAACATGTACCATGATAACTAGGTTCTGTTTAGTGACTTTCTAGTAACATGATTTTTTGTGTACCTAACACAGACTTTATGTTTCCCTTTTTTACAGTCTCTATTTCCAGCTAAGCTAACACGATATACAATCAGTAACTTCATATTTAACAGACAAACATGAGGTTTTATTTTCTCAAACTCTCTGCAACAAAGTTTCATTAAACGGGGCCCCTTCTCACATAGGAGGCTCCAAGTGACAGCAAGAGGTCACTTTTACAAAAACAGGACCACAGAAAACAGCACGGACGTTTACAATCACTTGGAGCTTCATTAGTTACCCAGTCCAATGTGTTTAAACCTGTTAACCTCAGTTTTCTTTGATATCTCTGCCTCGATTGTTTCAGATTTGACTCATTTTCTTGAATCTGTCCCGGTGACTTCTTCAACTTTAGAGCAACTTGAATAGTCACTTCCTGACTTCCTGGCATTCTAGTTTAACTAGGGCATGGGAAACGGATCTGTAGGGGTTTATAGGTGGGGGGGAGGGGGGTGCTTAGTGTTGTTGCCACACTTATTATTCGAGTTTTGAAGTATTAGTTTAAGATTTTAACTACCAGACACATTTTTCAGCGGTAACCACAACAATATTGTTGTGGAATTCAAAGAAAAGCACCAGTCAGGATGCACTGATAATGAGAGTGGTCTCAAATTTCGGGTCAATAGTGCTAGTAGTCAAAAATAGGATCAGCACTAAGAGACTCTCCCTTGTACTGGTGTGCAATCCAAAGATGGAGCAGAGTGTTGGAGGAATATAGATCCTATAACATCAAATGGACCAAGGTTCAGTCATTGATTCAGACACTGAATACAGTGATATTTCTCCTGCATGAATCCTATCCAACATCACCCTAAAGACAGATGTCGCAATTCACATCCAAATCAAGCAGAGATCAAAGTACCTGACGGTTTCTCATCTGTATTAGCGATAAACACACACATGCAATTACAATATTCCTGCTCGCAAAAAAAGTAAGTCATCTATTTACCACAGATAATCTCAGGCAAATGCAATCTGTTTCCTGACAAATATGACCTTAGCCTACACTGTATTTTATTATATAAAGATTAGGATCAGGGTCAGACCCTACATGAAGCTCTTAGGGAGGAAATAGGAGTTGAGCTGGCCTGTTATACTGGCATTGAGCTGATTGTGTGGGCAGACTACAGCTCTGATCTGATTTACTCACATTCACTAACAGTATGTGTGTGTTAGCAGGTTGAAATTACTGTTGACTTCCCCCGTTTCTGAGGCACTTTTCATTTTGACAGCAACACACGATGCTGCAGGACAAAGATTTTTTCTGGCTGTTGTTGTTTCTGTGAGGCCTTTATTAGTCACTGTTGCACATCAAAGCATGACTTCATCTCCTCACAACACCAGCTCAGTCGGTGTCAGTCTTTCACAGAGCACTTAACAGATTGATGAGTGCAAAAAAAAAAAAAGAAGCTGTGTATTGAAATACGTCCGAAGAAAAACGTCAAATCAGGCTGTCAGATCAACATCAAAGCAGCTTGCTTTTGCACAAAAATAAACAGTTTGATGCTATTATGGGACACAAATACACGAGACACTTTGCTTACCTCTGCTACGTCGTGTTCAACCCCTTCTGCATGCAGAAAATATCCCTGAAGTAGCCGCTCAATCATGGACGACGGACTTCCATACGGCCCAGCAACCACCGACCCTTCATCTGATTCCAAGCGGGATCCGGCGCACCAGAGCCCGGGCGCTGCGCCGCTGCCTCTCGGTACTTCCAACCTGCGATCGACACGAAACCTCCCTTTGAAAATGTCAGGTTTTTTATAATTCTTGCATCTAAATCATGGTTGCCATCTCGTCACTGCGCAGCGTCCTCTACTTCTCAGTGAGGTTGCCAGGCTGGGTAGAAAGAAAGACGCGTTCATATCTTATTTATTTGGCTGGACCACTTCACATCCGCCGCCCCGTTTCCGCCGCTTCACGCACTTTATCCCCGCTGTCGGCGAGCGCTGCCATGCCGGAGAGAAATCAACAACACCGCGGTGTGTTATGAACCGCAGATCCCCTTTTAAGAGCTGGTTAGGAACTTTATTATCAAAGGCAGGCCTTGTTGTTGGGGTCCATACTGCTCGAGCACGGCATCAAAATAACTGATTAAACACCTCCCACCACCACCCCCCCCCCTCATGGACCACAGCTGACCAATCTGAGGTTTGCGGACCTTAAAGGGGTCGCAAAATGAGAGGAGGTTTGACGGGAAAAAAACTGTTGTTTACTGGAAATGAATTCAATAACTAACATGAAAGGTCTGCTTTTTATTTCAAATGAAGATAGTGATATGGTTTAATGAGGTCATCCAAGGATAAAAAGGAAGGGGGGGCCGACCCAGGGGGCACATTCATCAAAGGGTGCCATTAAGACATACGCCACTTGAATTCTAAAATTATATTATCTTTTTTTATACCCAGTTATTTACTTAAAAAAGCAGTAGTGTATAAAAAATACGAGTGTGACAAATTCCGGCAAGCTAATCATCCCTATCTGATATACAATTAGATATCTAGAGCTGCAGAATACTTTGGAGTTACTGTCCTATTTTGAATTCAGCACTGCCAGGGTTGACGGTTGGGATGTGAGAGAAGGGCGGGATTTGGCAAATAATCCCACCACCATAATCCCTGCAAAACCATAAGAAAAGGTCCATCCATGCATCTTTTTTTTAACATAACTGACAAACAATCTAGAAGTCTAAAAACACTTTTATGATTCAAAAACATAAACCTGAAATAGTTTTTTTTTTTACCAAAATATAATCGTATTCACAGAAACGGTAACATCATGTTTTACAATACTGAAGTTTTACAAAAGCATACAAACAAATACAAACTCAATGAAATTTTAGCCCAAAAAGGAAGAGTAAGGGACTGAAGGAATCTGATGACAAGTTTAATCTAGATTATAAATCTATAAAAATTAGAATGATGTGTCAAGAAATTGTCATCTGATGTCTACATGAATTTAGCAGTGATGCCCCTAAAGCTAAAACAATAGAAATACTATTTCAACACATTAAACAGTTAGCCTTATGTTTACACATCACAACTGAATAAATGTCCAAATATAACGACCAGAGATGTTTCAAAAGGAGGACATAAAACAGCTGATTCATAATAAGCAATAGATCAGTTAATACATAAATATTAAGGAAAATTGGCATAAATATAAAAGTTTTATTTGGTACTTATGTCATGTACTTCAAGTATTTCTTTCAGTTTTCAGTTATTGAAGGCAATACACTGAAACAATAATTACTAGCCAATTTATTGCCACATAAAAGTGACTTTTTTTCATTTTCAGGTTTCAGGTGTTATTTCTGTTTCAGAATGTATGGATATGTCCGTTTTAGTCCTCCATATTTATATAAAGCAGCATTTTCAGGGACTGAATCTCAAACTCTCCTGAACCCAAAGAACAGACACACCTAATGAGGCATATGTATTCACTTTCAAATAATGCAGTGTGTGTTGATTATCTGCCGGGCCATCTCCATGTTCCCGCTGGCCTGGTAGATGAGGGAGAGGTTGAAGGCGGCGTCCCTGCTCAGGTCCAGCTGATCGTCTGGGATACCCTGCAGGAGGGTAAGGTGGGAAAAGGACGGAAAGACAGACGGACAAATGGAGTAAAATATTTAGAAGACTAAATCATTAAAGCCTACTGTGCACTAAAGAGTTGGAGGTGTAGTTACATCCTAAATGTCCGACATGAAAATGAAAGAGATATCACTAAACTGTGAGTTGAATGTATACATACGTCCATTTTCTTTGCAGGCAGTGTAAGAGCCTTCTGATAATAATGTATGGCCAGATGTGTGAGGCCCATCTGGTGCAATGCTCTGCCCAGGTTGTACATGCTCTCCTGACATTCTCCACGCAGCTCCACGTATCGCCAAAGGAAGGAGAAACCCTGCAAACACAATCATGGAATTAAACACACACACACACACACACATATATATAAGGTGTGTAAAGCCTAAAGAAACCCTCTCAAGCACTGTACCTGTAGCACCAGCGTGTGTCGTTTGGCTACATATTTCTGAGAGGCCATGTGGAAGAAGGTGAGACCCACACACAGGCTGTAGAGAGGGTTGTCTGGTCGAGTCTGGAAAGCCTGAATATACTGACCTTAAGACACAACATAATGGAAAAGGTTCAAATTAAAATCTTCACCCCGTATTCTACCTTGTATGTATGATGATAACGGACCTGCACAATTGAACTTTATGAAGTTAATATATTCACTGATGAACTGAAACAGAGTGAAACCGAGACTTAAGTCATTGAAAAAAGTGCGACCACTCATTTAAAAAGGCTTCTCGAGCAATTGAACATGAATGAATGAATGAATGAAAAAGGAGCTTGCAATAAACTAGCCAATCACAGCGACTCGGTACAAACTTGCATCATCCTGAGATCTCTCTCTCTCTCCTTGCCTCGGTAGTGCTGAGAACAAAACTTCTGGTCAGCACACAACTGTTGCTTCCTTTTAATTTTTTGGGGGAAATACATTGATCAGCTGTCTGTGTTTTGGCCCTCTGAATCAGACATAACTAGACAGTTTGTTGGGCACAGGTGGGCGGGGCTTAACAGAGTGATACGTATAGGAGATTTGTTTTTTTTCATAAACTGAACGTCAATTCTATAAACAGCTTTGAGCAATATAAAGAAAAAATATACAAGGTCTGAGTCTCTTTTGTTAGCATTAGCCATATTAGATCCTAACAACATTGCATTTATATAGTAGGCCTAGAATCTTTTAAGTAGAAGCTAAAATCCTGACTGATACTGCTCACAAAGTTACACTAAACAGCCTTTTATCTTCTAATTTTTCATGATATGTGGCTGCGAGCTGGGTGAACAGTTGCATGAAGCTGTGTTGTTAAAGCAACAAGAAGACAGTGGCAACCCTGAGCATCATGGGAAGGACACTGCAGCACAGGGAATTTCAGACCAGTTTGTACATCACAAGCTAAAACATGCAGAAGAAGCAGCACAGTCAGTAGCAAGTTTGGTGTTTTGTACCCAGCGCATGCTTGAAGCTCCCTGACACCATGGCGTTGTGTCCACAGAGGACACACAGGGCGTGGTTGTCTGGATGTTTTAACAGCAGACGCAGACAGAAGCGATGGTGGCGCTGGTGCTGGGAGGTTATCGTCAGCTGAGTGAAAGAGAAAGAAATACATTTTTTTACTTCTGCATGAACGGAAACATGCACAGAAAGAGTGTTAAAAACAGAAATGTAGAAACACCTGGTTGAAAATGTTCCACAGCTGAGGCAGATCTACATTTTCCATCAGCATCAATCTGATGAGAATAACAGAAAACAGCGTTTATACTCAAATTAAATTTGACATTTTCTCTGTCTGACTGCTCTCTACATGAGGTTCTACCTGATGTAGTTGTAGGCCTTGTAGTGGTTGTGGTCCAGGATGGTGGCGGACAGTCCAAAGAACTCCATCTCCTTCCTCTTGGGCTTGTTGTCGTAGAAGGAGAAGAACTCCATGGCCGACTCCACCAGCAGCTCAGCCTCCTCGAAGCGCTTCACCTCGCACAGCGTCAGCACGCAGCTTACCAGCAGCTGCCACCAGTCCTCTTTGGACAGAACGTTGGTTTTACCTGAGAACAAGGAACACATTATACCTTAAAATACAAATTACAACTGTATACTGCGTAATACAGAATAACTAATGGACTAGTAGAGCTTTCTCTATTGAAAGGTAAAGTTACATGTGATGTATTTTTTCATTAAATTACATTACTAATGCATGCTAAATATATCAAAAGGGCACAGCAAGTGCATGCACTTCTTTTAAAAAACAGATCTAAATCTTGACTGCAGCTGTAGTAACATTTGCGGCAAACCCAGTCTACCTGGAAGTATCAGTTAGTTTTATTGTTCTAAAATGACTGTTAATGTACTTTTACACAAAAAAAAATCACAATATGAAACATGTATTGTGAGTCAGTGAAATAATGGAGTACTTTTCATGAAGTTGGAGGATTAAAAAAACATAGTATCAGCAGATAAGGGCCCACCAGAGGTAAGCAAGTATATAGTAGTAGTAAAACATATCTATATATTCAGCTCAAAACTTCTTTATATCTGTGGAGATATTTGTAGGTGGTACATGTCTCAAAAATCCCATCCCAAAAAGGAATACAAATGTCTACCATCATGGAAAGTGTAGCTTATCTATAAATGTTAGTTAACGAGCTAAAGGATTGTAAAGTTTCCAGTGTAGCCCTTTAACAGCTTTTCTCCACATATGGTGACTGTTAATATGTGCTGATGATGAACATTATCTGGCCAACTGTTTGCTCCTGCCAACTACATGCTCTGTACATCAGCCAGGCCACCAGGTGAGAAGACACACACACACACAAACACACAGACACACGTGTGTATAGTATAACCTGTGTTATCCAGATAGGCAGCTTCGTGGTCATCAAACTCTGGCACTACGTCTTTAACCTTCACCAGCCTCAGGTGACTCTCTCCTGACATGATTACAGAACGCACACACACCTTAGCTCGCTGCATGGCCACCTGTGACACACACACACACACACATACATGATTATGCATCAACACCGTCAAGACACATATGGCAACTAGTTTATGACAACAACCCACAAGGTAGAAATATATTTAGAATGGGGCCTTTTCTTTCTGGGCTATTTTTGTCCTTATTGGAAAGGACAGCTGAAGACAGAGAGGAAATGTTGGGAGGAGAGAGTGGGAGACAACATGCAGCAATGTGTTTATTACCTTCAACAGCATGGAGATCATACTGATCATAGCATCAAGGTAGCCCTCCATTTTACCCTGAGTCTTCAGCAGTGTAGAGCGATGTAACAGAAGCTTTAACTCCTGCAAAGATAAAAGGTAAGAGTAGTCACACACATCATTTTCAGAACCATCTGATAACACATCTCAAAACAGATGTTATTGTTGCAGCTGGTTTTTATGAAGTTTTTATAGGACCCCATTTTTGTGGTAAAAAAAAAGAGAATAAGTGAGAAAGTGTGGGCTTCATGTTTTTTGTTAATCTGTGAGGGCAAAGCTTCCATGAATGTGATTGGGAAGCCCAAGTAGCAGGAAAATGCAGAACAATCCTGGAAAACAATTATTCCAGTCTGGAAATCACTCTTTAATTCTCACAAAACATTCCAGGAATCTCCCTAACCAGTTGTGAAACATCTGATAAAAATAAACATTAAGTGCTTTCACGGACAAAGTACTCTGATTCATTCTACGCTCTTGCCTTCTGAGCGGCTGACGAGTCCTGAGCCAGCGTGTCGCTGTCATACATGGACTCCAGGGCTTTGAGGGCGCACTCGGGCCGGCCCAGCTGCTGCTGCAGGGTGGCCAGGGAGAGTCTGGCCTCCAGGTGCTGAGGAGCCATCTCCACCACCTTGGTGTAGCTTTCTGCTGCCACCTCCATGTGGCCCAGCGCCTTCAGACACTCTGTCGGGGAGAATAGATGTAGGCATCGATGTTACATTTTTAACTTCCGCTAGTCACAGCCACATTTAGGACGCATTTGATTTCCTGTCTTGCACTGTTGAGGATGATTATAATAATAAGAAAACACTTTGGCCTTTAAGAGCACAATTGGCTCTCCAAACTTCTTCTATTAACTCGTTCTCTGCTGGTCTCACCTGCGTGTCGGAGCCAGACGACAGCCAGGTTGTACTTTTCAGATATGACGAGGGCAGAGAACAGAGGCAGAGCTGACATGTACTCGCCCTCCTCCAGGTAGGCTTCCCCCACATCCAGGTACAAGTCTCCGATCTCTTCTGGGCTCTGCTCCATCAGAGACGACACCAGGCCCTGTGAGGGGGTGGATACAGAGTGAGGCAGCTTTACTGCTATTTTCAGTGTTTAAAAAAGGAGTTGCTAGAAATCTAAATATTTGTAATCACTGTGGAAAACCTGATAAATCTAGATTACCTCCAGGGGAGTGTAGACATGCAGGTGTATGAGGCAGACCATTAGCTTGGCCCTCAGGTCCACTGGTACACTGTCCGGTACCTCTACATCTTTCATTTCACCTGGACACACATAGATCACAATCAGGATTACTATGATCCAAAAATAACACGTATGATTACAGGTTTTTGAGTGGTGGAGAGAAGCGGGAGATGTGAGAAAATTCCCAGCCAAGGTGTGAAGATGGTCAGTAAACTCTATTTCAATAACTTAACAAATCCACGAGGAGCCCTGAAAATCATCAGACTCCTTTTTTCCATTTCCCCTTAGTTGGTTTGATGGACATTGTTATTAATTTATATTCACCTGTTTTTTTTTTACATGCATTATCATAATGTAGTGGTGTCAATGACATATAGGCACAAAAAGGTTTTGGAATTGGTCCAGTAGATCCTCTAAGCAACTGCAAAACAGGCTGCAATTGCTGCAACATGGTGAGATAGGCTGCACAAGTCTAAATGTCTGAAGGGATTTTTTCCATAATGTTGTCATGCACATAAATTAACAGCAAGCCTTTAGTTTGAATTTTTCTTTTTAGGCTTCACACTAAATAGTTAATTATGGATCTTTGTAACTTACTATGTGATAACTCTGCAGGGCATTTTGTATATGTGACGTAATATGAAAATGTTTTGTTCCTTAGAGTGTGAGAGGGTAGAATTTCTAAATAAGAAAGTAAAACAAGCCGATTGTTTTTATATAGTCTTTAAGAAGTTGTATAGTAGCATAGTATTTCTAACTTTTGGGATTGCACAAGGTAGGATTTTAAATCATTTGTAGCGCCAAAGCAACGGAAAGAAATGTTGCTCTTGCCACATTGGGCTAATTTTACCTCTTCAATTAACAAAACAGCTTTGTTTTCTTTAGAAAACTCATCACTTTTATCCACTGTGCTCAGTGGGTAGATAATACATTTGACATGGCTAATTTGTGCCCACACATGATGAGATAGACAATGCAGCATAGAGAGTGGAAGCAGAACCAAAAGAAAATGGTTCTTTGAGCAGACTGTAAATGTCAACTTGTCCTCCCAGGGTTAGGCTCTCTAAAGCAATTATCTCATCAGTTATACAATACACAAGAAGCAGTGCTTTAGTGTCAGTGCTTTCAAAGACAAATGTCTCTTGGGGTTAATAAAGAAACTGACTTCTAAATCCTCCCTTGTGGCAATAAAAATGTCAAACTTGTTATACTGCAGATTCTTTTTGGACCTTATGTGTGTGTACATGAGAAAGAGTGGCCAACATCAACAAGTTAGCTACGTTTAACAATAACTTCTTGTTACTTTCAGAATGTAAATTGCATTTTTCCAAACGCTTAGATCTCTCACACATCTGCAAAACTATTCGAAACATTTTTTTTTTTTTTATTATATCTTAGATATTTCTATATTTGTCTAACTCTATTCCAGTTCCCTGACAGTAGTACTGTTGTTTAATTTAATGTTTTCACTGTTCTTGCACCAAAACACCAAGTCCAAATCTTTGTACTGTATGTATTAAGCTTCGTAACAATAAACACGATTCAGGAATCAAAAATCAACAAAAGAGATCAGCCTTATTTGCACACTACCTCATGTTTTTGCAAACCCACCTTCCTTCTCTGCTGCTGTTTCTTCAACAGGTTTTGATTCTGGGCCTTCATCCTCCTTCATCTCCTGCTCCTCAGTCGATTTCTCACCCTCTTCTTCTTCTTGAGGTGGTGCGGAAGCGTCTGGCTTTGGATCTTCTCTGACTAAAACTACTCCTGCAAACTGGACCAAGACCTAAGAAAAGACACAAACTAAGTAAATTCATCCACCAGCTCAAAGCACATCTCTCATATTCTGTCTCTGAATGACTCGAATACCTCCAGGGCCTTGTTGTACTGACGGTTGGCGATGTAGAGCTCAGCTGTCATGTTGATGAAGTCATCACTGACCAGGTCAGGGTGTCGTGCCAGAGCATCCTCTATAACCCCCAGAGCTGAAGTCAAGTCATTGCTCTCGTAGTAGCTCCTTAACAACACAGACAACTAAGTATGAGTTCTGACAGAGACAATCCAGATATCACAACTAAAATATGATTATGTATGATAAACTACAGTCAGGGAAGCTAAATAATGAAACACTGTTTGGTCTCTCAGTTTCCCATACTTGGCCATGTCCTTTGAGAGCTGCATGAAGTGCTCTCCTTCCTCCATCGGCAGCAGTGCCAGGATCCTGCGGTAGCCATCCATGCAGTGTTTGTGCTCTCCCAGTCGCATGTGGAGGGTGGAACGCTCCCACAGGTAGCGGACATTGGTGGGGTCGTACCTGATGGCTGGGTTAGTAAGGAAGTACATTAATATCAGTTGTTGTTTTTTTGCACAGTGAAAAATGCTCAAAGAGCCCAATGAGGTTTTAAAAATGACTTAAGATGGTCCCATCTAATAAAGAATTCTTGCAACAGGAAACAATATGTTAGTAATATTTGTGTAGTGTCAGACTGACCCTTTGTGTAGCAGATGATGGCCTGTCGGATGTTGTCTTGCTCAAGAGACATTTCAGCCAGTCTGACCCATTCCTCACAGTCCGAGGGGTTCAGGTGGGCGGCGATCAGACCAAACTGCAGCGCTTTCTCCGTGTCTTCATCGTCCTCGTAGATCATCGCCAACGTGGAGAAAGGCTCAAAGGCCAGAGGAGCTGGATGGGAAGATTTGAACTTTTATGACTCATTCAGAGGGCTATACTACAACTTAGAACACACGATGTTTCATACCCTGTCTGATGATCTCCATACACATCAGGATGGCATCCTCTTTCTCCCCTCGGGCGTAGCGGATGTTAGCTTCTCCCATCAGGCCTCTCAGAGCGCGGGGCAGTTTGCTGCGATGACGGCGCTCCTGAAAACGAACAAGAAAAAGTCAAAAATTGAATTTTATTAAGAGCGTGGAAAATAAACTATGACACAAATCCCTGAAGCTCCTCTTCACCTTCATCATCTTCTTGTTTTCTCGGTTCAGCTCCATCTCCAGCGCAAACACGTCCCCCACCGTCACATCCTCATCGTCCTCTTCCTCCTCCTCCTCCTGTCTCCTTCTGCGTCCTCTCCCTCTGCCTCCCTTTCCCCGCCGCCTCCGTCTCTTCACTGTAATCTCCTCCACCTCCACCGCTGCCGCAGCCTTTCCCTTCTCCTCTTCCTCCATCTTATAATCTTCATCATCTTCATCGTCAACAAAGCTCAAGCTGTCCTCTTCCTCCTCCTCAGCTTCTTCTCCCTCCTCTTCTGAAGACGGTGGCTGTGGTGTTTCCCCAAGCATGGAGGCGAAGGCCAGCTGGACCCCAGCGCTGACTCCCTCCTCTGACAGGACAGAATGGTTGTAAAGATAGTAGATCAACCAAGGACAGAAGGTGTGCAGGTTATCCCTGATCCTTAAACTGGAGTCCTTGCTGTGCATACCTTTTTGCTTCTTTATGCCTGTTCATTTTAGATCCAGCATCCACTAAGGGACATGCATGAATTTTTACTGTACTTTATAGTAAACGCATAAATGAAACATTCAGTGAGGAAAACGAGCAAAATAGTACAAGGAGACAAAAAAATGACAGATTGTCCACAAGTTTTTCACCCGCACAGTCGGGTGGAGATACAGTTTCAATGTAGCACTGTTAGTAAATTTGCATCCATTTATAGTTGCATATAATGTGTATTAGTAAGTACCAAGTGTCGGGAGTAATTATATATCTTACTATTTTGTAAAAGCTTATATTCGGCGACATTTAAGTGTCTAAGTCAGTTATGATAATGTTAAAAGCAGGCACAGTACCAGGGCACTAAAACAGCTAGATGGAAGTCAGTCATTGTTAATCTTATTGTTTTAGCTACACATGTCAATATGCAAATGTTAAAGAGAGACACAACCAATGATCAAGCCAGTGTCAGCCAGCAGACTCACCTCTGCTTCCCAGAATCTCTGCAGAGGTAGAGGGCTGTTCATGATCCACCACATCTTCAACTACTTCCTCTGAATCCTGAGAGAAAAAGTCACTCATAAACAAATGCACGTTTTTAGAGCAGACTGAAACACAGATAACTCGTCAAATGTACGTCTATACATTTCGACCATTTATTGCTCTTTACCTTGGGTTTCCGCTCATCTCTCCGCTTGTCAAACTCCTCGAAAGTTATCCTCCCCTCCAGATAGTCTATTAATTCAGCGCTGAAAGCAGACATCTTACTGAGCTATCACATCAAACTACAGCACTAACACAAAACTGACATGTTTGGACAGCCTCCTCTTTCAATTCTGCGCTTAATAATAAACGTCCTACGAAAGCATGTTGAAGTGCAGTCACGTGATCTGCAACAGCTTCCGGGTTACGTCATCGCAGGTTCATAAAAACGGTTTGGGTGACATCTAGTGGAGAAAGAAAGTAAACACAGCTTGACGTCGTTTGTAAACAGATTAAATATTATCTACAAAATTAAGTTAAAAGAAGCACAAATTAAACACTAAATTACTCTGTATCTGTTAAACAATAATTATATATATAATCTAATATAATTAATCTTAATACATGAGAGTAAAGAATGTATTTTTATTTATTTTTTTAATCTATTTTTTTGTACATTCTTAATTTTTATTTTTTTATTTAAATTGTACTGTGTTCACTTTTTGTTTGCAGTCTTTGCTCTTTGCTGCTGTAACAATGTAAATTTCCCCGTTGTGGGATAAATAAAGTATTATCTTATCTTATCTTATTCTTGGCGTTAAGCAAAACTAATTGAGAAAAAAAATTCCATATCGGGAAATCATGTCTGCATAAGACATTTAAACAAGAACCAACTAATATTGAATTCAAAGGTAATTGAGTAATACTCTACAAAATCTCAAGAAAAATTATGAGATTATGCCCGATACTTTTACTTAGATCAATTTCTCCCAGCTTTATATTCACTCAAACGTGTTTTAATCAAGTAAAGGATTATTGGACCAAATACTAAACTAACATTAAACAGATAAAAAGTTCATATTCACGCTTACAATAAATAATCAGCGTATAAAACATGATGCATTGACCCTTTTCCAAAAGTTAACATGTATTGTTTAGTGTGTCAAGAATATAAAAACAGTAACCATCTCTATAAGAAATTGTCAGTTATTTATTATTTGTCAAAGTTTTTTGCTGGTTGCTTTTTTGTTTGTAAATTCTTTGACTTCATATGTGATGTCTGATATCTGGTAAGTTTGTTGCCTTTGTATTACCTTTTATGTCTTCCAGCTGTAGTTTTCCTAAAAGCTGTAGGCTCTTCTTCCACATGCACACTTTTTTATGTTCTCTTTATGTGCCTTGTATTTGTGAGTGAAATATAAACATCAAATGCATAAATTCTATAAAGACATATTTGCAAAAGTAATAAACATACTTTTAAGACTTGTTTTAAGTGTGGTGGAGCCATCGTTAGTAGTATTACTATGTAATACTACTTTAAATGCAATAATGACTGTGGATTATGTGATCTTTCCTTTATGTACTGGTAGTTCACTTCCTGCTAATTTAGGCTGCACATTCAGTTCACTTTGCACCACGTGTTAAGAGCCATCAATATTTGATTTTCACTGACATATCACACAGAATCTGAAAGAGGAGGTCAAGTGAAAATAATGCACGATTAATAATGCATATTTGATTTGACGGTGAGATACTGGAGATTTACATCAAAGAGTTGCTGCTTTCATTTCCAGAACAGGGTTACGACTGCAGTTCATTCTACCAGTTGCTTATTTTCATCTCCTTTGAAAGAAGCAGATGAGATTATGTATTGTTATCGCTCAGCCGATGACGAGTCCACAAAATAGTGAAAAATACTCAACACAGTCCCAGGAATCAAAGATGATGTCTTCAAATGTCTCTGGAGTCCAACAACTCACATACCCCAAATTTATTTTATATGCACCTCTAATGTTTGCACTGACTGTTTCATGTCTTTTTTCTACATTTTGCACTGCCTTCATTTAAGACAATGCTGTACATACATGAACACAAATTTTCATTTATATGTACAGGACTAATTTTAACTGTTTATAGCTTTCTTTTAAATTGCACCTACATTTTTATCCCTGCACAGGTTAAGTAAATGTATTTAACTCAATTTTGTAATTGCACAGGTTTAATTTAAATTCATGTAGGGGCTTCCTTAAACATTTGTTTCGAGTTTATATTATACAATATATGCATGTGGGGAAGGGGGGAGCAGCAGTTGTTTATTTGTAACAAATATTTCATGTTGTGCACGTCTTTGTAAACTGCTACTGCTTTGAATTTCCCTCGGGATCAATAAATCTATGTATCTTCTCTTTATAACACGGATACATGGAGGACATGGTTACTTGAATGAATGTGTTCAGGATTCTAGTGAGGCACCAAAATGACATGGTGGTTGTGATAAAAACAAAAAATAAAACCGAAAGGACATGAAATGAAAAGGCTGAGTAAACGACCGATTATGACTCATGACTCATTTGATGAAAAATTACAATAACAAAAAAAGGGAATATGGAAATGAAGGCAGTGGTGCAATTGGACAAGAACATAGAAATATTGGTTAAATGAACCAGTGGATAAAAACATAAGAAGATTTCATTTAATGGATGAATGACTGAATGTCTCCCTATCCCTCCAGCTACTGTTTCCTCCCTTGTGTTGAGCCTGACCTACATGTTCTACTTCTTCTTCTGCCGTGTCCTGGAGCTGCTGGCCTCCATGGTCATCGTCTAACTCCACATCTCCCTCATTCTCTGCCACCACATCAGGCTCTTTCCCTGTGGCCAGGTGTGATCTTTGAGCATTTATTCTACCCTGCATTCTTCCTACTCCTGGTCAAAAACAAACAGAACAAAGAGCGAATCAAACAGGCGAGTCAAGTCAACATGTCTGCGTGCTTTATTGATATACAGTAAAGCAGTTTATAATACAGTAGTAAGGCATATATTTGGTGGAATCTGATATGTTGTGAAGTATTGACGCGTTATTGGAAAAACGATGCGAGTATGAAACAATTATTAGAAATGAGAAAAACAAAACAATCAATCATATTCAGTGTCTGGATCAAAACGAAACCCTTTTGGCTCATGCTGAGAGGATATGATGCCAAAAACACACAGGTGTAGAACGCCACGATGCTCGCACAGAGTGGCTGCACATTAAATAAAGATGGCGTCCATGTAGTCACACATGCTAATATTGTAACACCTCACACGGCACAAAACAAAAAAAGCCTTTTCAACCAAAGACAAAATGGAACACTCTGCTAGATTAATGCATCCTCCACACGTAAAACAAATATCTAGTAAGTCGCAGGTATGACAGTAGTGCACACGGAGTCTTTGTATTTGTGTGAAATGGTTCTTTGTAGTTGTAGAAATCTCTGTTAGAGATGAAAAAAGCCTCTGAACATTCAGATCAAAGGCTCCTACAGTGCAGAAGAACATGAATCAATATCCTGTCAATGAATGATCAACAATCTGATAAAGGTGTGGGATTGATACAGTAGAGAAGTAGCCTCCGGACCATTCATACGAGGTAGAGCTTACGTTACTGGGCCTCCTAGAACTCAAATATTTCTCTGTTAAAATCGTCCAAACAGAAGGATTCATCCAAAAATAATCTCATCTAGCAGCCTTGTAACACTGCAGTGCTCGGATTCAATTTAAAGTCACATTCTTCTAAATTCCTCTTACAGTTCAGCTAATGTGGAGAAACTCTCAAAGAGAAAGTGTAATCCAATACTCAGAGCAGTGTGCTGTGTGTTCTCTACAGGCCCCAGAGAGACCAAAGAAAGATTCTTAGTGTTACAAATGTTTGATAAATCCAGAACTTAGATGTCAGTGCAATGATAAGGACCTTTTTCTTTCTTTAAATTGTCTTTCTGGAGGATTCTCAAAAGGCCCGATGCAGAACTGAATATAAACGGCCGAATTATTGAAGCAGACCAGAAGACCTTACTCTGAAAAACATGAATCATTGTATTACATATTCTGTCATTTTAAAGGGGGATTCTTTGGTGTTGACGTAGAAGAGTTGGGTGTTAATTGCATTATGGGAAATGTCGGCTCAAGAGTTTTTAAAAACTTAAGAACTAAGGGCAGAGAGTCAGCCTCGGCTGTTTTTATTTGACCTTTAATGTAAAAATCTACGACTCAACTTACAACTTTTCTCAAAGTCTTTGGGGTTAAAATCACATTAATATCATTAAAGACATTTGTTAAACAATTAATATTTCAACAGATATACAATTCCACATGTTTTTGATTCATTAACTCACATTTATAGATATCGCTTTTAAATTAAATACAAAAACAGACCTAGATTTGTTTTTCTGTCCAAAGGTGTGTAATTATTTCTCATTATATGCGTTCGTTCTGAAGTGACCTTGTTGACTCTCAGTTCTGAATCGGGCCAATTACACTGCTGTTTATGCACACAGTACACTGTGCTGGAAAAAAAACAAAAAAAAAAACACAGTGATAAAAACCGTTGCCATAGAGATGTTGGCAAAAGGGAGGATGGATGAACAAATTGTTGGACGGATGAATGGATAGATGAGGAACTCAATAACATGAGCTTGTTGAGCCAAAGCCAAAACATAAAGGAAAAAAGCTGCAATGTAATGTGGATATTAGGCACCACCACACACACACACACACACACACACACACACACACACACACGTATACACACACACACACACACACACACACACACACACACACACACACACACACACACACACACACACACACACAATCTCACAGACAACGTACTGTAAAGATCCAGGATGCCTGCATTACCTTGACAGTAGTGTACGCTGTTTTAGAAAGACATTTTCCTCTTAGAAAGCACCCTTATGATTACAATCATTCTTTTTTTTTTTTTTTTTGATACAAATGTCTGAAATGCTTTTGCTTTTTCCCCGGTTACAAAGAGATGGCAAATATTCGAACACACTGAACACGCTTGTTTGTATCTCATCTCTCATTGTCCCTACCCCTCCCCTCCCCAATCTTGTTTTATACAATTGCATAGAAGTTTAAAAACCAGCCTCTGTTAATAATAAAACAACTTCAGGACGTTTTAAGAAACTACTGAAATCTACAAGTTATAATTTTTTTCTTTTGTTTTTATACGCGTCGTTGCTTGAACCGCAATCCTTCACAAAAATAGACGTTATATATTCTCTTTGTAAACTGTGTTTCCGATCCAGTTGTTTTGACTAGAAAAGCATGCGACAGGTAGGGAGGGAGGGAGCACAGGAGGGGGGAGGAGGGGGAGATTGAAGGTTGAAGTCGGGAGGTGGGATCAGAAGGGCAGGGCCTCGTGCTGTTCGGCGCTCTGCTCGTCTGTCATCACGCTGACCAGTGACTCCATGGCGCGGCCCAGATCATCGGCCATGTGGAACAAACTGCCAATACTGGGACCTGAAGAGGGAGAGGAGGGAGACGCTTAGATAGTGACACGATTTTAAGATGCACACATAAATACAAATGACTGAACAAATATGCACGGTTGTGTGCTACAGACACAACAAGCCTGAGCGTCTACAGATGTGCTCTCTCTGTAAGGCTGTACTGAGTTAAGGCTTTAAGAACCAATGTACAAATATCTTAAATGTTGTTTAGCAAGTATAATGTTTACTGCAGCATGTGTTAGCATTTGACCATTCAGAAAAAGATGCAGTTTGGCTCTTAGTGCAAATCAGCTAATGTTAGCATGCTAACACAAGCACACAGACACAACAGTAAAAACAGGCAAGTCTAAATCCATGCTAGCAGCTCTGTGAGGCAAAGCAGGTTTACAGAAACTCAGCATTGGCCTAAGAAACGAGACTACAGCCATTTCTGACATAAACTGTAAATCAATGTGTCTCTTTTTAAGCAAATGAAAAGGGAAACAAAGTGAAAAGGCTGGTTATTAGGTGGTTGAGTAACCCTAGTGGGCTAAATGAGAATACAGAGAAACATCCAGATATAATGTCACATTGGGGAAAAAAACAGATGTTTGTTTAAATGTAGTCCTGAACTTGGACTGGAGTAAATGTTAACAGAAGGAAAGTGTTTTTAAGTGACTACATCGTTCTGTAACCACTGAAGAACCTGTCGACAACATTTTGAGAACCTTCCTGACTCTCCCAACATTTCTCTCCACATGCACACAGAAAAGCATCATTTGTACACACTGCGCTCATCACAGTCTACACAGCAAGGGCACAAACTCGACTTTGTCAAACAAAGCCTCAGTGTGTCAGAGGACGGAAAAAGGAAATGAAAGGCAGAGAATGGGAGGGAGGGACATTCGTTGTTTTCTCAGCGCGTCAGTGTACCATGACGCTTCTGCTCTGCCATAAAGCTCCTCTAAGCTTCATTATCAACCCAATTATAACATTTCTTTCAAGACCGAGAGTGGCACAAAAGTTGTTCTTGCATGCAGTGGAACATGAGACGAGAAAGGTGGGGAGAGAGAAAGTTGAGCCACTAACCTCTCATGGGTGTCCCCTTCTCCCTCCTGGCTCACGGAGAAAAGGAGGAACGAAGGAAAGGAAAGAAAGAAAAAAGGGAGGAGAACAATCAGCCTTTTATTGTAATAAGAGAGAGAGAGAGAAATACAGATGCTTGAAAGGAAAGGGCAATTTTACTTATGATTAAAGCTTTCCAAAACTAAATGAGCAATGTGTTGAGTAAAGCTGTAAAGGCCAGTCTGCTTTTTAATTAAATGTGTTTTAGACTTATTCCACACAGATTCTCAATGTCTTTAATTAAATAGGATTGGGATGTTCAATAGGAAGTGTTTACTAAGACAGCAACACACTTATTCCCATGTCCATGTCTCCCTGTTGAATGCAGATTCAAACTTCTTGGTTCATTTCGGCTCGCTCAGAGAATGTAGGAGAGTGCTCTCTGCTCATCTTCAGTTATGAAATCCCCGAGCGTCCCTCCTGCTGAGATTCTGACAGCGCTGTCAGCCGAGGCATCCATCCCAGTGGATGTTTGTAAAGTCATCACGGTCTGCTTTGAGAAGCACTTCAGTTGACTTCACGGACAGTCATCACCTGAGCAGCTGACAGACGGGAGTCACGCAGCCCTGACTCACTTTGTGCGGCGTCACGCTGCCCTCCGTTTCTATCTGCCCCGCTCTGCTTCCATCACAGTTAGTTTATGTGCTTTGTGCTCATTTAGAGACATCTTCCGCCTTGTCTCATTGTCTCATATAATGATGCAGCTAAAACTCAAAAAGAGCAGAGGCTGTACAGCTCAGACTGTTCACCTAAAATCTGGAATATAAGTCCCAGCGGCATACAATACGTTTTCTGGAGGTCTCCTTCTGGGGGTCTCTAACAGTATTGCACTGTTTTCTTTAAATGAAGGATTATGAACTGATGAGGGACAAAAGATGCTAAAAAGTGACGTCCTTTGAACAGCGAAGCGTCCACTGTTATCGTATAATACACTCAGAAACTAACACCTGCTTTTACGACTTGAGGCTGCACTTTCCAATAATGTTCATAATCCTTATCTCTCTGCTAATTAGCTGAGTTACTATTTTAATGAGGTCAAAGACATCAACTTTTTGTATTTCCTCTTTGTTGAACGCCTGCAGAAAAGCTTCACTTAAAAGGATTCACACAAAAACAAGAGAGAATCCTTTCAGGGGGGGATAACAAAACAGCAATTATTGTCTTATATCTGCTATCAGATCAGCTCTACCTCCAGAGAGTTATTGTTGTGCGTCATATCACACATCAACTGAAGAAAAGAGGGGACTCTTTGTGAGTTACTATCTGGTGTTGGTGTTTGTGCTTCATACCCTGACTATGAGGGAAAGAATTGTTGAGCTGTTCCATCACTTCCTCCAGCCCAGATGCATCTTGGGAAGGGCTGGACAGCTCATCGTCACCTGAAAGAGGAAGGAGATCAAGTATTAGGGCGATTTAAGTCAGCCCACGCTCAAACATGTTTCCTCCCAGTATTCTGCTATGGTCCCTACTCTCTGTGAAATTAGACATCTCTATTTATACCCTCACTGCTTTTAACAGGGTGGATGCAAATGAAAGGATGCAAGTGGGAATGTGCGTCTGTTCTTACCCATTGTATCAGTAGTCTGGCTGGCAGCCACGCGGAGCAGAGGGAGGGAGGAGTCGGAGCGCTGAGAGGAGGTGGAGGGAGAGGACAGAGCTGTGCCGTTCACCTTGGAATCCGTCTGACACACACAAACCCACACACACACACAAATTAGATACACAACAAATTGGCAGCCGCGTCGCACAGCTTAATTAGAGGAGTCAGAAGGGAAGTGAAGTGTGTGTGTGTGTGTGTGTGTGTGTGTGTGTGTGTGTGTGTGTGTGACCGAGAAGTTGGCTTGCTCTTTTGTGTCAGCTGCTCTGGCAGTCAGACTGTGAAAGAAGCTGTGAGTGAGAACTTCACAGCAACTTTTTGTTTCGTTGATCGGGACTGTAGCTAGGTCATCTGCTGGACTCTACAGCATGCAAGGCGTCACCGCTTTGATGCCTTGCTCAAGGGGGATTATTTAACAGTTAACGTTGAGAAGACAGAAGCAGGTTTGTTCAAATGTTGAAAAAGTCTGGTAAGGGATTTGAACAGCTTTACACAGTCATTGAACTCACAGGCTGACCTACGCTGCCCCTTTAAGGTGTCTTTCTGTTGGTTTCCAGTTTTTAAACATCGTGCTTTGCAGGATGCAGATTGGGGGAAAAACTATTTTAAATTTCTACAAACCCGATGCAGAACATTCAGAAAGATCTGCTATTTTTACCACACATTTGTATTTCTTTTTAAAACTTGAACCCTACATCAAACTCAAACAGCAACTCCACCACTGACGGTTCTGAGAGTCTTGAATCTGAAGATGCAGAGCAGAATATGCAGAACGAGCAGTGAAACCTCAGTAAACAAAATCATAACTTTAGAATCAGGCCATCAGCTCGTTTGTATTACATGTTTAACGACCCAGGGCTCTGCTGACCTATGACCTCGGATCTTGAGCTTTAAAACAATTGAAGCCTTCAGTTAAACCTCACACTGACTCAAGTGACATCACTTGAGGACAATGATCAGACTTTAAAAAGCTCCCTCTGGAGACATTATGGGCTGGAGTGGTCTTTCTGTTACTTTGATTTCTGTTAGTTTTGTCTTGACTCATGTTTGACTCACTGCTTGATAGCTGCTTCAAGTTAAGAGTTGAAACATATTGTGACTTGAACACACAGACTGTGATTGGTGTGTTTTCTGGTTGTTGTGTACCTGCTCCAGCAGCTGTCTCAGCCTGTGCAGTTGTGACTCCAGCTGTTTGTTGTGGTCCTCCAGTATCTGCATGCGGGCCTCCAGCCGCCCTTTGTGCTGCCGCAGCAGTTTGGCCTCCGCGATGAGCTCGGCATCGCGTGCGCTCTGCGGCGACACCGGGAGCATCTCTGGGGGCGACGGCAGCGGGGACAGGCCCTTCCTGTCGTGGGCCTTCTTCAGACGGTCGTACTCGGACTGCAGCTTCCTGCAACGAGTGAAGCAGAGGAATCAAAGAAAGGCTGCGAGCTCTGATGAGAAATATCAAACAGCCACTGCTTAGCAGAGAGGGTGACCTTCTGTTTTATTAATTATGGAGGGGAAGCTGGGTCACTGCAGCAACAGAGCGTGAGATAAAAATAAAACATGACAGTAAACATCCATCAGTTACAGTCATTGCTCAGGCAAGGGGCAGCCTGTTTGTTATTTTTCCCCAAGTTAAAGAAACAATCCCCTTGATGAAAAGAGCAAATGAGGAACATGACAGATGGACTTTGTTTGCTTAAAATGTCTAATGTTTGCAGATCACAGTTACAGTCTCCACTGATTTATATCTTTTTATTCTATGACTGATGTAATATGAGAACAAGAGGAGGACTGGTACTTGGCAGTCGTTGCAAAGAGATGTTTTACAGAGGCTGAATATATTTATAATGTAATGATTTTTGGGCACTAGTTTAGCTCAGAGGTTAAAGAGTGTGTCCCATGTCCAGAGGACTAAAGCCCTCCAAGTGGCGTCCCCAGACTCGATCCACTGTCCTGTCCTAATAAAGACATTCATCAAAAATAACAAACATTATCGGATCCCTTGTTCCTCAGTCTAAAATATACATAATTCCAGTCTGTTCTGAAATAGACATGAGATAGAAAAACATGGAAAATGGGGGAATCGTCTGTAAAATATGTGTAGTGAATAATATACTGTTTTAAATCAATAACCTGTCTTTTATTTAATGAATAACGCTGCAATGTTCCTTAAACTGGTTAAAAGATATATTCATAAGATATAAAATAATTTCCCATGATGACCACAGACTAGTGTTAGCACACTTTAAAAAGTGATGCAGTAGAAGTTGGGGCTTTGATAACTCAAAGTTTCTATGAACAGAAAAGCAGAGTGCCATTTGGTTCTGCATATTTACATTGTGCCTTTAAAAAAAAAAAAGGCACCTCTGGGCGGGATTCGGCACAGATCTTGATTGCCGTTTTCTAGTAGCCAATAGTGCAAAATGCCAGAAGCTCCGACAATAACACAGTGATGTCTAAAAATACTGGCGAGTTTATAGATCGTGTGAGTCATGGGGAGAGAAAAGTGTCTCATTAAGAGCAGAAATAGTCAAATCCCTAAAGTGCAGGAGGAGTCATCGAATTTGAGGAACTTCACGATTTGAACTTTTGTGACGAGTAAAGATTTGATACAAACAAGAGAAGTTGTGACTGGTGGATTAACTGACCTGTTCTCCTGCTCCAGGTCATTGAGGACCCTCTCCAGCTCTCCCTTTTCCTCCGTTTCCATGGAGATGAGGATCTGGGCGGGGCTGCGAGGTTGGCTGAGGGGAGAGCCTTGGTTCAGAGACTGGCAGTAGTGCTGGATCAACATGTGCTCGTCATCGCTGCAGACGCACATATAAACGCACGCCACGCCACGCCACGCCCACCGATGATGGGCAGACATACGAGAAAAAATGAAGAAAAAGAAAATCAGCAAGAGAATGGAAGAGCAGCACAGGAACAGGACTGCACCACAGAAGAAGAGTCTAGAACAGGTGGAGGGAGGGGGGGGGGGCAGAGAATACTCTGAAGCATTAACTCTCTGAAGCAGGTGATTGGCCGAGTTCTGACCAATCACCTGTGCGGAGTTTTGGAAGAATTACTTAGACCAGGTATTCATCATACTGATGCTGCGTTCAATGCACACCAACAGAGCTGCTGATACGAGCTGCTTGAAAACAACACGACCTTAAACCCTCTAAAGCGACTACCGACATGAAAGTCAAAGTCATTATGAGGCGAGCCGGAGTGTTTCTGGTCTGCTGTGGTTTAAAATAGCCTCTAGATGCTTTCTGCTCCTCGTCTGTGCTTCATCAACCAAGCTGCATTTTGAAAGTAATATTGACTTGATGCACTGGAGCCTCTCTTGAACTTTGGAGTTTTAATTACAGACTTCTCTTCTCGGGTCAAGGTCCATGTGAATATATTCTACTTGACAAACTTTTAAACTTGGCGTTCAGCCTGACTAAAATTTGACATACTGAAATACATGTTCACAAACCGTACACGATTTTTACTTTGGGTGTATCAGTCACAAACGAGACGGAAATCACATCCCTTAGTTTAACACCTCAAAGTGTTTGCTGTGTGTCTGTGGGATATTGACGTTTCTCTGAGGCTTTAAAAAATACTTTATTTCATTATGAGAGTGTTCAAATCTGTATTATCATTTATCACACCTGGTCTGTCATTTTGGTGCAGCGTTAAGGGAATAAAGATTTTGTATCACATACTGAGATAAGCTGCAAAACATCTTAGACTGTAAATGTTATCAAAATATTTGATTCTTTTATCTAAAAGAGGAGCTTATTCACGTTTTAAAGTCATTGTCAATGATTCAAAGACATCAGGGAAAGTACATAGGATCCAGTGGTTTTAGGATGAGAGCCTTATTGGTAAATAAAATGTCACCCGGAGAAGAGCAGAGCACAAGCATTAAAATGTGAAAAGTTCTGCAGCTAAATCGATACATGTAAATTGAATCAACGAGCTTTGTGGATTTGAGCTACATTCATGTAAAGTGAGCAGAAGTCAAGCCGCCTCCACAGTGCTGAACTGTGAGAGGTCTGCTCAGCTGAGGAGCGTTAACTGCTTCTGATTATCTAAAAGCGACTAAGAATAACACAAAGTTTAATTTTATCTGACCGTTATAGAATCTGTTTTCAAATGATTGAGATAATGACCAGCTGCTTTGTGTTCCTCTCTCTGTACAGTGCATAACGTTAAGTTCTAGATAATCACATCTGTACGCATTCATTTAAAAACATAAAACAGTTTAACAAAGGACATTCAGAACATGTTGAACCTTTTTAAGGCTACATAAATATTTAAACTGATCAATTTCATATCCGGATAATGAATCTAATCTCAGAGGACAACATGAAGACAATATGGAGATGTACTGATATTACCAGGTAATAACAGATACATGATGATGATGCAAACAAGAAGAAAATCCAGAAAACATAGAGCACATTTAAACACAGTCACTGTCACGTATCACAACCAGCTGATGGACAGAAAGACGACAGAGCCAGTTCACACACGGCGAGCCAATCAGTGAGTGAGTTTGGCAAAAAACAAAACAAACAAACAAAAAAGCGGTTCTCACATGCTTTCATTGGGTGAGATACTGTCATTCAGATAAGAGCCATTACGATTCTCCATTTCTGCTAACCTGCGGAGGGGGAAGAAACAGAGCAGTCAGTCCCGAAACCAAACGCTAAGAGCAATTAGCAGATTCTACGGGGGGAAAGCACCTCCAGACAAAGTTCAGATATATTTCAGATGTTGGTTTTTACAGTGTACGCTAATGTGCAGATTGACATGAAACCCTTGAGGATTCATGTATCCTGTTATCAGATTATCTAACTTCTACATTCCAAATCCTTGGCGCAGTTTTTTGCTAAATGAAAGTTTGTAAATATCTCCATTTCTCTGCAGCAGGAGGAATAACTCCTGATGCCTGCAGTTGTACTAATTGTGTGAAAACAAGAGTAGGAGTTTTGAGGATTTTGTGAAACATATAAAAGTGTTTCTTTTCGTCTTGACACTGTTGGAATTCCTCGTGTTCGGCACATGTATCTTCCTTTTATTAAACAGATGAAATGTTTGACACCCACACACTGTGCAGCCCTCTGTGTATCGCCTTGACTCTTTATTTTACAGCCTTTACAACTGATGCACTACAAGCTGAACCTTCAGTTTCTGGCCTCTTTGGGTTTTATACTACTTGGCTTGAACTGCCTTGAATGCTGTCTTATAAAAGTGGCGGTTGGCAGACCTCTAACACATAATACTGCTATTTAGTTTTCACTTTTATACAGCTCACTTGTGATCGCCCTCAGAACTGATTTACAGTAATTGAATTTCTGGTGCATTAGTCACAAAGCCTTCGATAACACTAGAATAAAAGTAATGTGGGAGGAAGAGGAGAGTAGCATTTAATGATGACACGTGCTAAACACAGGACAGCCGGGTTAGCTAAGAAGTCATGGTGATATAACCAGGTATAGTTTGGTTGACTGACATGGGTTCATGTCACAGTCTTTGCCGATGTCTGATGTCTGACAGCAGATACGGATGTTAAATTGATGCATCGGTGCAGAGATCAGTGATAGTTGTGGTATTATGGGAGCAACATGAAATCCAGCATTGTTTCACTAAGCCATTTGTGGTTCCTTAAAAGTCTTTTTCACACATCGCTGTGAGCCTAGCCAACTGTTTCTCCCTTATGTCTCAAACCTATGTACTCTACAAACTTCTGTTAACTTGCTGGCTCTATATCCATATCTCTTATTTCTAAAAAGGGAGGAAATATTTTTTGGTAAAATGATTGAGCTGACTCTTTTAAAAAGGGGAAAAAAATCCCTTGTATTGTCTTTGAAGACACCCGTGTTCAGCCATTAAGACGGGTCTTGTAAACAAACCTCCCGGCTGTGCTCTCAAACAGATCCATCATGATAAAATAGCTGTGAGTGAAGAGCCAGAGATTTAAATTGCCCCGTTTCTATCTCCACTAGATCAGTTTCCTGGCGGTTGAAGTGTTTGCCCGAAAAGCAAAGAGATTTTGGGGCTTTATCAGCACTCAAATAAAAAAAAATAAAGCTTGGTGCTTGGCAGAGAGCGATTAAGCAGATGGACTGTGACAGACTGGCATCTGCCCAGGTCGGTGTGTTTGTGTTCGTAAGCTGATGCACGCTACAGAAACAAGAGATAACCTCGCAGCTCACTCAGGCTTAATTATGTTACTTCTTCGCCCTACCACCTTCCTTTAATCTGCTGGATGCTATCTGGGATCCGCAACATCTAGGCGCGACAGGAGCTAAAAGCACAGGACCAGAGGGGGGAGCATGACTCAGCGTGTGTGTCCGTCAGTGTGTATTCATGTGTGTGTGTGTGTGTGTGTGTGTGTGTGTGTGTGTGTGTGTGTGTTAGCCCGAGGCGACAGTGAGTGGTGTCAAACACTCTCTGGCAGGGATCAAAGCCTCGGCCTGTGGCTCAGACCTCACACTGACTCCACTGAGGGGTGCCAACAGTGCCCGTCTGACTGATCCGATGACCGATTGATCGACTGACTCATTGTTTGATTGATTTGACTGCTTCTTGTCCCTCAGCGGTGGGTATTTCTGGGAGCGGTTAGGATCACTGCAAACTCAAAAAGATCACTGAAATGTTTTGGTGAATAAGCTCTGATGGACTCAGTGTGGCACCACAACAATATTGACAGGTTTCAGAGTCCACAGAGAGTCCAGTATTGATGAGGCTTTCAGGCACACATGCTGGCGCACTTGATCATACAGGCATTGTATTAGCATATTCACATACTGGCCTCTCACTGCAGAGCGCTAATTCACCAAAAAGTCAATGCATCACTTTATCACGAGTACGGATTCCATTTCTACTGTACGCAAAGGGATATCTTGACATTTGAGTTCAGCCTCATACTATTTGTCATCTTTATAAATACCTCACTGAGAATCCTTTGAGCACATTCAGCTCTTACACTCCTGCAGTGATAATATGTTTCATGAATGACGTGACTTTTATAGAAGATGGCCTGGTGTTAAAATGATTCCAAAGTCAAGGTATCCCCGTACTCCATCATTTATGTATCAACATGCACAAACTGCTTTCAATGCACTGACATATACAGCTGGAAACATCTGTCAAGTGTTATCTTGTTGGATGTTAAAGGTACAGGAAACTCTACATTTTGCCCCAGTATACATCTCTGATGTTTCCTCATGTGCTGCTAACCCCCATGTTGTTTTATTTCTCCTTTTCTCATCTGAAGATTATTTGATGTTGACCTTTACCGCCTCACTCTTAGACTATTTTGCTACTTTCACCACATTGTAATTAGACACACAGCATTGTGTAGTAAGTTGCCAGTTTTCAGGTACACTATCCGCTACGTTAAAATGAAAGCAGAATAAAAAGACTGATCTGCGTTACATATTTCCTTCATAAAGGTCACAACAGTTACTTTCTGTGGAAGCATATTTACAGCTGTTGATTCAACAGTGTGATCATTTTAGAGGATCTAATATAGTTGTAGATTTGGAGGTCACCACACAGAGATATGTTCCTGTTACTGCTATGCTATTACCTCTGAACACATGACCACAGATGGACCTCATTACTGGAAACTTAAAAAGCTCATGTCCAGTTTAAGTGAAATAAATATGAGTTTGTTTTTGGCACAGATTAGAGAAACTGTCCTATAACAAACTTTGTTAAACAACACAAACAGTTCATTACAAGTTCAGATTTTTGGCTAAATTTAATTTAAAGAGCTTTCCATTGGACCTTAGATCCATACCTTATTATTTACAGTCTATGATTCATAGCTACATAGAGATGTAGAAGAAACGAGCTAATTCAAAGCTTCCTGTACCTTTAACTCTTGTTTAGTGAAATAGAAGACACAGGGCATACATTGTCCTTTATGTTAAAAAAGAGAGAAATCACCTGTACTGTATATGACGTGCGTGAAATGTAATTTCACATATTGATTGTTTGCATGAACAAAAATACTCAGATCACAGTGGTTAAGTAGACTCACTGGGTTGTAAACGATAGCTTTAAGTCCATCTGTCCCCGTTTAACTTTTTGTCACATTCCACATCAATGTTTTCACAGATTGGTGATTTGGGGAGCTTTCACTAATTTGATTAGTGAGGAGGTAAAAACAGGATTAATGATCAACTTTTAGATTTATTGAATGGAGTGAGCATGAGGACGTTGACCGAAAGTTCCCCATATCTGCGTCAGCAAAGAATTAGGGCAACTGATCCCCTGTGAGTAACCGGCTGCGTGAGCACGGGGGGGGGAAGACAGGCATCCCAGTGCAGGACGCGTGCTGCGCTTTAACATGTTCTCCAAATTCATTATTCCAAATCACATCAATCAAAAATGTTTTCTGGTGTCTGCAGAGCTCTCTGGAGGAGCCATTATGCGCAGTGCTCGTACGGCCCAAGATAACGGCAGGGAATGTAAAAAAAAAAAGAAAAGTGGAGCAGGAGGACTGCATCCTGTTCGCAACACTGTGAGTCTACGCTGCTGCTGAATGCTGATAGTGTGGTACCGGTTGGCGTAGTGCTCGATCCGAGTGTGTGTGTCGTCATGTGAGAGCTGAGGGGACGATCCGGGTCTGAAACACAGAGCGAGAGAAAGAATAAGAGAGTGTGAATACAAGCAGGAGGGACTCATTAATCCCAGCACACACACACACACACATGCACGAGCTGCGTGAATCCACAGGAGAGCGATGAGTGAAGCGACAGATGTATGGTGCTGTGAAATGCTCTGTAAATAAGCTTGGATCCTTTACTCCCGGCTTGGCATACATTCACCTGCACTTCAAAAGAGGCTTCTGATCTGAGACGTCACACCTCTTCTGCTGAGGCAAAGATCAGTATTTTGACATCATTAACCAGGAGTCTCTGAGGATTCTAACAAGTTTTCCTGCAGTGTTGGAGTCCTTGAGAAATTAGAGGTTCGACTCTTTAAAATCCTGAAAACTTCTCTCTAAAAGGGCACCTTCACGCTGGCAAGTTTTATCTGTCAAGAGCCAAACAGATCAGTTCAAACCACAAAGTTAATGTGGTGGAAAGTGTCCTCATTTTTAAATAAGAAATGAAATTAGAACCTGTTTCTATCCTTGGTAAAAAAAAAAGAAAAGAAAACTGAGCGTGTCTTGTGGGCCACTGCAGTGAGACAGGCTTTATGTCACTTATAAACAACATGTCACTCATGCTCCTCTGGCAGATACAACTTCCCACAAGCAAACACAGATGCTGGGTGAAGTAAACTGCTGAGGTGCAACATATAAACAGATGCCGATCCTGACACACGGGCACCAAACACTTCTCACTGACACACTGATGATGTGTCGCTCGGGTTTAAGGGGAAGCTTGGTATCTTCACGGGTCTGGAATAACAGAAATGTAACCAACACATCTAGATCATCTTTTTTAAACAGACCAGAATATGAAAGGTGAACATGACACCTGATCTGGAATTGAACAAATAAAGACGCTTAAAGAGAGAAAACTGTGTCAACATGATGAAAGCAAAATGTACATTAGTGTTTAGAAGACATGAACCGATTCTTCTTTCTTTCTTTAAAGACAAAACGACATGTTTTTCCATCCTCTGCATCAACCCTGTCATTCTGTGTCAAACCGGCTGATGTATAGAATTTAATCATATTCACTTTGAATAACATCTGAGGATTAAATTCCACTAAACAAGCATCACTTAACGTCATAAAGCTGTTTACTTTACATGAGCGTCAGATTGATTTCCTAGGAGACTTTTACCTGCCATAGTTATGACAGAACAGCTCAGACTGAGCATGCTCTGATCCATTTGGATCATCTGGATCACCGACTGTATGCTATACTGTCAAAGTGGAAGAAAGCCAGCTGTCACTGCTGTGATCAACACTGTATTTCTCTGTTCATTACAGATGTAAGATGACTATTTCCAGAAAAGCATTGGACAACATATTTGCATAAACACTATAAGGCTACATATCTAATAGGGACACAGCAAGTGAGAAAATCCAATTCAGGTGTTAAAAATACAATTTTAGCAGATTGTCATTTCAGATAATGATGTTTTTCTTAAATCAATTGGTGTTTCTAATATTATTTCTAAACCACTTTGGATCAACATGTCACTAAAACAGAACATCAGCTACTTTAACGTCATGATGTTGGTGTATTGTTGGCTTGCACAGGTCAGGTTTTGATTGGTCATGAGTGGGCTCAAAAGATCTACTGTGCTGAACATTAAACTATATAGAAAAGGTTTTATACATTTTACTGGCTTGGACAGTTTTCATGGTTACAGTAAGAATCAGAGGACTGACTCAGCCTGACTCACAGATCTGCAGGGTGATGGGGGGGGGGTCAAGCAGCAGCAGAAACTGAGATGTAAACGGCGTTACACAATGAATTTGAGATGGGTGAAGGTGAGTGTGTGCGTACGTGTGACTGGGAGAAAGATGTCTGTGTGTAAATTAACAAGAAAACAAGATAGTTTCTGCGTGTGTGTGTGTGTGTGTGTGTGTGTGTGTGTGTGTGTGTGTGTGTGTGTGTGTGTGTGTGTGTGTGTGTGTGTGTGTGTGTGTGTGTGAGCCAAGTACTCACGCATGGTCTACGGGCCAGAAGTTGATCAGAGTGACAGGACTGCAAGACAAAAAAACGTGAGATGATGACACAAGAAGTGGGAGGACACCGCACAGCAAAGCATGATGGGAGCCGTAGTATGGAAGGCAGCACGGAGGGGAAACTACACTGACATGAACAAGACAGCGCGATGACATATGAGACGAGTGCACAGATACATGAACGGGCACACACACAAAACAACATTATTGACTATAACGGTTTCAATAGTACAGTTAAATGAATCATCATTCAGCAACACACAACCTTAGCACAGACATGCAGCTATCCAACACACACACTCAATGTGAAGGGTGTGTGTCACATGACATAATTACAAACACACAAGTCACATTAAATGTCAGTGTGTACATGTTCTGACACTCTCATATGAGCTCCAACCTTCAAGCCTGTCATTTATTCATTGCTTACAGGTGGCGAGTACAGAAATCTGCACAGCCGTTACAGGATTGTGTCATGTTCATCTGTATCTCTTTGTGTTTGAGTCAGTGTGTTTCGTTTATGCAGATACCCACATCGGAATCACAGATCTGAACGCCCGGCCTTGAAAAAATAATACTGAGACATTCATCATTCATCTGTAAAAGCCAGTGGCTCCTCTAAGATCCATTGTGTATCTTTAGCTCGTATTATTATTACAGGTCATGTGAAATTCCATCAACATATATGGTTCAGCAAAGCTTAGATTATAGCTTAGCATAGATTTAAAGCTTTATACATGCAGAATGTTAGTACACAGATATAAAAAAGTGCTTTTTTAAAAGACCATTTAGTAGACATGTGTGTTGGCAAATGCCAGTTCTTTGTGTGTGTTTGTTTTTGTGTGTCTGGACATCATTTACACTAGAGTCTTTAGCAACTGTTGAATCTGTCAAAGTAACTTTACCTACACTTAAAACCAAACTGAGTAAGAAAAACCTTTAAAAACAGTTACAGTTTTGCAGATTAAACATGACTTTTGTACATAATCTATAATTAGCAACCTCAAGAGAAGCTAACCAGAGGATTTTGTTTCTTTTGAACACAATCAGGCTTCTTGTTTCTCCCTACTTCCAGACTTTGTGCTAAGCTAAGCAGCTGCTAGCCTAAGTTTAATATTGAATATCCAAAAGAAAAGCGTATCTCTTCTTGTCTCAATAGAGGCAAAAAAGCCAACAAGAGAGTCTTTAAAAATGACAAACTTTGCTTTATGTTCCAGTTTGTAAGGAAAACGTGACGTTATCAGTGTGGGAGAGGGTTTTTGTGAATTCACTTTATTTTACATCTTACTGGGATTGTGGGATGTCAAGAGAATGTTTTGTGACTATTAAATCACCACTTCTACCTTTCTTTCCTCCTCAAGATATAAGAAGTAACAAAAACACATCTGATTAGTTCAATCCACTAAATGTTCAGCCTTCAAACACGAACTGGAACCAATTTATGAACAAACACCACTGTGGCCACCAAGTGTGTATCAGTGGGTGTAAATGAAAGGTCTGTGAGCAAGGATTAGTGATTGTTTGCTTGAGTGTGTGTTCCTCTGTCTCTAGCAAACCTGTGTTTTGTGTTTGTGAGACTCACGTTTCCATGTTGTCGCCCTCCAGGATGGTCTGCACCGGCAGGTAGCCCATGCGTGGGTGTTTGGCAAAGTAGCGCTTGGTCCTGAACTTGTTCTTCAGCACCTTGGCAAAGTCCCTGACATCCTCCCCTGATGTCGTCTGAAGAGAGAGACGGAGCACAAAGGTGGCTTTGTTCACTCCGTGGGAGTGGGGCAATAACACACACTCATTTATTTCCAGCCCTTTCGGCCTTATTCACACGTCAAGTGAGTGAGGTTAATGCTCTCATTGTCGGCTCTGAGGGTGTCATTACAGTAACAAGAAAGAAGAAACAGATTTATGACTCCCAGCCCGGGAGTCAGCGTCTTGATTTCAGCCTGAGGCCTGAGCTGAAGAGATCTGAGTTTAACTCTCCATTCACACAACAAAATATGTACACTACTTTACACTAACTGTTACACAAGTGGACAGACAAGCATTGTTTATTTGGAAAAGTGATTTCATGCCCTCTGCAGCTTAAGTTTCCACTGAGGCCCAAGTGCAAAATTCACTGTTTTTTTCCCCCTATGACTTTCTGTTATTATGTCATATATTATTTATGGCTTGGAAAATCTTATTCCCTCTCTGGTGCAGGAAGCCTGGGCTTGGTTCTTATTGACAGAATGGGCTGCAAACACAACACCAACACATGACATATTGTCTTGCAAAGTTTCAGTATCTAATTTTCCTGTTAACAATCAACTTTTATAAATGTATTATTGTATTTTTTTTTACTGCAATTTGGCGCCCCTTTTATCTCTCTTCTCTGATTGGGAGGGAAAGAAAAGAGAGGTAATTATAGATGTCACCTTTGGGAAACTAACGGGTGATTTTTGAAATGTGATCAATCACGGAGTGTGCGTGGGTGGTAGTGAGGTTCTTAGTGAGGTTCTTAGTGAGGTTCTCTTTAATGATGGTTTCAAAAGCAGATAAAAAGCTTCTTAAAATTGCAGGAGCTAAGATTTAACATGTAGTGATAGTAAAAGCATCTCAACTCCCCATGCTGTGTAATATTAATATAGTGAGGGAGGACTTCAGACTCTGCACAGATCAGAGTGTGCTATTAGTTCTCACTTCATAACTGGAGGAAGAAAATCATCTGACAGCCAGTCTGGCACCTTAAAATTGTCATTTGCACATTGCAGAGCAGGCAGAGATATTTATTCATACCGGCGTGCAGTACTCGACCATGGGGTACTGCATCTTATGTCCCTTGGCGACGCGACCGGAGAAGAAGCAGCTTTGGCAAATGTCATAGTTGAAATGTTTCAGGCTCCGATATCTGGGAGGAGAGAGGGAGATGGAGTGAGAGAGAGAGAGAGAGAGAACAGAGGTCAAGAAAGCAAAGGAGGAAGACAAAAAGAGGAGGAAAGAGAGCAAACAGGAAATCAGAAAAAGAAAGGGAGAGTCAATAAAAGGGGAAAATTTATGGCTCTGTTTTTCTCCAGGGTATGAGTAGTTAAAATTCTTCCAGCCCAGTTCCTAAATGAGAAATTTATACTCCGGCCCTGAGACTTTTCATTAAAATTTATCACCGCTCCTGCCATGAAGGGGCCCACAAACAACACAGCAGACACACCCTCCTGTTCAGGTCCCAGCCTCCCCGTGCTTCAGCACTACTTTTAAGGGGTTGGAGGTTACAGACATCATAATCATATCATCAGTCATTCATATATGAAGCTGTTTAACGCCCACGTTGTTGAGTACATCATGCAAATATCACGCTATAGGAGGCCAAATATCTGGCAAGATAAGAAGAAATAAAAAAGATGAGCTCCTTCATTATGTATCATGTGCAGATTATCAATACAACTCCTTCAAACAGATGCTGGAGCTTCTCGTTTCAAACACATGCTTATGAAACGCCTCACTGGGTGGCATGATAAAGGGAATCACTTTTGTGGAACCACCCAGGGAGCCGGTGAGCCCTGGCTACGTTTCATTTGTTCCTGTGTGTGTGTGCAACACATGAAAAGACACATGAAATCCTGCTTCTCTTCTTCTTCTACTGTTTAAATAAAGACGAACACCAGGGGACACAAATCAAATAAGAAGCTCTCCTGTGTTATCTCAATAAAAAAGAACTGCGACTGGGAAAAGGACAATGGTGCCATATTAAGATATGTAGAGGAACATAAATAAATTCATGCTATAGACTGAACCCGATATATTATTTCACAAGGCCCAGAAGCCAAAGATCCATTGTGGAGCTCCTTCACTGAGCCTGAATTGAAATCTAATTAATTTGGTGTTTTATTGCCCTCCATGTAATGAGAACAAGGACATAAAACTCTGCAGCAAAAATGGCTCCAATTCTGCACATTTCTTATGATGATGCATTCAGGACTCGTTCCTCATAAAGGTGAACTCGCTTTGAAACATTCACCTCAAAAGTTCAGACACAAACAGTCAACTCTTTAAGACACATTTGTATTATGAAGTTAAAAGTGGCTGTGCTGCGATGGTGTGGCTCCACCCACCTGAATCCTATGATCGGACACTCCTTGCAGATATTACACTTGGCCTGGTGTTTGGCGGTCTCGGCTGCTGCCACGCGATGCAGGACGGGTAACCACACCATGGACTGAGGCTCCAGACGCATCCAGTCCAGGAACATGGCGGCTTCAAGCTCCGGTTTGTTGTTGGCCTGGAAAGAAGAAGTTATATTAAAGCTCCTGTGCGAAACTTTGGGGTTGTGTACATTTTGTCCCTGGTGGACAAAGCGAGGTGATTTTTCTCTTTACTGAGCTTGTCCTTAACGTGAGGGGGGAAAACAGCAAACATGCAACTCACAATAAATCTTTGGTTTGGAACATGGTTTTCAAAAGGCTGTTTCAGCAGCATCATAGGTGTTTTCAGACTAAACAGTTCTGGGGACATTTTGAAGAGGAACTATCCACCATGTGGACTTTTTCCTGCCTGAATTCACACCGCCATGGTGCCTAATCTTATGCAGTAGCTAAAAAGGTTTCTCTAAACAAGGTTCTAGGAACTAAAATAGTTCATAGTTCCTGCGGTGAGGAATCAATACAAATAAGGGGGGGGGGGGGGGGGGGGGTGTACAGTTCCTGCGGTCTGGAAACGCCTTATGTTAGTTGCCTCATCTGACGCCGCCCTGGGTTGGAAGGCATTTCAAAATAACTACATAGAAAGAATCAATCTTGCTGCAGACGGTCTCATTTGAAATTTAAAACCAATGTCTGTTTCTGACCTACAAAAGCATTCTGTTCATCACCAGCTCCTCACTGGAGCTTTAAGCAAAGTCTGAAAAACAAACAAATGAAGGAGAGTCAGCTTCTAAACTGACTGTTTTGATTAAAAGTACTTTTTTTTTTTTAAAAGGTTAAGGGAATTCTTTTCAATGTTATCTTCTGCTGAGGAGATGCAGCCAGCCTCTTTGTTTGAAGTCTGAACTCAAAAATCCTCTTCACGTTCGAGCGTAAATATTTCATGTGTCTTCATGTGTTAGATTGCAGAGGTTGTGACCTTGACTGTTGTGTTGTGAAAAAATAAAGTTGGGCCGAAAAAACCTGCCAAATTCTACAAAGACTTTTGCACAAGGACTTTCACTATCAACGTTAACTTAATATATTCTAGTCCTCTGTACCATGACGCTTCATTGTTGTATCAAAAACACATCCCTGATAAATGCACCACTTCCTCCTGTTTGAGAAACGGTTTTGAAAAACTGCAGTGACCAGCTGTTTTGGAAAATTACTGAGCCACTCGCTCCTGATAAAAGAGTTGGACAGAGCAGGGAAAAATAATCAGAGACAACATATTGGCTACATCCATCACTTTCCCATCAGCAGGGACTCCGGGTCCTCTGGGGTTTTGGAGTTTCCATGGAATTGACCCCCACATCCCCCTCTTACTTTCTTTCAGTCTCACACCCACAGGCAAAGCGACTCCTCAGAGGAAGCAGCTGGAACGAGGCAAAGCTATCTCCAGTTTTTAGGGCGTGATGAGATTAAATCATCCACCTGGTGTGCGTGCCTCAGGGAGGGTGTTTGTGGGTTTCTGTATGTTTGTGTTTTGTCTGTCAATGTTCTCAAATAATCAAATCCCAGACAAAAGTTTCTTCAAGCCTCATAAAAACTGAAAATCAAAGCAAATGCGTTCTGTTTGTGACAATGTTTAAAATTATGTGTGACAGACGCCGGTGTCTGGAACATAATTTACTCATATTATCTTTATTTACACAGTCTGTAAACATTCCTCAGTGTCTGTCTGCCATCTGATAAGGTTTGTGGTGCTTCAAGGTACAAACAATCAGCGAATCACAAAAACATGGAAAGTGATGTTGACAGCTCACATTTATCAAAGTGTGTATTAGTGGCTCTGTCAATCAGTGTGTGTGCGTAATATCTTCAATTCAATCAAAACCAAAGGTAGGCAGGAGGTGACGCATGCTGATTTTGATTCCCAGGGGGCTGTGATTATCTCCAGAAATCACTTTTTGATGTGCACTGCACCTGTCAAACTCTCTGCTTTGGCACGACACATATGCAGTTAGCGATGATGACGATGGCAGATTTACCTCTCCACAAAAATAGCTTCTGGTTTGTGGCTGACAATCATCGTCTTTAACGGCAGCAATGACAGCTGTCACGGCAGGTTTTACCCGCTTGTAGCAACAAAGACAATTTAGCTTCATGAGTTGATTACAAAGTCTGTGGCTGACTCCTGATGTTTCCAGCAAAAACGCAAACTAGAAAAAGAGTCTGAAATCTGAATTTGTCGGATACTTTAATTATATAGTGCTAATAAAGGGAAGGCAAAAACTAACACCTTTATCAACAGCTGATAATAGTGAACAACAATGTCCTGTTAATGCAGGAAGTAGTCCTAATATTTAAGTGTGATACAAAATATGTATGATCAGGATGTTATACTGTTTCATCAACAGACGCCTGATTAGCTTCCATACGCAGCAGGTTTTCACTTTGAACAAGATAAAAAGTTAAAAAGAAATGGCCTACAGGTGTATTTGCTTTCTTAATGTTTTCTCCTTGAGAAATGAGAATGAGTTTGGCGAAGGTGTTTGGAGATTAAACTTAACCGAGTCATTAACAACAACCTAAAGTCTCACATTCAAATATAGACCATATAATTAAATTGACGGCAGAGACTGAGAAAATAGTCAATTCCCACAATACTGCCTTTGTTGAGCACATGACAATGATTTTACTTTCAGAATACATCTGAGGAGAGGAGCTAAATTCTGTGTCCAAAGTAGGACTTTAGACATGAAAATGCTGGATCATCTTCTGGAGATCAGGGATAATCCAGTCAGAAAGCAATTACTGCAATCCTCCTGTGGATGCTGGATTTGCTGCTTGTTTTTGTGGCTCAAACGTTTGCACTGCCCGCTCCAAAACATAAAGAAAAGCACAAAAGGGATTGCTGATTTACTGAGCTGGGCGACTCTTCCTCCCCTATTCTCAGCGCTGTCACACACTTAATCATTGTAACACCCATATGCAGGTAGAAATACGCTGTTCATTCTGTCCTATTTGTTGGAGAGTTGTCTATAAAAATGGACGTGTTTCCATTCCAGCAACATCTCAGCAGCTGTCGGAGATCATTTGTTTGATTCGCTGCAGGCTGTCATTCACTTACTCTTCCTGCCTGATGCTGAAGTTCACACACACAGAAACAAACACACACACCCCCAGTCCCCGTTTACAGGAGTCTGTGATGCACTTTCTTTTTATTATCCCGGGTTTTATTGATGTTTTGCCCTTTATTTCCTGCAAAGCTCTTTGTGACAGTCCAGTCTCTTTCTATAAATAAACCTGATTCAAACTGATGTAAACACACACTCGGAGCCTCAGGGGGAGGAGCCTGAGGCATCCCTGCTGATAAGAATGTAAGCAAATGCAGCATGTGATAGCCTTGAATCTATTTTTAGTAAATACATTCATTATATAGCTGAATATGAATCTGTAGAAAGTCAAACTAGACTGCTTGGACTTTGTGTGTGTCTGTGTGAGGGCGTGTCACTTACAAACTGGAAGCAGCTGCGGACAGAGGGCTCGATGTTGGAGCCGCCGAAGGAGGCGACCTCGCCGAGCTGCCGGGGGATCTGGATGGAGTCGTGGAGGAGCAGGCCAAGGCGGCGTTGGTCACAGAAACCTGTCGCGCTGGCAACCTGTCTGAACAGAACTGCAGGGAGGAGAGGAGAGGGAGGATGGGGGACAGGACAAAATATTCAGGACAAGGACGGTGCAAAGAGAGAATGATGGGTGTGGACAGACAGGGAGGTTTAGTTTGGTATTTTCCTGACCTTGAAGTTGCCTGTGCCCGTCTTTTTGCTTATATTTTGGGTGATTCATTTAAATGAGGCAGTGCAAAGTGAGCTTCAGCAAAACTGAACCATGATTGAAATTTGAAAAAATATGCATATGAATCTGCAACCCCTGCTTTCTCTAGGCAGGAACACATCTGATACATCTGGGCTCTATCAAAAGAAGCACACAGGAGGGTTTGGTTATAACTCAGTTTTCTGACACATGGCGTGAGAGACTTCTCCGCGGTTGATCTCATTAATCTGCTTCTTCGCTCATTTTCCAACTTTCAGCTTTAATGCATGGAAAAGTTTTCTTCAAATGCATTCCATTTCTGTATATCATTAATTAGCACATGACGGTAACATTAATTATGTGAGAAACAGCTGGATTGTGTCAGAAAAAAATGTAATTAATGCAGCAATACAAAGAGCTTCCACAAACTATGATTGTTCATATTATTTGTTTTGCACTAATTGTCTGTTAAAACACTCCCACACCATCTGCCTGCTGCTGAAAGTGCTGTGTGTTCACATCATGCAGTACCAAGACCAAGATATGATTTCATGGATACGTGTTGTTTTCATGCCACATTGTGATTGGCTGAGCGGTGTCAGAGGGACGGGAGCTCCGATGCTATTGGCTGGAGCGTGTTATCACAACCGCTCATTATAAAAGATCCTGCTCCATCCATCCGCTTCACACATTCACCAAACCAAACAGCAGGCGCTCGTGTGTGTCACTCACATCTGTATTTATCCTCTAGGTGAGCCTTGCAGAGTGAGATGATTCCAGTCTTGAATGACAGAGTTCGGATCTTCCCGGTGCGACCACTATCGAACAAGAAGGCAAGCCATTAGAGGACCTCAGCAATATAATGAGACGTGTGTGTGTGTGTGTGTGTGTGTGTGTGTCACGCTACACGTACGTGTCATAGACGTTGAGCAGCCAGTTGAGGCACATGTCCACACACAGCGGGACGTTGACCAGGTGCGAGTGGCTCTGCTCCAGCCGCTGATACATGCTGGTCAGACAGGTGACCAGCTGGGAGATGTCCAGCAGCTGCTCGTTCTGCTTCAGGCCGTGCTGCTCGAACACCTCGCACGCCATCGGCATGCTCAGCAGGTCCACTGTCCACACAGAAAGAGAGAGAGAGAGAGGGGTGGTTAGTTAATACATAGCTGAGGAGAAAGCGTGTTCTGCTGCTGAGCTCACGCTGTCCTTCAAGCTGTGTTCAAACCCTCCGTGTTCAAAGTGTCCTTGGGCTCGGTGCTGTTCAAGGACGGAAGTGAGAAGACGACTTCACTCCAGGGATCAATAAAGAATCACATTATTCATCTTTATTATTCATTGAGTCCACTAAAGGACAGCCAGAGTGGGGTGAGAGGTGTGTTACTAGTGAGGAAAGTCCAAAACACTCAAATAATGCTGGCATGGTGAATAAGACAGCCGAAGGAAAAACTACATTTCAACTCAAAGGGATGATCTACAAACCTACAACTTCAGTTCACAGGATCAAGGAATGAAATCGGACATTGTTACTGGCAAAAAATATATGTTTGAGCTCTGATGAGAAGCTACCAGTTTGAAGTTTCAGACACTCTCTTCCTGTAAGTCTGCTTTCTTGTGAATTGTGTGAAACTGGCTGAGTATCTGCTTTTTCTGTTTTCTCCTCTCAAGAACGTACAACATGCTGCACAGCAGGAGACAGTCACACTCAAGACATGTCAATAAACATCAAAGAGAAGATATAAAGAGGTGAAAATGAAATAAATGATGTGGTAAAGAACAACAAGAACAGGTGTAATAACTAACTACAACGTAATATGTTAGCAAAGGGTTAAAGAGAAACAAAATAACAACCACAAAGTATCGGCCAACATTTATAAATAAACCCGTTCAATTTGTTTATTTTTAGAAAGCCTCCATAACATGAATAGCCCTCTTGTGCTATACACTCAGCAATACGCCTTTAAACATATCACGCATATAACAGCTTGTAGGCGGCTCACACTCCACAGACTCTCCGCTTAGAGAGACACACACACACACACACACACACACACACACACACACACACACACACACACACACACACACACACACACACACACACACACACACACACACACACACACACACACACACACACACACACACACACACACACACACACACACACACACACACACACACACACACACACACACACACACACACACACACACACACACACACACACACACACACACACACACACACACACACACACACACACACACACACACACACACACACACACACAGAGAGAGAGAGAGGAAAAATAACTAAGGATGCAAGAGAACAAGAGAAGATAAATAATGGAGGGAAAATAAGAAGAAGAAAAGACAAGAGTCTGAGGAAGAGAAAGAATGCAGGAGGAGTGTAGGAGGGCTGGAACACAATGAAAGAAACACTTTTGATAAGACATAAGTACACTTGAAGTGAGATTCCTTTGTGACACACATTCAGCAGAGGGAAATAAAGCTCATGTAAAGTGTATATAGACACTTCTGAAGTACTTACAGCAGAGAGCCTTCTGCAGACGTCTGAGCTTCATGGCTGTTCGGTACGCCGAGAATCGAACATTGTTCAGGTCGGCTGAACAAACAATGAGAACAAAGCAGTTTAATATTGTTCTGTTAACGGTGTAATGAAGTGACAGAACAGTCGAGCCTCCTAATGTCACATGACACATGGTGAGGATTCAATCTCCACAGAAAGAGAAACTTACCCAGAGACTGGTACAGCTCGGCCATCTTGGGATGATCCCAACATGTTGTCTGGGTCTGGTGGCTGGAGAGGGACAAAAAGAGACAGAATGGTCAGATAATGAGTTGGTCTTGATCACTAAAATATTACCTTTGAGTTTCATCCATTGCAGAAAGTCATTTGAACCCAACAGGTTATTTTGTGTCTGAATGATCTTATAATAGCTTGACTGTAACACCAGTCCAGATTCTAACAGTACCTGCAATAAAAGCTACAAATATTATTAACCATTATTTAGACACAATGGTGCTTGAAACTAGAGGCTAACGGGCTGATGCTATCATTTGTGCAATCACAACGCTAATTTTCTCATGTTTCAACTAATGTTGAGTAAACTCCAGATAATGGCCACACCTGAGTGCAGGTGAAGTTCATTGGTTAAACCTCGCGTCCCATGTACAAAGACTGTAGCCCTGGAAGCTGCAGCCTGGGATTCGACTCTCTCCCTCAGCCATTTGTTGCATGTCATTCCCCTCTCTCTCGTCCCTATTCCCAACTCTAGCCATTATCCTGTCCTTTTAATAAAAAGGCATGAAAAGCCAAAAAAAAAAAATCATCTTTAAAAATGGCCACACTGATTTCAACCCAATTTTGGGTATGGTAGTTTTTCAGCTTGGGGCCTACAACAGAAATGATGAGAGATTATTCATTATTAATGAATATGTTAAGTAGTTGTATGTTTCATTTTGTATATTTGCCATCATAATGTACAAGGAAGTCCTGTAAGAGGGTGGGGGTCCTCGTCAGAAGTTCTGCTCTGTGGGGGGTCCTCTGGAATCCCTTCTCTTGACTTCTATGTCAAACAAAACTTTCATCTATAATTTGAAGTCATGTTCCATTGTCACTTTAGATAAAGTCATCAGCTCACATTTTAAATCATAGTGGTGCTCTGAAACCTGTAGAAACCACATCATATCGATCACTGGTTTTGTCCAGTAAAAACCTAAGGATAAGGTTTTCATGGAGGGATGTGTAAAAGCCAGCGTATAAACTGCACACTCATAGCAGAGATTGTGCCGTCATAAATAACCAAAACGAGATTGAAAGTCCTTTTGGGTTCACTAAAATGAATCTCAGTCGCTCATGAATTAGATCAGCTTTCCCAAAATCCCACACTATGACATTAATCCTGTTGCTTGTGCGCTTCCCCCTCTCTGTCTCATAATCTTAGAAAATAACAACCCACTGTGGCACCAAAGCACACGGACTCCCATCCTCCCTGCATCACCGCCACGGAGAGGAAGAGAGAGGAATGAAGAAGAAGAAAAAAAAAAAAAAGAGAGAGATGGATGGTTGCTGTGTCATTCTCCCCTCACACATTCTCCTCCTCGTGACTGCTGCTCGCCACTCACAGGGGACTCGCCCGTGTGGTTGTGTGTGTGTTGGAGGCGAACAGATCGACTGAAAAGGCAGTTTGTGTGAATGATTTAAGCTTCACAACTGCACTGACGATCGTGTATTTACAATACTCACTACAATGGTCTATTCCTGTTCGGGGTCTTGAACTCTTATTATTACTAAACCACACACAGAGGTTTGTCCTACACGTTGTGTGTGGATCCTGATCACGCTCTGCTCATGGGTCAGAACTAATTAGCCAAGTTGACTTGTTGTGAATCGGTGCAAAAAAAAAAAAAAAGAATTCTGCCAACATTTGACTTTCTGAAAGGACAAGCAGAACAATGAGGCTGTCAAAGGAAACATGCTGAACACATTCATGAGATGACACCTTTACGAAAGTAACAACACGTTTATTTTTCCCAGCATGAACTCTTTCATGAATACCTACTAACTTAATGATGATGCTCTCCATATTATTGATGATGATGATGTTAATGACGATGGTTTTTGTTTGATAACGACGACTTATAAGATGGTTTCTATACTGATTAGAGCTCTCAAGAACTGCAGTCAATGTTGTGCTTTGCCTCTGGTCACTTCCTGTCAGCACCTGTGTGTCCAATCAGACTCAAAGCTGATCGTTTGCTCTTACTGACATTGTTCCATTTTTTCTAGATCCTTGCTTGTGTTGTACTTACTCTCTGATGTATTGTATGAATTGTAGAATTGTAGCATGCTTTAGTGACGCTACTTCACATGCATGAGGCAAAAAATGAGCAGCTTCGCCCAAATCAGCCCCCGACTCTTCCTACCATCATTGTGCAGTTTACTGGAATGGGAACAGTATGTGCTGTGTCATCAATCCATAAAATAAAAGACATAATAAAGAAAGAGATTAAATGTCCACACATTACAAAGCCAGTAAGCTACTTTTCATACTGGTGCAGCGGGAAACCAGCACTCCTGATATTTTATAGATCATTTCAGAACATCAAGCGCCATAGATATGTTTAGACACATTTATTGTGTTGATCCCTCAAATGCAGTTATCCAACACCTGTGGAAAAGACAAACAGTGTAATGAAGATGGTCACTCAACTGGAAAGTAAGTGCTCAGTACGTGCATCACTGCTCCACACTCTGGAGAGTGATGATGTTTGTAGTAATCAATATAGCACAATGGATCTATAATGAATTGCTTGAGATAATTTCGGCACATATCTGTGGTAAAATGAGCCGATACCGATCAGCTGACCGATTCATGTGCAATAAACAAACAATGAGTGGGAGGTATACGTTCTGTTATTGTGAGTCGTTAAGTGTAGATGCTGTTCAGATACAGTGAAACTTCACTGTTGCAATAGTTGTTGCTTATTTCCTGAAATATGGTGACAGTATTTCGCTGCGGTTGTTCTAAAGCCAACTCTCTCCACATGTCATCCAAACATTTCCTGTTTAATCCCCGCCAAGTGTCGTGATCTGAGCTCCAATTTGCATTTTGTGCAATCTTTAAACTCCCACTCTGAATTGAAATGGCATCTAGAAAACATTCAAACTCGACTTAAATGGCTGCAGAAACTAATTATGCTAACTGTAAAGTAAAGCGCCGATTTCCCTGCTCATTAGTTCCACTTAGCTGCTGTTTTAATAATTGTTGTGTGAACATGATAAGAGAAATTCTGGACGGCTTAATCCAGCTGCATTATTAACAAAGTGCTGAAGAAATAAGTGTCTGAAATAGTCTCTGCCACAATAAATAGGACTGTGAAGTGCTGTCAGATAGATGCTGCTGTATATGTGATGCTAATGTGCCAGCTGCCTGTTTACATAAAGCTAATGGAAGCCACATGTCTAACCAGCTAAGCAATTAGGTGTTTTTTGTTCAGAGCACATTAAATATTTGAAAAGTCCTTCACAGGAGACAGAACATTGAAATTTAAAGAAACTGAGCCTAGCGCGCTCCACTTTATATGTCTGATGGTTAATAAAGGCGTTTAGCTAGCTGCAATACAAAAGCTGAGTGGCTTCTTATTTAAGACAATGTGTCAATCAGGACAGCAGTGTCGCTCTGGCCATTAAGTTAAAAATAGGACAGTTAAATGGCCATTCAGAGCCAGTTAGAATGAAATATTAGAGCCATTTTGTCATTGACATGAGGGTGGAAATGAGCTGCAGAAAATCTTCAGTGAAGATTTGCAGGAGGGAAAACAAAACCCAGTTTCCCATATCTGCAGTCCAGGTGTGTATGATCAGGCTTATATACATGTGGACCGTCGGTGTGTTAGTGGGCGGCGAACACTGAACACAGTGGGTGTTGTGGAAGAGTGCAAATAAAGCGGTAACTTTATAGGGAACAAAACAAACAGCTAAAAAATAGCAGAGCTGTTTAAAATACAGTGCTGCTGAGCGATCCTTCACACACAGAGCACTCTCGTCTGTTTTATAATTCCAGCCAGAGGCGTGTTGGTGCACAAATGCAACCCTGCCCAGCTTGTTAAAAGCACACATGTCGAGTTGGTCACACATAAGCGCACCTGCAGTTAACCTTTGTCTGAAAGGCAGACAAATAATAATCCATATGCTGTTATTTCCCCCTGCATTGCCCTTGTTTTTCTCTCTCCTGCCTCTCTCCCACACTCCCACTCCTGATAATGAGGAGAAGGGTCCCATGGTGAAGAGCTACTTAAAAATCCTCTAAGCTCAGAGTCTGTGCAAACAGTAGCTCAGTCACTCAGCTCGGCGTCGGCTTGCTGCTCCGAGCCACTCGGACAAATGCTTCTAATAACCGTGCAGCATGAAACACGCAGCTGCTTTCATCCAAAGCGCTGCAGAGGCTCTGAGATGTGGGCTCCTGACTGAGAAGTGTTCTACTTCAGCTCACCGGTGTCCTTCAGCGGGACAGGTAACTTGCAGCTGTTTACATCAGCTGCTCAGAAGCAAACAGTAATAAGATGCATTTCTTTTCTCTCTTATAACTGAGGTGAGTCCCAGAGTCTCAAACCGGGGATCAAGAGCCAATCGATGAGTCGCAGTACAATACGTCTTCCTGTGAAAGCAGAGGCTGATTTATTGAGCCGGGGGTCCTCCTGGACAAGAAAACAATAGATACTGTATTTGGTTTGTATGCTCTGTATTATCTAAAATTCTTTTGAACTCCCAGTGTATTCTGCTGCAGCCTGAAAATCTAAATGTTGAAATATCAGAGGTTCATTTCAGATCGACGCCAGAGTGAAGTCTGACGTTATCTTACATAACTGTATTGAAATTGACATAATGTTCTCTAAATGAGGTCCTTGGGGAGAAGTCTTAACCTTCAGTAAGTCTCAGACTTAATAAATCAACATAATTGATCCAGGATCTATATCACCACGCAGGCTTACACATAACACTTCAAACTATATTTGCACCTCACCAGTTTCATTGTAGAGTCTGACTTCAGAGACAAAGACTGGTGCAAGTACTGTCTGATGCTACTTCACATTAAACAAAGCATGACACAAAGAACTTTTTGGACTCACTGTACTTCATGTATAATACAAATACACATCAAGATAAAGAGGACGTGACTGTGGATTAAAACATGCTATGTTCTTGGACTATAGTGAATACAACACAGCTCCTGCTATCCTTATTGCATCAAACAGTATTGCTTTGGTTGTAGTACATTGAATTGCTTCCCCTCTGTTCTGTTAAATATTGTATTGACAGATTCTTGCCTGTTCCTTGCCAATTCACAGCTCCAGTCTGGCATCAGTTTGGGAGCAGTGTGTCTGTTCATGGTTGCTGGAATACGCTTATTCTAAAAAGCTCAGATATGACAAATGTCTGACCAAACCTTTTAGGACCTCTTGTGGTTTTACCAATAAAGGAAACAAATAATTGTCACTCTGTTCCCTCACCCTAGAAGACCTTTTGTACAAACAGCACCTTTTCTGCAAAACCTCCCAGTATGTGTACCTTAAAATCTATTTTTCACTTCACTATAATAGTGTTTTTATACTCAGATACTAGATTTTTAAGGCTGACTTTAGTCTCTCTCTCTGATTGTATTTCTAAAGCCATGACGTCTACCTTCTTTCAAGAAGAATTTAAGGGGAACTTGAAACATAGCCATGTATCTATCTTCTCATAAAATACTTTTAATATAAAAAAGGCTAAACAGGGCATTTAATGTGATGCTTTTTGATGCTCAACTTAGTTTGACTGAGGGCCACCCCCTCCCTGCTTATGTGTCCTTGAACAGGACGCTTCATCTGCCCGTTTCAAGGGGTGTTTTTCTATCTCCTTTCCTGCACTGAGTGAAGGGAAGCTGAAAGAGAATTCCCCTTTAGGGACCAATGAAGTACTGCATTACACCTCACTATTGCATTAGCTTCAACCCTCAAATTAACTGCACCCATCTCTGCCACACCACCCACCTGTCCTGAACACCTTATCTGTCTCCACCACCCACTGCAGCCTCTGCCTCTTACAGGAAAGCAGCTATTTGTTTGGAAGAGGAGGATTTTCTTTCTAACAGCAGCAGCAGCAGCAGCAGCAGCGCACACCGAACAACCTGACAATTGTTCCAATATGTCAACAAACTCCACAACTGCAGTCCGAACTGCTTCCCAGCAGATGTCCCATTGGGATTAATGAACAGAAAAGACAACCGAACAGCCATATATCAATGGTGGCCTGCAGCAATCAAGCATCTTTTAGTTTTGACTCTTTTTTTATGCTCTTTGAAAGCTGACACCATCTCCTCAGAAAATGTATCATGGCCCCGGGACAAACCAAAGTGTTGATAATGCATCGTAAACTGTCAAAAGATAAAGTGCTGCACACAGAGAGGCTCTGGCACAGCAGTCGGGGATTCGCTGCCTTGCTCGAGGGCGATCTGATTGAAGCTAACGAGGAAGGGGAGAGTATCCCCCACCCGCCTTCTCTTAACAAGAGAGAGGAGAGAAACCAGCAGAGACGAGAGCACTTTAAACCAACATGTTTAGATGAAAGAGCGGAAAAACACTGACCAAAAACACAATCAACTTCAAATAATTATGTGTGGGTTTTCTTTGTTGTTTACACAATCATGCTGATGATGATGATGTGGCAAGAAAAGTCAGAGGAGCCTTTAAATTATAATAAATCATCCTTAGAGCTACAGAAGTATTTCAACTACATTGAATGTCTAGCGGTGATGTTCCATTAACTGGGAGATTAAAAGAAAGCTCATTTGCAACTATGTAGTTATTTGTCTTCTTAGAGCAGAAATGCCAACACTGATCATTCTAGCGTTGGATTTGAAGACGGTAAATGAAGAGTTTGAGGGTTTTGGACTGTTACTTGGAGAGAAAAGAGTTGCAGACGTCACACTGGGCTAGGAAAATGCATTGAGCTTTCCTTTAAGGATTAAAAAAAAAATTGTGTTCGATTATATCCTTGTCAGCAGTCTGGTTTTGGATGTATGTTATTCATTGGCTACATTTGTATAGTTCTGCATTTCAAAGAGTCCTGCTGCTCGTCAGTACTTCTTGTTCACTCTGTGCTCAATCTGATCTTGTTATTTCTTAACGCCTGTTTTTTTTTCCCCCTCCCAGGACTAAAAGACATCCCTCAGCGGGGTATAATTTAAAGTTGAGTTGAACTGCAGTCATTCTTTGACGGCGATTACACACACATACACGTGTGTTCACACAATCACACAAACTCCCACACACGTGCCGACACACAATGCTACATATTGCAGTTAAGAGGCAGCTGAATAGCTTATTGAGGCAGTGACAGATAGGCGTTTTAAATAATGGATCCGCACAGAGACGCGAGTGTCACTTCTCGCTGCAGTCAATTATGGCTCTTGGATGAATGATTAAAGGTGGTTTATGGGCGATGGGGACGTCTTCCTCTGCCTATCATTGAGAGTGAGCCCCGACAGAACATTTCCTGCACACCAGGCATCTGAATGAGCTCAGACAATGGCCTTCAGGGGTGTAATGTGCGTAAGAGAGAAAGCGACCTAAAAAGCACGAAAGCCATATTCATGAGCTGGATATGAGAGGAAGCTGTTTGTGAGAGCGAACCTGAAAGCACCAGCAAAACCTGAGGGATCACAGAGAGCCAGAAGATAACTGGATTTGTCTGCTTTGTTGTTTTTCGGCACATTAATCAGGTTTAGAAGTTAAGAAACATTATAAGTTTATTGTTCTTTTGCATCTTAACTTATCTGTAAGATGTTTTCTTTGATAGTCCTCCTGGAAGATTGTGAAACACTATCTGACATCCCTGTTCTTCTTTGCCACAGGCCCATCGATTCCTACTTAAATGAATTTAGAATAAAACCTCAAAAAAAAAGCAACACACTTATTGTTAGTTTTACACATTATTTTGATATAAAAGGCTGTGAAATCCTATAAATCGGCTTTCCACTACAGTTTGTCACGACAGGTTTCTCAAACAGGAGGAGAGAGTTTTTAGGGACTATTTTCAGGGGTGGATGAATTCGCCATTTGTCTGCTAGGGAGTACTTGGGCCAGCCTCATAATGAAGAAATATGACTTCATATCTGACACAAACAGTTATTCAAAGTGGAGTGTTTTTATATATAATCTAGATGTGTGGAGGTAATTTTTTTTTATTTTTATAAATTCAGTTAAGATTCTCAACTGAATATATTTCTGTAAAGGCCTTTTTGGACAGCAATATAGCTTTTTAAGTACATTACTTTTGTTTTTCTGCTTTCATTAACAGACCTGAAAAAAGACATCATGAATCAACACAATCAGTAACAGCCCAGTGCTGCAGCTCATTAGCTCTACCTGCAGTACCAACTGAAGGTGTAGCAGTGGAAACAATGGCTTTGTCACAAGTGTTTTAAATATTATTAATGGCATGCACAGAAAGAGACGCCCGGCAAGCTGTAAAGTTAATGCAAAGAGAGAATCATAGTCCTCACACTACAGTGGTTCAACTCTCAACAAAGAGTTGATTGAATCCAAATGGAACAGATTCATTCATCACATATTTTACTTTGTGAACTTTGGCGTATGTTTTGTTTTCACAGCCTCTGCTCGCTGTTATAATCAATGTGAAATTGCATGAAAAGAGAGAGGAGGGAAAACTTGTGATACGTTTTACTTCAGAAGGTTGAAACAAGTAAACAAAGTGATTTCAGATAACACTTGGAAAAACTGCTCCCTCGTGGAAATGAAAACTTCTACATCAAATAAAAATCGGCTTCTTTAGGAACAATAAATCATTTATCATCTCTTAAGAATGAAGCCTGAGGCTTTTTGAGGTTTACAAAATGACTTAGATAAGAATTCCTACTAATAACTGATGACTAGTCTGCACAGAAGCTGCTTTCATAAACGAAATATGGGATTAATTTTCCCGCAGTAATGCTGGCTCTGGTTAGCTTGCATGTCTGATCTCTGAAGCAGAGAAAACAGAAGCAGCTTTTCTCTTGTTCTGTAGTGGCGGACGTTCATGTTTTACATTTTGCAGGATTTTGCAGAGTTAATTATCCCCAGAGGACTGAGAGAAATGTTTTTAAATAACATCTTAAACTTCTCTTACAGCTAGTGGCCATAATGCGTTTCTCAGGAAGAGTCCCACTTGAATGATCATGTTCTCACATGCTGACACAGAAATATCACAATGTATTTATAACGGTGCAATTATCCAGAGCAAGCCCCATTTAAACAAGACCCTCAAGAGAACGATCCTGTAGCTTAAAGGTGGGAAACTTTCTTCCATCGCCATCTCTGAATGCAGAAATTCAGCCCTAAACACTGCAGATTACTTGCTTGATAATCATCTCCACCGAATACAAAGACAGCACACACACAAGCCATAGGAGTCATGCCTGAGCCTGTCAGCACCACTATGCAGCATCCAGGGTTGTGTGTATGTGTCTGTGCTTGTGGTGTGTGTGTTAAGGGGTTTATCCATCAGCTGTATTTAATCAGTGCACAAACACACACACACCTGCATCGCACTGGTGCCAAAAATCTGCACCAGCAAGCCCCGCATCCTCTGCTCTCATTTCACCAACTCCTGAAGTGCACACACACTCACTAACACACACTCATGCATGGGGGATCCATGTAGTTGTCAGTGCAGGACAAACACATCCTACTTTATAGTATTGACCAGCAGAAGATCTGGACGCTGGATGGACAGCACATATTTACACCTGAACCCATACATGAAATAATTTCCCTGCCGAAAATAGACCAACGCAGAGCATCAAAAACGCTGTTCACGCTGTCCACACAAACACAAACAAGCGAATATACACACACACACATAACGCGGAGCAGAAACACAGCGATCCGGACACAGGCTGCTTAGCTGGCACGGAGGTGATTGTGTTTGCACCTCCGTGTGCGACTAGAGACTGTGAAGGAATGCAACACAGTGATACAGTGCTGCTCTGCTCGGCGGGGCTCTTTTCTCGTGCAAAAAGCTCAGCCAACGCACCCCACACACACGCATACACACAAACACGCATACATTAACACAAATCCCCGTCGGTCTGAAATCAAACACATACGGGCAATAAACACAGGTTTGCACCGAGCTCCGTTTTTGCTTAAGCGCATTTGATGTGGTGCTTTTTAGTCCATCACGGCAGTGAAACAGAACATAGAAAGTTAATGGAAAAAGGAATTTCACGGTCCGTGTATCTGGAGGGGACGGCCGGGTCGGAGAGCCTCGGTGGCCGCACACCGCGCCTGGTTCCCCGGCAACGACCACGACTAACATTCGCTGTAAGGCAAGGGGGGCTGGTGGGTTCAATGGCTACCAGATAGCATGGGTTTCATGCCTTTTCGGGGGAAAAAATAATCATCCCTTTGCCCCTTTCGTGCACTATGGGCTGTTCCTTTAATATGAAATAGATATCTTTTACACAGAATTGCTGTTCTTTTCTCTCTGAAAGTAGCCATTTGAACCGGCTAGGTGACATTCAGTCGAAATGCAACTTGGATGGAAATGTAGATATGGCACAAAAGAGACAATATCTATTTTGCCGTTTTCAAAATTAAGATCTAAATACATTTTTTCCCCATTTTAAAACATGCACAAGCCTGTATCTGCGCATATCCTGAAATAAAGAGTGTTAAATGTGTTTTCTGCTGAGTGTGGGGGATCTTAGCCCCAGCTCTCCCTCTCTCTTCACAGCCGATGTGTTGCCCGTGTGAACGGGTTTACTGCATTACGACCAGCACAATTACCATCACCATTATTTATCACCACCGTAAACCGTTCCCAACCCAGCACTCACTTCCGAAGCTGCTCCCGCATCGCCGGCCGATCAGTGCGCTCCGCGTCCGGTAGAAAGGAATCGATTCGCGGGCAGCACCGAGGCAATATCCCGACCCCCTCCGCGGTCCGACCAAGCGTCCTCTAGCACCGGAGAGAGGCGTCCGAGATTACCGTGTGCAGTCTACGTGTGTGTGTGTGTATGTGTGTGTGTGTGTGTATGTGTGTGTCGGTGTGTGTTCCTCTACGAGTGGTAGCGGTGAGTTGCAGAGGCTGACTGGCCAGCAAGACACGAGGATCAATTGAACCAGATTTAACAAAAAAATCACTTCCGCTTATTGCTTCAAAATAAAAGCCTTCGAGAGAAAGCTGCTATACTCCTATTGGACAGATGCTGTTTCACAGCTGTTTTTACTGTGAATACATCCAATAATATGTAGCATTGATATACAATTAAAAACTGTCATTATAGTCATAATTATCAGTATAGTGTCAGACTCTGCTTCACTCTCCTTTTTACATCACAGCCTGCCTGAGGACCCCCGCCTTACCCCCAGTCTGGCAGAGAAGTGTTCATGCTGTGAATTAAAGTGGACATTTTTTGGTGTGGACAAATTTCTTTTGTTACATATTGTGTAACAATGTTTTCCTTTCATGCAGTCATAATGAAGATGCTAATTTCCATAGATATACCATCAAACATCCTTTAGAAAGAAAGTTAATGAAGTACTTTTTATCTGAGTTTCAGACATAAATAGACTCAAGTTTACAAACCAAATATGTAAATAATAAAAGCAGCAACCTCTGGTGTTGAAAAATGAAGCCAATGCATAAGTGCAAAAACCTGCAGTCCTGAGTGGCCACTCAAGGCTGGCTCTAAAAACCAATACATTTCCATTAGGTGCCATTAACATGTCCATTTTTACAGCAGAAATAAAGCATGGTACAGAAAACAGTTTTGGTCTCAAAGCATAATTTTGCATAATTAGCTTTATATCACATTATATCTTCAGACCGGCCTCAGCTCCACAATCATCGGGCTTCAGAAACCGATGAGTGGCATCACTAAAAATGTCCATGTTTAGTACAGTCTATGGGATAAACACGTATCACTGTTTCATAGTATGAATTAACATGACAAGGGCTATTTTGTGTGCGATTTAACTGAACATGCTGAATGTTTGTTCTGCTTTACCTGTTACAAAATTATTTAATCCACATGATGCTTTTATTTTGAAATAAACCACTACTTTCCTGTATAGTCCTATCTGCTTCTAGGAAACTTGCCAAACCCCAGCTAGACGAGGCGGAGCTCAGGCTCCCTGTCTCTGCCTCCCTTCCCCCCATCCCGCTGTTTCTGAAAGCAAAGGAACCTCGACACCATCCGAGGAGGTTTTTCACCTCCCTGACGAGCGAGAGAGAGAGAGAGAGAGAGAGAGAGAGAGAGAGAGAGAGAGAGAGAGAGAGAGAGAGAGAGAGAGAGGAGGAGGTCTTTTGCTTTTCAAGACACAATCTCTATCATTCAAGGCCAAGGAAGAGAGAGGGTAGAAAAGAAGAAAGTCAGGTAAATAGGAAATAGGGAGATACAACAAAAAAAAGAGGTGGAGAAGTAGAGAGAAAAAGGTACTGATTGATTTTACCAGGCCTACAGGAGAGACAGGAAGAAAGAGAGAGAGAGGGGAGCAAGAGGAGGAGGGGGATATCTTTGCTTTGGGAATCAGTGTTCAAGGCTTGAGAAATGTAGGCTATGTTGCACCAGCAAAGACAGCAGAGCAGCCTGTAATTTATAGGCAAGTCTCAACTGTTATTTGATCCCTCCACAAAAGTATGCTTTTATACCTGAGTGTGTGTAGGTGTGTGTGTTTGTAGCCGAGGGACAATGAGAGATTGAGGCCGAGGAAGAGGACAGAGAGTGATGCCTTCAACAATTTTCGATGACTGATTTTAAGCTGTCAGACGTCTTTTAGAGGCTGAATTTATTCACATAAGTGGTTATTTAAACTCGGGTATAGCTCTGTGGGGGGGGGGGGCTGTGTGCAAAGTGTGTGTGTGTGTGGGGTGGCCAAGGTGTATGTCGCAGGTTTGTGGAGATCATCTCCAGAAGTAGACTTGTGATCGTGCTCAAGAAGCAGTTGGTCGGCCATATGTTGTCGCACTGTGCCCTGAATGTGTTTGTGAGTGTGTTTGTATGCATGAGACAAAGCGTGGGTGTGTTATTAAGTGTGTCCACTGGGTGTATAGTGTGTTTGCATAGTCCCTGCTGCAGTGTGTGAAGCATGCATAGTGTGCATGGAAACAATCTGGCCAAAAGTATGCGGACACAATATGAAACATTGCAAAATCGGTTTTGCTCCTCTGTTCTAATCAAACATACTGAACAGCATTTTTGAAACAGCATGCTCCAAACTTTGTGCGATCCGTTTATTGCAGTGGCACATGACTGGACTGCACAACCCAATCAAACAGAAATGTAATGACCTGGAAAACTAATGGTGAGTCAGGCCTTACTGCCCAACATAAGTGGTAAACCTCAGTCATGATCTTGCAGGGGTAGAAGTATGCAGTTCTCGTCTGTAAAAGGCCTACACCAGTGATGTAGTTTTGCACTTCCATAAGAATGTGGACTACAGCATGTGGATACAGATATAAAAATAATGATCTAAATGAAAGCTTTAGAGGCTGGGATAACTCCTAAAACACTGGATCCTAGACTAATCACAATGCACATGATATATATTTTGATCACCCTATACGTGTAGTAATGACCCACATCTTTAAGACTCCACACTTCCTTGCGTGTGTGTGTGTGACAGGAAATATGGGGAAAAGAGAGTTGGATAGCCATGCATCAAAGGGTCGTGGCCGAACCAGGACCAATTTGTCGAGGACTGTAGCCTCTGTATATGGGGCGCCAACTCTACTGATGGAGCTAAACCAGCGCCCCAACACACAACTCCAATTTGTAGTGAAGGTTCTTAAATTGTAGTGTAAAACACAAGCTGGGATAACACTGCTTACATCACTATGATGTCATTGGGGTTATTTTTTCAGAGTTCAAGAAAGCTCCGCTGTTGGAACAGAAGACATTATACATCCTATGGCTTATGAACTCTCATGACTAAGTGACCTTCACATAATATGGATGTTACATGGGTGCAATGTTCCTTCAAGGAAAATAACAGTGTGTAATCCATAAAGACATACAGATAAAAAATAGACTTTATTAATCCAGAAAGAAATTATATTCTGTACATTTCTATCTAATCTGTTCTAAGTGTAATGATTTGGTGTTCCCATACCTTTGGCCACATTGTGTATGTTTGTGTGGTGATATGCACATGTTTGATACTAATCCAGTGTCTGCTGGATACAAATCCACTGTGTGTATGCATGCTGTGTACAGTGAAGGCAGATTATGTGTGTACTCAGGTGTGTGTGTGTGTGTGTGTGTGTGTGTGTGTGTGTGTGTGTGTGTGTGTGTGTGTGTGTGTGTTGTCAGCTGGCACTCACAGGATCTCGGTCATCTGGTCAGGTCCAGCTTTCTCACTGCATGTGGAGAGGAGAATCTGTCACTTCTCTTTCCCTCCCTCCTTCCGCCTCCTCCCTTCTTTCTCTCAGTTGAAAGCGTTTCTCTCATTCACAGTTAATTCCACGCCATATCAAGAGTTAAAATCTTGCAAATTACAAAAAAAAACTCCTGAGAGCAACCAAGCATGTAGTGCCAGTTACATGCATCGATCTCTCTCACATCCGGACTTTAAGTGTTAACTCAAACAAACCACACTGCTAGTCACTGATTACCAAGCCGCTCCATCTTAGTCTATGAGCTCTCTGCACGAGAAACAGGAAGTAAGGTTGACCAATCACACTGTGGGGTTATTCTGACCAATGAGTTAGGAATGTGAGATAATGAGCTACGTCAATGGTACTTTTGCTGATCAGCAGCTGTTGTAGCCATAGTAACAATGAAGCAAATACAGGACTAAGGCCAGCATGCATAAAATATGTTCATCTGACATGGATGGCTAATGATGCTTAAGACAACAGCTAACATTTTTCACTAATAAAGAGTTATTGACAAGGGAAACAATATCTTCAAACTAGCTAGCTCCCTGTCTGTTAGCCTAGCTTTCAAATCATCTAAATACTGAGGTGCCTAAATCACCTGAGGTTGAATATTTATTATAGCTTTACTCTTTAGGACATCTTCTTTCAGCTGTCAAAAATAACCGACACATATCAATACAATATTCCCAGATAAGTAGGACCATTTACTCTCATGTTTAACTCAGTGAAATGACTTATTTGAACCAAGTCACCAACAGTGAGACGACTGTTTTGTGCACCCTGCAGCGCCGAGGTAGAAGTTGTAAGACTGTGCTTACTACTGTGCTGCTAACACAGCCCACCTCCAGAACTTCTGCTATGTGCTGATGAGCAGCCAACACCGCAGAATGAGCAGGGACTCAACTGCTCGACAAGCATGTTTCCAGACAGAAGAAAATAATGTCCTCATTTTTGTCTAACCAAGATGTCTATGGAAACAAACGACAAAAGGTTTATTAAACATCTGGGATAGCTGGCAGTTTTGAGAAATATTGTTTACAAGTTTTTAATATACATGTTTTTTTTCCTAGTTGAGATCATTTATGTCGTCGTCAGCAGGAGGACAAGACAGAGCAGAGCAAAAACTAATATGGAACTAACCCAAGGGGGTCATTCAGCATCAGCATTTCAACTGACTTGCACTAATACAGGACAAAAAGTGTGACAATGAATCCTGTTTTTACATTGAGCTAATGATGTTAAAGGATTTATTTTGTACTGCTAAGCAGTATGAATAAAGAAGTTCAACAAGAGATATACATTAAATAAACGTACTCCTTCAAGACGTACTTTAAAACAACAAAACAGAAAAGTCAGCACACTCAATGTCCTTCAAAGCAGTGGTTCTCAACTGGTGGGTCGGGACCCAAAAGTGGGTCACAGAGCCGTTTTTAGTGGGTAGCGAATGTGTGCCTGGAAACAAATGTGTCAAAAATGTATGTGAATTGCTTTTTAAACATGTTTTTTTCCCCTTTGATCAATAACATGTTTTGTTCCCTCTGAGGTCAAAACTACAGAATTTTTCATGAATAAATCTGATTGGTTGAAAATATCAGAAATTTGGGTTGAGATTTTTAATGAAGGAGTTGGTTGTGGGTCCTGAGGCTAGACCAGATGAGAACTAGAGCTTTAAAGTATGTATTATCTGGGTAGATCAACAACAGACACAGAGCCCTCATCAGCCACTTCTCTGTTTTCTTGGATCCTGTTTGCCGTCATGCACCTGGAGTTTGAGTGTGCTCCTTTGAATGAATTCAAAGATAGATACAGCTAAGGATGAACCGCACTGCATATGAAACTAAAGGCTACTTAAAAGAATATTAGAGGCTGAATCAAGGCAAACAACACAGTTAGCAGACAAGTGCACACACAGAGAACATCCAGGTTGAGGTTTTAAAAATCAGCATGAAACAACAGTTAGGATGCATCTCACATCCTAAAGGTGACTCTTTACAAACAGGATGTCTGGACTGTTTAAACAGAACATCATTAAAGCCAATGGGATGCCAACTGCTACATGTTGAGATTAAAAAAAAAAAACTGAAAAGAACAATGTGAGGAAATAATCCCATCGAGTTCTATTTGTGTGAATAACAGCATGTATAATACTCCGGCAGGTGAACAGGTGATTTCATTGAAGAAAGCTAACGCGGGCGGCTTTAGAAAGCTACATTTGAAGTTTCTGGCACTGTGCCATCATGCATGCTGAAGCCAGTTTGGTACTCTTATATTTTTGAATGACTCTTGAATTTTTACTCCAACATGTTTCAGATTTTGTTGTAATGTATTTCATTATTTCTTTATTGGAAGAAATGCAAGACAGATAGATATCAGGTAAGGTTGAATTACTTAACAGCTTACTTACCAACAGTAGTAAATTCATGTTATTATTCCCAAATGTTGTGTCAAACTGGCTTCATTTTAGTGCTTAAACAATGAAAAACTTCCACACTGACAACTACAGTCACCTGTTAGAGGAGGTGATTGGATATGAGGGTAAATTACAGTCGGTAGAGTATGTTTAGAACCAGATCTACTATCTCAAACATCGTCCCAGAGGAATGACATCAGCTGATAAAATTGGGGAATAATGTTTTTTTTTCATTTTGATCACCACCACCATGGAGATGTAGGTCAAGGCCCTAACAGAGCTACAAGCGCAGCATCTTAGAGCCAATAAATGTTTCATGCTGAGTCCTCAATCACTATTCTTAATTTAACAGTTTGCACAGCTGTAGAGGAATACTGACTGCTGGCAGTCGACCAAAGAAACTGATGTTTCCAGACATTTCTGAGCTTTCTAGGATTTAGTATTGATGCAAAGCACACTCTATTTTGTTTGTTAAAATGTTAGTACACTCAAATTAATCATTTTGTGTTCATTTCAATCATTATAACCAGACAGTTAACAAGTCAGCTTCAGTTAAGTAGTTCTAACTAGATGAACCTGTCAGAATGTGTGTAGTCTGCTGGACAGGTTCTATAAATAGCAGCTCAGAGGTCGCTACTTACTTGATGTAGTAGGGCACATTGTTCGGGGAGATGCCCTGCTCGAAGGGGCTCTCTACAGATCCTGCTGAGACAGAGAAACAAGGGTCAACACAACTGTTCAAACTGTCTGCAGGATATTTCACTTTCCACACACACTTTTTACTGCAGGATCAACATCCTTGAAAAGAGCACAAAATGTGTGCGCAGCAGATACCAAAGCATCAGTGTAATGAAAGGTTTTCTTCAGAGGAATATAATGAAAAACAGCAGAAAAACAAGAAATATTGCTAATTATCTCACTCATTATGCCCAAAAGAGTTGGCAACACCAACTATTAAAGCCGGCTGTGCTTTGTGGGAATTGTCAGCACAGTTGGAATTTGTCTCTGACCAATCAGACAGCTTGGCTGAAACTACCCGCTGTATAAGCGTTATTGTGCCCCACGGGTAAAATTAGCTGCAGTTAAAAACAGAGCGATGCATTGTGGGACAACAGCCAGAGCACATACAGAGTACATCAACGTAGTAGAAAGATATGAAAAACATGTACGTCCTCGGTGCTTTCTTAATGAAGCTTTGTCACATCATCTGTATTATGACACCATGCCTACCTGTCTTGTTACATGAATCACAGCTTTATCATCAAGCTGGATGCAGCATTTGAAATGATTTGATTTGACAGTGTGAAAAGCATCCTCCATTTACCTAAACAGGATAGTCAGATCTTGTTTGTTTAATTGCTATCTAGATGTTTTATGGATGTACTTTCTGTTACGAATGTGTTACTGTCAGTTAACTTTTGTTCATTCGTCTTTGCAGTGTCACTTTCACTTTCCCTTTCTTTCTTCCCTTAGTTTGTTCTCACAAGCCCCCTGTGGGTCTTCAATTTTAATCACCACTGTGAGCGCGTGAGTGATGTTGTGATCTTTTGTTATCTGCGCTCTTTTAATTACTCTGCAGATGAGCTGTAATTAAGCTAAAGAGAATTGTTGAGAAAAAGCAGCTAGCTGTTTGATGAGTTGCTCCAGGTGGACATATTTTAATGACAAAAATCATCTTTATTGTGCTGCACTGTTCTACATAATTAATCTGCAAAGTTGAATCCATTCAGAGATACTTTGGTCTCTAAAATTTGAGGGTTGATGTAAAATTGGCCTCTATGATTTTTACGTAAAGACAGGGATACTTGGGAGCACCTAAAGCAGCTGTTTCACTAGGACAGATACTTTGTCAGACAGAAGGCGAAAACTGGACTTGCACTGGAATGTAAATAGTAGAATTATTAGTGAAGAAAATCTACATAAATGTGACCTCTTATTGACCCTTCAACAAACCCCACTAAGATCAGAAAAGTGAAGCTTTACATACAATGATGTTGTAGCTGTTTGTCAGGAGGCTTAAGGCCAGACTCCGCTCCAGCTCTTGGCTTGTTACTAAGACAACTTTAAGTTAGCTTGAGACAGCATTCCCAATGTAGAGACCACCATCAATAATAAAAAGAAAATCTACACTTCACACACCAGTGGGTGACATCAGACATCACTGAGACTATGTCCCTGTGTGGATTTTAAATCAACATAACACAACCCTTTGTAAATGCTAACTAAAGGAAAGGGACAGCTTGGCCAAGGATAGGTTCATGGTTTATGATTTGCTTTAATTTAATGGGCCATCACATGTGAAACTATCTAGAATAGATATGTAAAGTGAGACTTGAACGGTTTAACTGTTGATTGATGGTTATGTTGATGCATTATTTGTTCTGTTCACTTCAATTTTCACTCCTAACAATATCCTCCTTGGTGTTGACATGATGCTATTTATCGCGGCATGCTAACTGTTTTGGCAGTAAAAAGACTAAAGAAAGTAGTGTGAGATATACAGAGCTTGGCAGGCCTGCTGTGCCTTGTTATGGTTGCTAAGCTATGATAAGATGATAGCTCTTTGGCGACAGGGATTGTGGCTGCAGAGAGCATCCTATGTGCAACTCTTTCATATAATGCAACAATCAATGAGGTGCTTCAATCCATATGCTCTCATCAATATGTGATTGTGATATGGCTCAGTTCCTCAGTATCGGATTAATTGCTGGGCCATATTGGGATTTGGTGATAAAACCAGGAAAAAAAAAAGTCGCATAAACAGATCAATACGCCATCATGGGCTCATTGAGCAGCCAAATGAGTGTCAGTCTTTATGCTCACTCCCTCTCATCACTTATTCAGTGATTCAGTGACCTGATGACAGTCGAGCACTGTGTCACTTTCTCTCGCGCGAACACGTCACTTATCGAGTGAGCCGCTGAGTGAGATGCTGTCAGGAGGCGGGCGCCTCGTTTTGTCTAACACATTTTGTCTTATCTCTTTTTGCACACACGCAACCTCTTGAGTATCTCGTCAACTGTCAACTGTGCGAATGCATGCAGAGCACATTTGTATCGGTTTGACTCACCGTGCAGAAGGCCAAAGTCTCTGTGAGCATCTGTCAGCTGCTTCAGATGCTCTGTGAGGGAGATCTGATGGAGAGAGAAAGAAAGAGATATAGATTATATAGATAGATCAAGAAATAGATAAGATAGATTCAACAGATAAGACTGATAGACATTTAAGGACTGTCATTGATGTAGGAAAAAATGTATCTCTGTCTAGCTCCATAAATATAGGACATATTTATGTTTAACAGTGTAACATTGACTATAGAATTTAATATATTTAAAGAGCAAATCCTCTGAATTCCACTGTAGAAAAAGGCTAAGCCATCAGCAAGCTGGGGCCAATGTAATCTTTTTTAGCCTTAGCCATAGTTAAGCTACCTCAAACTTCATCAAGCTATTGCCTCTAAGAAATTAAAAATTATTAAAAATATGTTGGTGGATTTTTCTAAATGTAGATTCCAATGTTCAATCCTCTAAAGTCCATTGGAGTCTGAGATTGCTTTCCTTTAGCTAAGGCTAATGTAATCTTAGCTTACGTCAGAGTGTAGCACAGATTTAGCTGTGATGATGGGAACGTGAGGGGTGATCTTTTGTGTGTATTTGTCAATGTAAAAAAAAGTGGCACATAATGTTCTCTTGCAAAGAAAGAACAGTGAGAATGGGCAGGCACTGAGGGAGAGGAAAGGGAGGGGAGGAGACACACAGACAAGCATGGAAGCGATAATTGAATTTGTAGTGGAGGAATTAGAGAGGATGCAGTCTCCTGTGAGTCTCCTTCAGCTCTGAATGAGCTGTCGATCTAGATGGAGTTGAGATAATTGTGCCAAATCAGCACGGCCCTGTAGGTACACACAGAGAGGTGGGGCTAAGCCCAGCGGGGGTAATACACACTTGTCTCCTGGCTCACAGATTCCCATCTAAACTGCAAACACTTAGCTTGTCATTGATCCAAATTTAAACACCTGTTTTCTTGGCGGGATTTGTTGGCGCACATTTTGCAATTGTATACACTTTACGTACCGCACTGCTGGCATGAAAATTCCACCTTAAACTTTGTCCCTTTAACTGTATTTGAAGGACTGACGACTATAGGAATGACTCCTCAACTGACTTACAGAAGATGAACTAAACACAAAGAGGTAAAGCAGAAAAAAAATGGGGGGGGGGGGGAAACAGAATGCACACATGTGCATAGAAGAAAACAGTCTGAAAAAACCTTCTATAAAAAAACCAAGGTCCAAGTGACAACATTCAGCAAGTAACATGGACACAATAACTCGTAAAAGATAAGCACACTCTGGAAATATCAAAAACGTACATGTTGAAGTGTCCTTCAGCTACTTATCGTCGATTGAAGAGGATGGATAGGCCAGGTAAGAGTGAGATAATAAACTATGATCTATGAAGTCTGCTTTGCATTACATATTAATGCACTTAAAGACTTACAAGGTACAAGGGCTTGTGATACTCAGCATTAGGATTAAAGCCTCTGATCAAATAGTAAGAAATGAAATACAAATAAACAGAAGTACACCAGGAGTATATGCTTTGTCAGCAAACATATCTTGCATTGTGTTTCAAAAGGGCCCCCCCTGGTTTAAACCTCATTCACTGCTGGACTTGTCCATTAAAAAATAGAAACAAGCGAAGAAGTTCCCGTTCAAGGCGTTGCCAAGAACCAATTATCTGATTGACTTCACACTTGACATTGCAATCCCCTGGGCTCCTACTGACGCCCGCACTGTTGTCTAAGGACGAGCCAGTTTGGAGAACGCCAACATGTCACTCCCTCGGGTCCACAGCAATACACATGTCAAGTGTGATCATCATTGTATGAATCGTTCCCTTGTAACACAAAGGACTTGTATACTGACAGAGATTTCTTCTCTTACAGCAGGATGAGAGGTTGAGCCTTGGTGTAAGTGCTGTATGATAGCAGTCTGTGATATTTTCCTTAGCTGTAGTAAATTAGCCTTCTAACAACTACACAATATCAATTTCAAAATAAGAGGTGGGCACATTGTCTTTTATGTTGGTTTGAAGTTTTGAAGACAGAAACCCTGAGCTTCTATTTTTTGGCAGTCAATTGGACAACCAAACACTCACACAGCCTTTGGAGGATGGCATATAAAGGTCAGAAAGCCCCAAACCACTCCTGAGCTGCTGCTCCGTGAGTCTACATTCATTATTTAGAAGATAAATGCGTCGCATCCACTGTTCATCACACAGTTTCTGCTTCAGATTTAAAATTCTGCAGCCTAAGGGGTGATAAATATTTTCAGCATTATTGAGGAAAGTTTCTTGAAACCTGCTGTTTCCAACAAGCCATTTTTAATCTGAAGCATAATTCCCAGCTGATGCTCACAGTCACAGGTGTCATTTCAGTCACATTGTGACACTTGCCAACTCGCTGCATCCTGAGCATCCCTGGAGGAACTGTCTGTAACCACGGATGCTTCCTGACACAATGTTCAACGATCCAATGTTCCCAGGCAACACATGCAGCTCTGGCCGGCATGCGGGGCTTTGGCAGACACTGATTAGCAACAGATTTTTGTTCCAGGAAGTAAAAAAGTGATTCACAGGAAGCTTAAAGACGCATCAACTTTTCTTTAACGGAAGTCTTGAAGCTGGGGAACTGAGAGGTTTTATTATCCAGTTTGAGTAGACAGATTGGCTGATTAACCGTCCTGCATGCCATCCACAACCTAAATGAGAAGGCCACAGATGACACACTGTCAGAGGAGTGTGCGTCTGTGTGCATCATGGTATGAGATGGAGAACAGATGTAGATGAAGATACGACAGTGATGATCAGTTTTTTTTTTTTTTTTTGCCTCAATGAGACATAAAACCAAACGATGGAGTTACCTTCGAATGCACCTCACCCAATCCATTTCTGCCTGAGTTGCTTTTCCCCGTAGCCACGGTAACCTAATCAGAATTACAAAAAACGAGAGTAGGATTGTTGAGGAGGAATTTGTCGCAATTACTCAGAGTGCACAGTGTGGGGATACTGACCAATCAGCTTGAACTTTAATGGCCCCAGAAGAACAGTGTGGACCGACTAAAATGACCTGAATCTGCAGGTACAACACATGCACGCACTAAAACAACAAATGCACAAACACAAGCACTCACATCAATTTGAAGCCACATTAAGTGTATCAGGAAACACAAAAGCACACATTGGACACTCTCACATTAGCAGGCATACCCACATACACACATACACACAGATATCTCTTCACCAGCCTGCCATTTAATGTGTTGCCAAAATTTCCTGGGCAAACATTCTGCTCCCAATGAACCACCTGCAATGGAGAGTGACTTTTAAAAAACTGGCACTTAAACCCTCTTTTCTGTCCAAATGCAATACTCAAGTCTCTGCTTACCATTTTCTGTTTCATATCAGTGTAAACAGAAATAAGTCTACTTTCCTGGAATGGAAACAATAGTAAATTGCCAGGTTAAAGGGAAAGATGATAAAAATCCTTCACTTTAACTCGAATTTGGGAATTTCTTTTTCCAAACTCTTTCAGATGAATCGAGGTCACACTATGTGGAATTGGTGTTTTAGGAATATCTCTCCTGGACTTTTCACAAGAGTACACTCACAGCTGTAAGACTTATTTGTTTGCTTGAATTCATGCAGAGCCTTAACTGCAACATATTAGCAAAGTCATTGCGAGCAGTCAAATGGGCGTTTTTTCCATGTTTTTCAGGCAATGAAAATTAAGACTGAGTATGTTATGTTGGAGTTTGAGCTAATTAATGTGCTCATTATTGACTGAGACTACTGCAGCAATATGGGAGACATGCACAAATGCTAACACATCACCATCTAAACTTATGCTCTAAACTAGCATCAGAGCCATTAAATGAGAACACTTCAGAGAATGTGCCATCAGGCTTCAGCTCAGGTGATGGTGTAGGTCCGTCTGTACTCACAGACAAGTTTTAATTATGCATTTGATTCAGCTGCTTATTTAATCATTGTTATTACTCACAGTCTGCTCTATGTTTTGATGTAATTTGTGTCTCTAGAACATTTAGGGTCAAGCACAATTACTGAAAGTTTGACAAATAATGTCTAGTATGATTTTTCATTCAAAAATCCATAAATCACATCACTGTGTTTCCCTTTGTCTATTTGCACTGATGCCCTCACCTTCACCACAACACAAAGGCTTGTGTGTGTGTTTGTGTGTGTGTGTAAGCATCTGGTCAGGTGCTAACTTCAGAGAGACTAGCCGTCTGGTCCCGTCACTGTGGTGTCACCAAGGCACCCATCTCCGTCTGGGACTCCTCGGTGTTAGCTGCGTCTCTCTGGCAGCTGATTGGCTCTATCTGTCACGCCCGGTAACAATCACTGTCTGGCTTCCAGCATGGCTGCCACTGGGCTTATTGAGACTGATAGAGGCCCACCCTGCGCTGCCTCTGATCACTCACACATGGGGTGTGTTTATGTGTATGTATGTGTATGCATGTGTGTGTGTGTGTGTGTGTGAACTTTTTGTCCTCATTACAGCTCTCCCAAGAAGTAACATACACTCAGACACACCACACTTTCAAAGTGGTGTAAGCTGACCTTGGCTGTGAGGCATTAATGTCATCATATTATATAAAGTATAATTACTGAATTGTTCTGATAACTCAATAACTATTTTTCTTCAGAACTTTGGTGTATTTTTTGAGGTGTGGATGAGTTTATGTGCTTCTTTGTTACCACATATGTGTCAGCATGCATTTACACACCTGAGTAAGTTTGCATGTGTGTGCATGTGTGTGTGTGTGTGTGTGTGTGTGTGTGTGTGTGTGTGTGTCTGTGTGTGTGTGTGTGTGTGTGTGCACGAGTTTGTACCTGCAGCAGCCTCCAGCGCGTGTTGAGATCTTCGATGCGTTCCAGGTTGCTAGGTGTCAGCTGAATGTCCGGTGGGCCAAAAGTGGACGCCAACTGGTTCATGTGCGTTACATCATCCTTAATTGGAGCGATCTCGTCCTGGAACTCCTACACACACACACACACACACACACACACACACACACACACACACACACACACACACACACACACACACACACACACACACACACACACACACACACACACACACACACACACACACACACACACACACACACACACACACACACACACACACACACACACACACACACACACACACACACACACAAACACACACAGGAGTTTTGTTATGCTGCATTGTTGACAGTGGTGCGAGGACAGATGGGAAACACAGACAGGCTGTTAGCAGCCCTCGGTTCAGTCTTGTGTCTCACCTCAGTTGTTTGAACAGTGAGAAACAGATGCATCCATCATGTAAACTCACTTTTCCTGCTTGTTTAATGCTTGCTAATGTATAAAAAACACTGACAGGCTTAAGTGTAATACAGGCATTAATAGGGGCTCTAACCAGTGTACTGTCATGGCTGATAGATACAGGGTGGGCTAACTATTCTAATAATGTACATCCTGACCTTTACGGACGGCAAATTGTCACTCATTCTGACCTTGACTCTTTCGATGTGCTCTGGCAGTGAATCTATTAGCAGGTCACCAACAGGTTCCCACGCGTCCTTCACCATCTCGGCCTGCCTCAGCTGCCCATCCAGCAGGTCCTCAGCCTCCTGGAGCTCTATCAGCCGATCCAGAGCCAGCTCCAGCCTTTTCTGCCAGGCAGCCGAGTCAGCGTTGAGGTTGTCCCACTTGGTTATCACGTCGTCTGCTTCTTTGCGGAGGACTCGCCCCACGTTCTGGGCGCGCTCCTCGTGGCTGATGTCTGAGGGTAACAGAAAGAGCAAGCTTTGAGAAAAACACTGTCTTTACTGCTTTAAAGCATAGAAAACACATTCAGGCATCGATATTTGAAGGTAGCAATACAGTGATGTTGACATTTTTTTACTTCTTGTATTAAGATAATGGAGTCCAATAACAGTGTTGTCCCTATTTATTAAATAGAAAATGTAAGACTCACTTAAACACATTTGTTGGGAGAAGTTTTGATAAAAAGAGAGAAAAAGCTCCATGAATATCCTCCTGATGTAATCGTCTTTTAAATGGGATCACCTTGGCACAGTTCTAACTTTGATGAGTTATAATAAGGACACATCTTTCAAAGAAAACAAGAAGCATAAGGAACAACTGTGACAACGAAGAGCGCCTCTTTAGAGACTGTTTCACTTATATGTCAAACCACTCAGGCTGTTTGTGGAGAAGCCAGCTGAATTCAAACCAAACAAAATGTCATGCACTCAGAAGACAACACATCAATTCTGCTTTTTAAGACGTCCTCAGCCGCTGCCTGTAGGAAGGTCTATTCTCTGCACCAGAACGACTTTCTAAGAGGAAGTAAGTGCTCGTTTCCCTCAGCGCGGCAGTGATTAGCAGCTGTAGTTTAGCCTTTATTTCGATGTTTCTCTGAGTGTGTTTGAGTTGGCAGCTGAATGGGTTTAATGGGCCACAGTTAAAGTTCAGCTGCTTTCAAAGAGCATGGTAACCAGGCTGCTGCCATGGTGCGGAAGGTGCTGCAAGAAACCCTGCATGCTTGTTATCAGGCTGTTACTAGGAGTCCAGAGAGTCCAGAGTCAGAGATGAACTAAACATCAACATCTTTACATTACGTTTCTTCATTTAAATGGCAGCTGCAAGGTGGGCTCAAATGTAAGCGAACCTTTATTACCAGCTGAAAGAGCCACAAAAGGATATACATTCTTTACCCAGCCTGTATACAACATGATGAGAGCCTATGTTAATGAATACCTCTCTGCTCAGGTGAGGGCGTTTCTCGGGGAAGCTCAGACAGGAAGACTCCCACATCATCCAGAGCCTTGGTCACAACCGGCTCTTTGGCTCTCATGTCTCTCTTGAAGCCCTGTGAACGAACACACACGCACGCACGCACACACGCACGCACACACACAAAGAAACATGTAACTACTTTAATGGGATTAAAGATAACCAGGTATTACAATTTGAATCTTGTGGTACTTGGCCTTTTTCAATTGTGTTTTTCCTGTTTCAAGTTACAACTGATATATAATTGTGATAATGAGATCATTGTGATGATTACATATATTCTGTTAAGTACTGTCAAATTATCAAAACCATTAAAAGTTTACTCATTTATTTTTAAATAAAGTAAGGTTCAACATTAACTTAGGAACAGACCAAAAACTAAAGCAAAAGAGCTTAAATGAACTGTAGAAAAGGAATCGTTTGATAGGTGGATATTACTGTGGACTCGTCAGCTGTCTGTATCAGAAGAAATCCTGATATTTTAGAAAGCAACATAAATCATGAAGGTAAAAACTTCAATGTGTAAATATGTCTGGTTTGAATTGTTCTACGTAGTTAGAAAGACCACATCCACACACATTCAAACTGTATAGACCTCAAAATAAAATCCAAGCAGCATGTACATATAATTTGTCATCGCATCGTGCTACATATCTGGATGTATCTTGATATGTGATGAATGTGGCCTAAAGTGACTCTTTACATCCTCCTCTTTTTAAAAAACATGTGGAAATGTATCATTCCAATAATACGCCACTTATCTTTTTTACTTGACAAGAAAAGATAGTTGTGAAAGCAGAAAAATCTGTTGCATGGATAAATTATAATATCATCAAATGAAAATGAAAATCCTCTTGTCATAACTTGAAAAGGATCTCTTCAAGGTGAGAACATGTTCTTGATAAACTGTTTGAAGACACCTGCGTGTGTCAATGTGTGCTCATCATCAGTGGGAGGTCACTACAATACAGGCACCTATTGTTGCCATGACAACCAGTGGTTACCATTGGCTACTGATGTGTTACAGTTTTGAAAAAGCCAGATGACCAAAACTTTGCAGATAAGGTTTAAAGCAATGAAAGATATACATATATATATTTAGATATGATTATTATAATGGATCAAATTCATTTTGAAAAGGTTGAATGTATTGTGTGCATATTAAATACACTGTCTCTGTGATATCAAAGCGTCCATGTTTCTGAGTGACCATTAAAACACGTCTATTTTCATTATGAAATGTTTGGACTAAAAGCTTTTTCCTAATGAATATTTGCAGGAACTCACCATTTTGCAGAATTAATGCAGGTTAAGACATGAAATAACCAAATCAGCCAAGCCAATCGTTTCGCCTTTTTGCACAAAGTGGTGCATAAAATGGGTTTTTCATTTAACCTGTATGTCCATACTTTCCATTTATTCAGAGGCTTTGATTTGCATAATGTCGGAGAGGGAGAGACATGAAGTCTCAGACATTAATGGCTGCTTCCGCCGGGCTTTGTCATGAACGTATCAAACGGGCTTGTTAATGCTGATTGCACTGGCATAGAGGTGAAGGTTAGAAAAGTCTTTTTTTGTTTTATTGTGACTCCGTGGTACACTTTCAGGAAACTTTAAACCAAGGTAGTTCACGTCTGTGATAGGGTGGATTTTGAGGGACTTTATGAATATCAAATTAACGAAGACATTTTTTTTTCTTTTGAGCTGAATTTCTAAAATCAATCTGAATTATAATAATTCCTTGCATTTCAATTGGGTCCGTCGCACTGTGAAGTGCTCTGGGCCCTAGAAAAAGCTCCTAAATCAGCAGAATGTTCGATTTTTTAACAGTAGACAGGCAGTGTCTCTGTTGGTGTCCCACACATTGTGTATCTGTTTCCTCCTACCCTGTGTGTGTCCAGCTGTGTCTGCACTGCAGGGACATCGCCCCCTACAGGTGGCTCCTGCTCCAGCTGTTGACGTTTGATTCTAAGCCAGTTCAGCAGCTCTTGAAGCGACATGTGGAGCCTCTTCCAAGGGGCCATCTCTGAGTCCAGATGGGCCCTGAAACACAGTCATTTTTGTTTTTTTGGACTTGATAAAAGTCTATTGTTTCTTTGAACAGAAGCTGGGCATCATCATTGTTCTGTGCAGCAGTGACCACGGCTGCCCTCACCTCATACTCATGGTCTTGTTGCGCAGGTCGTTCCAGCGCTGGCCCATGTTATCCAGGCGTCTCTGGAGCAGAGCGGCATCCTCCGAGTCCCCGAGTGAGTTCACAATCCTCTGACCATTCTCATCCAGAGAGTGATACAGCTCTGTGTGGCTGTCAATCTCTGCCTGGAGGTCCTGGAGACACACACACACACACACACACACATACACACACACACACACATACACACACACACACACAGAAAGAGTCAGTGGGAAAAAAGCATCAGCAGTAAATTCTATCGAAGCGCACACTTCATTTTCTGGATAATAGCAGCCATCTTTCAGGAATTCACTTTTTTCATTGCTCGAGTGCTCAGTAATGGGATCAGGATCTGAGAAAGTGATTTAGTCTCTAAAAGCAGCAAGCAGCAGGATTGAGCCATAATGCAGGGCTTAATGCATCGTGGATGGAGCCTTCTGTAGAACTGAAATGTCAAGATGTGCAATTCATCCTTGAATCAACTTGTTACTTCAACAGTGGTGGTCCCACCTGTGAGGACAATTCATCACTCAAATCCATAATTAAATGTCCTGAAAGAAACGGTGGGAGGAAATCCAGTACTTCAAGAAAACAATCTTTGTAAAGTGAAAATAAAGATTGTGTTTGGCATAAAAGAACACTTATGTGTCATTAATCATTGTAGTTTCTACATGTAGATTTCATGCAAGTGTCTAAGTATATGTCAAGATGACATGTTTTCTACATATTTCACAAATAAACTTTCATTCATCCCCGAGTGAATTCTATATGACAAGAGGTCAAACTGGGATGCCACTTTATTCTTTATGTCTGCATGTGCACTCTAAGAAATCGAAGCGCTTACACCTCAACCAGCTTCATGTAGGTGTCATTTCAGGAATCTTTTTTTATTAACAATTCCTGCCATCTCAGATATTTAACTTTCATCGACAACATAAGAATGCATTGAAGTTTTGTCCTTTACACGGCATCAGAAGGATGACTGAAGCTTTACAAATTCTCAAAATGTCCTGAAAGAGGAAAATATCTTGTAGAAGAATGTTCCACACAAGATAAATTAGACGACATGAAATGTTAATGTTACCTGAGGGGGAAAATGGGTCATTGAAGCAAAGAACAGGACACAGACAGGAATAGAACAAATAGAAAGAAGTGGAGACAGTCAAGCTGCTGCATGGCATTAAAGCGGATCCAGCTTTATCTTCACAAAGTTTCCAGCAGTTTCTCCTGTGATCTAAATGTTCTCTGATCCCTTTGAACACGTCGAGAAATACCCTGCCCTGTGTCTCCTTATGGGCTCTAACTTTGATGTCTTCATTTGAAATTGATATCATGACTTTTGTTTTTTATCACACTTGGGCAAAAATATAATCGTACATGTCCATTAGTTGACCTTTATGCCTCCCGAGGTGCAGAATCAGCACATTTCTAGACAACTGGTTCTTTGATAAAGACAGTTAAAAAGTCAAAAACAACAAAGCACTTCTTTCCATGTAGACAGAAAATTTATACCGAAATAAATGAAATACATTAAAAAAAATGTATTTTAAACATTGAGACTCATCTAATTTATTCACCTTTGACCTCAACACTTAATGATGAGCTAAAAAAATCTACTATTTAAATAATATGGACTCAATCTTCATAAAAAAAAAAAAAAACCTTCATTTGCTGATTTCACAAGAGAACAGCGCTTGATTAACACTCCAAACCTGAACATGGTAAACCTTCCTGCGCAGCATCCTCAGAACTTTACTCTGGAATCCCCAAGCTAGACGCCATGAAGAAGAAGAAGAAGAAACATCTTCTGCCTCTTCTATTCCCTCGAGACTAGCTCCCAGTGTGACTGTATAAAAAAGCTCTCTGTGTGGATGTGTGACAAAGAGGGAGATTTGGAGATGAAGAGGAAGAGGAAGAGGGAGGGATAGAGGGAGAGTGTGTTTCCCATAAAAAGAAAAGGGTGTGAGTCAGAGTGAGTTGGAAAGACAGTGGGGGTGAAAAAGAGAGAGAAGAGGAGAGAGAACTTGAAAGGCTGCATAAAACGATGAGCGCGCTTATTTTCCAATTAAACGTTATCTGCGTGCTGTGTGTTTTTGTGTATGTGTGCGCTCTCTGGATGCTACGCTACACCGCAGTCCGCCATTATAATTGGACACAGAAGACCATCACAGCTCTGCATACAGTGCTGCTGTTGTACTGAGCTCTGTGTGTGTGGAAAGGAAGTGTGCACAGACATGAATTTGCAACATTGTGTATGTGGAAATACATCTCCAAAATGCTGCCTGTATGTGTCTTTTGTAGTCCGTATGTCTGTCTGTGTGTTTGTGTGTGCACACGCAGCTCCACCAGAAAGCATGTGTGGGTGCAGGGTGACAGCCGAGGGTCAAAATATGTTCTCTCACAGAACAGAGCCTTCCCTTCAACACCCACAATGCAGTGGGGGGAATTTCTGCACTTGTCTGCCAGGCATCAACGGACCAATGAAAACTCACAATGCTGCCATGTCAGCATTCCTGTCATACCAGCTGGGGCAGAGAGTCTTAAACTTTGGGTCAAAATAACTAAGTGATCCTGTATGAGTGTCCTCAATTGCTAGCTATGTGACAGCTGTCAATCAACAGTATGGGCGGGACTTTGATGTCTTGTTCTCTGTGAGTTTCTGCAGGTGATGCTATTTCTTTCTTCCTCCAAATTCTTCGGCTTCTGTTCCAATAAAATTCTTAAAAGCAGCCACATACAAAACATAAATGGATCCCTTGATTTGCTCCATTAAAGATCAACATAACATCCAGTGTTAAAACTGTAAGGGGATAAATTGCTTTAGCTATAAAAGAGTTGTAAAACCAGGAGTTGTGGAGGTAAAATGGTAAAAATATTTTTAATACGCACACACACAGTGGGAGAGCAGGCCTCCTTTAATAGGTCAGTCATAAAATGGAAGGGAGCCTGCCTTTTTATTCGACTTCAAGGGATCTTCTGCTATTTCTAGTGTTCTCACTCTTCTCCAACCCTTTAAATTCTCTACACTCACACCTTAGACATCAACATATGGGCCCAATGATTTTTGTGTAAGCCCTTGAATCGTGCATTAAATATGATTGGAATTCTGTCAGTGATATAATCGATCAGTCCACCACCTTCAAATCTCTGTCATGACCTCCATGATGTCAAGAGTGTGTTTCCAATAAATATCATTAAATAGTTCAATAACCAGAGGATTGTATGTTTCCAACCTTCCATTGTGCGAGCAGGTTCCTCGCGCCCGGCTGCTCCTGCAGTCTCTCCTTGTTGGTGGCGTCGATCAAAACATTGCAGGTGGTCTCAGCCTCCGTCAGCCAGCTGAGGAACTTCTCCAGGTCGAGGTAGAAGTGCTGAAGTAGCTTCTTGGCCCCCTCCAGAGCTCCCTCCCTGTCTGAAACACTGCAAAGAAACCCATATCAGCTACATTACATCCATTAATATACTAAACTTCATTGCATATTTCAAGTGGTTGGATCAAAAAAAAAGGACTTTTATCACCTCTGAATTCTGTGCAGACATTAAAAAAACAACAAACCAACACTAAGAACAAACAGCGTCTCTGTTTGTTAACTCCTTTTCAGCTCCATTACACCTTGATTTAGCCACTGCTAATGCAAACCCAACATCTTCTAGTGTTTCACTTAAAATACTGTAAAAATAAGAGAATACATTTAGGAAAATTCTATGTTTTTTGAACTACATTTGGTTTGTCAAAGATCATTAATAATTCATACATTCAACAAGAGTATGCACAGGTTGAAAAGGAGACTGCAATGAGTATAACTTCAGGTGCAGCGGAATAGCAAGATAACAAGAAAATAAGTGGGCCGAACAGAACCTTAAGGAACTCCACTTTGCAATTTGAGTTTATCTATTTTAAAATAAACACAGTGCTTGTGTGTGTTATTACCGTTTGCTTATGTGTGTCCAGGTAGCAATCATGTTGTCGTTGACCTGGGTGACCTTGTGCGTGTCGTCATTGGCATACAGTGTAAGAAGTTTGTCTGCCATGGCGTTGGTTTGGTCTACCTGTCCTTGCCACTGCTGCAGCTCCCTCATAAAGAGCTGAGGGGGAACGGGGAGTGAAGGAAAACAGAAAAAAAGACAAAAATTGATTATCTGTCACTGTGAAGGTGTTGATTCAAAGTAGCTCAATAGTGAGGTATGGATTTTGTCGCGCCAATCCCTTTTTCATTTATTAAGCAAATTTGTTTGTAACTCAGTGGTCTGCAACTGGCTCGGCAGCTAAATATCTGGCCTGCAATATGATTTTGATTGTGAACTTTATTTATTTGATAATTTTCTGAACAACAATGCAATGACGATCATTTACAGACACAAACATTCCCGCCACAGGACAGTGTGCGAGCAGCGCTGCAGACAGTAGACAGCGCCTGGTGATCCGTGCTGTTGTCAAGACAATAATAAAATCAGTAAAAGTTTGAATCAAAATAATCTTGCAGGCTGGATACTATCTGCTAGGTGAGACCTCATATTTGAGGTGTTAAGTCACATTCGGTTTAGGTACCAGTGCAGTTGCCAGTGTTCTCAACTAAACATGATTTGGGGTGAGATGACCTTCAGGCGGTTGTGACGTGTTTATAAATCTCATGAGCAAAATGGAAGAATGGTGTGACCAGTTAACTACTAATAATTATGAAATCTAATTAAGACAAAAATCAGTAATCAGTAGTTAACAGTGATGCAGGGATAATCATGCAGTCAGTAAATGGCTGTTCAGCCTAACCTTCAGTTCAGCGTTTTGTTTCTTCAGTGTTTCGACCGAGTATGTGATCTCCTGCCAGGACTCCAGCCTCTCATTGGCCTGCTTGATGAGATGATCCACTCCCTTCCTGGCATCCAGCCAGTCAGTGGAGTCCTGCAGCATGTTGAGGAGCTGCTTTGTCCTATCTGAGAGTTTGGTCTGAGAGTCTTCCCAATGAGTCTGAAGTCTGTCAACTACAAAGACATTAAAAAAATTTTTTATTGCAATAATAGAAGACAAAATATGGCTTTTTTAGGTTATTTGTTTTACTTTTATGCAGCATGCATATCTTTACTGCCATGTAAATAAATGGGGCATTCCTGAGATTTATTTCAGGCAGCAGGAGAGTGTGGGTGAAAATGATAACTGCTATCTTTCATAAAATCCAAACAGGAGTGTTTTAAAAATACCTCCACCATGAAGTATCCACAGTGTGTGTTAATGATAAAGAAGGAACATGTCACCCTATGTGCAGCTCTTTTATGTTTTTTTACAACCATAAAAGGTAAGAAGAAGATCTATAAGACTCTAGGACAACCACAACCCTTAATTAAAAATAAATGGAAAGAGATAGTGGGGAATGTACATTTCTTCCATTAGTGAGAGAATTTAGAAAATTATCTTTTTCACATGACATGATGACAGTTCATCGGTGCATCTGTGTGACGTACTGCGCTCAGTGATCGCGTTGCGGGTGTCCTGATTGCTGGTTTTGTTCTTGAGGTTCTGGGCCGCTGTGAGCTGTCTATCCAAGAGGGGGCGCCGCAGGTCTAGCTCCTGCAGAGACGACTGGAAACACAATCCACAATGGTGAATGAACACATGAACTAGTCCAGTTTAGTTTGTTTGCCGTGCTGTAAATCTAGTTAGCCGTGATCTCTCTGAGGTCCTGACCTTCAAACTGCCGATGTTTTCATTGATGTCGTCCAGGTCGGCCACCACCACACGCTTGTTCTGCACCATGTTATCCAGCATGGTCAGCCAATCAGTGAGCTCGGCCCAGGACTTGTTGAACTGAGCAAGAGCTGCAGATTCAGGCTGGGAACTTCCTGTCAGAGTTTCATCTGGAACACAGACACAATGTTGAAACCATTTAAACTTTAACTCTATTGTCTTTATTTGTGTGATAAATGTATGCTAGAGACACAAAATGGCACTTAACCTGCAAGTGAACTCACAGACTTACAGCTGAGCCCAAGTCAAACTTCATCTTTGAGGACATGTGCTCGATGACAGTGTTTATAAAAATGCACCACGTATTCATGCTTTTGAAATTTCAGCGTAAAAGTCACAAATAGGTCTGCAGAGTTTATCTTTATGATCCCTGCAGCTCATCAGTTAAACCTATTCATTATTAAATCCTATATTGACAGTTTTTTTTATGAGAGAAGTTTTGCCTCGAGCCTGCAGGCATATAATATAATGAGTCTCTGCACTAACATTAGACACCTGGCATATATTTAGTGTCTGCTATAATTTGATGGCAGACAGCAGGATTTTCATACATTCTTACTTTATTAAGATCCAGAATAAAGATACTTCTGCACTCTTTCCAGTACCGTTGAAAAAACAAAAGAAATGAATAAATCCTCACTTTACTTCTGGCTTCTTCAATGCTACAATTTTTTGAGCATGTGTTCCTTTCTGAATTATTTTGTCACATACGTTAACACTTACGTTTCCTTTATACAAACTGATTATGTGATTGTTAAAAATTTAACAGTTTGAAAAAATGTTATATATATCAAATACACATTGTATAAAGAAAGTATTTAAACACTGGTTTAAAGGAAATGGATTCTTACTGGCTTTTTTGGCGACTAGCAGAGCAGCCATCCTCTCTTTATGCTGCCGCAGCAGCTCCAGGATCACAGTCCAGTCCTCCCTCAGTTTTCCATATTTCACCTGACACCACACACAAAGTCAAAGGCAGTACTGAAAATCTCATCAGAAGCTTTACTTTGAAATGGCAAGTGAAGTTAAGGACAGCTCAGTTAAACTTTTCCAAGTCAAGTCGGTAGGCTTGATGTGTACGGTCCGACAGTGATAAAGTAAATAATCAAGATTTCATGACACGTTTGAAGCAGAACCAGTGATGGGATGAAAGAGAGACGTGTTGTATGTTTTCACACAGAGCAAAACATCAGTCGAGCCCAATTAACATTCAAAAATGTTATTTTGGTATTCGTTGCTTTTCCATCATCAAAAGTCGATGGCAATTGATACGTTTATTTTCTGTGTGAAAAACAAGACATCAGACGCCTTCACAACATAAGATAGCATAAGTGAGGGACAATATATCACAAGAATGCTGTACATTCATTGAAAAGCTAAGTGACTGACACAGTGTTTGATATCCTCACCCTGTCTGGTTGGCTGGGAGGATTGTCCTTGTACAGGTGATCAGCTCGCTCCAAAACAAACTCCACCTCTGGCTGCTTGACCTGCACTTCCTCAATGAGCTGAAGACACATATAGAGAGAAAACACATATGTAGAAAGAGAGTTTTAGTCGCAATGACAAGCATTTTCTTTATAGAAGTATATATCTTTTTAATTATACAGCATATTTCCATTATATTAATGCTAATTGAGTGTTGGTTTCCTACCCTGGCAGGTGGCTCCTCAGGACTCTCTAGCTTGGCTCTGGTGCTAGCTGCCCAGCCTGACAGGTTGTCCAGCTGACCCTGAAGCTTCTCCAGCTCCCTCAGCAGACCCTCGATCTCCAGCTGACGCTCAGGCAGATCCCTGGACACCTAAACAAATACAGGCTGGGATTTATACACAACACTTGAACCAATATTCAATCACTATGGATACATTTATTTGGGTTGACATTAGACTCTTGTTGGCTGTGATATCTCAAGTCAAGTTTCAAATTTGTTCAGAATAAAACAATATCCACAAAGATGCTTAAAAGGTCCATAGAGCTGAGTGAAACTGCTGAGTTGCTTTTGTTTTTTTAAATAGTCATCTCAGATATTTGAGCTGCTCAAAGTATTTATTCAAGATGAATGTGTGCAGCTTGCTTTAAAAGACAGTTGTACAGACTTAAACAGTCTAAAGTAGTGTCATCTGCATTAAGAGTAATTGTACAGTCACACACTGAGGAGACACATAAATAGACATGGGAGAGTTTGTAGCAGTCTTGTTATAGCTGTTGTGGATGGAGCTGAGATTTAGTAGTACCACTGTTACATTAATGAAAAATCATCCATCTGTGAGTTAATCCACTTCTGAGGGACTCTGATGCTCTTAGTTTGAAACATTCTGGCCTCCTTCTGCACACCTCGTTGTACAAACAAAGGCCTTTAGTACCTGGAGACTCCGTACCAGCCCTGACTGCTCATTTCCCTGTTGTGTCTGTCTGTCTGTTTACAAAACGCTGGCGTACTGTTTGCTCCAGTATTCACAGTGGAAGCTGCTGACCTGAGCCCAGCGAGTGTTGATGATCCTGAAGTCTTTTTGTCTGTCAGCAGGAAGTGTTATCAGTTTTTGTCTCGAGTTCAGATCATCCATCGCTGCCTTCTTGGCAGGAAGCTGCTCCACACGTGCCTGATACAGACACACACACACAAAACACACACATGGTGGATTTAATAAGAAATCATCGGAGCAGCTCTATGTAGGACAGTCTTTCAATCAAGTTACATAATTCTACACAAACACACACAAACAAATGCACACCAAGTAACAATAGAGTATGTTCAAGGTTGAATTTCAGAATGAAACATTATAGTATCTCATTTTAGACCATATTACCCTCCAAATCAAATTAAACAAACCCACACACTCACATGTTAGCACATGGAAATGTTTTTCAAAGCAGAGTGTAATAATGAAGAACAGTATCTCATTTGCACTGTGATAGCAGCTGAATTAAATTACACTCCCACACTGGTACAAACACACACACTCTCACATACACACAAACATGGAGCTCAGAGGCTCATTGGAGCTGCTGTGTTGAGTCTCCAAGGTACCTGGACTTTGCCCAGAGTGTCTTTGATGTGCTGGGGCTCTGCAGGCTGCAGGGGGATGGCCAGGACACCCTCGGCTTTGTCCAACCAGCCCAGCATGGAGCCCATGTCCTCCTGAAGAGCTGCTGCTGCTGTACGCGCCTCTGCAGACCTGCAGGAGGGGCGGGCAGCAAGAGATACAGAGGCATGGAGGATGAGAAATGCTACAGAGGCACATAGCAACCTTTTAATAACGCATACATACAAGTTGTACTTCAACAAAAATACATTCTAACTCTAAAGACGGAGAACACTGAAGACACATTTTACAGACACATTGAAAAGAAACATTCAATAAATGACTATTTTAAGGGCATTTAGTAAACAGGAACACAAACATGAGTTATCAATGACCTGCAGCCACACACACTCACCTCCTCTTGCGGTCATTGAGCTGCTGGCAGACATTGGCCCAGCGAGTGTTGAGAAATTTGAGCTGCGTTCTGTGCCGCGAGGAGTCGTCTGGTGTGCTTAACTGGCTGATCTCCTCTCCCACCGAGTTCACTCTGCCCAACACAACTTCCTGCAGAGGTATGGCCTCTGTCACGTCCTGCATACACACACAGGAAGGATGATTATATATATATATATATATGTGTTTGGGGGGGAGGATTATATTATAATGTATTGTTTGGTAAAATATGATACATGAACCTCTAAAAATACCCTTAATGAATCTATAATGAATCCAGCATTTAGCCTGTAAATTTGAGAAGGCAAATACTTACCTGTTAAAAACCTTCAACACGTTATGTGGTACATTTTAATGAGTACATAGTTAACTCCTTATATTACACACTAATGTGAAACATTCAATAATATTTCTATTTCATTTAAAGTGGTTTTAAGTTATACTGTGAGGTGGGATTTTTTAAGTGCAAATACAATAATGATTTATGTTTTTGGCTATCAGCATGGATTTCAGTTTCTAAAGGATTAATCTTTTACCTATGTAATGCTATTACAGGTATCCAACAATTTGTAATATAATTAAGGACCTTAATTCACCACAAAAACAATTCTGTCAATAACACCAAATGTTGTTTTTTTGCAGTTAAATTCTCACTTTCTTTTTTAACAGGTCACTTTCTATCCACCAGATAGAAATATTAAAATCCCATAATTTTCAGATTACAATCATTATTATTGTTAAGCCTAGAATCTAGGGGAGCCTAGTTTAGCATAAAGATTGAAACCAGGTGGAAACAGGTAGCCTATTTTATATCATAAATAATATATTTATAAGTCTATGCTTGGCCAGGCTAAGTTATTCCCCTGTTTACTCGAGCATTGTATTTAGAGCACAGGTTTGGGATTGAGATTTATATTCTTTTTTTAAAACAGACAGCGAGGAGAATAATGCTGAATGCTTTTAATGCATTCAAAGCAAATTGGAAAATTGCTTTTTGTATGATTTCCTCTGAACATTTATCGTTGGTTTACACAAAACCAATGTAGGTCAGTGCAAATTAATTTAATATGTCTGAGTGTCTGGTACTAAGATTGGGTGCAGTTCAGGTGGCAGCTCATGATTTGAGGAGCCAGATGGTCCTCTGTCTCTATTCAATCTCTCTCTCTGTTGATCTCTCTCTCTCTCTCTCTCTCTGTTGATCGCCCTCTAACAACACATACACACACGCACAGGTTGGCACTTGAGTGGCACTTGGACACTGCTCCCCTGTCTGTGCAGGTGGACATTGAAAGCTGATCACAGCAGCTCAAAGTGGCCAAGGCAGGTCTGATGATGCAAACACACACACACACACACACACACACACACACACACACACACACACACACACACACACACACACACACACACACACACACACACACACACACACACACACACACAGAGAGCGCTTCATATGCAGGGCTGAGTGCATCAGTTTAACCACAGCAACCAAAACTAAAAAACAACTTAGAGTGAAACATCTTTGAAAACAAAACCGCCTCGCTGAAATGATTCCTCATACATTATTAATCTAAATCCTGCTGATGTAAATACTCATTCCTCGACTCTTCTGTTCAATTGCTACTCATAATCCTTCAGTTTGGGTTTTTTGGGGTTGATGTAACATTGAAATGTCAAAATTGATGACATAATATTCTTACATAAGGTCTAAAATAGGAAAGAGTTCTGTTGGTATCGAGGCTGCACTGTCAGACACACTGACTTTTACTCTTGACAACTGCCATCCATGTGCCAGGGTGAGAGTGGTGTGTGTGTATGTGTGTGTTTAATTCAGACGACACAAGACACTCATGTGACTCATGTTACTGCAATGTACTACAATGTCCCGTTGTAAGAACGTTTTCCATTGAAACAAACCTAATGAGAAGTCTTCATGTATCTTCAATTTGTCTGAACAAGAGTCTAAAACACAGAAATATCAATATTGCGGTCACAGACTCTAAATGAATTTATGGTCTCAATTATTCCTGAGAATTATGCTGGTATGTCAAGATAAGCATATAAGCCTCCTGATGGCATTGACTGTATAAAAAGATGGACAGAATAACAGCACACCAAAAAAGAAGCCAAAACATTAGAGCATACTGACTTCTTTGTACTGCACATATTATTTTGTGATCCTGCTTAGGAGAGAAGGACAGGGACTGTCGTCTTGCTATATTTTTAGGAAGTTATCTAATCAGGAGATGATAAGTTGAAGTTTCACATCACATAGAGCATAAATTAATCATGATGGCACAAATGTATGTCCTGAATCCCAGATTATGTCTTGATATGATGTCTTAGGCCATAACATGTCACTTCTTTTTAGGTCACTTCATCATTCTGTGACAAGGAATCTGTCTTTTTACGTAATGCTAAAATACAAAACATGAAAGCAAGTTAGACAACAGAGGCAGTTTGGACTCATGAGTCTTGCTGAAGGGCACTTCAGCAGCATCAGTGGACGCTGGACATTCAGAATGACTCAATGACAACAGGAATACACTCAGCAGCTTTGTGGGAACAATCATCAATGTGCGTGCAGACGGGTTTTTATTTGTGGAGAAATGCTTGTGTTTCAGGTTATGTGTGTGTATGTGTATGTGTGAGTGTGTGTGTGTGTGTGTGTGTGTGTGTGTGTGTGTGTGTGTGTGTGTGTGTGTGTGTGTGTGTGTGTGTGTGTGTGTGTGTGTGTGTGTGTGTGTGTGTGTGTGTGTGTGTGTGTGTGTGTGTCTGTGTGTGTGTGTGTGTGTGTGTGTGTCTGTGTGTGTGTGTGTGTGTGTGTGTGTGTCTGTGTGTGTGTGTGTGTGTGTGTGTGTGTGTGTGTGTGTGTGTTACCCTGAGGTGGTGTCTGTGTGCTGCTGGCTCATTCTCGGCCAGTTTCAAAGTGCTCTCGGCATCATTCAGCCACTCCTCCAGCTCCTTCTGATCCGAAACAAACTTCTGCCACTTGGTGTTGCACTCCTGCCAACGCCTTGAAGTGCACACAAACAAACACACACACATAGATTTCATTCAAGCGTGTTCACAAAATGACTCAATATTCATGCATCATATTCATATAAATACACTGCATGTATATATAAATCTTGAAGCTCTCGCTCCATCCTCTTACTTCAGTCGGTCTTGGTGGAGCTTATTCAGTTTGTCCCAGTTGGTGTTGAGGAGGGAGGCGGTCTCCTGGATCCTCTGACCCTCCAGAGGCCGAGCGGCAGATACCATCTCCTCTCTGCACGCCAACGCTCCCTCCACTGGGCCTCTGAGCTGGTCGATGCTCCCCTTCACCTCCTGAATGTGCAATATTGATGAGAGGGTGGCAGACAAAAAAAACAATTATCCGGCCACTCCGTATACTTTTTCCTTCTTAACTCAAAGATGACACCACTAATGTGTGGTATTTTCACTGTAACATAATTATTCAGTTTATTTCTGGTTGTATCACATCCATTTGCTTAATTTAAACAAGATCGTTAAATGTTCAGATTTTTCTTGTTGGAAATAAAAACCAAATTCTTCTGCTTTCACACCTAACAATTCTTGAGCATTTTTATGAGCTCAATTAAACGTTAACCTACTTCTTCGTCAATTATATTACTTTCTGAAAAACACTTTTTTGTAGTTCCCTCACAAGCACACTAATGCAGTGCTGACCTTCAGGCAGTGCTCTTGCTGAGGCAGGTTATAATACGCTGCGGGCCAGTATTCAGGAGAGTTCAGCTTGAAGTCCGTCTCTGACACCGAACGCAGCAACGCCTGCAGCTCTGTTAGGTACTCCTGGACACACACACACACACACACACACACACACACACACGGTCACAAACACACACATTAGAGAGGTAGATCAGAAAAAGACAGAAATAATATGACTTCATGAATAAAGAAATCTGTTTTATATTTAGGTTTTTTTTTTAACAAGGCCACATTAAAGGTTTGCTTTAAGGGGGAAAATATCCAATCTGGGATTTCAATTATTCAGGAATTTTATTCCAAAAGAGAGAAGGGAATTCCAAATCAGAATTATATATGACAGGCATGAATTAAAATAGCTCATAGTATGAAAAAAAAAGATAAATTACTCATTGTGGATTCAATTTAAACTTTGTTAAAGGAAGTCTGTAAAATTCCTCTTTAATAAGATTTGAATCTCTATTACATATCATGATCATATTTAAGCTTCAGTGGTCATTATGGAAGTCACATTTTAAATTAATATTACATGTCCCCCTGACCATGATACACAACACCGCGTTGCAACTGAAGCTGCCTCTCCCACAGTGGCGAGATGCTGGGATATTAACACTCTGTTCCTTTCACCTCATTGTTATGCTCCTGTCACCTGGGCGCTCGCCTCTCTCCCTTTCAATGACACTTTTTAATTAACCCAAAATAAATGGCACACATTAGCATTATTCGCAGCCTTGCAGAAAGTTAATGATTGCTGCTGGCCTTAAGCTAACAAGTCAGCTCTGGGTTGGCCCGATGTGACGGTAATAATATTTGAGACAGGGGTGGGATGGAGTTCAAAAGCTGATTCACTCACTCGCTGATGGACTGAAAATCCTTTGCAGGGATAGAGCTGCTCAAACTGGCAGCTGGGTAAAATGTGCTACTTTTAAATCATTAAGAAGGCACTCCTGCCGTTTTGTATTAAGCTTCAATAAAATTCACAATGTAGGTAGAAGAGACCAAGATATTTTGTCTTTTGGTCCTGAGTTTGTTTCACACATCCAACAATGACTTCTGTAATTCTTCTGCCAAACATCTCAACGCCCTCATGTTTCTAACTCCACTACAGCAATGTTCAATATGCTTCTATTAAATGTGTGCTCCAGAGGGCTTGGTGACATCACTATGACATCATCAGGGTGGTTCTACCAAAGACCATTATTATTAATTATCATGGTGAGTTAATTGTGGGTAAAAGTGTTGCAGTTCCTCCTTAACTTGATTAGTCACAGCAGCAGAACTATTAAAGTAAGTTCACATTATGAAGTCAATTAAAGGCCAGAGTTTTTAATGTCCCAGTTTCTCCCTTTACTATGAGCTCTGTGCCTGCTGCAGACCGACACCTCTGTCATACTGGGTTTCCATTGGACGAAGAGGGATGGTGTTATCATCAGTATAAATGAGAGTTAAACATGTACGCACACTCTCTCACCATGCATTCATGTCTCTTAGTAAAACTGAATTCCTTGTAGAAATCAACATGTAAAAAGTGGTTTTGTTTGGATAAAACCAACGAGGTGGAACAGGCCCATTAGAGGAGCTACTTATTGGCTAATTACTCATTTATCTGCTAATTAAGATTTTGCAGGCAAATTAGTTCTTAACATTTCAGCTGTTGTAATGCCAAAGCACTAAGCAAAAAAGTTCAAATGTGTTCCAGCTCAAAATGTAAACTACACTTTGAAATAATATTTACATGTCAATGATACATAACAGTGTCACTCAGAAAGGGTCCTTCTGCAGGAAGTGAACACTATAGTTTGTTAAGTTCTTGTTGCAGTTTATACTTCTGTGATTATACTTACAATAGACTTAAGATAGTACTTAAGTGCACCTACATGTTGACTGTTACTTTAATACAGAGTAAGACTATGTTACAGTTTATGAACATGGACCTCTTTATTTGGATTGATATGTTACAATGTAGTTTTACTGTAGAAAACATCAGACAGATTGTTCAAACAGCAACATTAACTAACGTGAGCCTGAACAAGCTGCAGATCATAGACCGGCAAATATCTGATGTGTCATATTTCTTTGAAGAGAAACACTTTCTCTTCCAGAAACGAGGGAGAATAGTTTAAAAAGATATATAATCTCATCATTTGACTTCAAGTTTAAAGTTAAGTGGAGATTTTATTCTAATGGTTACATTTAAAAGTCATTTTTAAGAGTCATGGTTACACAGGAAGAATTGAGTTGTGACTTCATTTAGTCTTAACCCAGTGTGACACACGTCATCATCTTTCACTTGATAAACCCTCTAAAATAATGCTTGATCTGTGTACACACACACACACACACACACACACACACACACACACACACACACACATATTAAAGTGTGTACATGTGTTTGTGGTTTGAATGTGTATTACTGAACGTTGAGATAAGAGCAGAGCAGATCCAAGTGATGAGAGGGGAGGCTTAAAGCAACATTTAGTTCTTCTGAAACAAACCGTACTTCAACTTGGCAATGACAAAACAACACAGCCTGATATTGTGAGGATATTTAAGATTTAGTTTCCAGGATTAGAGTCTCACTTTCAACAGGAAGTTTTAGCCAAGCCGTTATTCTCGGTTTGTTTGGACATCTTTGTCTAGACTGACTAATATTTAGCTCTGGCCAGGAAACACACATTCCTCTTCAGCATCTTAAAACTGAGTCAGTGTAGGTGGACTTCTTTGGGAGCTTCCAAATGTCATCACTCTTAGAGATACAGTATTTTTAAAACAGATTTCAGGCTGGATTTAGGGCTGTAGACTAAATAAATGTAATCTAGAAATGGAGAGGATAGAAAATAGCTTGTGTCTACCACTCTCATGACCCGTCTACTCTTATCTTCCTTGGACTGAACACACATCTGTACGCTCTTTGGCTTCATGTAGATATTATTTATAGATTTGATTTGGCAGCAGAGACCAAACAAACAGTCTTTGCAGTCACTTCTCAATGATACATTTCTGCTCAGGCACTGGGAGGAGATGGAAGTGAGTAAGGACTCTTTTTTTTGGTGCTGGTATTTCAGCAGAGTGGGGCATGGTGGGAATTTTCCTGCTTTCATTTTGTCTTGGTTTTGTATTTTGTTCAATGTAGCCCATCCAGCTGTGTACTCCAATACTGGCACCAAAAATAACATTCTGTCGCTCTGGGTGATGTTCTTCAAACTAAGTTGGAATAATAGTATTTTCTTCATTTAAAAGTGGAATTCAATTTGAAATCTGATTTTTTGTTTCTCGTTATTTCTCTCGGATGTGCCTGTGCTGAAAGGTGCATGTGTGCTTTTTTTCACACAAGCTTTACGATGCGATACGTTTTATGTCTCCTTGGGGAAATGTCTGGTGGACTTAAGTGCTGTCTCCTCAGCAGTATCACTCTGCTGAAGGGAGAAGGCTAATGTGACAGAGAAAAATGAGTCCTTAATCATCAAATTATGAGGAATGCCTTCAAATAGTTTTGTTTTCCCAAAATGAAAGAGATCCCATAGATTGAATATGAAATCCATAAATGTTTACTAGCTTAAATATCAATTCTGATTGCTGTCAATATTTTGCAATGTCAAATTTTTAAGGGTAATTCTTTTCCAACTGTTTCACTCTACACAAAGGTCCAAGGTTAGCATCGATACCTCTCAGCTGTGATGGTTTCAGTGAATGTCAACTTGAGCTAAATCATTGAACATATTTATAACATACACAATATGGTATCAATTGCATGTATGTTTCTAAGTTTTGGTGCTGTAGTCTAAAGTTGAGCCACTTCTGTGATTGCAGAGTAACCACAGCAGCTCGGAGGGTATGGGAAATAAAGTGCACTAATTACTGCTTAAGAGTCCTTGAGCAATGCACTGAAGTGCCCAAACAGCTTGAGTGGAGCAGCTCGGAGGCCTGGGCAGCTCCCAGGTTTACTGTACCACACTGAAGCACAGCGAGCGAGTGTTCAGCTGAAAGGGAAATGTTGCTGAATTATTTCTCACCGCGCCTGAAGAAATGCATCGCTGCAAGTTTCCAATCTCACAGATCAGATGTGTGTTTGTCCAAGTTTGAAATGTGTTACCATGTGCTGTGAGTGCATGTGGAGGATTCATGTGATTGGTGGACAGTGTACATACATCTTCAGCGATGGATGTAATGTGATCGTATGACAGGGGGGCGGGGCATGCAGTGACACAGAGCCAGACAGAGCAACCAATGAGATAGAGACATGTGAGTGTGCTTCACATGTTAACAGAAGATATGTTCATGAGAATGCAGCAAAGAAAAACAAAAAAGCATTCACATTTAACTTTCAGAGGGGACACCAATTCTCCAATTTAACATTTTAAATATGTTAAAAACCAGTAATGAATACATTAGTTCTAAAAATAATAATAATTTTAGTCCATTTAATCTTTACAGAAGCTACTTATTGATAGATAAATGTATAATTACATTTCCCTATGTTTTGAATGTGCTTCTTTGCTTTCTTTTTAAGACGTACCCTAAAAGATTTACACCTGATTTATGTTTGAATGTTCACTAAGCTGCTAACGAGCACCATCCAAAGTAAGAAATAAGTTCATCGATAACACCTGTAGGAGTATGATTTGACCCTCCAGTCAGCAACAGCAGAAGACTAAAGACTGGGTGGGTGAGTTTTTTATACCGCTGCTTCCAGTCTTCTTGCTAGGCTAAACTAACTGCCTGCTTTATATTTGTAGCACCCAACTCAGCGCCAGAGATCAAACAGGTTTGTTGTAAGGCATAAATGACTAACTACGGTCTACTTCTGTAGATTTCAGAACTAAAAAATGTTTCATGCAGAAATGAAAAGTCTGCTGAAGGCTGTGTACCACATTAATGTCAGATAGTTTTGCCATAAGCTTTAAAGGCAAATTTCATGCTATATGTTAGTGACAACAGAAAGTCTCATTCTGTGTATTTTAAGGCTTTATAGAGTAGTATTATGTAGAAGTATTAGTTTTTTCTGTTAGTACTGTAGATATAAAAGTCGTGCCTACTGAAACTCACACTTTGTCTTTTGAAGGGTAAGAACTTGCCCTCCACCTCAACCCAGCGCTTGTTGAGATGGAGTTGGCGGGGCTCCACTAGATTGGCGGCTCCAGCCTCTGAGAGCTGATTGGCTAAGCCCTGCACCTCCTTAAGCTCCTCCTTCTTCTTGTCGAACTCTGAGCCAATTTCCTATTGGACGAAATCAACCAGGAAGTCACTTACTATCAGCTAAGCCCAGGGGTGGGGTTAAGCACAGAGAGGCGTGTGGATGTGCTGGAACAATACACATTCTCACAGTGACAATTAATACAGACTTAAAATAATAACACACGTTCATTTACCCAAGAGCACCCACTTCAACAAAGACACTACACACTGATAAAAGGACAGAAATCATGTTTGTAAGCATCAAACATACACAAAGTATCTAGATTGTATATTATGATATGATGTGTGTCTCATTTTGAACAGTCCATATAAATAAGAAAGTGGTGCTTGAATTAGGAGGCCCACAATGCCTTGAGACTTTATTTACATTTGGAAGGAATACAATCACTGGCCGGTTGAATAAGTACAGTGGAGTAATCGAGTGTGAGAGCCAGGAATAGTGGGAGTAAAAAGAAGCAGAGACAGACAGACAGGTAGATAGATGAGCACACAGACAGACACACAGTGAGGAATTTCAGATGCGGCAATGACAGGAGAGTCGAGCGAGTCAGACGTCCGCTTAGCGAAATGTCATTGTGATCATCTGAAAGTGAAAGACACACATGGAGAGTCAGCGTGGAGACAGAAAAAAAAACACGTGGAGTTGTCGTCAAACCTTTTCAAAGCACATTTCAAGGTGCTGCACCTGCATGTAGCATTAACATCACTGTCAAATCAATGAGGTTCAGTTGATGCACATTCAAAATGTGTTGTGGCATCACTCAAAGACGAGACAGCTACCTTCATGAGTTTTTGTTATTGGATTTGTCAACAACAAAAAGATGGCATTAGGCCTGTCGAACTTGTGCATATAGTTAAATTATGATCATAGCTGAAATGATATTTAAAAATGTAAACATTAGATTTATTACTCTGACTCAAAACGTGATGCAATGTGTAAATAAATGAATACATCATCAACAAATAGTAAGAAGAATGCTTAAATTAGGTACATTTTCTATTCTGTAAGACTACTACTTATATATCTGTACTACTACATAGCATTAGTATATTAGAAGAAAACTATGGTTGTATATTCTCATCATTTAATATACATTTCAGATTTAATATATTCTAGTTTTTGTTTATGAATCTGCTATGATGAGTTTTAAAGCATTTATTAATTGTTGATAAGCGTTTGAGTTTGTATGATAATGCTATTAAACTCTGTCACATACATTCAAATATAACTACCTCAGTCAGATAGATATGAGTCATTAATCATTTGTAAATGATGTATTGATGTGAATGTTATTTATAGCCCAGTTTAATCAGCCTCTTTCCTGCTATGGGTCAAGAACAGTAAACTCCCAGATAAATCATATTTCTTTGAACTGACATGAAGATGATTTCCTGGTACAACTAGTTCCTCTGAGCGAGAGAATTAAAGTGTGAAAGCCTCGACACCAAAGCCATTGTCAAAAGCAGGAGAATGGAAGATGGAATAAAAAGAGTTTCCCATTGATGCAATTTACCAGGAACATGTAGGAGAAGAAAAGGAAGAAAGGCACAGAGAATATGAGACGAAGAGCAGGATGACCAGGACGACACATATTCTCATTTTAACAAAGGAGGGGGAAAAGAAAGAAGGCCTGTTATTATATCGGTGTTTATAATATGTAGGTGTGTGATCATGAGTGTGCGTGTTGTCACCTTGACCCTCTCTCCCTCGGGCGGGTCTGGCAGTTGGTCCACACTGCGTTGGATGTCGTCCAGCCAGGCCAGCAGGTCATGTGACTTCCTCCTGTACTGGTACCACTGGGGAGCGATGGCCAAAGCCTTCCTGTTTCTCAGCACACGCAGGTCCTACACACACAAACGCACTCACAATCATCTTGGACAGAGCAGGGACATCATTGCTTCTGTGTGTGAGTGTATGTGTGTGTGTGTGTGCGCGCGTGTGTTACCTTGACGGTGTTGTACTTGCTGTTGAGCTGGTTGTGTTTCAGTTTGATCTGCTCTCGTTTGTTCTGATCCGGGGCTCTCTTCTGTAGATTCTCTCCTTTCAAAAGTAACTCCTTCACTGCACCTTCCTCACAGTCCTACAAAACACACACACAGGGTTTACAAGTGCACATGGAATATCAATTTAACCCCTTCATTTTCTTTGTTTTATGTGTCAGACTGTAAAAAAAAAAATGGATGGCATGACCGCTCACCAAAAGTGATGCCAAAAGATTTGGAGCGTTTGTGTATTATGAGTCGTACATGGCTCAAACTATAAAATAAAAATATACATCAAATGAAATGTTCTCAAATATGATTCCTGTCTTTAAAGTTTACTCTTATCATTTCGTATCAGTGGAAAATGTAATGAAAACCACCATATCTCATTAAACTGTCTACAAATGTAAGTATCTGCTTTAAACCGACACATTAATCCTTTTAGCTGCCGACTTTATCGACCGCAGAGAGCTTTCTTTTATGGATGAATGTGTGTTGGACGTCCAAACTGCTGCAGAGTCTACTGTGCAACTCTGGCTCCAGATCATGTCACCAATGCAACATGTCAGCGCCTGTCAGTGAGGTATTTTGGCTTCACTTTTGATGAAGGAGGTGGAGACACATCAGCCACCTTTATATACAGTCAATAGTATGTGTGTTGGACCTTATCCTCCTGGAAGTCCTCCTCTTTCAGGTTTTCCCCCTGTTTCACTTCCTCCTCCAGGAGCTCCAGCCAGATCTGTGCTTCGCTGTGGTACTGCTCCAGCTCTTTGGCTGACGCTGCCGTCTGCCACACACACAAGGCACACAGAAATAGGAGGAAAGGAGGGTCATTAATGCACAAGAGAAAGTAAATTTAGACAAAGAGGTAGGTGCAGATTGAAGTAAATTTAGTTGGAGACTTTGAGGTCTGTTGAGTGAGGGTTTGAAGAACATTTAGCAAGAAAGTCTGAAGTTGATTTAGTGAGCCTCTGATGTAAATTTCTAAGAGTTTGTAGTTTATTTAGAGAGAGTTTGAACTTAATTAAAAAAAATTCAGAGAGAGTTTGAAGTATATTTATGAGGATAGGTCGATTAAAGTCTTTAGCCAGACAGATTAAAGAAAAAGAACCCCTTTAAAGCTGCAGCCCGAAGTCAAAACAAAAATCTACTGACATATTAATCAAATCTCATCAGACTGTGTGTTATAGCTTCAAGAATTTAAAGGAGGGTATGATTCTTTTCTTCCCTACCAGTCCGGAGGTGATGCGTTGAGCGATGGTGTCAAATCTCTGGTTGAGCTGCTCCACTTTGGGTCCCACCTGAGCCTGGCAGTTCTCCCCTCTGGTGGACATGAGCTCCTGAGCCAGAGCCCTCACCTCCTCCATCTTACCCCTCGTCAGCTCCAGCTCTGCACGCAGCACCTGCAGGACACACACACCAAACACACCACACACAGAGTCAGTCAGATCAACTCTCTTACATTACTCTCTCTTATCTTATCAACAACATTCTCAGAGATTTAGCAGAGAAACATTTAAAACAAGGACAAAAAATACAAAACAACATCAAAACAAACATCACAACCTTAAGCACAGCCTCGTTGGGTCCCTGGCTGTCTATCTTGTCCATCTTTTTCTCTGCTCCGTCAATCCATCCGTTCACTTCCTCTATCTCTCCATCCAACTTCTGCATCTGCCGCTGGTAGTCCTGACAAAGAGAGAGACAGAGAGAGAAAGTATTCATATCTTGATTCTGCAAACAGTTCCCTTTCTGATCAGCTATTTTTAGGGAGTTTGGTGTAATTTTAGAACTAAGAAGACAGATGAGCATCACAGTGTTTAAAATTCATCTTCTTTCTCTGACCAGCAGCAGGTTGAGCCATTCCTCCGCCCTTGATGTGACTGCGATCCAGTTGCAGCGCAGCAGGCTGACTTTGTCGTCCACCAGGCCCCCGTTGCCCCGGAGCACGGCTTTGAGGGCCTCAGCGAGGTCCACCACGGCCTGCAGCTGCGGCTGACGCTTCTCAGTCTCTGCATGTATGGACTGACAGGAAAAAGACAAAGAAGATTCTGGTTTCTATAGGCTCTTTTATTTGCTCTTGTGGGTTTTCTTGAAAGCAGATACAATCAGCAGCGGGTCAGGTCAAGCATTCATCAGGTGTCTTTCAGCTTGTTGTTTTGGTCTTCACAGCCCACAGCTTTATTGTTTTAAACCAATCTCCTGCAGCAGGCAGTCGCTAAAAGGAACAGACAGCTGGTGGTGTGTTTCATCTTGTTTCTGCTGCTCCACCAGGTAGCTTTAAAATGAGTGTCATACCTGTGCCCATGCGACCTCAGCCTCAAGGTCGCTCGGCATACCATCCACAGCCGAGCGTCTGGTCAGCTCAGCATCAGTGGCGGCGAGCCACTCTGTCAGTCCATTCAGCTCCTTACGCAGCTTCCTCGACAACTTCAGACTTTTCTCCAGCTCCAGTTTACTCTCTGTTACCTACAAACACATTAAACAAGGTCAAATCTTTGTCTACCTCTGAGTTAAGTCATCATGTTTTTGAGTATGTACGTGTGTGTGTCCTGACCTGTGATCCCAGCTGGTTGTAAAGCAGTTTGAGGGCGGTCACTCTGTCGTCCATCTCTTTGGGCAGCTCAGTCTGCTGCTTCTGTACGATCTGTCTGCCTGTTTTTATCACCGTCTCCACCTCGCCTTTCACCTCACTCAGCACCTTGTACAACTTCTGTTACAAGAAAGACAGCAGGAGCTTAACATCGTATCAATCTATCTTGATCTGCTATTGTAATTCGATTACCCACCATGCACTGCTCCAGCTGCGACTGCACCACATCCTGCTCCACGCTGCCGATCTCCAGCAGCACCACCTGGTTTTTGACCCCAGCCAGCACGCGCTCACACTCGGCCAGCCGAGCGTCAAAGTTTGCAGGCTTCTGGAAGAGGCGGAACTTTGCCCACACGTCTGTCAGCAATTTCTGCAAAGAGTGTTACGAACACAGTAAAATCACACAACAGCTGCTTCAAACAAAGTGTAAACTCTTTCAATAAATGTGAAGAATCCACTATGAAGTGTTACGAGCAGATTGCAGAGGCCTCCATGTTTTCCGTTGTTCGTGTATCCACCTGCTCAGATCAACTCGCTGGCAGGAGATCACACTCACACTTCTCCTGAGTACATCACACACAGCTGGCACAACGTGGATTCCTTCATTAACTATTGAAATCTTCTGCAAAACTGCCAAGATTTTAAAAGTGATGTTTCAAGTGACATTGTGTACTTTTCTGCACACTGACGAGCAAATCTCTAAAATACCATTTGCTATGTGTGTTTAATGGTATGACTGTTAAAGGACCATATGACTCATAATTTGCATTTTAACTTGAACAGGTTTTTTGGTATTCAGAATGAGAAATAACAGTTTTTAAACGTGTAAAGAGGAATTTCAGGGCGCGCTGGTGGCGCAATGGTTAGGGCGCGCGTCCCATGTGTTGAGACTCTCGTCTCGAGCGGTAGGCCCGGGTTCACTTCCACCCGTGGCCCCCTTCCGCATGTCATTCCCCGCTCTCTCTCTCTGGTTTCCGACTCTATCCACTGTCCTCTCTGTATTAAAGGCACGAAAAGAGGAATTCCACAGTTTGAATTTATTAATGAGGATTCATATCAATTTCCCACAGTTCAAAACTGTAGCACAGTTTGCCTGAGCTGGGGCATAAATATACAACAGCTGCCTGCTGGCAGTCAGAATGCAACTCCACCATCAGCAGTTCAGTTGGGAGGGTTGGATGTGTTATGCCAGAATTGGCTAACATAGCCTGCAGCATGGAGCCTCAAGCAGAGATGAGGTGCGGGCTGCAGAAGCTCTGGTAAGCTCTCTGCTTTCTAAGTCCAAAACACCACACACTTTTAAAAAAAAGATTTCAACCTTGGAGATAAAACAAAAATCTCACAGCTCCCTCATGAGACAGAAAAGGCTCCTTACAACTTTTTCAACTTTGGGATATTAAGATTAAAAGTGCAGGTGTGAGTGTGTACCTGGGTGACGTCTATCTGTCCCAAGATCCTATTGGACGGATCTTTGTCTTGGTTCTTCTTTCTTAAATCCTCCAGTGTTGCATCATGGCTGCTCAGCTCTGACTGTATTTTCTGTGTTAAAAACACACACACACACACATCCACAAATTCAATAAATGTCAAATTTTGTGAACAAAGGAACTTCAACTACACAAAAACATCAGTTTCAGATGGGGAATGTTTGTGATTGACTGCGAAGAACAGGAGAATAGAATTTAGTCAATTGAATAAGGTCTGCCTGGAAAGTGAGACTAAATCAATAAAGTTTAAAATAATTGATTATGTACCTCATCCTGCTTTCCACAAGGGGGCAGGAGGCATCAAGGAGAGAGAAAAGGGGGCTCAAAAGCTTGAATAACTTGTCTGCCTCTCTCTCATTCTTTCACAAACACACACTCACTTGCTCTCTGTCACCCCCTCTCCTTTTAAATACCAAGTGCCGTGTAATCACATATGCTCATCCACACCACACTAATCCAATCATTCACTCATCATCCTGTGTGGTGTGTGTGTGTGTGTGTGTGTGTGTGTGTGTGTGTGTGTGTGTGTGTGTGTGTGTGTGTGTGTGTGTGTGTGTGTGTGTGTGTGTTATCAAAGAAAAAGAAGGAAGGAATGGAAGGGATGTGAAGGAATTAGATGTCAGAGGGAGAGACCAAAAGACGGAGGCAGTTTGTGTGAATGTGTGTGTGAGACTGGTGTGCGTGTCCAAAGCTGCTCCAGGCTTAATTATGACCACTGAGAGAAAACGAGCATTTGCCTCTCTCGCTCTCTCTCTCGCTCTCTCAAGTCTTTCTCTTCTCCCTCTACCTGTCAGCTTAGCCTGTCTCTGTTTATAACTCAATCTGAAAAAGCCAAAAGCTTTACAGTAGACCCTTTCACCACAGAACTCCTGAAAATATAAATAAATCAGGAAAGCCTGCCGCTACCCTTTCAGACATGTCCCTCATATATATTTCCCTGCCGGGTCAGGTGAAAAGGATGCTGCGGAATTCACTGTGTAATGTTTACAATATATCCAAGATGGCAGCAAAGAAACAGAGTCTGATGCTATGATGAAAATGTTTGCCTTATCCCAACGCTACATGTAATTGGATGATGTAGTCAGAGAATCAACATTTGCAAAAGAACATTCTGGCTTATGCCTCACTATGAGCATGAAGATCCCCCTGGCTTAGCACAATGTAAATATCATCACTTGGCCCAATCACTCGTGGGGAGCTTCCTGAGTAGTTCCTGCTCTGTTCACACTTTGGATCAATCCGCCTTCCTGTGGACAATGTACTGAAGGGAAGAAAATAAGTTGGGTTGAAAATAATACAAAATAAATTTACATTAATGAACAAAACCCCAAAGAAACAAACACCACAAAGGCTGTGTCTGAATCTACAACATCTAAAAGACAAACATGTTCACACAAAAAGGCCCATCGTCCCATCAGACTACAAAGACTCAGTACTGACTACTGAAGTTTCTCTGTAAGTCATTTTCTTTAAGTATTTTTTGAAAACTGTATACAGTGTTTTAGTAACTAAACTCGGGATGACTCTGTGTCTGAGCATTCCTGAAAAGGTCTGGAACTGAAGACCAGACATTTACGTCCGCCTCACACTGTGCATCTCCAGCTGTGTGGAGGTGAGAGAGAGAGATGGGTCTGAACTTCTCTCACAGCTCTCTCTGTTTGTCACAGCTTTTTCTGTCATGTTTATGTGCATAACCAAGTGCAACACTTTGAATGTCCTCGGGGAGAGAAAGACTGAAAATCTGCTCTGTTATCTGTGTATTTGTACTAAATCACACTGGATGACTGCCGGCCTCCAGTGTGGCTGTTCAGAACACCTATAAACACACTGTACAAATCACATCTACCCATATAACCTTGCTCTTACAGTGCTTTACATCAAGCTGTTATGTGTTCCCTTTTAAGAATAGTGTGACTGTGTAGTACAAGCACTGAATGTGAAAGTGTACAAACCTGGGTGCGTTGTTGCTGCTTCTTTGTACACCGACTGATGCAACACATGTTTAAATATCGAGTTTAAAAATACATTTAAAACTGAGACGGAGAAAAAGTCATACTCAGCATATCCAACACTTTTTTCTTTGATCAGACTACACATACAAACAGATGTTCTACTTCTTAGCCCTTTGGTAGAGCAAGATTAAAAACACGATTTCTACTAAAAGCTGTCTCAGATTTGACCTGGTTGAACCATCCAGTGGTTAATTCATCTTAAATGTTTGTCAGTGTTTTTTTCTGATTACTCCTGCTAAAACGTTTTCCAAAGAGAAAAAGTATCATGTTCCAATGGTTTGATCACCTCCATACAAAATACCACACATAAACTGTGGTGCTTTTTCTGCAACGCACACAGATACACAAGTGTGATCTTTATCTACAAACTGCATCTTGTTGAACTTTGTTATCTTCATGACCTTTTGCTGAGTTATTCCTTCATTAATACACTGTAACTTGAAAGTTCACTTTGACTGATAATGTAAGATTAGCATGATGAAATCATTGCTTTTGTTTTTGGTGCTTAAAGAAGCAGAGAAAGTGCATAAATAAAGCATTTTCATCTGACCTTTGGTTGATTTATTATTTGATTAATGCACCACATCGAGGACAAATCTCTTGGAATGTTTAAGTTCACTTTTTCTGTATGCATAAACAAAACAATTAGTTTTCTACTTCGAGATCATTGAAGTATTCAGGAGCTGAAAAGGTCTCAGAGGCAGAATTGGTCATCTTATAAGTTATCATAGTATGATGGTGGGAACATGTGAGGTTTCATGTTCTTCCTTTTATTCCTGTGATTCCTTAAAGACACACACTGTTACACACAGACGGCTACCTGAGCCTCCTGTGGGATCTGCAGGGCGTCGATGTGGTCAGCCAGGTACGCAGTGAGGTGTCGGTCGGTGTTGGCGAGCGAGTCTTGCATCTGCCTCAGAGTCTTGTCATTCTCCTGGGCCCACTGGACGCTCTTCTCCAGCTCCTTCCGCCTGAGTGCCGCCTGAGGAAACAGCAGACACATCAATAAGACTATGAATATGAGGAACGGCTGAGGGGGAACACCTAGGCTATGTTTACATGAATTCTTAAATTCAGTTTTCCAGCTCGAGTATAAAAGTAATATCCCACAAACAAAAGCTTGAAAATCTCTTCCCCCTGAGATTTAGATTAGATGCATGTTTAAAAGGTCCTCAGGGGGAGCTTTGGATATTTCATTCACATATTTACACCTGTTATCTTGTTTACTGCTGCATTTTACACCCAGTGTATAAAAAGCCTCTGCAGAATTACATCACTACCTCTGCACACACAGCCTACTACACTTCAGAGGCTGAAATTAAGCCAAGAGATGAGTCAAAAATGGGACTGTGACTCATGCAAAACCCAGAAGCAGACAGGTGTTTGGTGTCTTCATTCTGCTCGTACACTGCCTGCTGCTGCGAATAGTCACTGGAGCCTTTTCAAAAATGTAACTGCATGTTTGTGGTGTGTATTTTGTGTCCTCAGGAAGAGTTATGGCCACACACAGAGGACGGAAAATGCAATATTTAAAAAACCAAAAGTTATGATTTTACATCCATGTGTTGGATAATTAAATTAGTGGAGAGGAATAAAATCTCTTGAAGCAAACAAAACTTTTTAACATGGTTGGTAATTAGGAGGTTTGCACATTTTACCTTGTACAAGAGCCAAACAAATATCCCATTTTTCTCTTAAGCTTGCTGAAAATCTACAGCTAACTTAGGCTTTCAAAAATGACTCTATATAAGTTATCAATCTTCTGGATCATGGTCTTGTTTGCGTTTGGAGGTCATGAAGAGGAAACAGATTTAATTTTAGTCTGCATCATAACCAGCCTACAACTCCTTAGAAAGGCTTTAATGGATTTAAAGTTGCCTTTAAACTAAAACAAAGCACAAACACAACACTGAACTACACGTACATAAACTACATCTTCCACACACACAGACACACACACACACACACACACACACACACACACACACACACACATACCCCTTTGTCCCCCTGAACCCTCTTGAAGGCTGGACTCCGGGGTTTTTCTCTCATGATGTCTCGGAGAGAACGACCACATCAACAACAACAACAACACCGTTAACCTCAGACGCTGGTTGACAACGAAGAGCCTGGCAACTACTGAAGTGTCTCCTTTCTCTCTTTCCTCTTCCTACAGGATTAACTTACAAACAGACCAATTAGTTACGTCACACACCTGTGTGAGCCCCGTGTGTGTGAGTGCGAGACGGAGAGTGAGAGTGTACATGTGCTTACAGGTGAGCATGCTGATCCCATACAGAAGGATAATGACTCTAAGTATAGCCCTGAGCCTGCCTAACTCGTGTCACACACAGCGCTCCTAATGAGAGCAGGGAATGTATCGTTACGTTTTGTCTTGTGTCTTCGTTGATAATGTATGAAATGAGAACTTGAGCCGGATTAAATATTTAGACAAACATTGATAACAACCTTCCCTGTGGCGATGTAATCCATTTCTCTGGCAATTGTTGCCTCATGAATACATATTCTTATTAAACACCCCGTTTTCCCTTATTACTTATTTCTCTCACACACACAGTCCCGCATGCAGTGATTGTGAGCTCCAGAGATAGACGATCGCTGTTTGCTTAACTGCCTCGTCTTGGAAACGCCGTGGGCAAAGCGCAGGAGGCGTCTCCGCACCGTGCTTCCTCTTATTGGTTTTCAGCCGTTACAAGAAGCCGAAATTAAAAAAGGCAAACACGCCTCTTTGATGTGAAGAAGTGCAGACGGAGAAGTGAAACAACATTTTATCTCTCCACAAGTATCAAAGAGGGACATCGATATAAAGAGATTAGAGACTTATTCCAATGTCTCTGCGTTTACTGGGACCCCTGCACTCTTTAAAACAGCTCAATCTGATGCGGGACAACTTTAACAGTCAGCTATTTGACTCTTGCACTTTTAATACTTTTCTATGGCTAAGAAGGAATTTGATAAGAAATTATTTTCTGATCTGAATGTCATCTACATTTTCATTGTAAATGCAAAGTTATGTTAATCTAAGCGGGAGAAAGGAGGCTTCACCCTGCTCCGGGTTACTTGTTCTATTCTAAATACCAACAGAGTTTCAAAAAGTAGCAGAAGTTGGCCTGGTATGTTAATTTGATGGGAATGACCTTTTATAAAAGGCACCCTGTGGAGTTCTTTTGCAAACAAACAAAAATCCTTATGGTGTAACAAATGTGTTGGCAGAATTTGGCTAAAAATGTGTTTCTCACAGCAGACATTTCTATATTTCATGGCCAGAAAACAGTTGGTACTTTGAATAATGTTAGGAATGGCTGCAGCCTCTTCAGTTGCAGAGCCCAGTTCTGGTAGCATTGTCACCATCAATATGACAGCCAGGTTTGTTAATCTTAATTTATAAGTTACAATGACAGCTGTGATATCTTTCTTTTAGAGCATATTCAGGATGCCTCATATCAAGTGTGTTATCTAGGATATGACCAGTTTTAGCCACATCAGTCTAAAACCACTCAAACTGCAGACAGAATCTGACAATTTGAGGTCATGGCATTTCTAAATGTCTCTAGAAATCTCTAGATTAAGGCTGAGAAATGACTGCTGTGAGTCTGGAGCCATCCTTGAGGTGTGACTGTGTGTTCTTCAAACAGCCTAGATCAGGTTACAAAAAGGACATTTAAAAAAAGAGAAAGGGATTCCTTCAGTGCATTTCCCTCAGGTCAAAGAAAGGGAAACACATTAAGGCAATATTTTGTTGTGTGTGCTGCTGCGGCTCCATCTGTCTTTCTGGAGAGACTCACAAACAGCGGCGTCCTGTCACCGAGCTCCTCGTCCTTTTTATGGATGACAAACAAACGGGGGCTCAGAGCCGCCCGGCATCACCTCACACGTGAACATACTGACATACGAGCCCAAATAAAGGACACCAGCTTCTGTGGTGCTATCAAACACGTACGGAGTCAACAAACATAATGACACAAAAGAACAGATACACACACAGACACACACTCTCAGATGGGTAGACAAACAAAAGGAGGCTTATCAGGCTGCAAGGAGAACATTAATCTGGTTCCATTGTGACGGAGGATCAACCCAGCAGGCAATGAGTGTGTGTCTATGAGTGTTTGTGTGTCTACTGTAGTGTGTCACTGAGGATCAACACAAGAGGCTGAGGATGTATCGCTGCCATTGACGAGGGCTGATGACGGCCAGAAGCAGGGCAAGAGAGATATTTGGAGTGGAAGAGGAGAATGAGGAGGAGAATGAGGAGGAGGAGGGGGCTAACGGGAGGTGGAGAGGGCACAGAGGTGGAGAAAATGGACGAGAAATTGGCAATGAAAAGGCAGAAGAAGCAATAGAAGAAGGGGAAGGAAGATGATAGAATAGAGGAGAAAGGAAGATGATAAATAAATAGAAGTGAGGGGAATGTGTGATTAATGCAGGTAGGGGAGAATGAGAGAAATGGATAGGGAAGAGCAAATGGAAAAACGTACAAAGAGCAAGAAAAGAGGGCTCCAAATAAGACTTGCTTCACGATTGATTCATTGAAATATTAGTCCAGTAACTGATCAATTTTTCATCTTTAAAATGCTGGAAAATAGGCACAAGTCGACACAGCCAAAAGCCATTTGGTTCACTGTTATAAAAGATACAAATAGAAGAAGTACTTTTTCCAAAAACCTTCTTGTTTTTATACTAAAAAAATCAGAAAGCAAAGAGGTGGAGGAGAAAATACAGAACTACAATAGTTATTCATTTCGAGGTAATAAGTCTTTAGTTTTTATTGGAATCATTTCCATCTTGTTGTAGCTCAATCTTCCTCTAAATTGATATTCTAAGGAGGCAAACGGCTCATTGTTCTCCCGTACGTCAGGCTTACAATAAGCAACCAGTTATGCATCCAGCCTTTATATTTCCATGTTATGTCACTTTCTATGTTTCTGTGAGTGCACTTTTACATTTATTCATGTGGCATTTTGTTCACAGCGATGCACAAATGAGCTACAATCGAAGCCACAGTGCATCAAGGTGCCTAATCAAAGTAAATGCTTCGTTTCAAAGAGCACGTGTTACAGGGAGCACGCATCTGCATGTTCACACAGACAGGAAATGAGAAGGGAGCGAGAGCATGTTGGGAAATGAGGATTTCTCAGAAGTATTAAGACCTCGTGGGATTCCGCAGAACAAAGATGCTGGGCAGAGTGACAGAGGAGGAGTTTGGATTAAGACCCCCTGATTTACTGAAACAGTAGGACCAGTTAGCGTTAATTAGCTGGGCGCATTGAGCAAAAAACAAGAGGGTTTATAAACCTGCTTGTAGGACTTCTGTGAGATTGACTTGTGATACATAAAATTCATTTTTATTTGGTAGAGCAACTGCTTCTATGTTTGCTGTTTTGCAGTAACCACAACCCGTGCTGTGTGAAAAGCTTTTGTTTGCCATTCAAAACAGCATCAAAAAGCAACAGATTTCCAGCTTTAGCGACTGAAAAGAGGGTCATACATTTATGATCAAAGACTTTAGAGTGACTTTCGCTTCAACCCATGTTTAAGAACCAAAACATCAGAACACAACATGAAATGTCACAGTTTACAGAGGGTGAACCAGCCCAACCCCTCAGATAGAAATGTTCACTTTAAACTCCGACATGTCTCTGGTGGCCTGTGTGTTTTCTTTTTCCATCCTGCGGTTTACAATGTTTGAAGCGTACCACCTTGCATGCCTTAAACACTGACATTGTAAGCTCTCTTTGCGCAGCACTTTCTAGATGATGGTTATTGTGTAAGGGGGACAAAGTGCAAGAAACAACACAAAACCAATAGGGAACAATACCAAGTAGAGTGACACTAGCTGTCTTTGACTGAAGCCAGAATGCTTTGTGGAAGATCTGCAGAGCTTTTTCACTACATGCTGGATGTTACAGTTGTCAGGTTGAGGAATGAGGGGCACTCTCAGTCAGGTGCAACAGGGATGAACACAAACCATTTTCTGATGTTGTATATATTAGGGAAGGAGGCATGACTTGTGTTGGTCATCAATCAGAAGACTCAGATGTCTCTGTACACTTGTGAAAAGGGTGTAGAGAAGCTGATCCTGATTCTTAGCTATTCAACCAACATACATGTGTTCAATCCACATTTGGGAATATGGAAACAAGCTGCACCCTTGACAAAATACATGCAGTATTATTCTGCATCATATGAGTGGACTTAGCAACTTACCCTGGCAAACAGTTCATCCCATCTTGTGTTGAAGGCATCCAGTTTCTGCTGAATCAGCTCATCCAGAACGCCTCCGTCCATCAGCGTCTGCGCCAGCTCGCGGATCTGGTTCCTGTTGTCCTCTGGGTGCCGCAAAAGAACCTCAAGACCCTGTACACACAAGCAAAATATCATCAATCACTCTTTAATTTCAGTTCAAAATAGCTTCAGATGATGCCTCTTGTGGTCGTGATATTATATCACGACCACATATATATATAGTTAATATTGTGAGTCATGATCATGTAGGAGAAGCAAATTGAAAATTATGCAGCATTAGAGTGTTAAGTGATGACATGTAGGGGTTAAGATAAGTCAATTAGTCCTTGTTTGTCTGACGTTGGTACTTAACAGCTTTTCACACATTCAGAAACCCACAGAAGGTCTGTGTGGTTGGCGTCGGTGGAGCGATTAGCGTAGTAAAACTCAGCTGAGTAGGCAGTGATTACCATTTTTGCTGTAACATACCAACATTGAAACAACATGAAAGACGGCATCCTGTACAGGAGGCTTTAAGCTTTCTTCATTATTAAACCCCTGCATGTAACATCTAAGGCAACCTGCACAAGTACAGTTTGGAATTAACAAACAAGCCTCCCTGTATTTTATCATAAACACTAGTAAACCTCAAAGTCTCTAATTGAACAATTCAGTTTAAGTTTTAATGGCCTCACTTTTAAAAAAAACTTTGTTCTGCATATCAGCATCAGAAAGGTCTTATCTCTCAGTCCACTATGTATTTCCTATAAATGGCAGAAACATCTTCTCTAACCTTATTGAACAAGTAAATATGGTAAAAAGCAAGAGGTGTTGCCTTGCTAAGGACATACTAATCAATAGACATTATTGAGCTATTTGCAGGATCCTACCACACCCTCTGCATGTGTCTATAGTTGCTCTATCTGCTTCTGCTTTTTTACGGTCTTGTGTGAAATAAAGATTCTTTCCTGTTACAAAAAGTGATTTATTCTCTTGAGTGAAATTAGCAACTATAATCAGCAACCCCCTCTTCTTCTGTGTTCAGATCATAAAAAGAGTGTTAAAACAAACTGCTCAGTGTCATCCTCCTGTAACTGTTTGTCCATGCAGCTAAAAATGGACCAGAGTCGAAGGTAAGTTTGGAACTTTGCTGCAGTCGTTATAAGTGATCTAAATATGTCCTCATATGTCCTTAGAGGAAAGTTAATTTTGTGAACACATATGTCTTTAATAACTGTAATCTCTGAGTGGCAAACCGTTTTTATCTTAAGTATATATTCCCCATCAGAAAAAACAACAACTTTGTCTTGTCTTAGCAGTGCAAAGCTTTGATGGTGAAGCAGCAGTGGGACGGGCTTTATTTTGCAGCATCAGAGACTGAACACAGCTCCAATAGGATCAGTAAACAGTAGCAGAAGGTGATATCTGTAGCTCCAACAGGAACACAGCAGAGGAACTAAGCTCGAGTCAGCTTGAACAAAAAGCTGAAGACAGAAAGAGACTTTTAGAAACAGATCTTTCTCTTGGGTCTCCAGCAGGTTACGGATCAATTTGAAGCTGGACACACGTTTTTTTTTGTTGAGTGTCCAGCTAAACTGAGCCTGTGAAAAACTTAGAACACGTCTTGATTCCTTTACATGTTTTATTTTGTCTGAAGACTTGTTGCAAACATTATTTTGCCCGAGCATGCACCCTCTTGTTCACACTCACATCCAGCGCCTCCTGCAGCTCCCCCGCTCCTCCCTGCATGTTCTCTGTCTCGTCCAGTTTCTGCTCCAGCTGGTCAAGGAAGGCGTTTTCTTGCTCCAGGTAGGAGAGCAGCTCACACCAGCACGCCCACACCTCCTGCAAAAAAAACACACACACGAGCGTGTGCAAAGTCATGAGGAGGGAAAAGCAAATGATTGCGACAAGTGACATGTTTTTTCCATACACATATTAGGCAACAGTTGCTTCTGTCTTGCTGAAGTGATTGACCTGTCCCCACAACATAAAAAAGGAAAAGCTACATCAGGAAAGCTGAACAATCTGAAAAAGTAGACTTACAACAATATCAAGTGCACAATTTGTAGTGCAACAGCTGAGGGTTTCCAGACAGTGTTGGAAACAGCGTGTATTTTATAGCATCAGGTATTTTATAAAAAGACGTTTTCAAAATGCCAAAAGCTACTACAAATATAACTCCTGGATGAAAAGTGTAGTTAAGGCTATATCTGCCTCTTATGCTCACAGGGCAGCGTCTGAATGTCAGGCCACATTTCATCTCAGACGTCGGTCAATAAACATTAAAGAGGGCACAAAAGCTGCTTTTGTGTGTGTTTAGAGTTGTGAGAGGAGAAAAATACAGATACCTCCACGCCTACATCTGGCAACAAAAGCTCAACTTTAATGCAATCGACCTCCACTGCAGACTTAAGTTTATTCTTTGTGTTTGTTATCACACAGCGACAGGAAGGATGTGTGTGCATCTCCAAAGAAAGAAAGTCGCTGTGAACATTTTCTACACCTGATTTGATGGTAAGAGAGCGTCACTGTTTTGCTATCAAGCCTGCTGGGATGTTGTTCACATGTAATCTCGTACAAATATTTAGAGCTTCATCACATCCCTCACTTATGAGTCCTGGGCTTAGTGAGAGCTGTCAGAGTTTTTTTTATTTTCAGGTATCTGAAACCTAATCTATGAAGATAGTGTTTTTTATTCATTATGACAGTTTTGTCTCGTGATATTTTCAGTTCAAACACAGTTAGAGACATTCTCTTTGAAGTCAATTACACATTTCATTGTTCTATAAGATGCTGAGGGAGCTGCCTCATTGCACAGGTCATTACCATCAGACTGGAGTTTCAGCAGTGTTTCATGACACATTAACTCAAAGCATCCAAAAGCACATTAGGGCTGTTGTATTGTGATGATCGTGGACTACACTGTCTTACAGGTAGATACTTTACCTTTGGCCTCTCTTAAGAGGGTTTCTGTGGCAGGGGTTTCCTCTTTTTTCTTTTATCATGTTTTTCATAAATATAAGTCTCATATGACATGATTTGTCATGTGAGACAAATACTTACGATATGATACAAAATTATGAAATGATACGTACAGATACAATTGGAAACAAAACTAATCATACAAAATGATGGGATGCAATTTATTCAAATTATTTCTCCGTAAACCTCCAGCTAATCCGTGAAACAACTTCTGATCATTCACATCTTTTGTATTAATCTTACAGTTTGTATGAAACAACATCTTGAATGCATGAACAGAGCCTGAAACAATCCTGCCTGGCTAACCTCAGCTCAGCTCATATACAATGTACTGTAAACACCCTCTAACAATACTCACACTCTCATCTTTACCACCAAACTCAGCATCATGCCCTCCAGGGCTGATGCATGCGAGCAGCGCAGCCTTGGATGAACACAACATATAAGAGAAAATAAAGTTCTTACCTCCAGAGTTTTACATTTCCCATCGAGCCGGCTGCACAGTCGCTGGTAGTTTGCCGTCAAGACATCCAGCTCCGACCGCAGGGCATCATGGGCGGTCGGTGGAGCCTTGGCGATGAAACTGTTGACACTGTCAGTCAGGAGTTTGACCTTCAGCTCTTTTGAGTGGACCTCTTCCTGCGCCCTCTGATAGAGAATGAGAGAAAGAAGCGTTATCAAGCAGTATTTATAGGCGTACCACTGCTAGCTTGAGTTCAGACATGTCAAACGTCCTCAGGGAGATAATAGCCCCATTAAGAGGACACCATGGTGGAAAAAAGGAATTTCTTTGCAATAGCTTTGATGTCATGGGACAAACTATGTTCAACAAAACAAACGCAGCAAACAAAGTAAAAGAAAACTTGCAGTTAAATGCAAATTCTCCCGGGGCAGTGCAAATTTCCCACAGACCCTTGATGAAAATATTTTACTCGAGGGAGGAATTAGCATTAATCCTAGGATGTCTGAAACAATATATCACTATAAACGTACAAGAGGAGAAAGGAGAGAGACTGGAGGGACAAAACAAAAGAGGAGTTTCTGCTGAGTTCAGCTGAAGGCAAACAAAAGCACACAGAAACATCCCCACAGGTAGACAGCTTACGGATAACGTCAGTACACTTGCTCCAGTACAAAGTTTCTCCAGCAGTTTATTTTACTGTGAGGCGAAAAACGTGCTTCCTCTGAGTGTACCGCCATGCAAGCAGCTCTTTGAGGCTGAACTCAGCCTGATTTGCGATGTAATTTCTTTCCTGGACATGTGTTGCAAATTAGCATTTTGCTACATACACTAAGAGCAGTGCATCTGGGATGTGTGCATGGTTAAATGTTACAGCATCAATGTCACTGTATGTTAAATAAACCAATAAAAAATACTGGAAAAAGAAGTTGGTTACCATGGGTTACTGGCTTACTCTACACCTAACTTCATCAACTGAACTTTGTTGCTCTATAATGAGCAGGAATGTCACATTAAAGGAGATTGATAATATCTGTCCAAAAATGGTAGGAAATGTAGATCTGGAGAAGGGTGGGGAAAATGCAGAATTTTCTTATATGTGAGTATGTAATTTTGTAAATGGTAAATGGACTTGTATAGAGCTTTTCTAGTTTTCTATACACAGCAGGTCACACCTACACATTCACACACAGTTGGCAGAGGCTGCTATGTAAAGTGTGCTCAGTATTAACTAATCCCATTCATACACATTCACACGCCACCAACAAAACAACAGGAGCAACTTGGGGTTCAGTGTCTTGCCCGAGGAAATAGGGCACAACCTCTGACCTTCCAGATGAGAGACGGCATACTGCCACTGAGCCAAAGTGAATTGTGGATTGTAAGAAGAGTTTAAAGGAAATGATGAACCCCTGTTTGATGACCAAATGCGACTACTGCTAAACACCTTCAGTGTGACATGTTTGTTTCATGTGGTTAGTTTGTTTTCGATCAACATTTCCAACAGCAGAAAGCGTTACATTGCTGGCTGAATAAGTGACATAGATTTGGGTTTGTTTGAAAAATATCTTAAGTGCAGTTGGTCTAGCTAGTGTACATTAACAGGCATGTCATATCAAGGGAACGAAAGAGAGAGAAAAAGAGAGGGCTTAATGGATGGAGGGATGGATGCCCAAACAAATGAATCAATGTATCTTCTGTTGACAAAGCCACCAAGTGTGAAGAGACAGAGAAACGGAGTGAACAAGTAAGCCAGCGAATCAATGAATGAAAGAGTGTAGCTAATACTTTCCCAAACGAGGAAGGGAGGGAGACGGGGAGGGGGAGATGGAGAGGGGATTAGAAGAATAAACGAGTGAGCGGGTTCACGAATGGAGTTTCCTTTAAGCTCAGAGCAGAACGAGAAGAGGAGAGAAGAGGCAGAGGAGGTGAAAGGAGTGAGGAGGAGTAGGAGGAAGGATTAGTGAGAGCAAGCAGAGTGAAATCAATTTTTAATTTTTAACTTCACTCTCAAGTAAACTTTTTATTTTTGAGGAAGGAGGGAAGAGAGAACTTCTGCCAAGGCTTTTTTGGTTGATATGAACAGCAAATGGTGCCATAAATTTACATGACAAATACTTCACATTAAAGTTATGAAAGCTGAAAAAAAGAGAAGTGCAGCAGTGAATGAGGGGATCGATACAGTTTGATACAAAATAGAGGAATAGAAGGAATGAGAGGGGAGAGAGAGAGACAAAGCTGTGAGCGAGGGAAGACGATAAAGAGAGATATAAAGGAAGAAAGAAGGAGAGCGTTTTTTTTTTTTTCAACAATGAAAGGAGAGGCAGGCAGGCAGGGGCGTTATCGACCTGGAATTAACCGGGATCAAAATGGAGCGACAGAGAAAAGAAAGAGAAAGCACATCTGCAGCAGCTGCACAGAGTGAGTCAGATGTGAGCTGTGAATATAGACTGAGATAGTGATTATCCAGATGTCAGGAAATCCAAACAGAGCACGCTCAGAGAGTGAACACAACACCACGCTGAAACTAAGACACACAGGTGATGTCACATATACTGATGTTAAATGTTCATCCCTCTAATTGAATTGCTTACCATCACAATGAACCGATGATCTCATATCAGCTCATTGTGTACTTTCTTTGTTGAATGGTAGTTGAGATTGCATAGTGTAGTTAAGTCATACATCAGAATCAGAAATACTTCATTTATTTATATATATTCATGTGCAACCTTATTGTTTTTCTCCTTCAGATCCTCTTTTCTTTATAAAACTTTGTACAACCTGCATGGCCAATACTACACTTGTCAAAATAATAAAGGGAAACTAGATGTGTGCCTCTGCCTTATTCTCTTGCTCATGCACAAACCCTCAAATCATCCACAACCTCTTACATCAGCTTAGCAAACACACCTTGAGCTCCTCCACAGCCTTGCGCAGCTCTTCAGGCGTCTTGTATGTGAAGTCCCTCTCCAGGTAGTCCTCCTCAGCCTGGTTGATCCACTCCTGCATCTCCTGCATCTCCTTCCTCAGAGCCATGGTCTTATCCAGGCCGCCTTTCAGAGCCGACTTCTTAGCGTAGGCCTGGACAGAGGTAGAACAATCATAAGCACTCAACATTATGCAGAGTCACGACGGCAGGAACACTCAGGATGAAGGTTGCACACCTGTTTGCAGACGTTCTCCCACTGTGTGTTGAGGTCGTCCAATTCTTTCTGGATGTAGACGGCAAACGGCGGCTCGGCTTCTTTCTTCAGGTACAGACCCACTTCATTGATGCCGTTCACACTGGGCTGGATGGTGTGGATGTCGTTCACCAGAGCCTGACCATTCAGAGGGCATCATAGAGGTTAAACAAGAAGAAATCAGTGTCATTATGTAAAAGTGGATCTTTAGGTCCTTGTGTTGTTTTAAACAGCATTTCACTACAACTAGCTTTGGAAGCTTTCATTCTTAATGTACTCTCTTTTCTACTGTCTCGTAGGATATTTAAATAATATTAACTCTTAAATATCTTATGAAGTTAAGGGATTTATTTACGAGCAGCAGTTTAGATATCAGGATGCATGGTTTCCTCACCGTGCACTGCTCTAACTGCTTCTCCAGAGCTTCAGAGTCTCCCAGAGCGGGCCACTCCTCATTCAGGAACACATCCACATCTGCCATCCACTTCTTCAAAGTCTTCACATCATTCTGGTGAAGAGACGAGAGGAGGTTTTTGAAAAGAAAGATATTTCCTCCAGCAGATCAGTCACAGTCTTGTATCATGTGGATGCTCAAGTGACTTATCTGTAGTACCTCAAACTGCAACAGTTTGGCCATGAGCTCCTGGATTCTCTGGGTGTTTTCTGTCAGGGTGGTGCCAAGTCGTCTCCAACGCGCCATGATGGAGTCCATCTCTGCACGATACCTGCAGAAAATTACAAAAAGCTTATTGGCTTGTGACATAAATAAAACAACAATCAACAAATCAAAATCCCACCTCCTTTGACACAACAAATAGTTAAACATTTAAGAAATCTCACTTCTGGCAAATGTCTGGTGGAGCTTTCAGGAAGACCTGCTCTACAGTTGATGTCAGGTAGTCCACTTCACTCTGATGTTCGGTCAGAGCCACCTGGAGAGCCTACAGAGGGAAGATGGAGAGAGAGAGAGAGAGAGAGAGAGAGACAGAGAGAGAGAGAGAGACAGAGAGAGAGAGAGAGAGAGAAAAAGTTGTTTTTGAATTGGAAGTTGTGCTAACAAGAAGAAATCGATATGAGTGTAAAGTGAATCTACGGTGGCTGTATGGTTATAAATGAGAGGATACATAGTGAGAAAAAATGTTCCCATTGTTCATTAATGAGACAAAAATAAATGCATAAATACATTTTAAAATAAAGCTGCTTTTTATGGAATTAGAGGAGATCCAGATGGGATTAAAGTGGGTTTGTAGTTTTTTTGGAGTGAATAAAGAAGCTTTTTACAAAAACGTGATTGTAGCTGTTTTGCATGCCTTTTTTTCAGAGGGGTGGGGGCTTTATTAGAGAGATAGAGACAGGACAGAGTGGGGAATGAATGGTGTGCAGGAAAGAAGATAAAGGTCGGATTTGATCCTAGGCTGCCCACTTTGAGGATTACTGCCTCTGTACTTTGGGCCCGGGAACTAACCACTAGACCACCAGCGCACAAACACATCTATGACTAGCCTTATTCTTACATGTTCTAAAGTCTAACTCATCTGACCCTTAATCCTGCTAACATGACTGGTTACAGTTAATGCTCACACTATGCAGACCACAACAAGCTGGATTACTTTGATGGCCTGGCAATGATTTCGGTGCCTGAGCAAAGATCTGAAGTAGTAAGGAGCACCCCCGAGTGAATACTTAAAAGAAGCAGTGAGACAGTCGATTCTGTGAACTGGGTGATGGGGGAAAGAAAAGGGCTGAAGTGTGGAAAATCTGGTTTGTCTGAAGGGAAAATGATCTGGTTATATGTAAAAAAATCATCTCTACAACAGAACCCTCTATGCTTCCCCCTCTGAATCTATAACAAGTGGATCTATTACTATGATTAAAAACAAAAGCTTGTTAGGATTTAAAAAATACAACACTACTTACTGGTGACATTTAGGTATTATACATAAAATACCTTTAAGTATAAAGTAAAGACTTTAGTTGTTAACCTTTAAGAGCGGTGTTGAGGAAACAGTCACCAAGCACTTAATGAATCAATCTCAATGCTGATTTTTCCTTTTAACTACAAGTCTCTGAAGAAATGCAGCTGAACGCAGGCCTCAGTCCTTCATAGATTTATCCTCGTTTTACACAGAAGTGAGAACGCTGAGGAGGTAGAATGAGGGATGACGAGCATGAGAGGTTATGACCTGACCGCTGTTAACATTTTGTAAAATAAAAGCCTTTTTTTCCACACTGTTTGACTCTCCTGCTCAGGATGAATTACAAGTGGAGAGGTGAGGGGGTCCCTGGTGAACTTTAGGAGAAACAGAAAGCCTTGTTCACACCGAGGTGGCTCAGAGGATTAGATTATTTTAGTTCAAGCACGGCCCTCAGACAGGACATCCGTCAGTTACCATGGATTACCCACAATCCTTCAGCTGCCACAATGAATCCAAAGCAGAGAGGCATTAGGGATGTTTTCTGATCAAAGTTCTGAGACTTCATTTTCTTTCCTGCTCCTTTTCCTTAAATCACTCTTATCTGAATCACAGTGTCTGATAAGTACCGTTTGGACCAGATTGAGATGAGTGAGCTCGCCTCACAGAGTTTCAACTGAAAGGTGACGATGTTATACGTTCCCAGGCAAAATGCTTCAACCTTTTGAACCTATGATCACATGTTATTGGACAGCCTTCCTCCAGTACGGTAACATAATAAGACAACTTATAGAGTTACAAATATGATGAGATAACAGATATATTGCTTGCTGATTGCTTATATGTGAAAGTTAAGATTGTGATTAAAATTGGACACTAAACAAGACAATCATTAGAGAGATTTATAGCCGTAAACAATCTTCTTTTAAAAAGCACCACCTTCATAAGTTTGAAATTGCATTTACAACCCTGACAATCACAACCACCCGCTGCCTCCATCCTAACCCTGACCCCCCCCCCCCCCCTCACATTGTTGCTCTAGTGCTCCTCTGTCTCTCCCACTCTCTCTCCAACCATTGACTGCAGCTGTTTTAATGTGCACATATAACATGCGATGGTTATCCATAATTCAAAGGACCAAGGTTAAATATGTAACTCTTGTTTCAATGTCTACATTTATCTATGTTTTTACTCGAAGCATCAACTTTACAAGCTGGCATTCGAAGAAGTACCCGTGGTGACAGTCAAGTAGAATACTCAATCTGACACTTTGCTTTTACAAGGCTCTTCTTAAAATTTTATGGTGCCGATTGAAAAGTACACGGTTTATAAGCTTCAATCACAGCTCTTAAATGAATGAAAGCTTCAACTGGGGAAAGCAACTCCTGAAATTTATGTGACACAAGCGCGTAGATTGTTTACTACGTTCGAACTCTGACTCTATCACAGCTGTCTTGAAGGTTTTTTAATGTCTTTGGAAAACAGACATATGCTTTAATTTGGACTCACATCAAGATAAGTCACAATAACTGGCAGTACTTAATATGACCTGCTGATTTTTTTTATTTAACAGGTCAAAGTAACAGTCGCTGCTGGCCAGCTGAACTTTCTGCACTTTATCTAGAAAAAAATGAGCGTGTTGGTGACAGGAACATAGAGGAAGTCAATAGTTTTCAGTAAGCTGTGGTACATGAGAGCAGCAATGTGTAGCTTACACAGCAGAAGTCTGAGAAGATTGTGTCTCAGCACTTTTCAAGCTGATTTGCGTGATCTATATTTCATTAAGAAATGGTCAGAACATTAAATGCAGAAACTGTTGTTATTCATTTTTGCATGTTGTTTAATGTGTTTTAAACTGAATATTTTGTGTTTTCAGCTCTCTCTCTTTTAGGCAAACCAAGACATGTGAAGCATCATTTTGGCCTTTAAAGTTAATTGCAATCTTCAATCAATTACCTCCAAAGCCCGTCCCCCTGCTTATTTGCCATAACGTCTTCATCTAAAAAATCCAAAATGAATCATGAGATGTAAGAACACCAGAATCACGGCTGGTGATTGAATGCGGCAATCAGATCTTAATCAGAATCAGCAATCAGAATGATATTAATGAGCGTCTCTTTTTAGGCTATCAGTTCTCTGAACCAATCAGAGCTGGTTTCAATATCAGCCAGCAGGTCTGTTGTTCTAACGGGGGTCAGGATTCAAACTCAGACCCCACCTGAGAGGAACCCTCATTATTTTAATGAATAAAGTAACCAGAGTGAGAGGTGGTACGGTCTTCTGGGTAAAGGAAACATACGTGTTCACGCACAAACACACACACACACACACACACACACACACACACACACGGAAGTCTCGTCTCTCCTGGTGACGAGAGGGGAAACAAAATTAATGACAGCTTATCAGTATGCAGAATGAATTCCTAATTATTATCTACAATCGACTTTAATTAATCTCAGGCTACAAGGCTTGATCTCCCTGCTATTCTATGAGACCATTATCAAGTTTAACAACACACACGCACACGCACACACGCGCACACACACACACACACACACACACACACACACACACACACACACACACACACACACACACACACACACACACACACACACACACACACACACACACACACACACACACACACACACACACACACACACACACACACTGTCCTCTGTGGTGTGACCTTGACTTGAGTTCAAAATAAAATCAACCGTGCTTTAACAACAACCAAGTATCAAAAAAAAAAAAGAGAACAAATGACCTCCATGCTTTTGACTGGATTGAAACTGACATTAAAAAAAAAGAAGCAATATTGTGTGTTTTCTGCTTTGTATTGTGTGTACTCACAGCTCAGCACTTGTGTTTATTTGCATCTGCAGGTAGATATTGTGATAAACAGAGACACTGATTTGCTCCACTGGGATTCTGCTCACCCACCTCTCATAATTGCAGAGTTGTAGACAATCACACACACACACACACACAAACAAAATAACAACAACACACAAACACACACACCAGCAGCAGACCCGCATGGCCTGCATGTTAAGCAGATAAAATTCAAGCTTTACAAACTCACAGATTTTTACTGAAATAGAAATTCTCTGTGTCTTCTTTTAGGATTTCCAAAGTTTCACATTGTGTTCGGGACGCTGCTGCTCTCAAATTGAAAAGATGCCGTTAACATCAGTGGTGCTCAACCTATTTCAGGCTAATGCCCCCAACTGTTTGTCTGAATCATAAAACAGCCCATAAAATAGAAGATAATTTCTTCTTAGAACGTTTAGTTCAAACATGATTACTGTTTTGATTAGTTTAACTGTTTGTGTTAATTATGATGTCGTATAATTGCAGTTTAAAAAGAGATTATATATTTATGTTATTTTTCTTTGTTGTCTTAAGGCGATGACACACCAAGCAGACGGCAAAGAACTATGCGGCCTCTTGTCTTGGTCAAAAAGTTGCACTAGAACAAAGAAGACCATTTTCACACCGCTGTCGCTCACCACTCGTATTATAGGTACTACTAATCGAGAATAATGTCTCATAAACCACCACTGAAGAGAGAAACCTATCATAGTACATTATGTATTTATTGATGTCTCTCTGTTTTAAAGTCACCGTTTAAAGAGGATTTCATCAGCATCTTGTTTCTTAGGTAGACATATCTTAAAGAGGATGTTACATGCTCCTTTAATCCATCATTTACTATCAACAGATGGTTGAAAATGACCTTTTCTATTTCAATGAACACTTCTTTTACGTTACTGATTTGTTCTACTGGGATTTTATGTTTACAGCAGTGATTTGGGGAAGTCCCCCGATGTATCAGATTCACACAATTTCCTCAGAGGGTAGTGGGTATGAATCAGACCCTTACTTAATGGGGCATTTCATCTATTTTCTCTCCCGTCTTTATCCTCTGTCTGTTACCTCAAAGAGCAGCAAAAAAAGCAGCTTTTAAAAGAGTGCTGCTTTGGCAGTTTGGCATCGCCGACGGCAATATAACTTTACAACTCGCTGTAAAAACTGATTACAGTGTTATACAGCCCCACAGGATTGTAGAGCCACATCCATTTTGGCTTTTTATGGGAATTTGTAAACAGATCTGAGCAGCAGTGTTGTCGAGAGCATACACAGTGATTCAGCGCAAAGCCACCTCAAGCTGAATCACAGCTTACTCCAAGTGGATGATGGGATTATAGTTACCCACATTAGAGCATAATGAACTGTGATTCACACCAGATCGTGAGCTACCGATACACAAACCACCAACATTACTGTTCAGTACACAGCTCTGGACTGATCAGCTTTGACAGTCCTACGGCCTTTGAAACAATCAGAAAATTGTTAGAACTGTTGATTCTGTGTGTGTGTGTGTGTGTGTGTGTGTGTGTGTGTGTGTTCATACCTGAACGTCCTTCAGTCTCTGTTCCATAATAGGATACTCTGTAACAGCCGTGGATGGGATGGCCAGCTTGGCCTCGCACTGTTGTAACCATGCCAACAGGGCTGATATGGTTTCTTTATAACGAGCCGGGGGCAAGCTCTCCAAAACTAGAGACAGACAGGGAGAGACAGAAACAGACGTCAGAGGGGCTGTCAGGGGATCTGTGCTGTTGTAAGACTTCAAACCCCCCAAAAAAAGATAAAACACAGAATTACACTTTATTTTAAGTTAAATAAAATCTATTCTAAAAATACATTGTGTGAAATATAAATGATCTATCCCCTAGTGGCAGTGGTAGTAAGTCTGACTGAACAAAATCTGCTAAGCTGACCTGAAGTGACTGCAGAAGCGAAAAGAGTTTCAAAAGGAAAGCCAGAAAAGTCAAAACACACCATTCATATTACTGTTGCATTACCTTCAGAGAAATCTTTTTCTGTATGCCCTCAGCTGCACTTGAATGAGACACTGGAATCAGTCAGTAAGTGTCTGCACATATGCATATATGTGTGAGTAGTAGTGTGAGCAGCTGAATATGTGCTGGGTTTCTCACCCTAGGCGTGGGTTGAGAAAAGCACAGTGTGTGGCACGAGGGAAGAAGCTGTCTGAGTGAGTGAAGAAGTTTGTCTGTTTGGCTGTCAGCATCTTTTCTTCTCCCTGCAACTTCATTTCCTTTTCTCCTTCTCTTCCCACTCTCTGCATCTGTCTCTCAAGAAGTCCCCCAACCCCCTGGGTCATTTTTTCACTGGCGATATTTTTTGTTTCCTCATTTCCTTCCATCACTCCCTCCCTCATTGATATAAATAGTTATGTGCTCTTCTTTTCGTCACTGCATCTGTGTGAGTTGTTCTTGTCTTGCCGGCTGCAGCTTTTCAATCTCATTAAGTCTCATTGTGGATGTTTTCACTACAGAGAGCGTCTTCACACACAAACGAAGTGAGAGTAGCACTAGAGATTAAACTAAGTGACGCGCTGACACACTCCCTTGCTGCTCACCATGTAGACAGGTGGAAAGGTGTAACCACATGGGTGCACATCGAGTGTTTGTTCACACAACAGTATGAGTCACTCAACTTGTAAACCACATGTTAAATTGGCGTAGTGTAATATGAGCATCATGGGCAGAATGACAAAGCTGTTAAGGGTATTTTAATTAGATTCTCCTTGATTCATGTATTATATTTATTCTCCTGGAGAAGCAGCTGTATGTAATATTTAGGGGGTGTCCCAAGGGTTAGCCAGGGGTGGCATGGGCCCCCCTTGAGATCTTATTAGCCACCCTGGTGCCACCCCAAAATCCTTCCCTATTATTATCTATTTGCCTTGCCTGAGGTGAGACTTATATTGAAATCCACCATTCAGGCTGTGTTGCAACATCATAGTTTTCAGTGAGCAGATGTCTGTTTGCAATTTTTAAATACTTTAAATTGTGACTTTAGACATACATTGTTTTGAGTCCTTGAAGATTTAAGCTAAGAAGATGTTTATGTTGCCAGTATCCTGTGTTACTTCAAAGTCGATGTGATTAGTGCAGACAGAAGGGGTAAATAAACGCTCTTTATTCAGACCTTCAGACCACCCCTGCACAAGTCATACTGGGCCCCCCAGTCTAAAAAGTATGGACACGCCCCTGTATATATTCCTCAAGACTTAATTTCTGTATTACTGCACACTGTATGACTTTGTAGCCAATGACAACTGTAAGAGAAGTTTTTCAGAGTGAATCAAGATCTTAATAATATTAAATGTACATTTCCATTAACATGTAAATATTCTGAAAAGACTTCCAGTTGCAGTCCATGAATGATGATGCCTTCCTTTGTGTGGTGTGACTAAAGAAGGTGTCATGAAAATGTGTGCAGCTGTTGCTCATTCTGAATATTTAAATGCTCATGAATGTCAGGTACATCTGGACTTTGGCCTCACACTGAAAAATATATTAGATGTCAGTGTAAAATCTAAGATAATGATGCCTTACAGATCTCCATATGTAAATGATCTTGTTTCTTGCCCACTCTCCACAGACTACAGACATCACTGTGGGCATTATTCAGGACTGAAGCGGGCACAGATTCAGACTCTCACCCAGAGGATATGTTAACTAGTTAGATGTTTGTTACATTGAGGTCATTCAGTTAAAAAGCAGTCTTTCCTACTATATTATTCTGCAACAGACTGTTATGAGTCAGTGAATGGTTTCAATATGTTTGACTTATTATGAAGCTCAGCCTGGAATATAAAATAATATCTCTGATATCAGCCATGCTGGATGGTAAGTGTTGTTTTCTGCCAGAATGATTTATTAAACAACCTTATACAATACGTCAAGCTGTGCCGTATCAAACACACAGATGCTCTGTGGTTGTAATTGGCATGCAGACGATATGGAAACATTCCTATTTTCAGCCGCACATCTACCCACACTGAGAGACGCTGCTGTAGGCTGCAGATGTGTTTGCAACATCTCAACACATTTGTTCTGCTTTTCAACAACCACAACAAGTGTGTCTCTGCTGAATGTTGGTTTTCTGTGGGTAGAGACATTTGTTACTCCTGGTCTGTCTGAAGCAGTGTGTGGGCTACAGCAGGCTGTCAAGGCTGACTGTCAGCAGCTGGAAACTGTCGCTTCTATCCTCCTAAGAGCAGGATTAAGACCAAGCTCAGGAACTCCATTAAAATATGGAAGAAATTGTAAACAGATTTTTTTTTCTTTTTATACAATAACTGCAAATGCACTATTTGATGGACTGTGTTGTTGATGACCTGACATGATAATAGCACAATATTAAAGCCAATCAAATCAAGATTGTGCAGCTTATAACGACAATAGTGATAAAGCAGACGCAGAAGACATTTATTTGCTTAATGAAGAAATGCCAGGATTTCTTCATTATAATTATCTTTTTATATGTTAATGGATATCTAATTAAAATATAATCCACGGGGCTGTTCAATAATTGTAAAACAAAAAAATGCTTGGTTTGAATCGGAGTGAAGCACCGTTTCTTACATGGTAATTGAAATGTCTTTTTGATAAACCGCTCAGGCTTCTTCACACTTTTATTTTAAAAGTTATTATCATGAGTTCACTGTTTAACATCTCCAGGGCAGCAGGTCTGGAAGTGTCTGCTGGCATCTGGCATCCAAAGACGGAGGGGAAAAGGCAGATACATGGTATTAAACTTGATGTATCAGTTAACACTGGATCTAGTTACGTCTGCTGAAATGACTCAAACTAATTCGATGCTGAATTCTTCACTGTGTTTCAGTCTTATTTCAAATAATTAAAGGTTGACTGTTAGTCCTATTCCTGCTTGATAATCATTGGGCAAGCAGCTAAAGGAAGCAGGTAAAAAGAATATTCTTCTGTTGTAAATGTAAGTGGGTCTGAACAAGCTCTTGCCAAAATATGTTGCTCTTGGTGAGCTGAATGTAAGCCAAGAGAGCTTAAAGGCTTGGTTAAAAATGTCTGTGTCTTTCTTTTAAAATAAGCTAGAGAGGGATTTGTATTTGATATTATTTAAAGACAATCACACTGACATACCACTGTTGAACACATTAGCTTGAAAGATGATGGAGTACTTGAGGTATAACCATGGTCAGTCATAATCATTGTCTCTATAAACAGGTTAGCGTGTTACCGACCATCCTGTGAGCAACCTCCAATTCAGCAAACCCGGCTGGCCTCTCCAAAAGGAGAAACATTTGAACCCTTTGCATAACTGTCTGCGTGTTAGCCTTCACTGTGGATCAGTTCAAAGCACTCAAGCTAATGAGGTATGATTTCTGTCTTCTTTATTTTGGACTCTCCAGCTTTTTTATTCCTTTAAAGTTCAGAGCCGTCAAGACAGTTTTTATTTTCACCAAAGCCAAACTGTTCATGAAAGTTATGTGCAGATTTACTTCACATGCCTTTGACATGAACTGATCTGGCATTGAAGTTGGTTGTTTTAAATGTTTAAAGAGTTCATTTTTTTATTGACTTGCAGATGGTTTGCGATGATATTGAAGCATTGGTGAGCTTTCAGTCAAGCTGATTCGGTGTCATAAATATTCAGAAAGATGTCTAAATCTACTGATATAACCCCTATGCTTAGGAAACTTAAAACTGTTTAAAAAGTAAATGCATTAATGCAGTACTTGCCCTTATAAACTTCAAACATCAACAGGTGAAATTGAGGGCATGTAAACAAAGCGAGGGGTGACGAGGTGCAGTACTAAAGGTCTGCCCTTTTGTTCAGCACTAAACTGCAGGATTAAGTGTCTGCAGTGGATCAGCATCTCTCCTCTCTCACCCAGATGCAGCTGTCTCTCTCTCGCCCTCAGATCCTCCAGGACTTGGTGGTAGTGCTCTTTGAAGGCGACGATGTCAGCGTCTAGGAAGGCTGATTGGTCCTCCTCTCCTTCCTTCTCCTGCTTCAGCTCCTCAAGCTGCTTCTCCAGGAGCTCCACCTGAGGCTGCAGGGCAGCCAGGCGAGCCACTTCCTCCTGCAGGGACAAGGAGGGGGAGAAATGGTCGTATGTTTGATTAAGAAGGAGAGGTGAGGGGTCAACACAGACTAACTCCTCTGTTTCTACGATGGAGAATTTAGGGGGGGGAAACACTATTCCATATGTTCCTCCTAGTTCAATAAAAACTGGTCTGTGTTAAAGAATTGTGTTCATTCACTCGGCCCGCCATATGCTCATTCAGTTCTATTTCACAGAAAAGTTTAAATACACTCCCAACTGTTAATGAGGAGGAAATCAAGCAGGAAATTGGAACAGCTCAGCAAAAGTGAAACTGAGCTTTGAAACAATTTCTCATGATCTTTAAAACGTACAGAGAGAAGAGAGATAGATGAGTTCTTTATCAGCATAGGAAGAGGAGAAGAACCTTGTGTCTCAGAAAAATATGTTTATATCATTTTTTTTACATTTGGTTTGTGTTCACCAGCCTGGTAAAAAGTAAAAGTTTGCATGTCTTTTGATGGAAACTTTCATGTACCGTAATTTTTGTGTAATACAATGATCCAATGGTTGGTGCAAATAATAATCTAGCCTCAGAACAGATTTCCTTGCTAAATTGACTCAATGTGACACTTCTTCATGACTCCTCATGGTAGAGCTGAAGCCATGAAGGAGGGGGGTGTGGACAGAAGTTAATTGGCCTAAGAAAAAGTTGACATCAGGTTGAAAGAAGAAGGATGACGCAGCTGCTTAATGTCTGACAGCAGTAAAAAGAAGTTAAGCGTGATACGAGATGAAACTGACCCCTAATAGAAAATAATACAATTATTAATCCAGCACATGACATTGTGAGGAGCATTTTAATCAGATACCAGGATGGATCATTTAATAATTCTCTTGCGCTATATAAAGTATCAGAATCCCTGTATTATGATATTAATGTTATCATGAGCCACATATTGTGTCAAGTATCGTATCATGATTTACTCTGTGATTCCTAACCCTACTGAACACACAGAATGTAAGTTGACAGATGTAAATGTTGAAGTGCTTTATTAGAAAACATGTTGTCTTGATATCAGGTGAATTCTGTCAAACATCACAGGTAAAGGTAAGGTTAGAGCTTTATCTTTCTGCTGACGGACGAATGTTTGTGATTAAACCTGATTTAATCCACTATAATCATGCAGCTGAAGACGGAGATAACTTTGCCACAGAGTGGAGGTAAAACTGGCATTAGGAGACTTAGAAGGTTGGCGTGATTAAAAAGAATAAGCTTTGTGGGTCGTATGGATACCAGCCAGGTAAACAACTCCTATCACCGTGCTTCATCAGAGCTACAAAGTGTTTTCTGTCAGATCAGTCAAGTTGACGATCTCCTTTGAGGTCTATGAAGTCAAACGTCTGATTTCTGCCTGAGCATAGAGAGGAGAAAGTGCTTGTCTTTATACTAGCTCATGAATACAACTTTGGGTAACACTTTATGGAAAGGACTGTATATACATGTATGAAGCACCTAATCATGCCTTATTTTACTGTTATACTTTCTCAGTATGTGACCTAAAATGTGGTATTATTATTATCATATATTATCACGATTGTTTGCAAATCACATTGAAATCAAAACACATGTAAAACATCTTTATAAGTTCAAATTGGTTCGCCGTAGTCCTCTGCCAATTGTTTTGCACCAAACAACAAGTCAAATTCCTTGTATGTTTAAATGTACTTGGTAATAAAAAAATATTCTGATTCTGACTGAGGGAATAATTGTAGTTAATGGTTTTGTAGAATATGCTGGATCATGACAATTCATTCATTAATGATGGTTTGGAAGAGGTAAAAAACAAAAACTACAGACTGTCACCAGACTTATCCTTCAAACCGTAAGTAATTCAAGTGGAGCCTGGTGGAAAATGAGGAGGATCAGTCCAGGATTGAGCAGGTACGGCAGGTTAATATTCACTGAACCATCCTGAGGTTAAAGCTTTGACTGCAGCTCAGTCTTATCCCCCTGTAACAGAGTGTGAGTTAACACTGTAGCCTAAAGCCAAGTGACACGCTCCTTATTCATGAGTAATGTTAGAAAACACAGGCATTTAGAAGCTAGACAGAATATATTTTCATAAACTAACAGTCGGCAGCACGATTTGCCGGCGGGAAGGTCGTTTTAAAGTTTCAGTTAATATTTTATTTTCTCCGAAGCCTTTCCTGTTTAATATAAAGAAAGGATCTCAGAAAGTATTTCTGTGTGGTATCAAGTGTGCATTTTAAATCTGTGTGTATGATTCGGTGAGGGAAAATGTGTGGGCGCTCTTCTCAGGGAAAACCTTGTTTGTGTGAATTTGTGTGCAGCCGAAGCTCGACGTTTCTTCGAAAGACAATCTAATTTCACTTTTCTTCCATCTCCTTTTCTCCCAGCTTTATCTGACAATCTCTCTCTCTCCTTTCTGATTTATTCTAATTTTTGGTTTTATTTGGATGCTGAACTCCCCCCTTTTCTCTCCGTCTTCTCTTCTCCAAAGTCTGGAGCATTTACTTGTCTCTTCACTGTCTCTCTTTTCTTGTGTCCTTCCTTTTACTTTAATTATACCTTCCTTTCTCTCGTCTCGCTTTTCAGAAGTTTGTTTATCTAAAGCCTGCTGTCACTTCTCTTCTCCTGCTGTTACGATGTTATCGAAGTGAACCTGTCTCTATGTGTGTGTTTTTCTGCTGATCAATACCCCGCCCACTCATTCAGAGATCGACTGGTTAAAAGTAGGGGTTTTCAAAATCTGGAATTGCTGGAACACCTTCATCTCTCCCCCCAAATTGCCAAATTGTTACCTTTAAAAAGGTCCATCAACCATTGCACCACAGGACAGTCACACAGCTCAACACATATAAAGAATGAAATACTTACAGATAATTGCTGTGACAAACAGATGCATGAAAGAGACAGAAATTCAGACAGGCTGAATACATGACAAACAGTACGTGAAGGAAATGAAACTAAATAGACCTCACCACGATTGGATTTCCACAAAAAGAGGAGAACTCAATCAAATGTTGCATCTATTTACAAAAAGAATCAAAACTGCATCTTCTCGCTGACACTCACCCGACAGCGGTCCAGCTGTACTTTGAGCGGTTCTGGTTCAGACGCTGGAGGCGCCTGGACTTTGAGCCAGTTCTCACTGTTGTCCACAGCCTGCTCACACTGCTCGTACAAGCTGTAGAAAGCCAACACCTGCAGGACACACACACGTAAAAAAAACATCACATTTTGAGTAAAGGTGAAGGTTCTTTTGGTACCATGAGACAAACAAACACCCACGCAACATATGTCTTGTTTCACAGACTTCTTCCGTTACTGGAGTAGAGCCGAGTAAGGCAGAAAGACCGAGCCCATTCAAAGCTGTGATAACCTGAGAGTGAGTCATGTCACGTTGAGATTCTCTCTCTGTACCTGCAAAGCAATTTTCTGGCTATACATTTTAACAGGGCTGGCTAGAGGCTCACTTCATGCTTTTTGACATGCCTTTTAGACACCTTACAGTTTTCATTCATTTTCCGACATGAAAAACACTAAAGAAAGTAACGGTTGGGAAATTACTTTTTACGTTAGTTAACATTCTCAAACTATTTTCCCCAACAAAACATGAAAGCATGACTCATATCTGATAGGTTCAAGCAGACAGGGGAAATGTTCTGTATAATTACAGCTAGCTGCAGATTCCACAAACACTTTTGCTGGTTGAAATTCCTCATGGTCCTGCATATTTTGCCAAAAGAAACAGTAGAGGCTCAAATGATTCACTTAAAGAAGCGGTGAAGGTGGTAATCAGATCTTCTGCTTAGATAAAACACCATAATGAAAAAATATAGATTTTTATCACAAATTTACAATGCCATTGACTCATGAGCATCATCAACACCACAGCTGCTAATTTCAACAACATTTTGTATTTAGTTTACTTCTGTGACACTGCAAAGTAACAGGCAGATACATGGATGCATTTACCTTTGCCTGGAAAGCCAGCCATGCCAGCCTGTCTGCCAACAGGGCACAGAATCCCACCCAGCGCTGGTTCAGCTGCTCGGCTGCCTGGGCAATGTCATCAGCACGGCTCCCCTCTGCAGGGGGAGAGAGAAGGACGATGTCTTACACACACACACACAGTAATGAACGCATCACAGTTCACACCATATGACTTGTCTCTCTGTAGGGGACAGACACAAATACAAACAAAATCTGGCGAATGTCACCTGTTGGAGAGGTAAAGTAATTATTCAAATTCTGCACAAAATACAAAATCCAGAAACGGTTGATTCACCAGTCCACTCAACATGAACACACACAAACAAACACCTTTCTAAGCAGTCATGCACAATGCAAACTGACCCTTTTTTTTATCCAAATGGGTGATTTAAAGAAGAGTCCAGTGCCTAGAAAATGAAAACCTGCACCTGTTTGCGTCAGCTTCCTGACTTTCTCTTAAGATTCCTTCTTCCAGTAATCGTTGCTCAATTATGTTCCATTTACATTTAAAGGTCAAGAATATGGCTGATGCTGTTCCAGGAATGCAATGTGGCATTAGCCTAATGCTATGAGAGGCATCAGGGTATTTGTTTTCTGTCTTACCAGAATCTCTCTGACTTCATTTGACTTTTTATAGAGACAAGCTAGCTCAGTAAAAGGACAGGCGGATAGCTTGATTTGCTCACTTCAAACACAAAAGAACTACAAAAATGTCAATAAGCAAGTGGCAAATGGCTCAAATAATTTTGTTGCAATAACATCTAAATTACACCAAATATTGGCATGAATGTAATGACTTGGCCCATTTTAAGAAGCTTTATACCATAATGCCATTCTCCTGTCTGTTGGGTAAATGGTCAGCAGCCAGTTAGCTTGGCTTAGCATAACGACTGGAGGCAGGAGGGAATGGTTAGCCTGGCTCAGTCAAAAGCTACAAGTTCCACCAACTATTCATTACTGAATGTTGTTTGTTGAACAAGGACAGGTGGACCCAAGTGCAGAATAAACTAAAAGTATTTAATAATCAAAAAGGCCAAAGGCAAACAAAAACTTAATCGTACTGAGTTTGGGAAGAGAGCCTTCATGTACTCTGCTCCCTCTGCATGGAACAGTCTTCAAAAAACACTCAAATATTACTGTCTTTCATTTGTACTTTTCTTTATGTAGGCTGCTGTATGTTATTTAGTTATTTAATCTGTCTTTTACTTGTGATATTGTTTTTTTCCTGAATTTCCCCTCTGGGGATCAATAAAGTACTATCCTATCCTATTACCTGACTGTATATGTGCGTTACTCTTCTTGAATAAAGCTAAACAAAAACAAAAACAAAAAAAACCGGGTGGATGTGGTCGGTTCGAGAAACGTAAATGACGCCACTTCCTTACTGAATGAATCAGAAGAAGTAGGAACAAATATCTGCCTACTGTGCACGCTTACTAAATAGTAGGTACTAACAGTATACAGCACGGATAGTACGTACTGCATACTGAAAGATTGAGTAGGTATTTGGCAATTCAGATACAGCCACTGTTAAACATCGACACACTAGAACATAGAGGGACACAAGGATTTGAAATTAAAAAATAACACAGGAAACACTGAAGACTAAACTAGGAAACACACAAGGGAAAAACCAGCAACACTAGGGAAGAACGAGACCTAAAAGATAAATACATCTAAACAAAACTAAAACAGACTGAATCGTGACACTTACAATGTTGTGGATGGTTTGGTTCGTTAAATAGTCAGGCTAGCTGTTTTAAACTGTCTCAGCATTTTGCCATGCTAAGTTATCCAACTGTTATATCATCGTTTTTCTCATCTCCCTCTCAGCAACAATGAGCTTAATTTCTCAAATGTCAAACTATTCCTTTAAATTTCCTGTTATTATATTAAAAAGATAATAACAGAAACCATGTAGCTGATCACTTTACTGACAGGCTCTATGTAAAGTTACATTGTTTTAAATGGGACGTGATATAAATTGTGACTAATTGAGTTCATTTTCCTGAATCTTGCCCAACAATGTTTGAGAGACGTTTTAAATATGAACACTTGGATGGAGTGATAATGTGTGTGTGTCACAGACTGGACAGGGAAGGCAGAACATATTGAGAGAAGAAGAAAAATATTGTATTTGGGTCATGGATTATTTCCCTTGCATGTTCTAATTCTGGTATAATTCACTTAAAGTCAATGCTCTACGTTATGAACCCTTGTGATGCATTTGTATGATTGTTTGCAAAAACAGTCTAGATACAATTTCCGTCCCTCCCCTTCACTTCCACACACACACCGAGCTCTGTTCAGTAAGTTCAGTTCTGGTATGTTTGATTTGTTGCTACAGCAGAAGCAGGAGTGAAAAAGTGAAAAGTATAAATCAAGTGTTTCTCTGCTTTCAGACCAACAACTGCACAAGGGCAGAGGAGAGGACGGACAAGAAGAAACATCTCTCTCCCTCTTTTTTTTTTTCTCCCTATCAGTCCCTCTCTCTGACAGTGTTTCTATGGAGACAAGGAGAGAGGGTGGGACAGGTGGTGGGGTTGCCATGGGGACAGACAGGGTGTGCGTGCATGTGTTTGCATGCATGTGAATGAATTTGTGTGATTGTGCGCGAGTGTGTGTGTTACCCTGCTCGACCAGGGTCTGCGCCGTGCGTGTCGCCTCCTGAAGCTTCCGGTACTTCTCCGGTCGCTCTCGCTCTATCGCCTGTGTCAGAGAGAGAGGGAGAGGGAGAGGCGGAAAGTTAAAGGACAAGAGACATCAACAGCGACAGGCAGACAGCAGGAGAATTATTATTTATTGCAAAGAAAGATTAAAACCCCTAAAAATCAATGTCCAATTCAGCCCAGTATTACTCATAGAGAATTAAAGTCCTGTAGCTTTGATCCACCTCTGATCTCATTCTGCGGCGACATTTACCACGACCTGAGCACGTCGGCTCATTTTGTGGGTAAGAAACAGAAAGGTTTGAGGGCAACAAATGGGTCACTGCTCATTTTAAAGCCTCATTTGGGATCTTTTAGTATTTGAGCAGAAGAAGGTTTGTACCAAGTTGAAAATAATAGTTCAGCCTTGTTGGAATTATGATTGCTTTGAAAAATACAAGGTCAACATAAGGAAACAAGGAAACCACTTCTACTTATGTTAAATGTCTAAACTAGTATTTCCTGTGAGTTTTCATGGAATGAATCAAAGTAAAAGAAATACAGAAGAGTCTAAGTGCTTATCCTCTGCTAAGAAAGATCAGTTAAACTTACTCAAACAATTAGGACTTCGGTTCCCTCTCCAGTAGAAATAAAAATAATAATATCCAAACACATTTTGCTTCCTCATGTTCTGAAACACTTGATTCTGTTTGTTGTATGAGCTGCTGCAGAGAAAGAAACAAGTTCAGAGAAGAATTTAAAGAATGAGCCTACGTCAAATAAACCAGTTTGTATCTATTCCCACATACACACACATCGTTTGTAACAGCAGTAGTTTTTGATCCTGCTAACAAATAGTGCTTAGAATGCATAATACATTGTTTACAGGGGCTGCAGTCTTTAGCTCGCTCGTCATGAATGATTTGATAACACATTTATAATCACTGGCTAACAGCTAAACTAGTTTGAGTATAATCTACAGTTTGAATTGTTTATCAGGAGCAACCATGCATCAGTGCTTAGTGAGTTTTCCCTGAGTGTTATACACTGAGAGGAGTTTCTAATTCAACATGAATGTATTGATGTAAGTCGATGTTTTCTATCTTTGATTTAAAGCTGTAGCAAATGGATTAGTGATGAGAACAAGGACTTAATCAAACACGTTACCCTGTGTGAGTTAAGACAGTGTTTCATATATTTATTGTAAATCTGTTTTTTGATGTTTACTAAAAAGGGATTAACCTCCTGCCAGCTGCTTGTGTGTGTTTCTGTCTGTCTGCAGCGATTGTGACGTCCTCAGGGTTCGCCTCTTTTGTCCGTCTCCTCTGCTGGCTTTGTTCTTCCTTGTTTCAGGAAGCTATGGGTGGAGTCTGACACCTTGTCAGAAAGGCAGCACACCTGGCAGGCTGGACTCTGGAGGGTATCAAGCTGAGCTGCAGGTGTTCTCACTCGCTTCCCTTGCCTTCAGACTGCCTTCATTCTTGTTTTGTATAATGTGTTTCCCACTCATACACACTTAACACTGCAAACACACCGACTTGCATACAAACTAGGACAATTTCAATCTGTATGTTTACTTTAAAGGCTTTATATGCAATTTTTTGATCCAGCAGATGTCGCCCTTGAGCAAAACAACTCGCGCTGCATTGTTGTGTTAGCATGCTAATGCTAGTGATCTTTATTATGCTCATATCTTCACACTGCATGTAAATTTACCTGAAATGAGCGTGATCTAGAAACACAGTTAAGCAGTGAGTACAGTATGTTATTCTTCTTTTCTCTAGTCCCTCAATTAAACAACTTTTATACGTGAGGGGAGGAGTCAGCCGGCCGTCCGGGCGATGTAAACAAACTGAAGATAGGACTCTGAAAACTCTGAAAACATCACAGACAGTGGGACTCGGGTGTTACACCCATTGTAGACAGTCATGACTCACAGAGTTATTTTCAGAGGATATACTTGATTTATATTACATTTAAGTGTGAAAAATCACATAGAAAGATATTAAGCAATCCTGTGGCTCACCTTCTTTCAGTCACGAATGAGCCAGGCTGTGACACTTTTCTCTCATATTAATGGAACTATTAGCATTATATTTCTTGTGCACATATATTCCTGTCATCTCATTAATATCATTCCCTTGAGCTGGATAAAACATTTGAAATACCTATTTTATTTTTTGGCTGTCTGATTCCCGATTTATGCTCATATTCCTGTTCATACTTTAGTCTTTTTAAAGCTCGACTCTCTCTCTCTCTGGCTTGTGGTACATGTGGTAGACATAAATGGAGACTGTCCAAGTTTAAACATTTATCAAAAAAGTGTATACCTATTTGATAGGTAACAACAGGTTGTTGTCATCTCTGATTGTTAGCTGCAGAAAGCAGAGGCTGGTTCAACAGCGGGCGCCATTGATCTTCCTGTTTTGTGTTTTTATCTTGTTTGATTTATCCTCCAGAGGACACATTCAGTCACTTGACATGCATTGGTAGCTGCTGTATTAAAGTTTGAAAACTCCATTATGGACACTTTGCTGAATCTCATCCCTCCATGGAGCCACATCAGCGTGTCCCGTCTGCATAATCACAGCTCACGATGCCCTCACAGGTAACGCTGCTATATGGAAGGTAAAATTCATTTCCAAACTGACTGTGGGGTGGAACCTTGTTATTTCAGCATCACAGGTCTCAGTAGATTAAGCTCCACGGGGTGCCTTTCTCTCACACTCTCACACACACACACACACACACACACACACACACACACACACGCGCGTGTACAGTGTTTTTACCTGCACTTTGTCATGCAGCTCCTGAATGCTGCCGTCCTTTCTTGACACGGAGAACTCAGGGCTCTGGAGGATGGCCTCGCCACGAGTCATGTAGCTGTGGACCTCTGTGAAGTCCACATCAAACCTGTGGACACACACGCACAAACACACATGGCAATTTTACAAACTTAACACGTATTCTTAGCTCAAGAGATAATTATAACTTCACTTTTTATTAAATACATCTTTCTTACAATGTCGTTTTCTGTTCCTGTTTCCTCAATATGATCTCACATTCAAAGTCAGATTTTGCATTATCCTCACAGGTTTTTAAAGATTTTTGGGGGCTTTATACATCTCAGAGGACAGAGTAGGAATAAACTGACATTTTGAAACATTGGCTTATATTTATAGTTTGATCTTGATACTCCAAAAGTATAAATCCAGTGTAATATTTTTTATTATCTACTATGTACTCATTGCATTCAAATTCAAAAAGCAGTCTGTCTAATGTTCAGTCATCACACTAGCTCTTGATTGGCTCCCTTCATTAAGCATCACATTGACTCCATTCAATCAGGCTGATGTGGGAAATGGCCTCATTACGGCAGAGGAGCCAGGTAGTTAAGCAAACAGGTTTCTATAACACAGAGGACGTTGTTTTCACCTCCATGTAGTAAAGATCCCTTTGACACTTATTCACATCATGAGGGGTTTTATGATAACAATAGTTTTATGAATGGTTTGAAAAACAAGCGGCTTCTAACAGCTCAATACATTTATATCATCATGACATGTATCAGCTTACATTTATCATACATGGGGATGTCCAACAATGAATATACAAACACAGCAAAATGTAAAAAAAAACATAACATACATTAGCATCCAATAATGTCGATTATTTTACTAAACTACAGTCAATACTATATTAGTGATATAAACTAATGACAGGGAGAATGTTTTCTAAAGGGGAAACTTTCTTTCCTTTCAACACAATTATAAAGTTCTGTGTTTTTGTAAAGATGATCATAACTGTGGTGGTGGGAAAGTAGTTCAACCCTTTACTTAAGAGTATTCTGGATAATTTGAATAACACCTTTTTATAGGTTGGGATATTAAAATAAATAAATAAAGAACGTTCAAAAGTGTTACAATAATAGGGATGTTTGGATGTGTTTTGTTATACTGTGAGTCTGAATACATGGATGTGTTTTTAGGTAATCTTATGAAATCTTGTCAATGAAGCTATGGAGACTGCAGGAAGAGAGGCTACTGTTAACATAGAAGGTAATGGGGATCTAAATAAATGATAAACTGATAGAGGTGTGGTTTGTCAAGTACTGTATAAAATATGAAAGTCTCTATGAAAGTGTTAATAATATAAAAGTTTTATGAGTGTCATAACTGTAAATCTATCAGCTGATTATGTTATGTTGTAATTCTTTTCAACCCAAAACTTTGTAGACAAAAGACAACAGGAAACATAAAAAAGACAACAGGATATAAAAAAAGGACAACACTTGTGATTTCAATGTGAATACTTGATTTGATTGAACGTAAAGGTGAAAAGTTCAACATTGCCCTCTGAAATGTCGAGGTGAAATGAAGCGTACATTTTCCAGGGTCCTCTTAACTGACTAACCGACTTTGAACTGCTGCATAACAGATCTACTTCTAAGGTAACTTTCTTCACGACTCACTACAAAATGCAACACGACTTTGAGAACCTCCTACTTGACTTCTATCAAAGGATTCATTTCAGGGCTCCTCTATTATTACCATCACAAACTCTCATTATCAGAATCTGTTTCATCACCTACCTGCTGAGATAAGAGAGCAGAAACGGGTGCATGTAACTGAACATTTCACACAAGTTAGAAAAAAAAATCACTTTTGATGTTTCCATACTAATTATAATTCAGAGTTGACCTTCTTAAAGTATCAAAACACACACACACACACACCTTTTCCTGAGTTCAGAATCCACCACGACTTGTCTCTTCTTCTGTGGTGGCGGTGACTCTCGGGTCTGGCGCAGGGCCGACACCTTCTCCCTCGTCGTAACCTTGGTAACGGACGTTGTGACGGAGTGGGTGAGCTCGGACTGCTGGGCCAGGCTGACAGACGACGAGAGCTGAATACACACACAAACACACACACAGACACATACACACACAAAAAAAAAGCACACAAATGAATGTAAACAAGCTGAAGGCGACAGCAGGTGTTGTACCAGTTTACAAGGATCTGTCAAAATCATACAGATCCCAAATCACCACTTTAAACACTCCCACATCTGTCTGAGTGCCTACACACACACACACGCACGCACGCACGCACGCACGCACACACAAAGTGCGGCAGTGTCCTTGAGAGGCGATGAGTCAAAGGTCAGTTGTATAAATCACAAATTATCTTCACAAAAATATACCAGCACATGAATGCAGTCAACTACAGGTATGTGTGTGTATATGTGTGTGTGTATGTGCTAAGACAGCTGTGAGATGGTTAAGTAGCAGTTTGGGATTTCTGGGAGCCAGACTTGATTGAGAAGGGAACATTTTTATGCAGGTTTATATGAAAACTTTTTTGTTTTCTTGTAATTAAAGTGTGTGTGTGTGTGTGTGTGTGTGTGTGTGTGTGTGTGTGTGTGTGTGTGTGTGTGTGTGTGTGTGTGTGTGTGTGTGTGTGTGTGTGTGTGTGTGTGTGTGTGTTAAGGTGTGTTTTTTCGCAAAGATGAGGCTGATAAAAATAAAGAAGCGAGTTCAACGACTGGGATAGCCTTGCTACCATGGAAACGTGTGTATATGTGTGCTCTGCTGAGGAGGTGGAGTGTGTGTGTCTGTGGAGGTCAATCTGCTAATTATCTGACTGATTAAAATGGACAAATAATTGAGAGGCAGAGGGAGAGAGAGAGAGAGAGAGAAAGAAGAAGACAAAGAGATCTGCATTTCATATTTCCTATACCGTAATAACCTGAAGATGTTGTCTTTTACTGCGTTTCATAAAACAGTTTGGACTTGTTGTATGAGCTTCTGAGTTCTTCCTTTTATTTCCAAATTAAAAGGACAGTGTTGGTGTTATTCTACATTTTGTTATTTTCAAGAAGACCCCAAACAGCTGTGTGCTCCACTGCTGTTGTTCTTTATATAGGTTGTCTCCAGATGAATTTGGGTTAATTTTAAACTCCATGTCAACAACAATTCAAAAAAATAGAAAAGACCAAATCTACATTAACTGAAATTTTCTTTTTATCCTTTTTAAATATGTCAACAAAGACACCAATTTAATTTAGGAGACAGTCATGTCATATTCCTTTGTTGATGAATCTAAATACTGTGGTTAAAGGATAGATCTGCTCAGACTTAGGCCTCTCAGAAAATGTTCGACCTGTATTCAATAAATTGCTTTAAGAAAACTATAGCTTTATAAAGAAAACAAAACAGCGCTCCATAGAGATGAGTTCCCTCCTTTGCACTTAGAGCACACACAGTGCTGCCTGAGAAGGCAAACTTCAGGGCATAAATGCTTCTTTTCACACCTACAATATAAATAATTCTTATAGTTTACTCAGTGCTCAGCATGAAGCGCTCCAGAGGGATAAAGAATAAAGGCAACATGACAGTGCAGTATCTTCATCAGCCAAATTCAAAAACCACGTAAGCCTTTTATCTTTATCTTATCACTTGTCAGTGAGCATGTCAGTTTAAAAAGCCCTTTTGAAAACATGGAGAGATAAAAAGGCAGAGGATTCTACTGCGTAGTTACACAAGAAGATGAGAGAACAGCGGGGGGAAGAAGTGACAATTTAACAATCCAACACTTGATCATGAAGAGTGATAATTGTATGCTGCTGCTGGTTGAAAGCACATCCATAACATCAGAGGTTTTTGCTCTAGACGATTCAAGTTTATGTCCTTATTGCCTTCTTCATCCTTCAATAATCTCCATTTTTGTGCAGCAGAGCCCTCTGACCTCTATCACCCAGACAATCCGTTGATTTCCTCTGTCCCTCAGGTCAAACACTTGCAGCTAAAGGGGCAGAGTTTCATCACAGAGGGATAAATGTGACCTCAGTGTGTCCGAAATTGAAACCAGAGCGGCTCATGTGTAGAGCTTTCAACCAAAGCAGTCGTTTGTAAAACAGTAAAGAGCACTCTGATGGTTTTATGCAGGAGAAGAAGCAGATAAGAAAAGACTCCTCTAAAGAAATCTAATTCTGGAGTGTTTAATCCACACTTCCTGCAGCAATCATTTCATCAGGATTTCCGTTTTTAACTTGTCCCTGAGTTGCAACTTCCAGCTGGTTTTCACTCTACCTAATCACAAAGTGATTAAGACCCAGGACCACAAGTAAATTAGGTAAAGTGCAATCATCTTGCTGCTAGGACAGAGACACAGTCAAGACTCTGAACTCTGAGGACCAGTGCTGACAGAGTCTCGACCTGGCCAGACCAAAGACTTGTTTGCTGATTAAATACACAAAATACATTGTGTTTACAAGTATAACTCTTACATGCTATTTTTTATGAGCATTTTAGCTCTGGCCAGAACAAAGATAATAGCACAGTTATTATCTCAGTTAATAACACAGTTATTATCTCCTTATTTTTATTTAGCACACTTCAAGCAACACAGAGGTTGTTTTTTCCGATAAGAGCTTTAATACTATAACTGTTCACCATTTATAGTTCACCCAAACACATCATTTATAAAACGGACTATGTGTGGTGTACCTGGGAGCTGCCCATCTCCAGATTCTGGATGAGGCGGTCCCAGCGCTGAGCGAAGCTGTCCAGTCTGGCCTCCAGTTTGCTGGCCACCTCTTTGTTCTTGACGCTGGACAGCAGGTCCTGACTCATGGAGCACAGCTTGTCCATGGTGGGGCGCTTCAACTCCAGGTCTGCCTTCACCGTCTAGAAGAACAAAGATTCATACACAGAATTTACACACATATTTGACTTATATTTTTCCTTCTCTGTGCTAAACAAAAAAGGAGAGTCGACGTGTTGCAGGGAGACTCACAGCAAGATGGCGGAGGCAGGCCACCATCTCTGCCTGGTCCTTCAGGTTGGAGGTTTTTATGGAACGAACCAGCTCCTCCTTCTGAGTCAGCCAGGAGTCGAATAAACACTGCAAGGAAAATAAACAAGTACATAAAGGAAGGGGATAGGAGATTAAAGAAGGTCAGAAAGAAGAGGAAGGGAAGAGAGGGGAAAGATGAGGTGGATAAAGAAACATATAGGAGAAGAAATGATAAAGTTGAACAGTGTAAAAGTAACAGAAGGAGAAGAAGAAGGAGAAGAGGGAGAGGGGAGGAAAATTGAGAGGACATGGTAGGATTGAAATTAGATATGAGTGAGAAAAGTAAAGATAATAAATATAGAAACACATATAGAAAGGGAATACAAGAATAAAGGAGATAACAAAAGGGAGATAAGTAGAGAGTAAGAGAAAAGAGAAAGGGAAAAATGATCAGAGGTGAGAGAAATGAAAGAGGAGTATACAGAGGAAGACAGAAGAGAGGAGGAACGTAGTGAAAAAGGAGATCAGGATAAAGAGAGAACGAGAGGAAATGAGGAGACATGAGCAGGGAGACATCTCATCATGTGGAAGGAGGTGCACTTGGAGTCATTGTCTCCCGCTGCGACAGACAGCTCCTGACTTCAGCTTCCTCCTCAGGTCTATTGTCTGTTACAGCATCTCTTCCTCTGCCCGGGATTATAACGTGAGCATTTCTGTTATCAGCGAGCGGACGGTTCATTTACATCCAGAGCCTGCGGTGCTACTTGAACAACCATTTAGCCAGAGAAGGGGGAAAATTGAATCCAATGTATTTCCTGATGTTTTGAATAATTAATCAAATTAAATCGGGTTCTTATGGATGTCTGGAAGCCATTGCAGCCAATGATTCCTCATAATGAAACACAGTGAAGAGATTATTTCATAATGGTTCTGCACTTATGTGTGCAGCTGAGTAATCACTATTCATCAAATGGGATGATGCTGCGCCTTACAGTCCTACGTTTAGGGCACACTGGTATGACTTTAAATAAATACACAGTGCACACAGTGAGTTTTTAAAGAGTGAGCCCAGTATACAGAAAAAGCAAAAATATAGATTTTATTTAAGTGATATATGACATGCCTAGACAGTGTCACTATTTTCTGCAAATAAAAACAATACATATCTCTTACAGCTGAATGTATAATTCATTTTTAAAGCCTTAAAATGTAATAAATCTAAGAGTAATCAAAGGGGGACCATAACCTGAATCCTGTTAGGGGGGTTTTAATTAAGATTGATCATTTAATCATGTATAATCTGATGCTGTGATTTGAGCTTCCTCAGTTGTGAAACCAGAGAATAAAAACAAATTGGATATCCTGACACATTTCATGTCCTTTACAAAGTCATCAGCTTCTAAAAATAAAAGTCGCAGACAAAGAGCTGAGGAAAAATGACTCATTTCTGATATCAAAAGAGCATCTCATTAATAATTCTCATTAAATAAATCTCTCTAAATCTCATGAACACATCTATGACAGGATAGCTCGTCAAAAGTTTCAAATAAAGAAGAGATCCCCTTCTGGTACATGTCTAATTGAAGCACTGGGGACAAAGTCTGCAGTCCTCTTTTGGTGTTAAATTAAGATTGAAAGTTTAGCTAAGGTGAGGCATCTTACCTGTTCATTTGTGAAGTGCTGCCATTTCAGTAAAATTTCTTGAAGCAGAATCCAGCGTTCTTCTGTCCATCTACAAATGGCTGCCCAGCGGTCACCAAGCACCTGCACACACACACGCACGCACGCACGCACACACGCACGCACGCACACACACACGCACACACACACACACACACACACACAAACAGATCAATATGTATAAAATATAAATCACAGATTGATGTCGAGATTAGCACAGAACTTCTTTTTGAGTCACTGAAATGTTTTCATCACATTGCCTCAAACATTGATGGTTTCACGTCTTAACTTGCCAGTTCAATTTTTTTTGCTGCCAAAAAAGCGGTTTGATTCGTGCTTCTCTCTCTCCCAGAGGGACGGGGCCGATCATGATGTTTGATGGGCATGAAATGCAGAGATGACAGGAACAAAAATATCTCTATATTCCATCCAACCGTATGAAATTCACTGACTGTAGATGTTTCAGATAAAGAACAATGACCGTTGAGTTTAATGATGATCAAATGAAAAGGTGAAATAAAAGGTTGAAGAACTACTCATCAGGTTGTTGTTGTTGTTATTATTTTTCATAAATGTAAATGTGTTTCGATTGTTTGATATGGCCTAAACTAAGGAGGGGCTCCTGTCAACAGGCCTTCAATGGTTGTCCATTAGCCTTAGGCCATGTTGTGTGTCATAGCTTTCATCCAATTTGTGTGCATGACAAAATACAAGTTTAATCCTAAACCAGTCTGACCAGGAGAAGTTTGCAGCTTTATTTCAGTGAACTTACATCATGATACCCGACATGTAGAAAAAGAAAAAGCAGGCATACATGGAAAACAAGCACAACAGCAATAAAAGGATGACCTGCTCTACCTGCTGAAGAGAGTGCATGGTAATCTATTCAGTGGTATTCAAATTCTTACATCACATTTTCAGTGATGATTACATTTCACATGTAGATATTCAGTTGGTTCTAGGTTGCTTACATACATAACTTCTTAACTTGTTGGTTCTATAACTATGTCATGTCTTCACGTTTGAATGTTACATTAGTTATAGGACAGGCTCATAGGAAGCACTGACACAAGCACAGAATCTGTGAGCTGTGAAACTTAATTTTTTGTCTCCATCATATCGATATGTTGGCAGATGACTGTTAGCTGAGCAGAATGCCAGAGACACTCTTCCGTTTCATTTAACTGGCAAAGACGAAAGCCCTCAGAGTGCCCACTGAACAGAGTCATCAGAGACGGAGAGGCAGAGGGAGGCCGGGGAGGAAATGAAAAGACAATGAGATGTAGAAAGAAAGTGAGGGACAAGCGAGCGGCTCGAGACAGACATGGAGAAAGAGACTCAGCAGGTTAATCTTAAGATGAATGGCCTGTAATTAATCAAGCGACAGTGGAACAGCGGGAGAAAGCAGGGAAGGCACCTTCTATTTGCATTTTTACATTCCAGTACACGATGCCCTCTCTCATCTACTCTCTCTCATCTATTCATCTCTCTTATTTTGTATTTTGCAATAGACTGCACTGCAGGAAACCATGCCAGCTAAAGCTCAAACACATACTTTCATTTGGTTTCTAATGATGTTAAGTGAGATTACACTTTGCATGCAGAACAACTTAGGCGTGCTCTGCATTGAAATCGCTTAATATGACACGCTGAATTCAAGATACTCGCAGCTGCATTAATATATTCATGCAAATGACTGTTCTTTTGGAAGTGACTAAAGTTTGGGAGGAGAGATTCTCATTTTGGGCTAATCTGCTTTCAGTACAGAGCAGCTTACTTTTATCCACAGCTCCTCAAACCTTTTCTCCCCAAGGAAAAGTCTCAGTCGCATCCAATTATCTACATTTCTTCATTTCCTGTTCTTGTTCATCGCCGGCTCTGCCCAAATGTACCTCAGACTGCTCACTCGCACATTTCCAGAAGACAATATACTGAACTTCTCCAGATGAAATCACCATGACTTCCAGCGTTTCTCCTCCCAACAACCCCCAGGTCTTAATCAGTTCATATCATGTGCAGCTCAAACAAACTTTTATCTGTAAGAAAGCCTGAAAGTCCAACATCACTGCTCATCCTACGTAACAGAATATCATGAGCACAGAGCCTGAGGCCTGACACAGCTTTAATGTACATGTCTGGAAATCCAGGATCTGGCATTAAGATCTACATATCATTTTTCTATGAATTACTCCATAAACAGGGTCTATTCTTTCATAGATTTAAACACTTCAAAGAGCAAAGAAAAAGTCCAAACTTATCCTGGCACATGTCCACTCTGCCCAGCTGGTAATCCATCTATGTGCTCATTAGGATTTTGATGAAGGCCAGTGTTATCTGAGAGGTATTATCATTAAAAAAATTGACTTTAGTCTTTTTTTTTAGTTTGGAAATTGGAGAAAGTTAGGTGAAATCATCATTTCAAGTTCGACTGGAGTCGGTTTTTTAATTAGATCATCTAATTACACCTCTCCTTCTGTATCAGCTGATTGGACCAGACTGAAGAATGAGAGCTACTTTCTGTTTATCTTCAAATATTCACATTAATGATTTGATGTGAAATGATAGTTAAAGATTTTTAAGTTGGATAAAATGTTTTGCTACATGGACGTAAACTTAAAAAAGGTTGCCTAGGCTATTGCTAAAAACTAAAGATCATCTAACTTAAACCTCTTAAACCCCAGTATAGGCATTTCCTTAACCTGAAAACAGTCAACTCAGGAATCTATACAATTGATATTCTGAAGATGTTGATGACATTTTCTATACTTCATGCAGGTACAGATGCTGGTCTAATTGTTTGTGATGCGTTCTCTCATATTTAATCAATTTCAGAGAGAAACACCTTCCAACATCTGCATCTCAGACTAGGAGTGCGATAGTGTGACGGTGCTTGGACACAGGGCAGCGTTCTGCAATTAAGGCTAGTGAATTAGACGGAGGTGGAGATCAGCGGCTGTAGTTTTAATAGATTTCAGCTTTATACTCTGGGAGTTAACAAGGGGAACTAAGGCCCATGCATCAGGGACCAAGACAAGCGTGGAAAATTAACCGTACAAACAGGCAGCAGAGTTGGGCTCTTAGCTGGAGTTTGTGCAATGATGACTTATAGAGTAAACAAAATCAGCAGAAAGATGCAACACACACACACACACACACACACACACACACACACACACACACACCTCTCTGGCAAGGTCTAATTACAACACAACACCAAAAACAAAACTATCTCCCGTTCAAGCTATTTTCCCAGAGAAACAACAGCAGTGTGCCGAGCCCACTCCCACTCAGACAGAACAAGAGAGCGAGTGAGAGAGAAACACTATTAAAATTAGTGGAAAATTAGGCCTCAAGATATTTGTCTTCCTACAAAATTTCCCCAAAGCTTTGTGTGATCAGCAATTGTCTGCATAGTGAGCATAATGAGCAAGAGTGAGGTGTATATGTGTAGGTGCGCAGGTTCATCTGAGCCTTCTTGAATGGAAAAATGACTAACTGCTCTTAAGTCAGGACAGCTTTTTCAAACGGGGATAACAACCTGGGGATCTATAAAATCTGGATTTTTAGGTAGATGGTTTAGTTTATGATCAGGTTAAGTGTCAGGTCCATAAAGAAAACAGTAAATATTAATGTCCTCACCTGAAGTTTGCTCTCCAAAGCGGCGGTGGCGCTGTCTCCACTGTTCTCGTCCACCACCACCACCATGTGGGTCAGAGAGTTCACCCTCACCTGCTCCAGCTCCAGGTCCTCCTGCAGGAGCTGCAACACACACATGGAGACGAGCATGTCAGTAAAGCCCAGATGAAATCAAATGTCTGGAAGCAACAGAAGCAAAAACACTGTTGATGCCTTTTAAAACCTGCAGGCGGTAAGAACAGAACAAAGTTGTGCCTGAACACTGCAATCATCACTACAAATACCATTTTGACTTTTTTGTGACAGACTTAAACATGGTAGAAAATGTTGATTATTTTCGTCCTATTCAAAAAATGTGTATTGCCTGACACCTTGATTTGGTGTAGTTTTTTTTTACATTTCCTTTCAGAAACTTCAATAAGCTCGGCTCATTTAAGACATCTGAGACTGAAAGGGGCCATCTCCAGCCTTTAATACTTCTTTAAATGTTATCTTTGGATCTTTTTAACCGTCTTTAAGCCCTCAACACTCACATTTCAGCGTAAAACTTAATTCAAATTTAGAATAAAGCTCCATCTTGTGTTATTTATTGGAGGTCTTTTTCTTTCATGTCTTTCATACTGTACTGTTCATTGTGACTGTATGAACACTCTTCAGTGGATTTATGCTTTCATTTTCTACACTTTATAAATCATGTACACATTCACATATTATCACATATTTTTTTTTCTTTGTAACATAACAATGAGTAAGGTCTTTTACCTGCTTTTTGTAACATAACAATGAGTAAGGTCTTTTACCTGCTCTTTTGTAATGTTAACAGACAAAGAGTAAGGTATTTTACCATCAATCAAAAGCCCAGACTCCCATAAGTAATGATACAATTGTTCTTCTTTTTAAAGAGAGAAACTCAAAGATTTTCTAATAACAATGACGATGGAATAAAGCAGCAGATCCAAAAATCTCAGACGCAGGTGGTTGAAGACTGCCTTAAATTATCCGTTCATAATCATTACAGAATTTACTAAAGTTCAGAAACTTTTCAGAGCTCAAGTTCAATATAATGTGTACCACATCTCAAGATGACATTGAGAAGAGCAGGGAGAAAGATATGCTTACTCGAAGCTTTGAGTTCATGAGAATACATATATTAAATCTTCATGCTCATGATTGTATACGGTCACCAAACAAGGAAAAAAACGAAGTGAGTTTGGCTTTTTGCCTTTATTTGATAAGACAGTGGATAGAGCAGGAAATAGAGAGAGTGGAGAATGACCTGCCCGCCTGCTTGGAGGGCTATAACCTCTATACATGAGGCGTGACCTTACCACTATTTGATCTACCCCCTTACAACATCTTCTACTTTAAACTCAGCTGTAAACAGTGAATTCAAAGAAAAGCAGAAGTTACAAACTTGTCCTTATAGTCGTGACCATGAATTGCAATATTTACTCCTGACAAAACACAAAGACATAATACCCCAGAGTACTGTTTTTCTGTCTGTGGTAGACGTATGATTTTGAGATGATTGACAGCTGTGTTTGAGGTGAAATGGTACAGCTTTATGATTGGGGGGGTCATTTGGCCAATCCAAGTCCATTTTCTGTCTCTCGTCTTTTAAGTGTAAAAACAGAAACACAAAACTCTGAACTTTCTGTCCAAACATCAAACACAGTAGTGCCACCACGTGTTGAGTGCTTTCAATTCATTTAAGACACGAAGGGTTGCTTAACCTTCTTTATAACTTAAAATAAGTGAACCTTTAACCTCTCCCACACAAGCGTACCTGTAACTACTCAACTACTACACGGAGGTAAACTGGTCAGCTGTTACTTTTTTTGTAATGTCTCCCTACTACAGCGTACCTTGAATTACTGAATATTACCTGATACACAGTGAGCATGCTAGCTTCCATTCATTGTGCCAATCCACAGTACTCAGCATATCAGGCCAATAAAACAAAGACTTTTGAAAAAGCTGTTGACCCATTTGAGGACCGTCCACGTTGAGTGTGGCATACATGGGCAGAAATTGAGACTTTTGGAAATAACTGCATTTGTTGGCTGAAAGGGTCTTAGTCATGAAATGAACTGAAACTTCAGAGAATAAATTCTGAACTGATGCATGTTGTTGGACTAAAGGAAGCTGTCATAACACAGAGTTACACAAACTGTAACATCTGAACTCTGTTTTTTTAAACACATGACTACGGTGGCCGGTAGGGGTCAAACGATCAGCAACTGACGAAACGACATGCATTCAGAAAAACGCGCAGCAGATATAGAAACGCTGCACATTCAAAAGCAAATGTACAGATCTCGTCCCCGACCCCGGACTCGCTTTATCTCTGCGTTTCAGTAACACTGAAGTTATCCTGTGTCTTTCAACGATACAACTTCCCTATCTAAACATAACTTTCTGATCCTAGCTGTCTCTCTTACTCTCTCACGTAAATAAACCAAAATGAACAGTTCCAGCGCCCCTACAGGCCTGGAGCACTTCCGTTTAAGGATTAACTTGCAGCGTTTCTGTGTTTGCAGTTGTTTTCTGGTTGTGTGTGTTTTGACTTAAGTTTCGTTTCTGTACTTGCAGCGCGTTTGATGCTTATGCAGTTGTTTCGCCTATTTGCAGCGCGTTTGTGTCTTTGCAGCGCGTTTGTGTCTTTGCATTTGTTGTGGTAGTTTGTATTTGCGTTTGAATGTGCAGCATTTCTATATATGCTGCACGTTTTTCTATATGTATGTCGTTTCATCAGTTGCTGAGCGTTTGACCCCTACCGGCCACCGTACATGACCACTTGTTTATTATGAAAACTTTGATAGACTAAGAATTTGAAAGACTTAAACTTTAAGTTAATAACAGCATGTTGCATTGGGTTAGTTTATAGGCATGTTAAAAAACAGGGCTCAGCCCACCTTGTGCTCTTCCACTTGGTGCTTGACGTCCTCCAGGTCGGGACCCAGTGGCTGAGCCCCCATCCTCTTAATCCTCGCCTCAGTCGCGTCTAACCAGTTTGTGAGTTGCTGCAACTGCTGGTGTTGCAGGTCCATCAAGACCTCATGGAGTCTGAGAATGAAAGAAAATTCAGTCAGCTTGTTTCACTCACATGGCGAGTCTGCAGGGCTCGCCATGATCAAAACCAGAGTCCTGCTGAAGAACAGTTCAGAGAGCAGAAGGTCTGGTTGAACACGCTGATGCCCCAAGCAGTGACTGCTGCTCATCTAATTGGTAGAAACTTTTAAAATCACCCATCCTGCTCTCACATTCACCCCTGCACTACAGCAGACCTGGGCTGTCTTGTCTAAGTGGTATTTGGTAGTCAAGGCCATGTCTGCAAAGCTTTGTGCCTGAATCACAAGATTATCAAAGGAGATAGCTCAACAGTTAATTAAATTTGGCTCGGTGTCAGTTATCATCCGATTCACCATGATTAGAAAGGCCGCGGCTCTTTGTGTCCATGAATGTTGGCTACTGTGGAGACCTTCTTTCATTGTGTGTAAAAAGATGACACTTTATTTAGAGGCCTAAATGAAGATAGAACAAAACATGTACAGTTCATAATGAAGTTTACGAGATATGATTGACATCATTTCTATATGTGTTTGAGTTTGTCTCAACATCTTTTACTGGAGAATACATTCTATCAATATGACTATTCTTCACAAGGTCTCTTTATTCCAAACTATTTATTTGAGAGCTCTGACTCTTTTGTTCATTCTCATAATTGGAAAGGAAAACATCTTTCTATGTGACGGCATGACTTTGCCTTACATCAGATATGCTACTTACATCTGTTGCTGGTCTAGATTAATTTACACCAGAAACTTTAACTGTGACGGTATATATCAGCATGGAACATGTTAGAAAGTTGTCAGGGTACGGGTGTCAGACCATCAGTTTTAGGAATTACCCCACAACAACAGAGACATGCTGTAACTGAAAGAAAGTGCTGCAATCATACAGAACATCTGCATGTACAGCTTATTTATTGCAAATATAAAACATCATGCAAAATCAGAAGCACACAGACTCAGTCAATCATTGGACAGCTGAAGACGATGATAGAAATTGACCCATTAATGCAGTCGTTTTCTTTCTTTTGCAGCAGGTTTTGATTGTTGCATTTGTTGTGGACTTGTATCCATTTTTAAATATGCATTCTTTCTTAATTTGCAGACATTCCTCCTTATGGAAACAGTTTGGGCTCTGCAGAGGGATTGGCCTTGCTAGCCTCTGTTGAACATGCAGGCTAACAAGGACCATAAATATTTACCTGCTCTGTCTCTCCATGCTCGCAACTCTAAGGTGCTCCCATCGCGAGTTCAGGAGGTTCATCTGCTCCCTGACCTCTGAGTCCTCGTCCTCGCTCAGGTTCCCCTCCCCTAGCAGGGCAGCTCCAGCCCGGAGGACCCGCCCCACGCTGCTCTGGTGAGTGGTCAGCTCCACCATGTACCCCTGGTGAGACACAGACACATTTCACACACATAGTCATACTCATTTTGCCTAATTGCTCATCTGTAAGAAGAGTAGTGCCTCACATCAGTACTCCCACTGAATGACCTCTCACCATTCCCTTTAACTGCTCTCCAAACACACTTCCACCTCCCGCTTTAGTTCTTAATCTATTCTCCCTCAAGCACTTAACTCTTATATGATCCTTCTAGGGTCTCACACAGAGAACCGGTCAGGGTTAATTTAATTTTCAGAGCATAAAAAGTCGATTGCAAGCCAGTGTTCCTGTAAGTCCACATTCATCAGTCTTATTTGAACACTTACAGGAGCTTTAAAACAGCTGGTCTGTGCTGCAAGAGCTGAAACTCCACACATCAATTCAAAATGAGTTATAAACTCTGTTCCTTATATGAGACCTACAGAACTCTGTAACTATTCAGGGCACCTAGGAATTTGCTTATTGTTCAAAAGTACTTTTGTAGCTTTGATTTTCAATGTGTCATTGTCTTCTTGTTTGTTGCCTTCTACCAACTAACAGCAGATATAGTCTTTTTTTTTTTTTTTTTTTAGATGAAGGGCCACTTTACACTCATTACAGCAGCCTCTCAAGCCTGGACCTTTAGTGATGCTCAAAGAGGCTCATTCTTGTCTCTAACTACACCGTTTTTCTACTTATTGGAGATGGTATGTTGTTATGGAATGATTGCTGCTATTACTATAACGTCTTTGTTGTTGTTGCTTTCTTTTTTTTTTCCTTTTTTTTTGGGGGGGGGGGGGGGGGGGCGGCTGGGTTTTGCCTCTGTAGAACTGAGTAGAAAGGGAAAACAATCTATGTGCTGTGCTTGTTTACAGCTACTGCAGGGGAACATAATTGTTGTTTTGTTATGACTGCGAGAAACTCTCATTTCAAAATATTTAACATCTCATTATGTTGCTCCATTTAACAGCCCATTATATATGCCTAACTTGTCTTTATGATATCAAAGAGATGCTCAGTTATGGACAAAAGAATTAGAAAATTAATGATGATGGTTTGACCAATTCAAGCCTTCTTTTAATTAGGATGTCAGTGCTTTGGCACCGCTCGACAAAGTGTGGAACTGTATTTCCAACATAAACACTGCTCCATTAAGAACAACGGAGAAGTTGTTCTCATAACATTATTGTTTGTCAAACCAGGATTTGACTCTTCTAGCTCTCACCTCATGTGTGTGAAACTGCTCCTTCACTTCCTCCACGTTGTTCGAGATTGAAGGTTGGCCCTGGAGTCCATCCTCAGCCGACAGCAACCACGTCAGAACCTTCAAATTCACATAAATATGATCAATCAATCAATCGTTGTATAGCGCCAATTCACAACAAATGTTGTCTTTACAAAAAGCAGGCAAAAGACCCCACAAGTTCACAACAACAGGGAAACACATCAGCCATTGTGACAGTGGGCTGAATTGATACGTCTTAAAGATTTGTTTTAAACACATGGAGCTCTATGATACTTTTAGCTCGTTGAATGGACATACAACACTTTATAGTAGTCTGCAATCATTGTTGTTTTGGCTCTATTTGTTAAGTAACAGAAGAAGAGTTAACAAGAGTTCATCAATGATCAGCACCATACCTCTTCCAGTGCAGCCTGGTAGCTCTCCAGGCTGGTGGAGCCTGGTGGCAGAGGGCTGAGGCCCCGCTGCAGCTCCTCCTGGCTGGGAGTGAGGAACTAAAGATGGAGTAAGGAGGGGAGATAACAGAGGGAGATTGTGGAGAGGAATGTGAGGAGAAGAGGAGGAATAAAGGGCGTCAGTGTTGAGACATGGAGAGAATGGAGAAGGAAGAGAGGGAAGGAAACAGAAAAATATGCAAAAAGTAGAAGGAGCATGGAGGTAGGGAGGCAAGAAGAAAAAGAAACAACAGGCAGCATGAAGGAAAGGTGGGAGGCAGAGAAGATGGAGAGAGACGAGGAGAGGCCTGTTAGTGTTTTCCATTACTGGTGCAGACAAGCAGTTCTGGCCTTTGTCCAACCTTAACAACTGGTCCTCTTGCTCTCCGGCTCTCTCTTCCACTCTCTCACCATATCTCTCTTTGTGTGCCCGCTACTGATGTGGACACGAACAACTTCTCTCTTTTTATCTCTGCTCTACGCTCCTCCTCTCACTCTATTCTTCTCGCCGGTAATAAGGTTCTGAAAAGATACACAGGGCCCTTCCACGGAGCTGATAACCGTCCAGCCACAGTCAGCACTGCTCTCTGTCTGTGTTGTTTATCAAATGTGTGCTGGAGAAGTCTTCTGACAGAATTTGAATCTTGTTCCGAATTAAAAAATGAATTAAATGTCAGGTATGAAGAATGATTCTAAAGAGTAACTCTACTATGTTGTCCTTAGAATACACGGTTTTCTGATGCTATCTGAGGACAATGTGTTGTAAAATGTCATCTCTGTTCCTCATTTCCTGGAGATGAGAAACTTTGTTGCATGGAGACAGTTTTTGTGTGCTAGGTTCTGCTTTACATCCTCCATTTCAAAGAACAGTGGGTGTGCTACAGGGAGGATAATCTGACAAATTATCTTTTCTTCTTGCAAGGCCTTTTAGGTGCCAGCCAAGTCGAGTCAAGCCCCCCGCTGATACATTCAATATTTGACACAGTCTCGGAATACTTTCCACCCGAGCCTGAGTAAATCATGGGCAACATTTAGTCACGCAGCGCAGGATGACCGCTTTGAAAAGACATCTGATCGTTTGGAAATGTCATGTTTTGGAGTAGAAGGGACACATCAAAAAAGTACCAGACGGGTGGCAGCACAGAGGATGTTTCATTGTGTTACCGGCTGCTGCAGTGGAGAAATAGTCAGCTGGCTGTAAACATGCTAGAAGATTAACTTGCCAACAGTCCACTAGCTCTGTCATTGCTTTGATAAGAACAGGAAGTCCTTCCATGTAGAGCTAGGAACATGATGTTTGCTGTGGTATGTTTTTGTTAAAGCTCGATTATTATTGCAACTTGACACCGACATTGAAAAGCTTTCTTTGTAAAAAGCAGAACTGTTTGTTTGAATTTGATTTGGTTATTCGTTAAAGATTCTCAGCAATGGATTTGCAAATCTTGATGCTAAGCTATGCTAAACTTTGAACTCTCTTGTCAAGAAAGTATGAAACGGCTGTCTGCATCACCGCTGGTTAAACTAAGACCCCATAGGCAAGTTAGCACCACTTCTAACTCGTGAAGTGCTTAAAGGAATTTGGCAAAGCAGTTGTGAAATACACACAAATCATGAATTAAAACAGAACGCAAAAAATGTCCAAGTCAACAAGTCTCATAAGTCTTCACCACTTCAAGTAAAAAAAAAAAAAAGTAATTTAAATTTCCAAAGGGTCTTCACTTTGGGAAGTTGGGGAGTAGCATAAGACACACCACTTTTTAATCTTACAATAGCTACGAGTAAAGATGCATCGGGATGAAGACTCATTCTTTTGGAGGCTTGCTGTGATTGGACATTTTTTGTATATGACAGACAAACAAGGACAGACGGTACAACAGGTGTGCAGCCAAAACATGCTCCGACAGACGGACGTTTGGCGTGGAGTGTTAGCATTGCGAGACACGGACCTGATCAGTAAAACGCCTCCTCTTTTGCTCGGGCGACTTGACATATGCAGCCTGGGTGTAGGCATAGCTTTTATAGCGAGGCTGAGGGGAGGGGCTCCGCACTCGGCCCTGAGCCACACTCACTGTGATCTGAGAGAGAGATGGAGAGAAGAGGACAGAGACAGAGAGAGAAATGTGTTGGTGGGAGAGCAAAGAGAAGACAGGCGAAAGAATGCAAAACAGAGAGCGATGGATCACAAAGCCAAATCGCACAGACGAAGAAGAAGCAGAAAATGAAGGAGCAAAGTGAAATAGATGGAAAAAAAAAAAAGGAGAAAGTACAGGGAGAGCGTGGTGATGAGGCAGAGAAGCAGAAAAGAGAAGAAAAAAAGAAACATGAATAATCACATATAAAGCTCTGTTTCCATCCAAATGTCAAGCTAATTTTAGTTGAACTTTAGAAATACAGATTAGCTGCATTTCCATTACCAGAGTGTCGAAAAACACATTCACGAGAGAAATGGAAAGACTCGGAAATTTATTTTGGGCAAGTAGTAATTTACTTTCATTTAAGCAACTGTTACAAGTGCTGCCTTCTTTAATGCTCGCTGGAAAAGAACAACAAGACTAATAAACCGTCTCGGGCATCTTGTTCAGCTCAGGATGTTTGGTGTGAACCATCAACATCTCAGAAGTCTCTATAAGGAACAGATTTATAATTACACTGAAGTTTAAGTATGTTCAGAAGAATTGAACACATTTCATTTAAAAGAGGGAGTTTGATCTATATGTTCATTGTCGAGTTGTGAATTAAAATGTTTTCGACTTTCTTTGTACATTAAAACCAGACAGAATCAGGTAATGAGCCGGATTAAAGTTATGACACATTTAGCTAGATTCAATGAAGTATTTGTAGTCTTTAAGTATTTAGTAGTTTGAGTTACTTTGTCATCAGGCTCAGATAAAAGGAAAAAGATTTATTTGTGTGTTTTAACGATTACGGTTGGTTGATAGATGATAGATTGTAAAGTCTGTTTTGTGTAGCCATGTGGGTCTCCACTTCTAACAGCACTCTTCCTTAACATAGTTCATTTTGTAGATATTCACAAAAAGATGAAGAAAAAGTGATTTGATTGTGGATCATACATTTTGAATGAATTATAATATGGTAAATACCCAGAAACACCATTTCCCTGTTAAATGTGGTAGTTTTAAAGTATTAAGAAATACATAAAATTATATTTCAGAATTGTAATATTATTGAAACAAGTAGAAGTAGAATTAGTAGAATACCAAGGCATGTTTAGTTTTCACCACAGATGATTATGTAACTGTAAAGGTAAGAGACATTTGAGTAGAAATATGATGAGGTATTATTGTTTTCAACTTTAATTCTTCAGAAACATCCATGGATGGAAACTCGGCGACATATAAAGCTGACATGACAGTGAGACAGAGAGAGCAGATGTGTTGTGCGGAAGACAGAAGCACAGAATGAAAGCTGTTGTTGTTGTTGTTGTTGTTGTTGTTGTGAGCAGCTCCTGTCTAATAAACAATGTCCAGCTCCAACAGATCATCCACAAACGTCCACACATCAACGGCTCCTTCTCTGTCTGCTGATCTCGTCACTTCTTTTACACAATGGTTTGAGGGGGAAAAACCTGGTGGGAAAAAGATCACTGGCCCGTGTGTCAGCTTCCAGCTTCACATTCATAAAGGAAAATGTAGTCCCAACTAGGAGCATTGTTGTTAAACTGAAGTCTTTAGCAATCTACCCTCATCTGTCCTTTATTAGCTCGCAAACAACCGATTGATCTTTAAGTTATTAGATCTCACTAAATGTTTAATCAGTAGATGATGCCTCATGCTTTGAGCTTGAACTCATTTTTTAGTTTAGCTTTTTCTTGTGGTTGGCTAACTCATGAAAGAAGGGAAGGGATCAATTCTTGATCTCGCCTTAAAAGCTCCCATCAGTTAATGTATCAACCAAACAGAAACAGCTTTGTTACAGGCTTTAATAACAGCTTTTAGTTACATTAAGTGATTAATGACTTATTAGCTATGATGCAGCAAAGTTTATTAAATGTTTCCTTTTTGTGCGTGGGCGGAAATATGCTATAATATGCCCTCCTGGATAAAACCAATTACATATCAGCATTACTTAATTTTTCTTTGCAGTTTTATTTGCATTTGGATTAACATATGAGATTTAACGTGTTTATTAATAAGCTTTTTAAGTGTTGCGAGAGCAGATTGTTTCCTCTGTATAAAGAGCCACCTTAGCTGTCTGCATCCTGACTGGGGTCAGCTGAGAGTGCAGAGCTGAGAGTGCAGAACTGAGAGTGCAGAGCTGAGAGTGCAGAGCTGAGAGTGCAGAGCGGCAGCTTTTGGCAGAAGTTAGAAAGAAGTTCACCTGAAGTGTTGGTGAGCTGCACACAAACTCAATCTTTTATTGCATTATTCATTTAAGAGTGATAATCCTGAACCTTTCCAGATGTTAAACATGCCTGATGAAATCTAAAAAAGATGGCTTATTAAAAATGCCAATGAGTCACTAATGATTCATTAAGTGTGCAGGGAGCACACAGTTTTAAAAGAAGCCTCTTGGATATAACTCACAGTTGGCTGTGCAGCTACTGTGTCATTTGGAATCTACAAATGGGGGATGACTGTGTTTGTGCCTTTCAGCGCTGCTTCTTCATGTGCATTAACACTTAACATGGTCTACTCAAAGACAGAGGCAATTACATAAATACTTCATTAGTCTGAGGATGACTCAGCAACAACAGAAAATAGAATCTAAAGTGCAAGTCAGAGCCAGAGTCATTATTTCTGTGATATATTCAACTTACTTTAATGACTCAAACGGCTCTCTCATTGAAAAATTGTCCACGGTTGAGAATGCCAAATCCAACAAACTTTGTCACTACAGTAGAGGCACAATACTGCCTAAAGTATGACGACACAAAGACGCATCCAGGCAAGGCAACTTCATCCTGAAATCACACAGCACTCTAAATTTACAGGTGTCATATTTCAGAAGCAGAGCTCTCACTTCAGAAGGACAGATAACATCTAATTGACGACTGATTCTCCTGCTTGTTTGACATTCCCAAGCCGCCTTTTCTGACCGCCTCTGCATCGCTAAAACCAAGTCAACCATTCTACCACAGACATCGTAAAAGTTTAATCTCTTCCCGTCTCTGCTCTTTCTCCCTAGCCATCAATCTCCCCTTTCACCTCCGTCCTCCTCCTCTCTTTTCTTCTTCTCCTCACCTGTCAGTGTTCTCTGCCTGTCCTCTGCTTGTGTTTCAACCCCTTGCAGTTTTCCACTTTTTTTCTTTCAAGGTGGATTAGGCGGTTTCCTTGTTGTAAAGAGCAGAAAGCCAGAGGCGATCCAGCCCTCAAAGAGTTTCTACCTTCTCTTGGTGGGGTTTTAGTGCAATAGGGCACACGAATCAACATTACAGAAAAGGCTGACCTTGTCAAGTTTTTGTACAATTTTCTCAAACTTTGCTTTGAGTAAATTTCCCTGCATTTTTTCCATGGAGTGTCTCCTTCTTGCTGAGTCCCAGGTGGTGGTGGTATAGTGTTGATGTAAGGAGGTGGTGACAGCGCGGCTCTGATGATGACAGATGAGGGGGGAGGTAGATAATAGATGTTGTCAGTTACTCTTTTTTTTCCTCCTCTCGTCTCTCGTTTTATTGCTGTCTGACTTGTTCCTCACGCTCCCTATTTGTCTGCTCCATCTCACTCTTCATTGTTCTGCTCTCCACCTTTTCATCTTCCTTTACATCTTCACACCTCCTACACTTCCTCTCTTTGCCCTCTTGTGTTTTTTTACCTTTATTTCTACTTTTTCCTCTCTGTTCATCTTCATTTCTCTCTTCGTCCGTGTGATTCCCAGTAGACAAAGACATGCCGTTTCTCTCTGCTCTCAGACAGAGTGCTGGTGAAGGGAGGGGTTGATGTGGCCATTAAACTGAGTGAGATAATAATATTACCAGCCATTACTCCAGGAAGCTCTCTCCATCCTGCTGCGATTTGGCGCGATAGCATGACACTGACCTCAGCTTAACTGGGCTCTAAAGGTCAGTGCCGGTAAAGCTCATTTGTGCCTTCATACAGCTCTTTCATTCAGAGTTTCAGTCGCAGTTAACGCTTCATTTTCATTCCAATGCTCACAAATTCCAACTGGTGACATATAGGCCCAGATAAGAGATTTATCAATACAGGAAAGGAAAACCAAACAGTAAACCAGTTCAATCCAAATATAGCTATATCGGTTTATCCACTCTGTTGATGAATCTGACATTAAATGTATATCTGCATCTGTATTACAATAAATTCTCTTTTTGACTGTTCTTTATCAGCCTAAAGCTGCAAAAGAAACAAAAGTGAAAGTAATATTTTCAACTCTCCGTTACACTGTTTTTTTTCTTTCTTTCAAACATATCAGTGGAAGAGTGAAGAAATGAACTGTTTAGTTTTAAAGTACACCCAACAGCAGTGGTATAATGAGAAGTAGATTTGGAGCAGTAAAGCAGTGAGTTTATCTTCTCATGGGGTGCATATCATAATTTGGATTATTTCCCAACTCAAATCTTTGCTGATAATCACATTATTTTGATAATTATTCTGCAGTTTCTCCTCTTTATCATGCCTTGTAATTAAAGTGCTTTGGATAATCAGCTCACTGCTGCTTCCTTCAGGAAACAAGCTTTAACTTTGTGATACCACAGAGAAGTAAATATGCTATCAAACTACTAATTATCCAATTTATCATTCAAAATAAACAGCTTTTGATAATCTCTTTAACAATGCTTGTGAGCATGTGCGGCTGCTGGTTAGCGCCTTCATTTTATTTGCATAACTGCAGGGAAAGACAAGTTTTAGATCTTCTCTTATCTTTGTGTAGCTCGGAGGGATGTCAAAATTAAGTACGGTTACCCGACCCTTCATTATCAAATTCACTCTCTGAGATATTAAACCTCTGTAGAAATGCTTTGATTTATTCTGTTGTTGGTGTTGCCACCATACAGCGCTGATAAAAGGAACCTCAGAGGACATTTCAGAGCAGGGATCATCCCCTTCACTTTATTTCATTCCTGTGGTTTCACTAAAAAGCCTCAACAGAAAGAGGGTCCTGCTGGGAATTTCACAAGCCCACTTAGTAATCTTGCTAAAGTGGCAGGTTGGCGGGATGCTAAGGAGGAGTGTAAACTCGTTTTGTAACTGGGACAGATAATCCTGTTCTGTAGCTGATAATATGCAGTCTACAAGCAGCTGCAGTCATTTAGTTGTATAATATGCAATACTACAGAGTCTACTTGAGTGTTATTGTTTAGTGTGGGCGCTGCCTCAACAACAAAGCAATGATTGTAAATGTGAAGAAGCATCTATAAAGACCAAGTGAGTGTACAAAAGCAAAGCACAGAAACACTGCAAGCAAACCTTCATGGTAACAGTTAGAACACAAACACTCAAGTCAAGAAGCCACCGTCACCATCGACTTGTTCTCATGATGATTGACAGGCGGGTCAATCCAACAGATGTCACCACAGCAACACATGTAGAATGTTACTATGGCAACGGGATACCATGCACTGTGACGTTATGTAGGGCTCGTTACTTTTGGTTTCAAATGATAAAGTCCTGTCTTTTTGTCTGTTGGAGGTTCATTTGTTTTACAGCAATGCTCAATAATAAACAAGAAGACCTGCTAAACATGGAGCAACTTCATTCAAAGGGGAATATTTTTGACTTCATGTGGCAAAAGAAGGAGACGATCCCATAAAAAATGCTATAGCGCCTTTGATGAGTGAGAGGCTGACGAGTATTCATTCCAAATACATACAGAAGTTGGCCAATTTCATCCTATTAACCTCTCCACGTTCTACTCCTGACAGATTGTCTGTATGCAAGAAGATATTCAAGTAAACAAAGAAGAAGTTTTATTCTTTCGATGCACAGGGACTTCAAATATTTATGAAAATTGCTTCAAGGTAATATTGCAGTTTGAAAAAACCTCAAGTTGCTAAAAAGCCAAAAACAGTGAGCCAAAACATCATCACATGGCAACCTTAGTAACCGCACCAATGAATCAATGTGTGTGCTTGTATCCAACCTGTTGGGAGAAACGCTGCTGGGTCTGGATCTGGTAGTGCTCCTCTGTCGTCACCCTGCCGATGTTTGCTGCGCCCGCCCGCGGCAAAGTCTCCACCTCCTTGATGGCCTCCATGGAAATGCTCTGGGGGAGCACCTGGAAGAGTGACGTCACGTACATGATGACACTCTTCTTGTCCGGGTGAGGCACGGCTACATCTGGGGAACGGAAAGAGGAGTCGACTCAAAAAGTCAAGAACAAACTCCTGTCATCATTTTCATTAAGTTTTTTTTCCCTTTTCATAGTGAAATTCTTCAAAGCCTTTTCAAAACTAAATCCACTCGGGAAACATTGAACTATTTTGTGTTTGTGTTAGAAAACCAGCGATGTTCAAAGGTCAAAATCAAGAAGAAAAGATCACGTTTAAATTTGTAAAGTTTTGTTTCTGTAGACAAGCAGACAAGATTAATTAATTATTGAAGTTGAAATGAGCATTTTCGAGTTGATGGACAGAAAATGTATCTTCTTCAAACTTCAAATTAAAAGCACACTTTTCATTTAAACTGTTGGTCTGACAAACAAGATCTGAAGATGTCAACATGGAATAAAAAAATGAAGCAATCTGAAAAAGAATCATGAGTTGAAGCCTTAACATAGAAAGAGTTTAAGTTGAGGGAGTTCTTTCAATGACATGGAGCTTAACATGAATCTGAGTATGTGAAGCATCCATGATGCTGCAGGGTGATGCAGTAGACTGCTTTCATCTGCAAAAACAGATTTGGCTCATTTTTCTTTGTGCTCATGAATAACTGTAGGCCACTGTAGAGGCTGCTTTTATTTCCCATAGCATCAATGCGTGTGTGTCAGCCTGTGTCTGCCCTGAATCTTCCAGCAGAATTAAGTCTGGGCAAACTTTTTTTTCCTGCAGGTGGAGGAGCGATGATTTCAGGAAGGGTGGCCAAGAGCCTGTGGCCCGGCCAGTCAGCTCGGGGCAAAACTAATAGAGACAGATCACAGCACGGCCGAGACACTGCAGATAAATGAAGACTATAAGAGACTGAGACGCAGATAGAGAGAGGGGGGAGAAAAAAATAGAGGGTGAGGTGAAGGAGCGCTGAAAGGGAGGAGAGAAAGACAGACACAGGAGGGCTAATGAACTGATGGTTGTGGTAACAATGTGCAATAATAATGAACAGGAGAAGGAGGAAGAGAGATGACAAGGTAGAAGAGAAAGTAACCAGACACAAAGTAACAAAAAAGAAGTTTGTGCTTATAAAGATGTCTGTGTGTGTGTGTGTGTGTGTGTGTGTGTGTGTGTGTGTGTGTGTGTGTGTGTGTGTGTGTGTGTGTGTGTGTGTGTGTGTGTGTGTGTGTGTGTGTGTGTGTGTGTGTGTGTTCGAGTCATATTTTTGGCTGTGGCATACTGATTTATCAGCATCACAGAGAAATTGTGGGATGTTATTGTTTGTCTGAGGAAGACAAACAGCTCCATAAATAATTGTGCCATCTGCAAGTGTGTGTCTGAGTGTGCACACCGCCCTCGCTTGCGTCGTCCACTTGCTTGTTTTCCGTCCCATGATCTCCATATCAATCATTTCACCAGAGCCACGTGTGTGAATGCTAATGACGCTCTGCGGGTGTCTGTGTGTGTTTGCACGTCTGGATATTTGACTTTGGGAGTGTATTTCTTTTATTATTACGCTTGAATTTAATGTGTGTTTATTTGTGTTTGTGTGTGTAAGTATGGAGGCACAGTGACAGAAAAAGATCTGAACGAGCAGAACAACTCTGAGCAAGTCTGCAACATTCGGGGACACGCAGGCATGAAGGAACAGCTAATTCTGACTGAAATCACAGTTTTCTCTGGTCTCTCTACTTATGGTCTCAGGAGCACAAGAGGTTGTTTGCCCATCATATCTGCCTATCCAGCTGGACACACAGACAACAACACATCAAGACAACAACATGTCAAGGTCAAGTATTTGTCCCCTCAAGGTTAAGAGCCAACTTGTTACAGTTGACTTGATTTTTAAGATACTACTCAAAATAATGCTCTTGGTCTTGATATGGCAGTTAAAAACTGAAGAAGAGGCTGAGACAGCAACAGAGGTAGGAGGAGCAGGTAGAGTGAGGAGCAGCCCTGTTACTTGCTCAAATATAGTTACACAGTTCCCCACGCACTCTCTCTATTCTGTCCTCCCTCAAACACAATTTGATTCTGCTCTTTCAAACCGATGTGTGTGAGCCATCAAATGTCGATTTTGCTGACTTAAGAAGATCTCAGACTTGTTTTGTTCTCACTCAAATCTTTTGTCATCATTTTATCTCCATGTATAAGCCTGTCACAGTGTCTATATAATAGCATTCACTTTTTTTCTTGCTTGTTGCTTCATGGATTTCTTCATAGCACTGCTTGTGTAAGTGTGTGTGTGTGTGTGTGTGTGTGTGTGTGTGTGTGTGTGTGTGTGTGTGTGTGTGTGTGTGTCCCGGGCCTTGCAGTGATTACACCTGCCTATGTAAACACACACTGAGGAAATGTCATTAGTTTAAATTAAACTGACTTCTCAAATTGTTCCAGAGAAAATATTTGTTTACAACAACGATATTTAACTTCTGACTCTTGCACAAAAACAGAGAATGATTTTATAGCATTCATGATTTCTCCAAGTCACTGTGACCTCTCTTATGGTGAATAAAAACATTCAACATAATGCTGATGTCTTCAAGGGCTTGGTGAAAAATATGTCTTCCAAGAGATGAACTTAAAGACGGAGACAGCTGGATGTGAGCTTTGATTCCTGGCTGAAGAGGTGAATGAAGGCTCAAGAGCAAAGAGAAACAAAGCAAAGACAAGTGAGTGGATTGCAAAAAGGAATTTGAGGGAAAAGCTGGAGAGAGATATACACAAAGGCGGATTCATTACTGGGAAGAGAGACAGAAAGAAAACAAGAGAAAGGAGTACTCGTATTAAGGCGAGAGATGTGCTGATCAATAGAATTATTTACTTTTCATTCAAAATGGAGTAACTTGTTATCCTACATTATCCTGCAGAAGTTCAATACCAAAATACAAAGAAAGACTGGATATTTTTTTAAAGCAGAAAATATTCAACACTACAAATTGCTTTAAATAAAAGATAATTCGTTACAGCTTCTTGTGATCATCCCTCTTCTAAACATTAATGGAAAGACGTTGACATGAACGTCATGAAAAGACATGAAAAGACAAAAGCACAAAAGCACAAGCAAACATGGTCTATGATAAGAACAAACCATCGTAGTTTGAAGCCTTGAATTAAAACTGTTTCTAGCTTCACACACTGCTGTTTTAAAAGTGTACACTTCAAAGTGTCCAATTCTCCAAACCTTACAGCTCTTCTTCACTTCACAATGAGCCTCAAAACTCTCACAAACACGACTTGAAGAGGTCCAGGAAAATGTACAACAGCCGAGGTCGGTGGATAATCGCCTTTGAGCATAGCGATGATAAAGATTCACCGTGCTTGCTCCTTACTGGTGATTGTTTTTTGAACGATCAACAGGAATTCATCTGCTGTGATGTATGTTTTCATGACTTGCGCAAGCGGCGAGGATTTAAAATGTTTTCTGTCGTGCTGACTCAAAACGTGAACACAACACTCACAGCAGGTGGGACTAAAGAGGAATACATCTGAATACCTCCATGTTAGATTTTACACAACATCAGAAGATCATTCAATCAAGTCTATTCTTACACATTGTTATTATTATTAAAATAGGGAGTTTAGTGTGACAATGCAGGGGGAGCTAAAGTAGCATTAGCTGAAGTACTTCTTAAATTAGTATTGAGGCAGGTGATATTGATGTCTCAAATCATTTTGTTGCATATTTTGACACCTAATGCCATGTAAATGTCACACAGGGCTCTTCAAAATGTTTCTTAATTCTAAGCTGAGGTTTGGTCAGGTGTAAAGTTCATAATGCTGAAAAATGCCCATTTTGTTAACTAAATGAGCAATAAATAGTAAATTACCAAATATTTGTTTGAATGTAAATCCTAGAGATCCTTCTTCAACTTCCTGGTTGTTGTTTTTCTATTTGAATGGTTGACAAGTCTACACACCTATTATCAAAGGATTTAAATTTGAAAATGATCTTTAACTTTAGATCAAATTTAGGAGAACTTTGGATACACAAACTTGGAAGATTTTTTTCCCTTTCCTTGATATTGATCTTCCACTTTACCAACACGCATGAGTCTATTGAACTCTGAGGCTTTTTTCAAAGAGGTAATGTCAGCTGGCAGTTTTCTGATGTTGTTGTAGATGAAGACTTATGTTTGCAGAACACGCCCCCACTATTTATCACATAGAGGCAGTGTTATGAACGTAGACCCTGGTCAGCTTTACTCCTGCCTGACAGTTTTGATTAAGAGTCTGTAAACTGGTCTGAGGTCAGCAGCAGCCCTGGCAGTGAAGGATGCCGAAAAACTGTCAACAAATTCTGTGTGAATGTACTTGTTAGGAGGACTTTCCTGGCATTTGAGAACATTTTTTTGCCAACCTGTCGGTCAGTTTTTGCATCACTGATCAAGTCCTTCCGCCAAGGTGACCACAGTTATCACCAAGGCAACACCCAATCACAGCATGACACATCATGTTCAACTGGGCCAATTAAAGTCCATGATTGGAAGGCGTGAAATACGATGGGAGCTGTAACTCACCTCGAATATTCTTCTCTGCAATTACCGGTGTGTTGGTGCATTTGTGTAGCTTTGTGTGTGTGTGTGTGTGTGTGTGTGTGTGTGTGTGTGTCTGTGAGTTAGTTACCCTCAGGGTCCAGCAGTCTCTCTATCCCCAGGTGTTGCTCTGCCTTATTAAAGGCATGTTCCAGTCTGTCGATCGCAGACGTCTTCTTCTCCACTGAGCTCCAATCAAAAAGCTCAGGCCTGCAGAGGCAATAGAGACATTGTCAGGGATCATATACCCACTGTTTCTTCATTTTTAATTACCCACACAGAAGAGAATACCCAAAGTATTTAGCAGAATTTGTCCCTGGATGATGATTTCCTATGCTGCTCTGTGAAAATCTGAATATCAAGTAAACAGAGCTTTAGAGAATTCCTCAAAGTGAAAGAGCTGATGTTGTAGCAATAAAAAGAAGTTGAGAGCGTTTATTAGAAAATCCTACTGATTCATTGTCTTTAACATGAAATACACTGTAATAAACTCACTTCAGCTGATGCACTCGGAAATATTTTTGGAACTTCTTTAATCAACAACCATGCAATCGTGCACCCTGCAGTGATTTTACACTGCACATACTCTCTAGTACCAGCTTCTGAGTTAACAGTGAAACATACTTAATGGTATGCTGATTCTCTGTCTTATTTGACATTAACATTTGCTCTGTGAAATCTGCAGTCCTGTAAACATGACATTGTGTGGCATGCAGCAGCCAAGCAAATGATGTGCAGGGAAGTAGCTTTGGTCTTTCTTTCCTGTGAGGACAATCATAACAGATGTTCATCCTAGCAAACCATGATATAATTCATAAATAAATAAGTTTGGGTCTACCACACACAGTCACCCGAGGCTGATTAGTCAATCAGTCATAAATTAAAAAAAAAACCTCTGCATATAAACTATATTGGTTTTAATAACCCTTTGAAACAACGTCTCTGTATGTGAAATTCTACTTTAAACAGTCTATACAGAAGCTGAAGTATAAGTATAAATCATGTGTATGTATTATAGAGAAAAAGGTTAACCACAGTGCAATAGCTCATTGGACCTCTGGAGAGATTCACAACCAATTTATTTGATGATATTTTAGCCCAACGAATCCAACTCAAAGCTCTGTCCCTTTTAGGCTGACCATGTCTTTTATTAACTTTGAAATGTTTTCATTTCTTCTCATAATAGTTGGCCTCCAGTAGCTGTGAGTCGATAATAGCTTGCTGTCACTACCAGACATTTCCTGCCCATTCCCTTTCATTACTTATCATTTCAAATAGGGTAATTTTCTACCTCCAAGTATATCTATTTAATGAAATGTGTTAACAAGACCAAAATTTGGCAGCCAAATAAATCCCACACTGCGTCTCCATCTGTTCCCCTTTGACTTCCCCTTGTCTCACTGTTCCTCCCCTGTGTCGTTGGCTTCTTTTTTCTTTCTATTTTTCCCTCTGCTAAATCACACACACACACACACACACACACACACACACACACACACACACACACACACACACACAGTTTTACAGTACCTGTGGCTGTGGAGGAGGGCATTGAAGGCCAATCCATCATTCCAGCTACTGGAGAAGTTAACCACGTTGACCTGAGGACACAGATAATGGATATTAAAGGACTGACATATGAATTCAATATGACACACTGTTGAAACTATCGCCCCTATAGTTGTTTCCATTTTCATGGACATATACAAGTATTATATTGTAGTCATCTATTTTTTCTCAAATTGCTAGCCTGAGCTTTTAACACATAAAGTGACTGATTAATATGACAGCTCAAAAGGTACTTCAGCTCAACTGTTCACTTGGCTCTTTCCCCTTTACATTGATAACAGTTTATTAACTTCATTAAGCATGGTTTCTAAGTCTTATTTTTTATATACACTAGTTATTAAATTATACTTTTCTTTGTCAAGAATAACTTACTTTAACAGCCGACATGACAACTGTAACTAACTAGTTATTAGCAGTGGACAGCTAGCGTTAGCGAGACATAGTGGTTGAAAATTAAGGAATTTTAATTTCTTTCTCTTCTCTTTGTAACCCTGAACCCTGTGAAAGGACTAAAATAAAAACAAAATTAATGCTTTATTGTTCTTAGTGTGAACATGAAGACAATGAAGGTGTATCAATAAATATCTGCGCTGCTAGCCTTAGATTATAAATTAGCCTAAACAACCCAGCCAAGCAGCTAAAACCATTAGTAACTTTATATACATGTTTATTTTACTAATTTTACTTTCATTTCAGTATTTAAATTATAAAGTTTTAAATTCAGATACAGGATACCTTGAAATACTTCAAGAAGTTTACAGTTTGATTTGCCTTTAATGCTAATTAGCATTTCTCAACAAACACAATTGCTCCATTAACAGGCCCACATTTAGACATTTTTCACACTTTATTATTTAGTGTCATAAATGTCACCACTCAGTTACCTTGTTGTACTCTGGACTCTATCATGTAGTTAAAATATTGGCTGATGCAATCATGTAATTAGTGTTGTAACCTGCGCTTTGGAATGTGCCAACTGCGTACCCTAGCAAGGGGGTGTTTTGGAGAAGTGTAAAAAAAAAAAAAAAAAAAAAAAAACTTCAGTTAATTTGGCAATTGAACGGAGAAATATGATATAATCTTTTTTGCCTGATATATAAATATAGCATAATATATCATATAAAATCAAAAATCCTGTCTGGTTTAAACGTTAGTACGTTTTTTCCACCCCTATTTCCCTATTTCTGGGTGTGGTTTGGCCCACTAGCATATAGGTCCCCCACACGCCAGAGGTAGACTGTATGGGTTCAGAGCAATTTAGACCTGATGCATTGTACTACAAGTTTCTAGAATTTGTTTTTAATTTTTAGTTACTATCTTAATGTTATGAAAAAACAAAGGAGTCAGAGTATTTGTTACTACAAGTCAATACTTTCAAGTTTGACTAAAAACAAGGGGAATTTGGGTGAAATTAGATGGGCAATATATCAACCATTAAAATGCCATATGCTACACAGAAAACAGCATATGTTGAGTTTTAGTGCTCTTTGTAGTATAACTTAGAAGCTTAATGCAATTTATAACAATTCAAGCCAAAAGACACAAAACATAATAGAAAAAGAAAAAACAGATGGCTCCCAGACTTTACAAATCTCCACAAATAGTGAAAACTCAACAAACAGCTCCCTCCTACTCAAACAGTAAGTTAATTGGATTCCATTTTGACTGTGAAAACATGTTTTTTGGACTAAGGCTCAAGTCTCTATCTGTCTCTTTGTTTCATACTTAGGACTATAAAATGATAATCATCTGATGGCACATATCCCAGATCTGGAATGCCACCAAAACCCAATCTACTATTCCCTGGCTCGGAGCCGATCCGTCAACCAAATTTCATGAAAATCATCAGGGGCTTGATATATTCAGTCAGGCTGATCGACGGACGGCTAGAAAAAACATGAGGTCTTTGGCAGGGCTAAAGTACAAAAAAAAACAGAAGGAAGGACGTCAATATTTTCCTTACTTGGAGCGAATATTGTTTTAATAGAGACAGAGCTGCTCTACGTTAACAAGGTCACTCTTAAAGACAAACATACAGGACAACTGTCTTTTTGAAAGGGAGGCTGTGAAAGATGAAACAAACAGAGCAGCAGTGTGTGTGAAAGCCTGCGGACTGAGGATAAGACTGAATAAGAAGTTTAAAAAAAAAAAACTGACCTGAGGATACTGGCGAGTGTTCTGACGAACCCAGCTCAGCAGAATCTTCTCACTGTTGGTCTGCTGTAGGCCCGCCATCACATCCTTCATCACATCCTTTACCTGAACACGAGTGCAAAGTATAACTGGTGTTAAAACAACATGCACAGATACACACATACAAAGAAGCAGTGTTTATAGTATGCAGTCTCACAATAAGAAAACAGTATCTCCTGCTGTCCTCTTCAAAAATTCATAAAAAATTTACATTTTTCTCATAGTATAACTTTGGTGCTCCTTCAAGGTTTTCCCCTTTTCATCGAGGCATTTTCCTATTTGTCCAACAGACATCGTCAACAGTCTGGGATGTATTTTGGTCAACGTTTATGTACTCAAAAAATGTGCACATTTTCCCCTGAGGTAAATCCAGCTCTTACAGAACTCAGCACACAAAACAGAGGAACTACAATCATTTTTTTAAATGAATAGGCTTTAAAATACATATAAAAGTGCCTTTTAAAACCCCAAATCTACCTCAACAGAACAGACATGCCTCGCTCTCTTGCTCATAAACTCACACTCGCACAAACACAGCACAATTTTTAAAGAACTCCTTTTTGGTGGACAGATATTGAAATCCATGCTAATATGATTCCTGACGTTTTAATATTACCATAAAGATACTTTTTTTTTAATAATCTGCTGCTTTCGGGGAAGAAAAATTGACATGGTCTGCAAGTGGATACTTTGCATTTTGACACATATACACACAGGTAGCTCCTCATAGTGAGAATCACTTGGTCAAAGGACACCAGTGTACACACACACACACACACACACACACACACACACACACACACACACACACACACACAGAAACCAGTGTGTGGGTGTGGTTGCATCCTCACAGGCTGAGTCTTTGGCAGTTTTGAGTGACAGTTTTGGAGCACTTGTTCAAGGCTCAGGGGGGAGAGAGAGTGAGAAATGGAGGGAGAGAGGAAGAGACATTATACTTTTGACTGCATGGGTGTGCATTACTTATGCATTTCTTACCCTCACTCTTCTGTCAGCCACATGCCCTCACACTAACATAAACACACACAAATGTGTTTTTTTATTTCCCTCAACTCCTTTCTTTTTTGTTCTCCCACTTTCCTACACCACTCGACTCTCCTCCTCTTTACTCGCTCTCCATGCCTTCTGCACTCCGACACGCACACTCATGCAGTGAGGCAGTTCAATGAGTGTGGCAGAGCTCTGCTCAGTGGCTGGACAGAGAGCTGGAATACAGAATAACATACAATAAACAGAATTTAAGCCTAAAACTCTGTCAACAAAGTGGCCCAAAAAAAAACCCACAGAAAGAAGAGTCTGTGCCATTACACGCTCACAAATACACACTCTAAGACACCGTGCAACTACACCTATTATAGAGTTCGGTGTAAATTGGTGTCGAGGTGAATTCTCAGAAAAGGGGACTGAAAGACACACACACACACACACACACACACACGCACGCACACACGCACGCACGCACACACACACACACACAGGTTTGTTAGCGATGTGGCCTGCCGGGTAAAAAAAGGGACTCATTTGGGAGTAGGTCACTGCATGCATTTCCACTTTAATTGGAGGGGCGCTTTGACAAAGACGGCTGCATACCCACACTCACAATGACACACACAACTACACACTCACCGAGATCCACAAAAACACACAGAAGTACTCAGAGAGTGGCGTACGTGCCCACACAAAGCAAACCTCAACCTCTAGGGCGTAGCAGCCTCTGACAGGCACACACACACACACGCTAACCCACAACACGCACACTCAAACAACACACACACCTCATTATAGAATGGTGTTTGGCTATTAATCGCGTCATTAAGTCCATGCCAAAAGTGGCATGATTGAGACATTAGCTTCTATGCAACTTAATGAGGAATGAAATACAATTAAGATGTATGTTAATGTAAGCTATAAAAAGTACTGACTTTACATGGAGCTGTTTTTGAACAACACAGTCCATTATGAAAAACATTTTGAACTTTAAACACAGCTTGGAGGAAGAAGTGGCAAACAGTGGACATGAAGTGTTAGATGTTTGAAAGGCAGGAACAGGACGGGTTGAGAAACCATAAAAAAAAAGACATTAAAGGAAACCTTTGGGGCTGTGTACTGTTTTTGCACTTGCATTAATGTGGCCGATGCACTTTTCTCTAAAGTAATGACGTTGAATACTTTGTTATTGATTACAAGTTTCAGCTCATAGGAGACAAATGCTGGTGGGAACTAAATAAGTAGTGTAAGTCTGATTCATCCGACCACACATTCAAGTCTCCTTAATGATCATTATTAGTCATCAGCACCACAGCACCAGTTGATGCATTTTCTCCGGGGGCTGGGGTGATTGACTGTAAGTAACACGACAATGCATGCCACACTTTTTATTCCTCAATTCATGGGAAATATCCCCACTGCTGCTACCTGTTGTGTGTAATGCGTTTTGGGCTCATTTTTTAACCCCCCTTAAGACAAGAGGAGCGAATGCACATGATACATTTCTATTGCAGATTATACATTCTGCTCACTTACTGTGTATTAGTTACCCTGCTCTTTTAGAAAGAAACAAATAGACATTTTATACTAATTTACAAAAATGTAATTTAGTGAATGTCCAAATGTTTAACTGCCCACTAATTATAAAGGCAAACAGTTCTTCACTGTCATTTATACTGATCAAATAAATGTATTATATTCCAGGGAAGGAAAAAGTACATACTGTAAAAGATGATGATGTGTGATGTTGGCTGAGATTTGTAAGCAGTTTGTTGTCATAATGTAGCTTTTAACTTTTTTACCTTGAGGCATCAATGTTTATCTCCGCCTCAAAGACAACACTTTCCGCTTTTCTCGCTGGAGCTCTGCAATGTGACTGACTGCAACCTTCACCTGAGCACGTTCCAAGTATGCCAAATAAAAAAGATTCAGATGAACACAGAGAGACAGTGTGCAACTTTTAGTCCCCTTTGTATGGGAAACGAAATGGATCGTTTCAGTGATGATTCAACACTTTCAAGAGAAATGAGTCGGGATAAATAAATGTAAGACATTCATGCAGCAACTGTTTCTATGTGTGCATCACGGAGACAAAGGCCATTTAAAGTGGATATAAAGTGAGGCTTTCTGGTGTAAGCAGCATTTGTGATCACCAGTGAGAGTGCAGTCATTTCACTCATTGTTTGTTTAATCTTCATTTTAAAGCTTTGTGTACTAAGTGGGCTCAATTGAATGTGATCTCAAAAACTGAAATGCAGTCTTAGCAGAGATTGTTTTAGTCAACGTATCCGAGTTATGATTTAACACTCATCAAGATCAAACCAAATAAAAAACTCATGTCCAAACAGAAACCGGTTTCTGATTTCCAACAAAAATGTGCACAACTGCAAAAAAAAAGAAGGTAAAATGAAAGTCTTTTTGCCTCCAAAATGGCTGCCGAGAGCTCCCACACTGAAATTAACATTGACATGCATGCGCACACCTGCCAGTGGAGAATGATGCTCCAGATGAGCCCGAGTATCAGTTTGTGATTGCCATCAACGATGTCTGCCGCTCCGATATTCACCAATTCAACCTGGACGAGGGACGAACAGACGGACAAATCGTATTAGTTATTCCCTCCCAGCCTGCAACACAAGAGTTTCTTACTCAATAACTCAAAGAAACGTGGTTACATTGATCTGCAGCAACTTTTTTGAAGACATATATTTTGTGTTAACTTCTAGGTGAAGAAGGCAGGGCAACAGTAGGAGATAAGATGGAGCAAACACCAAAGGTAAACACAGACAAAAGAACATTATGACTTTGACATTTTGAGAAACCTGAAAGGGGATGTAATCGGAGCAGCTCGCTGATTTGATGTATATTCTTGAAACGATATCATGTTAAACTGTAATGCATAATCACGTCGAGAGAAAGGTTTGTGCTGGTGTGCAGGGATACATTACTCACATTGTTCTTCTGCAAGATCTGCAGCGCACGGTTGACATTGTTGAGCGAGTGAACGCGCGTGAATCCTCTCTCTAACCTCACCTACACACACACACACACACACACACACACACACACACACACACACACACACACACACACACACACACACACACACACACACACACACACACACACACACACACACACACACACACACACACACACACACACACACACACACACACACACACACACACACACACACACACACACACACACACAATCAGACAGACAGAGGAGATTATTGAGGCATAAACAGACCTTGCTCAGGGGCATCCATGAGCGCTACAAACAGCCACATTACATTGAAATGCGTTTGTGTGAGTGTGTGAGCCATTAGAATAAGAGATGGTATCAAACAAAGGACAGAGACGATAATGACTCCATCAGGTAGAAGTGGGAGAGACGGGGATGGAGGAGAGGTGGCAGAAAGATTGAAGGTAAGAATAATACAGAACAACAAAGAGATAGTAAATAGACAAAAAGAGGAAGAGAGATGGAGAGACTCTATCTAAGAGAGCAGGTGGAGGAGGTAAAGAGAGCTGGAGGGGGAAAGGAAAACAAGGTGGGAGCAGAGGTTTGATTAAGACTGTGGGCTGAGCAGTGTGTGTGTGTGTGCGTGTGTGTTCAGGTGTGTGTGTCCTTTCTCTTTTTAATCTTGGCACTTGGCATTTTTTCCCATTTCCATTTCCACTTGTTCCTAAATGATGATTTTTAGCGTTAAGGTCAGCAATATGATTAGTTCTGGGTTAAGCTGAGGTTAACGCTGCACTCACTCACTCCATGTGCTGTTTTGGAGAGAAGAAGAGAAGCCAGTGATGTGGAAGTTTTTGCATGGTTACAACTTGGCAGAATCAGTCAAGTGGACAAACTCCAAATGGCAATGTCTGCTGTTACTAATCAGGAATGCAATTAACACGCTAGATAAACTGTAATCTGCTGTAGAGATGATCAGCAGAGCAAACAGTGCAGACTAAAAGCTTTGTGAACAGTAGAGATGAGTTTCAGACCTGTTCTGTCTGATGCCACCTCATCCACCCGAACACAGTTTAAGCACCAGAAAGAGTCAGTTTGAATGAATGTTGTTTAACATAGTTACAGTCAGTATTTAGCTTTGTTAATAAAGATTCAATCACGATGACAACAACGTGCTGTAGCAGAAGCTTTTCATTTTCAATAGTTAAATAGTATCCATTTTCTACTTTACTATTCTTACTTTTCATTCTGTCATTACATTTTACCAACAATGTTTTAGTTTATTTTAGATCCAAACCATTAATCATATACTTTAACTTCACCATTTTAACTATATATTCATTATTTGTAGCTTAGCATTTCAACTGTTCAACTTTCTTTTAGCTAACTTTTTAACCTCCTGAAAGCTTCAAACTTGAAATTAAAGAAAGTAAAGAAATGCTTTTACAGATTTTTTAGACTACCATTGGATCAGCCTTTATGCTTTCGGTACTGTTTTAATATTCCTAATGATGACCGCTGTCCGAGGTGCTGAACTTGCTGCGTTCCTTTAACAGCTCCTGAAACTTGCTGTTTCTAAATTAAGATCATTTTACGAGTCATTACGATCGATGCCTCAGGTAATGTTGTGTTTTTTTCCTCGCTGTAGTCTCTCCATTTTCTCTCTTATGAATAAAACAACAGGACAAAAGTCCCCCAAAAACCTCCCCTACTTGTATGATCTTTCACATTACCTGTAAATAAACACATTTTGATAGTACTATGTCATTTCTCATAGGGATTATGGTCTTTTTGCCTGTGTTATATTGGCTTGAAGAAGGGAACACATTGCTGTGTTTCTATAATTGTCTGTGTTTATGCTTGTCTGTTATCTGTGTGTGCCTTGTTGAGAGAAAAGTAAGCTTTTATGTCCCAGAGGGGCAATTTGGCTTGCAAACAGCAGTGTCGGTATTTCCTTTACGCATATGCTGCAATTTAAATCTACTGCATGCTCTTGTTATTTGTGCAAGTACAAACCAGGAACAATGTGTCAGGATTCAGGCAAAGACACACATGTTGCATTGATATGTATTAGTTAAAAAATGTAATAATCAGTTAGATCAGCTCAGAAACAGAGTGACGCTACATATGTACAACAGCTGTACTTTCAGGAGGTACTTCTGTTTTCGGGTTTGGCGCCCCCTGTCGACAAAGTGAGACATTTCATCTCTTTGCTGATCTTTTCCTGCACCTTTGTGAAAGAAGTGTTTCCTGATAACAGAACACATCCTCCCTTTTTTTTTTTTGTAAATGTCTAACTTAGCTCACATTGACATCTTTGACATGAAAAATCTTGACGAGCGCTGTTTCTGCAGCGTGCTCTTAATCGCCGTGTCTGACACTTACCCTACGTCAGGGGTGACAAGCATATAAAATAACTGTGTAGGAATAATCACTCTGCTCTCTGATCATCTTGTTTGCATCTCTAGGTCATAGAGAGACATCCGTTTTAATTTAATTCTGTTTCATAATCAACTAAAAACCCTCACAGAAGCTTGAAGATGTGAGCCATCTGTATCAGATCCTCTGGCTTAAGTCTGTGTGTGTATGTGTAAGTGTGTAAGTGTGTGTGTGTGTGTGTGTGTGTGTGTGTGTGTGTGTGTCTTCTAACCAGCTCATGTCCCGACAGCCCCTCCAGCAGCTCCAGCAGACGTCGTCCATCACACAGGTCGGAGAAGAGATCCTCCACAGGTGGTTTCCCTGTCTAAAACACAAATACACATACATATTAATTTGTGTGAATGTATTTAAATGTTAAACAATGTTTAATATCACTCATATTACAGAGATTCAACATGTTTAAAACAAAAAGGTGAAAAAGAAACGTGGCGAAGCATCCCTCTGCATGGCTGTAAAAGCAGAGCCATCAGGTGTAGAAACTGATTACTGAGAGAAACAACTCCATGGGGTGATATGAGGTCAATTAGGTTGTTCCATATAAAGGTCACAAGCTCAGTCCCCATACTGGAGACTCTGCTCTTCATTGGCCAAAACCACATTCGAGTTGTTGGGAGTATAGGGAGACATCTCTTGAGTAATCACAAACCAGCGCTGCGTTAAACGTGAAGATAGCAGTTAATACCCAGGAGGTTGTTCTTTATCGCAGCTGATAAGTCAAGGATTACAAGCTGCCGGAGACTTCACATAGGAAGAAGCTGCAGGCTGGGAAAATAAAGAGTTGGGCTGCTACTTTGGTACATGAAAAGTATTTGACAGCTGCAGGTAAAGCAAATGACAACAACAAACAATCACCTCATTTAGATTTTTAAAACTGTAGAACAAAGCATTTTTAAATATTTGTTAAAGTTGCACCGACATTTAGCACTTCGTAAGATAAACAGTTATTAAGCACAACTGAAAAAATACCCCCCCCCCCCATTTAATCGTTGTCTCTAATCTATATTGTCCTTATAGCCCCTGTATTGAAAACAAAATCATTCACAGAAGCTCTCAAGTGGCTTCCTGTTAAATTTACAAAAATAGGTTGCATACATATGAAGTGTAAGTGTCAGGCTCTGATTTGGTCTGCATCCATTCTATCACACACTGGGGGGGGCTGAGACCAGACCTGACTGTTCATGTCTGACTCGCTCACTATTTGGACTACTCATCCCTTACTTTGAGCTTACTATTTGTAATGTGTATTATTTTTTTAAGTGAACTTATTGCTCTTCATAAACCTCTTTCGACTGTCTATTTGGACTTTTTCTTTGTTGAGTTCAGCTCATTTTGACACTCTCATACTCTCGATTGTACACTTGTGGGGTTCAGGGGCATTTACTTTTTCTTATCAGATTCAAATGTGTTCTTTTGCTACTTCTTTTCACATACCGCCTGGTAACTTTGAACGTACAAGCAAGGCTGCTGGATGGACGAGTGGCCAAATCATCTTTTTAAAAAGATGAATTTTACAGACACAATAATGGTACAAGCGTCCCTGTTTGAATCACTGCCCTGGATGCCTGAATGCTACAGGTCAAATCAATTCCTCACCTTTGCAACATGTTTCTTACCAATTATTTTCTACCTCAGTTCCCTCCACAGTGCTACAGCTCGAAACTTCAAATGGTCCATTGCTTCAACTTAACTTAGACGCTGAGAATGACCTTCACATGCACACGGTTTATTAGAGGTGTCATAACTGATTTAAGATCAGCTAATCTGGACTAATTTTTTCAGCAACACTTGATTTGGCCTCCAAAGCAGCACTATTATATTATTTAAAGTCTGAGGGAAAAGCCTACTGAAGTAAGTAATTATGAGAAAGAGCAGGAGGAATTGTTTAAGACAGCAATGGGGCAAGGACATAGAGAGTAAGTAAGCAAAGAGAAGACATGTTTCTAAGAGAAATACTTTTCTTCTTCATGTTTAACATCAGCATCATGCACAAACGACGTCATGAATCTTTCCTGCATTATTACCATCCTGCTGCTGATGCAGGAAGCTCTCATCCTGCATCGATCATGCATTATTACAACAATGGCTGCCATGTAAGAGCCCCTGTTCCTGCATCTAAAATGTATTAGCACCACTAGTGAGATGGAAAGAACGAAGGGAGAAAGTAGAATGACCCAGAACTGTGCAGGGAAAAACCAATATAGAAGGGGAAAAGAGAAGAAATCACTTTGCTATAATAAAGAAATTCAGTTATCAATCTTCTGGGAGACAACCTGTTCCTATCAGTGTCTCATTTTCTCTCATTTTGCTTTCCAGCTCCCTCTTTGTCTTTTATTTTATTCTCAGACTCTCCCACACACTCATCTCATTCTCTCCTTATTTCCCCTCCTCTGCCCATCTTCCTCTCTGCTCCCGACCTACGCCTCTCGGCATTGTCCCGAGACCTGCCGTTATTGAGTCATTTTCCACACCAGGGCAGTGTGTGTGTGTGTGTGTGTGTGTGTGTGTGTGTGTGTGTGTGGATGCATTCTTTGAATGGGCTGCAGAGAGTGTGTGGGTGTCAGTAATAAGTGAAGAAAACCAAAGATAAAGACAGATAAGATAACAGGAACAAAAAGATGAAAAAAAAAGCATATATGCACTTTTGATTTTACAAGACGCAGGAAAAAAAAGGAACACACACAAACAACAACACGCTCTTCCTGCCCACTCACAGCCATAAAAAAGATCTCTCTTGTCCACTAAAAGGCGGCATCCTTTATACTTCCAGTACGCTCCAACAATGAAACAGATCTTCAGGCGTTCTGAGTTGATGCTCCTGTATCACAGCTCTCACAGGGACTCACTGGTCCGTTCTCAAGAGTCACCAGGAGTGTCTTCTTCAGACACAGACCTGAATATTACCTCACACACCATCACAAACGCTCACATACATGTGATACCTACAGCTCGTTTGTATCTTCATTGCATCATTAATATCAACTCGTCTAGTGTGAGCAGACTGCCAAACACAGCTGACTCATTTCTAGCATGCATGTGCGTGTTAATATTTTATTTTCCCACAATTTCTCTGCACACATACAAGGATATCTTCTAAGCTTGGAACACTTTGCCTTTTCTGTCCTCTAAAGGTGAAAGCAGGCCGTTGCTGAGCTGAGAGTTTGAATCAGGTGAAGCTTAGAGGTTAGCTATTCATTTTAGACTCTTAAATCTATGACAAGGACATGTGTTCTGTGTGTGTGAGCACTGAGTAAACCTGCCCCAGTAAAAGGTTTACCTGTGCCTTTTGAGTGTCTGTCACAGTCCACTCATGTCTGCTCGCTGTAGGCGTTGATTTTCAACTCTCCTCTAGATTACAGCTTGTGTAGGTGCTTGTCGTGGCGTCCTGACAGTCATCACCCACACTCAGCAGGAGCTCAAGTCAGATCAACGGCCTCAGACTCCAGCACACGCCTTCTTTAATTAGAAATGTGTAAATTTGCTATCCTACTGTGATGGAATAAACTAAAAATACACCAAACCAGATATTCAAAGTAAAATAGGGCTGTGATTTTCTATTAATTAACCCTTTATTTTATTTTTTAATTTTTTCATGTCACAGTAGATGTTAAAAATAACTAAAGCAATCTTGCAACTTTGAGGCGGTCCATGACTTCAGCTGCTAATTGCTGTCAAGTCGGTGAAGGTGCCAAACTTCAGCATCACACGATGAGATAAAAATAACATCTGTGTTACATCAGTCATGCGCTATCATTTCATCTGGTGGAAACGGAAACACGCAGAAAAAGACAATCAGTCAGTTAGAGACAACTTAAAGCGACAACATCAAAGTTGTCAACATGAGAAGTTTGTTGTGATAGATTTATCTGTTGCAGAGGAACCGGACGACATTGAGCGGAGATTTAAGTTGTTCAAGGATACTTTTCTGGAATTATTTCTTGATGGATTTTAAGAGAAATAATCTTGTTTGATAAAGGAAATCCTAGCTGCCTTACAGTGGTAGCAGTATGACCTCTGTATGTTTTAATTTGACTCTTTTTATAGAATATATATATATATATATATATAGAGAGAGAGAATTTATATATAAAGTAGAACAGGACTGTAAATGCCGTCTGCATTCAGAGTGCTTTATCCTTTCATTTTTCCATGAATGTCATATCTTTCCTTTCCATGCCCACTGTTTGGACAACACTTTAATAAGACAACCCCGTTAAATGGCACAGTGTTTGTCACCTGTATTTGCCCTCTATCCCCGGTGTCAGATACAAACCCTCCATCAGCTATGAAAACAAATCATAAAGCAGGGTTGTTTTAAGGTGTCAGCTACTGTAATTGAATTTTCCAACAGGTCAGAGGACAAAAAGAAAATGGTACACAATCCACACAATCCGGTCTGCGGACAGGGGGACAACCTTGTATTTTAGAGATCTGGTAAACAGCCGCCTGAGAAGGATCACTCTGTGCAAATTACTTCAATCCTCCTACAGACCACTTATCTTCATTCTGGCAGTGTCTGTATTCGACTGAGATAACAGTCGATGTGACACTTTTAATGGTTACGTCTTGGTTTTTCTGGCAGGAGCTGGTGGCAGATGAATGTCTGCTATGACACGCTGCTGTTTTTTTCTTTTTACTGACGTATAACACAAGTTTTCTTTTACAATAACCCTCCGATGGCATTCACTGTAAAGAACGACAGAATAATGAATATTTCTGTCAGAATTCCTGAGCCCCCAAAGCCCAAAGAGTGCTTCTAATTAATCTAACATAAAGTTTGATTAAACTGTCACAAGATAATTGACACAACAGCCAGCTTGGGCCTGTGCCGTTTTTAAAATTGGTTAATCACTTACGTCGAGCTTCATAACTTATGGACTCTTGTGTATGGTAAAACAGGTTGTCAATGAACTACAGACGTGTGCTCCTAGACCAAACAATTCAACGTTGTCACCCTCACAAGTCAGCACCAAAAGTACCAGTATTTGTTGGTGAATAAAGCAGCACAGTGGACCAATAGTATCTCAAAGAGTGGAGCTGTTTTTGCAGTATTTTCATGGAGAAAATGGAGATGACGTTGTAGGTGAGTCCCAGCTTCTATCGGCACATTAACAAGAAGGGCTGAATATCTAATACAACAGATTGTGTCTTCACAGAGCAGCCCTGTAACCACAATAAAAACAACAAAGGAAACAAACAAGACATTTGAGAGTTTCTTCTGACAAGATGTGAACACAGACGCTCTACAGAGGTGAGCAGCACAACACACTGCTATCAATTCACAAGCAGGAAGCTGTGAAATGGATCTATTTAATTCATTTCCCTGAGCATTTTTGTCTCCATGAGCGACAAGCGAGAATTTAAACACAGACAGACACGGGGAAAAATAACAAAAACAGCCATTTTACAGTCAATGATGCTGCTTTTTCTCGTTTCCAGACAGATTTTTCCCGACTCTTAGCAGCAGCATTTAATATGGTGTCTTGTTTGTCAGCTTTACAACACAATCCAACTGATTCAGTTGCCCTCACTACCTCCACATACATGGTTTTTTTGGGGGGTTTTTTCAAGATTAGGTGACTCATGACTAAATCACAAGGTTTCACGCAGATTTCTGGCTAAAAAGAAAACGTCATGTGCTGTGAAAACCTTGAAATTGTACCTTCAGGTGCTTGTATTGTCTCCATCTCTGAGCGGATTACAACAAATAAAAGGTGTTTGTTTTTGAAAGCAGAGAGGCTAATTGATTTGAAAAGCTGTTTCCAAGGAGATGAACGACACAAAAAAACCATCCTGTGCTCTGCCGTCCATCCCAAACATCTCAAGGTGAAATGAGTGATAAGCACAAATCAACATTATCATGTATTTATACCTTCAACTAAAGCAGTAAAAGCTCTAATGGAGGACTGTGACCTTGGTTGACTGGATTACCATTCCATCTTTGAAAATGGTAGACAATAATGACAATGCGGAATTTGTAATCACAAAGTTTCAGTTCAAGTTTCAAACTTTTTGGGGACGCGGTCATGTCCTTTTTTTTTTTTTTCAGAATATAGACTAATAATAGGCTTTTATTTTGAAGGAGCGGATTAGCATGCCTGCTTTCACTACCTCTGATTGATTTTTTTTGCCATTATTCAAGAGGAATAGTGAAGGCAGACACAGTTCAATCAGGGGAAACACTCTTCACCAAATCAGTTTAAGGTGAAGAGGTGAATATTAAGATTATCTTGGGAAGCTTTTTAATTTGCTCCACCTGTGAGCTTTACTTCTTCTTTGTCTCTATGGCCGGATGATGATAAAACCCGCCGCCCTCTCCACTCATTTTCCATTTACTTATAACTTGTGTAAAACAATTAGCTTTTTGATGTGATTTTTTGTTGTTTTTTTTAACTTTCATGCTGAAATTGGAGTAGAGTGAAGACTGTTGTCGATTCGTCTGAGGGCTGTTTCCCCAGTGCAGGAAGTCCCTGACCTGACCTGATTCTGTAAAGTTAGAATTGGAGGGAGAGATGAATCTGAAGTTGTCCAACACAGCATTTACTTGAACTCAACCCACTGAATGCAGTACAACTTCCATGAGCATTTCAATTGAAAGTTCCTGTTTGCTACTTGTGGGGTTAATGCGAGCAGCCTTCTCAGTCAGCAGTGTGAGTGCTGATGTGGATCAACAGAGCAGATGATGATGTGGATCAACAGAGCAGATGACGATGTGGACTCTTCAGCACAGGTGAGCTGACCAACAGAACAACTTTAAGCATGATGCATGATGATCTGATTGGGACTGATGTTGGTATCTTAATACAGCGTTTACAGTCACAACAGAAGTGAACCTCAAAGTTCAGATTCTGGTGAAGTAACAGTGACTCTGAGAGAGCTCAGTTCCACATCTAAACGCTGGTCAGACAAGTATACAAACACCTTTAATCATTGTAGATGACTTTCTCCCTGGTGGCTTGTAACTAGTTTGACCTCTCCATTGAGAAACTCAAAGTATGACAACCCCTGGACAGTATGTTTGTACAGTATGTTTGTTTGTGTCTGCAGCTTCAAGAGAATTCATGTGGAGGCCAAATTCAATCTGACTTTTAATGTTATTTCTTTAAAAAGTATTTTTTTCTAAATGTAGAACTGTAATTATCTCACCAAAGTCATATTGTCATATCTGAGAACGATTATGATGATTGAAAGATCTGCTTGTCGATTAGAGGAGTCCGTCTCCTTAAGCTCACAATGAAGAGATGAAGCTATCAGGTCTGTGTGGAATAATAAAGAGATGGTGACCTTCATCATGAAAATCTATAAAACAAACAGCATGGTCACCTCTCCACCATGTTTCCTACATCGCCAGAGCTTTGCTGAAGCTTTTCTTTATCATGTGATATTCAATAACAGAGTGAAGATCTGTTCATTTCTATAAATCATCAAATACAGTCAAACATTATAACATCAAATAATAAGCATTACATAAAAACTTAATATGAATGTAATAAAGTGTAGTGAACAAATGTCATCTCCATAGCAGGAAGTATGAAAAAGGCTGAAAAGAAAAAGAGGTTTTCTTCATATTCGGTGGATTTAAGCTCCTGAAACCTTTTCTTATAATAATCTGTAGAAACAATGAAAGCTCTAACAGTCCTGCAGAATATATATGAAGGTAAATCTACTTTTTGTTCAAGTCTTTCTATTGATAGAAGGAAGGCTCAATCAGGTGACTGATAATAACCAAGGTTACATCTACATATGTGGCATCACTCCTCAGTTAAATATTTCATCTACTTAACGATGTGAGGAAAGACTGACCACTGTTGCTCAGCCAGTTTTAACAAGCATGCAGACCACTGCCCGAAGAACAGCCATGATGACAAATGCATAGATACAGTAATGTCATACTTGGAATAGCCAAGATTTATGTTACTCCTGGAGAAAAAAAAACATTGAAGAGAACATGATGGAGAAAAGTTGTTTATGACCTACTCACCTTGTGATATGCAAATGAGCATGAACACTAATGTTTTTGTTTTCCTTTTACGGACAGCGTGTTGGATTTAATCAACTGGTTTCCACTTGAGAAGAATGAACTCAAACTGACACTCCCCCAACAGCAAGTCAACAGCTTAATAAACCTGGCTGTTGTTGGTGGAGTTTCCATAAATTGAACCTTCTCATGCATGACTGAGAGAAAAGTGGAAACACATTAAAAAGCAGAGCTGCATACAGGTGCATCGTTTGAAACACAAAGCTTTTTTTTTACTGGAAGAGCTGCCAATCAGACACTCAGAATCCCTAAAAAAAAACCTATTAAACTTGATCCCATTTTTTTATGAACCATTGCTAATTCACATACAAACAGGACCTCTGAATCAATCAATCAATCTGAGCTCTTCACTCTGGGCAAGAAAGAAAATAAGTGTGTTGTACCAAAAATGTAAAAGTATTCTTTTAACCTTATGTGGACTTCATGTCTTAGTCAGAAAATAAGGGATGTTACTTAAAGCTCATGTGTGGAACTTTTAATTTATGTTGACTTTAGCACCCCCTATGGACATATTAGGATTTAAGTCTTTGTGGATTTTGTCCGGTACATGTGCAAGGAGTTTATTTTAAATGTCAAGTGTGCAACTCAGTGAATCTAAAAGATTAAAAAAGGCTGTTTCTACTGTGTGCTGTTAATCCCCTCATCCCACAACAGGGCCAACAGGCACATAAAATAACTATAAAGAAATCCTCCACCTTACTTCTCTAGTTGTCTTTTGTAGGTCATATAGAGGCTTCAGGATTAGTTTCAGTCTGCTTCATAACCAGCTAAAAGAAACTGCTCACAGGACCTTTAATTGGACCTCCTGGACTGTTTATTGGGATCATAAATGCATAAATTAAGACCCAGAAAATGAGCTTTTTGATGCCGCCAAGTCCTCTGTTCGTGCAGCTTTCCTGCCTAGACCTCAAAGCTTTCAGCACTTTCCATATCCTACTGTTTTTTCTTTATTCAAAAACAACAGCAAAGCTACACAGGCGAAGACTAAAAGTAGATAAAGAGTGATGACTCACATAACAAGAAGAGGACTGTGCAATTAGTTCTGCTCTAAAACGTTTTCTGAAAGTGCTGTTTCATTATCTTTCTGTATCATTACCGCTGTGGGGGGAATTATTCAACAATATTACGCTTGTATCATCAGCATAAAGAAGCAAACCGGAATACTAAAAGGAGAAATTGATGCCCTTGTCACCTCTGAAAGCTTGTTCCACGTTCATATCTCCATTAGATTTAACTTGTCTTAGTCTTTTCTTTCCTAAGCTCCTGTGTCCTCTCCTGCTCTCTGTTCTCTCCTCTCCTCCTCTATCAAAGTTTTCTGCTGTTTTTGAAGACCTGAGCAAACAGTGACAGCCGGGGTGTGAAATTAACACCAGGAACTGGACGAATGCAGTCCTCCCCCCTTAGTCATCCATTTCTAGTTTTTTCATTTATCCATTCTAAACTTACTGAAGAAAAAATGAAATAACTGCTGTTAATATGAATTTTCATGAACTCATTCATCTTGGTCATTTTGTGGTTATATTATTTAAAATCGGTCTACCATCTAAGGATACTTCTTGTTTAATTTAATTGCAGCAGATGTTTGGAGAGGAGCTACGTGTATGTTGTGAGCTGAAAAGGAAATATGATTTGCTGAGGCTGAAGAAATGTTAATGTTTGACAGTTTCAAGTAAAGGTAATGTCTTCTTTTTTAGAAGTGTACCCAAACAGAAAGGAATGTGAAGGCTGTACCTGCTAACATATTATAAAAGACTGTTAACGTGAAGAGTTTGTCATTCATGTTTTGTTTTGTCTGACCTCTGCTGAATAACTCCTAACGTAATGCACAGTCTGTTTCATGGGTTCATCATTGAACACTTACAAAAGACAGCACCCTAACCTTACATTTATTGACCTCAAATTAAATACTAGGACCATTTTTTAACCATTTGGTTAAAATGGAGGACATACGGTACTTCAAAATGTATATATACATATTCTTCCAATAGACAGAGGACTTTGATGAATCTGACAACAGTGATTGAGGAGAGATAATCATGTTATATGGACGGAGCCGTGAGCTAAGAACATGACATAAGATTTGGTCTTGATCTGGCGCTTTACTTTCAAACTGCTATTTCGTATGAGGGACAAAAAATGACCAAAGTATAAATAAAAAAATAAAAAAATAAATGTTGGGAGAAATGTATACAATAATGTATAAATAAATAAATAAATAATTAAATAAATAAATGCATCAATAAATATATATATATATATATATATATATATAAATAAATGCAACAATTCATATAGAAATTCATATATAAATAAATATATTCATACATTTATTTATGTATTTCTGTGTCCATGTTGTACAAGGAAAAGTAAGTATGTAAATTAAGTGGGCCATCCTAACGTTACTGAAGTAAGATTGGTCAATTTTGAAAAACAGACAGAAGCAAATTTACATAAATACTTTTCCTCTTACGACCTGGACACAGAAATAAATAGATGTATAAATGTAAAAATATGGAAATAAATTAATAATTCAATTAATGTGGAAATGTATGCATTGATACATATATAACTGTATGAAATACGCTAATAAATGAATAAATACATGTAAAAATATATAAATAGCCTTTTTCATTAACAAAGTGTATTTATTATTTATTCATTGATGTATTGTTTTCAGCATGTATATATTTATTTATATATTCATTGATGCATTTATTTAATTAATTATTTATTTATACATTATTGTATGCATTTCTCCCAACATTTATTTATTTATTTATACTTTAGTCCTTTTTTGTCCCTCATAATTTCAATGAGAATATCAAAACATGCACCTGTTTGGAGTAGAAACTAGTATGAATATTTGAACACTGAATCAAGACTTAAAACACAGAAGTTGAACGTCAACACTTTATCTTCTCTCAAGCGTGAATTGAAACTTTTAGACATGCAGTTTGATCACACTATGAACAAACAAGTATGAATAATTAAAACACCAATTTGCAGCTAATGTGAAGTAATCCTCCTTCTGCAAAAGTAGGGGAGAAAAGCAGCGAAAGCCCATGAAAGAAAACTGCAGTAATAAAGACACTGTTGAGAGTAGTGTGATATGCAATCACCATACATACAGTAAGATGAATAAATACAACTGAGAATCCTTCTGGGTGTAAGCAGTCTAATGTAGTGATATAGCAAAGATCAGCTTTAAGAAGCAGTGACATGAGTTGTTTGCACTCACCTCTCACATTGTGCTTTACTAAACAACTTCCCTGCTGCTGATAGGAGCTGTCCTTGACCACTTGTGTAAAACAATTCATGATCTATAGATTTTCGCTTGAAGCTTAACTTCCACTCAATCCGGTGAGCATCCCCTGCACTCTTGTATAACTGAAAGCCATGAAACTCAAAAATGTGACTTATACAGAACAGATCCCGGGACCCTGGGTGTACAGAGGCAACATAACACTTAACCTATCTGATGCAGAAACCCATTTACCAGGCTTTTATGAAGGTGAAATGTGATCTCTATGTTGTTACACGTCTTCTTTTAAACTGAATATATGGAGCCATGGTTGCAGGAATAATTTTCTTGAGTTTCCTGTGAAGTACTCAGGTTAGCCACAGTTACAGAATAAGATATCACCAATGTCTTCCCTCTGAAGCGGCTCAGGAAGTACCTAAAAGCACATGGGGCAGAGAAGGGCATTTTGGCTCTTTATTCAATAAGCACAGGAGGAATAAAGTACAGGAGGTGGTGTTTTCTTTCTCAGGTTGTCTGTGAGCCATCAAATCATGTAAGAGCAAGGTTTGGACAACTACGGAAACCCCATTTAGCAGACGTCAAAGGTTTCCATAATTGTTTTTCAAAATAAAGTCCACCTTAAAAATGATAAAAAGATTAAAGCTTATAATTAACAGACGTGTGCCCCGCTCTGCTATCATGTGTCATCTATCATTTAATACAGCCCCATGTGCCTCAGTTTGACCTTCTATGATGATCAATCTTGGACATGGCATGGTGATTATAATATTTTTCTTGAGGGATTATTAAGCTTCCCATCCTGAGTGCCTTAACAGAGGAAAATAGTGGCAGTGTTAAAATGGTAAATGTAGAGTCATAAAACATGAGTCAAGCCCAGATATAGCTTTCTTATTCCCTGATAAACTGCATCCTAACAAGCACAAACATGTCACCTGCTGCTTCTTGGATGGAATTCTGGGAAATATAGGAAACACCAAGCCGACATGTAAAAACAGACAACAGGATTAATTCAAACCCAAGCGTCAGAAAATGAAATGACAGTTTTAAGTGTGTGCTACACTGTAATGGAATCGGCTGCTCACACCCTTGAATAAAGTACCAGCTGTGATTGGTAAACAAGAAAAAAAGGATATCAGTTTCCTACCCTGGTGATGGATCCTCATATTCCTGAAGTGCCTCTTTTTATGGTTTGCTGAGTAGCAAATCACACTAAAATCAGACAGCAAGCTGCTTCTCTGACAGATTTTTTTCTCCATATTTCTCAAGCCTGTCGATAACCACACCGTCCATCTCTCGCCATAACCCTGTTGCTCTCTTTTCCTGTCGCTGTCTGAACTTTTGTTTTCCTTTCACTCATTTTCATTGCTTCACTCATGTTTCCTCATCCTTCAAATCCTTGTCTCCTTCCCTATCTCCTTTCATTTTCTGTCCTCCTATCTTACTTCCTCCCATCTGCTGTCTCACTATCTTCTTTCTCTCCCGAGGCCTGTGTGTGTGTGTGTGTGTGTGTGTGTGTGTGTGTGTGTGTGTGTGTGTGTGTGTGTGTGTGTGTGTGTGTGTACACTTGGCAGAGACTCATCTATCTAGGATGGGGTATTCATTATGCTTCGCTGAGTCTGGATGGATGAGGGGATCTCTTCCTCTCCTGCCTATCTCCATCCCCTCTTCGTATCTATCTCCTCGCCTACAAGTTTCAAATTCCTCTCCTGCTTCTCTCCTCTCTTAGTCATGGTTAGAGGGGATCAGGGAGGGTGGGAGGACAGGAGGGGAAACGGGAGGAGAGGAGAGGACTCGACAGGGAAAGGGAGTAGGAAGACAAGAGAAAACAGGGAAAGAGAAGAGGAGAGGAGTTCACGAGAACAGAAAGAACAGGATAAGAAAGAAAAGGTAAGGAGTGGGCAGGTAAAGAAAAAAGAAGTTAAGGACATAAGTTGAGGTAAGGACACAGGAGAGGAACCCAGACAAGAGGAGAGGAAAGGAGCAGAAAGGTCAAGAGAATACATGATGATAAAAGGATTGAAAGAAAAAGGACAGATTTTACACAAAAGGACAGATGAGGAATGGCTTGGAACGGAAAAGACTGGAGTGGAGTTGAGTGGAAGGAAAGGCTGTGAAGAAATGGACAGGAAACAGGAGTGATTGGAAGAGAAGGACAGGAGGAGACATATTTGGAAAGTGAAGGACAAAAGGGAGAACTGAAAAGGTCATCTGAGGATAGACTTGAAAAGCACGGGACAGGAAATGACAGAAGAGAAAAGATGTTTAAAGTCAAGAAAAGTACAGGAAAGGACATGAGATGCAGGGCATGGACAGTAAATAACAGGACAGGAAAGGCCATGAGAGGACAGATTTGAAAAGGAAAGGACAAGAGATGAAAAAATGGAAAATAAAGGACAAGACAGAGCAGGGTTTGAAAGGAAAGGTCAGAAGGACAGATGAAGAAGAAAAGGGGGCGACAAAGGAAGAGAGGGGAGAAAAGGAAAGACAAATAAAAAAGATGATTAAAGGAACAGAACAAAGGGAAGAGAAAAGGGGAGACAAAGATGGTGAGAAGTGAAAAAAAAGGAAAAAAGGAAGTAGGAGATAAAAGACTGAAGTGAAGGTGAGGAGTAAAAAGGAAAGGCAGGAATGATGGGAAAGAAGTGACGAGCAAAGTGGAGGAGAGAAAAGAGTGTCTGTCCCTCTCTTGGCTTAAATCACCTGCTTCAGATCAGACTCTGTTTCACACACGCATACTCACAAATGAGCAGCAACATGCACACACTCACCTAAGTCTCCATCGCCATGGCAACGGCACACCTCTAGTGCCCTTGTAATCAACTTTGAAAATAGGAATAGCGCTGATGTGTTGGCATGCACAAAATACACACACGGCACAAACAAACACACACCCAAAAACACTGAAATGTAATTAAAAATAAATTCCAAACAATGGATTCAGTCCCCACGAGGGGCAAATAACTGAGTTACAGGACAACAAAGTGCACCAAACAAAAATCCAGCAACATGAAAGAGAAATAATAGCAAAGTGCTTTTTAGGAAAATAGAGCTCATACTTTCTTCAAACAATCCCAAAAGCGACCTGTGGGATCACAAGAGGAAAGGAAACCTGTAAAGTGTGAAACACTCTCCTGCCTCTGGGTTTTTCTTCATCCTCAGCTTTACTGAAGCGACTCTCCTGAGAGGAAAGACGTGGTGGGAATAACCTCTGTTTGTTTGTGTGTGTCTGAATCACAGCCATAAAAAGGAAATGCCTCTAAAAAATTGTCTGTGACTCTCAAAGACGAACAGTAAACATCCCAAGATTAAAGGAGGTAGGAGACGCTGGCATAGTAAAAAAAAACAAAAAAACAACCACACATCCTTTCTTCCTGCGCGATTTTAGAGAGCGGTAATAAATAACAAGTAAAAACAAAAACAGAGGAAGGGACAGGAGTGGGATTTGCATGGAGAAAGGAACTGAAGGTGACAGAAGAGTGAGAAAGGCAGCACATAAGGAATACGTTTCCCAGCTCCCCCAAAACCACAATCCAAACAGTTTCTGAGTGCATGGCCGACTGAAAGAGGCAATACGACCTCACAAAGCAACCCTTCTTTGGATGATAACTTTTCCATTTAGAGGCCATTTTCAAAGCAATGGGCCTCGGCCAAAAAAAATCAGGAGATACACAGATATGTGCAGAGAGAGAAAAAAAAATCTAGAAGCTATTTGTTGAAGCTCCTACGGATAGTTATACTAAACTAAACTAATCAAAACATACTCTAACATTACCAGCGTAAAGTCATACCAGCACAACTATATGAAGATCCCTAGAAGTAGAACTTTCTGACAATACGACTGACATATTTCCAATCCATGTATGCTATGTGCATTCCTGACTATGTATGTATGAGGGGGGACATTGAGGACTACGATAACTGCAGATAGAGAACATAACAGGAAAGTGTCTTACCTTAGACAACTGTGAGTTTACCCATTTTGTGAAAGTCTTCTTCTGAACGTCTTCTCTTTCATCTGCCGGAAGAAGAAAAACAGAGACTGTCAGGAAACAGAAGCCGCACACATTGGTGTGTGAGTATACATAGATGTTTGAGAGGGCAAATCAATGAGGAGATCCCAGAGTGAAAGTCATGTCAGATGTGTGGCAGCGATTTCAAAAGTGAGTGAAACCACACTCTGAAGGATTATGAACTGTTTCTGTTATCAATGACGTGTTAGACAACAAAACATCCTTTAAATATCTCACTACAATCTACTCTCTCTCTCTCTCACACACACACACACATACACACACACACACACAATGCAAGTGGTGCTTGGCATGATAAGAGACTCCTCTAATCTCACTCATGGCTAATTGCATCCTCATCATATCAATCAGCGTGCCACTTAAAGACCCTTGCCGCCCAGTCGTCAGCGTCACACCACAAACTGGAGTGAGTCGGCAGAGCTCCCACTTGTTGCCCTCGTGGAAACACCCCCTCTCTATTATTCAAAAATCATCACTGTGATCTCTTTTGAGGAGCTGCTTGCCATTTGCTTCCCATCAACAAAACAAACAAAACAAAAAAACAGATGCTGTTGTCAACAGGAGGAAAAGTGCCATTCTATTCTTTATGGAGGAGATAAAGTGGATCCTCTCTAAAAGAGTGAGTCATCCACCCAGAATTTCACTTTTCTCTTGTGTTTTAATTTCGGTCTGTCAATCATTTTGAGGGAGTAGGTGTTTTTAATTGATATCCAAGTCTTGCATTGGAATGAAATGTGTTCTGTGAAGTATTAGCTGCGTTGCAAAAATTTCCAATATGTTTTTCTGCTCCAGAGAAGGCAATCATTCATTCTTAGCCAGCAACAAAAACTGGACAAAAGTGTCTTCAACGTATTTAAACTGATTACTCAAATTATACTTTTATTTTTTACTTAAAATGTCAAAATGATTTAACTGTCTTCATCATTACTGTCATTTTTTCTTCAAACAAGGATGATGTTGATGGTCCCAAGGTGATGAAGCAGGGGACACTTCTGGCCTGGTTGATTAGCAAGTGACATAGGGTTAGCCAAAATTAGCAAGCCAATAACTATGCCATGGTGTGGATGAATAACTAATCCTAAAAAGAAAGCTTACAAATGGGAGTGTGTCTTTTTGCAGTTTCCCTGTGATTGTCAAAAACAGTTTTCTTTTGTAACTCTGTCTCGTTCTCCTACTTTTGTTGGAGAAGTCCAAACTTCCTCACAGTCCACTGTCGACTTATTGAAATGTCAGCTATGTGAGGAACAAAGGGAAACAGCTTCAAAGACCTTCATCGATGAGCATTTTTGTACTTGCACTGCTTTTTCAGAAGGATTTACAAAGCTCAAGGCTGCAGAGCTTTTTCAAGCAAATAAATCAAATAGCATCTCTAACCTGTCAGAAACATTAAAAGATAATATACAGTATAAAGGCCCTTTTTTCCTACAGATGATATTTAGCCCTTCATTCCAGAATGAGTACAACATTTAAAGTAAATCAGTGTAAAAATTGAGATAGCCAATAGAAGAGTAGAAATGTAACCATTTGCACAATGATGTACTAAACGTTAATATATAAAAAGTACTTATACTTGACTTAAGGCTTATATTTTCAAGCTACTCTACTTTTATCTTTCTACTAGAGATGAGCTGGACTAGATGATCAAACCGTAAAACGTAAATCACCTCCTAGTCAGCACTAGAATTATTAGAATTGAGAAAATTGAGGTAAGAATGTATTTTGGCTTCGTCAGGTTTAACTTGGATATTGACCGGAGCCATGTGTTGTCTGTTTCCTTTTTAAAAGTCAAAATTTGCCTTTATACTCGGAATTATTTTAACAATTTAACAATTAAAACATTCCCCTGCAGGACTTTCCTTTGTAACCTTTTATTTTTTTACAGTGTGTTATTGGTTAACAGGATTTGAGTACCTCCTTTAACAGAGATAAATGATGATTTTGAAGAGGGTATTGTTTTTCTTAAGTCACTCTGAATTGCTTTGTAGATGATGATAAGGCAGGGACATTATCCTCCACTGTACATTGAGCGTTCCTCTGTAGCAGAGCGGTGCAGTGTGGCCTGTGACATGCATTACAATGAAAATGACGACATGATGACTTATAATAACAGCTCTCCTCCGCCTCTCTCATTTGACTGGAAACAGGGTCACTTCCCATTACTACAGGTAATAAATTACACTTTCACCCTGAAACAGAACATCAGGTTAAATATTATACCAGCCCAGCTAACCGCACTCCTTCAGCATCTGTGCGTATGTATATTTGTGTGTGTGTGTGCACGTGTGTGTGTGTGTGTGTGTGTGTGTGTGTGTTGACACCAGCAAGGCACTGACTAATGGAGCTGATAATGAAACTTCTCCTTTAATTAAAAGGTCCCACGTTGAACAGCGCACTGTGGTGAGACACACACACACACACACACACACACACACACACACACACACACACACACACACACACACACACACACACACACACACACACACACACACACACACACACACACACACACACACACACACACACACACACACACACACACACACACACACACACACACACACTATAGCCCATGTATGTATCAAATGTGAGATAATGGAAAACTGAGCACTGAAGCATGAATGGAATAGAGGCATGTAGCAAACAATCTCATCTAAAGCAGGTAATCCATCCACATCTGTATACAGTGTGTGTGTGTGTGTGTGTGTGTGTGTGTGTGTGTGTCACTATATTCCCATGAGCAAGATTCACTTTTGTATGCATTAATGCCTGTGAGAGAGCACGCTACTCTAGGCGCAACCTACGTGTCTGAATATAAAAAATGTGTTTTCACATGTTCCCTAATCAAGACTCAGACTTGTGATGTCAGGAAATGTGTTAGAGAAAGATTTTAACTGCACATTTATAACTCCTTTCTATTTGAAAATCCAGCTGTTAGCTCCACAGGCAAGCCCAGCTCACCTGTGCATACCATCGGCCCTGTCTTTGTGTGTGGATCTGAACGTGTCCAGGGTGTTTGAGAGGCTGTATGTTAATGTGCGTGGGTTAGGGTTAGACAGACACAGTCTTAGTGCGTGCAGACACACAGAGTGAGTGAATGTGTGAGAATTAGCAGGAGAGCAGGAAGCAGTCAAAGACAGATGTCGAGGGAGGCACAATCGATAGTCCATTTAAAACGCTGTTCTGCTCCTAAAACCTACAGCGGCTTCACGCACACTCACACACACACAGAAAGTTATGCATGAACACACATAGATATACTCATGACGCATGCACCCAGTCACATACATCTCATTAGAGAGACTCCAACATAATAGCTTAATCTTGGTTTGAGAGTGGAGAAAGAAAGAGAGGAAATCAAGTGGAGAGGTGGCAAAGAAAGGGAAGGAAGGAAATGAAATCCCAGCGAGAGAACAGACAAAACAGATTGGACAAAGCCTGAAACAAAAAGACCGCAGGAAGAAAGGAAATGAATGGAGAGAAAAATGTGGAGGAATGACGAGGAAAACAGATAGCGAGAGAGATGAAGTCAAAGAAAAACAATGAGAGGAACCCGGAGGACACAAAGTAAAGGACAGAAAGAAGATGGAGGATTGTTCTCAGACGTGTTTTCATGAGCAGAGGAAGAGAACATATCGGTGACAGCAGCTAAACTGAGCGAGGTTTCAAATATTTCAGCAGAGGTAAAACACACAGATGAAAACTTAAGTCGACCTTTGCCATATTTGTTCTTATAGTCAGAGAATGAACTGTTTTGAAACGGGACCTCATTGTTTTAACTCTTTTGTATATTGAGATTTTTCGAACAGTTGGTTGAAGAAGGAAAACATTTAAAGATGTTACACAGGGCTTTTGAAATGTGTTTCCCTATGTTGAAATGTTTAATAGACCAACAAAGCATTAAGGAGCTTGTAGTGCGATAAGACACTGAAAAAGAAACCCAGCTGGTTTGAAGTGAGAGCCAACAGGATCAGTAGTGATAGTAAATAAAGTAAACCAGAGTCTTTTCCAGCTGGACTGTAAGCTGCTGCCTGAATGATGCTGAGTACCTGGGACAGCTCCAGGTTCAGCACTCTGGACAGCGCCTGTGGCAAAGCAGCACAGTAGATTGAAGTGATCCAGCAGAGCTTTTAACGAACAGCTGATGGTGTTAAGATCATCACATACAGAAAGGGCTGACTTTCTGACAGTCTCCAGCATTCACAAGGTTTGATTTTCATACCTGAAGAAGAAAACAAAGAAAAAAGTCCTCTTTAATTACCAGGAGCCAGAGTCGAACACATTGTCTCTGACCTCCTGTTGAGTCCTGTTTTAAGAAACTCAACCCTAATTTTCCTGCTTGTTTAAAAAGCTCTGCATGGTTTCGCCTTGAGAAACTGTTCAACAAGAAACTTTAAACCCCCCACAGGTGAGTTTGTTTGCTGAAATATTCCCACAGACTGCTTAACATCCTGTGGTGCAGTCTTAAACGTTTGGTTATCAGTCTTTTCTCTTTTTTTTACTTAATGAATCATTTCTACTCGAGCATAATGAGCCAAATGTATCCCTTCAATATGATTAGTAGTACTTTAGTTTAATGTGTTTTTCTGGCCTGTTTTCATAGGAAGAATTTGCGATTTAATGGCACAAATGAACGCTCTGAGAAAGAATTGTTTTAAAAGATTTTCCAGACACATGCTGGGCTTCATATGTTTCTGAGACAAAACTCTCCCATTGGTTCCCTAAAGGAGAAAAGTCTGAACAGCTCCTGCAGAGAGGGAAGCTGTGCTGGCAAGAAAACTTGACGGCCAGACAGCAGGAAGACAGTTATCTGAACCCGCTGCACACCTAACCTCCGGCAAACCTCAGCACTTACTAAACAACAGAAATTGGCGGAAAGGAAGGAGAAGTAACAGAAGTGGGCGTCATAGCAGCTGTGCGGCTAATAGAGTCCGGTGGAGATGCTGGGAGGTGCAGTATGATCCAACAGAGGGTGTACTTTTTAAAAAATTGCCCCATGGGTAAAGGTGACAAGAGAAACTGGTAGTGTGTTTTTACCCAACACTTGAGCGAAAAGAAAATCAGAGGCTTAGAAAATGTTTCTATAATGAATATAACAACAACCTCGACTAAGTATGGAGCTCAGAGTCATGAAATATGAATTTTTGTTTAGTTTGAGCATGGAAAAAAACACCCTGAGCAACGGATAGCCCAGCGGTTATGTCGATGTCCCCTTTAAATAGGCTAGTCCTAATCACAGCGGCCGTGGATTTGAATCCGATCCTGAACATGTACCATATCTCTTCAGCTCTCCAATAAAAGGAAAAATGTCCCAAAATGTAACTTTAACAAAGAAAGCAAAGACATTCAAATCAGTGCATCTCTCTCCTGAACAATCACACAATGTCTTCTGCAGAAAAAGCCCAGGAACATGCATGTGTGTACAAAGTACAAAGACACAAAGACACACACTGCTTGCCAAGTGATGTTAATTTACAACACTGGCCATTACCGGGCGAATGGTTTGAGAGTAAGAACAGAGCTGACACTTTAATCTGCACATAAAATCTATTCTCTGCGTTAGCGAGAGAAAAAGTCCAAATAAATAAAATGATTAAAGTTTTAGCATGCAAGCGACGCGGGGATTACTTTTGTCTTCCTTAATGGCTTTTGCTTTCAAAGTGGGAAAGGACGAAGAGAGCACTCTCCGTAGGAAGAAAATACAAAACCATAAATACTTTTTTAACATTACATTTGCATTTTAGACATTTAGCAGATACAGTGCAGCCATAAAATTAGCTAAAGGTCTTGGTTCATAAAATTTGCAAAGAGCAAAATAATAAGCTGAAAGCCGAGGACTTTAATTTTGACACAATGCTAGAATGCAAACTCAATGTATTGTGACAGAAAGGACAAAAATCTGTGCATTAAAAACGATCAGAAGGCAGAAAATAAAGTTTTTGTGACCCAACATTTCCCACCCTCTAAGCTAAACTGACATCATCTAGCATCAGACAAGTAAGGACACAATAAGCAATGGTCTCCTAAATAATTGTGATCTAATCTTAGACAGTGAGAAGACTGCTCTCTGTAGGTGGTGTATGAGGCGTTTGAGCTGCCACAGCAACCTGTTTAAAGCTTTCATGTTGAACCCCTGCAGGGACTGAAGAAATTAGATCTCCAGAGAGAAAACACACAAAGCCCATACGCGTGTTTCAGACCGTAATGTGGCCTTGAAACCATCAAAGAAGAGCCTCGCTATCGTCTGGTTCATCCCTGTATCTGTTCACCTGTTGGCTTAAAAAAGAAGTTGCAGCTATGGAGGAGTGTATCACAGCTTTCCTGAACAAAACAGTACTAAGCAAGAACAAAAAACATATAGTTGTTTTAGGAGAAAAATAACAGCAAAACTTGACGTAAATTCCTGAGATTTATCAACGGCATCTTGTTCCTCTGTGTGTGTTAACTGGGGCTCGAATAACATGAAGTTAGCAACCAGTTTCTGACTAAATTCATGACACATATGGCAGTGAAATAGCACATATATGGAGAAGAAGATGGTCTCCTATAGGCTCCTAGTTTGTACAGACACAGTTTGGTTTGCTAACATGTGCAAACATCAGTGTAGAATACTTACCTAAGAGGTCATTTTTTAACAATTCAATTTGTTTTTACCAAATATGACTGTAGTTTAGTGAAGCAAAAATCGACAAAAACGTCGGAGAATTTATGAATACAGTCTGAATACTGGGGCTAATGCTAACATGACATTAGCAACATTTTTCTTTTGAGATTCACAGAACATAATGCAGTCAAATAACACTACAGACAGCATGTTTTGTTTTTGTTAACAGGTGAACAAAACTATCTACCCAGTCCTATGAACACACATTCAGCATAGGTTAAAAGTTTATTACAATTCCCCTAAAAATGGGTCATAATCATCCAAAGCTGAGCTCACACATGACACATGCATATTGAGAGTCAATATGGCTCAAACCAGAGATATTTTCTTTGATGAACTTCATGATCCATAAACTGGCTCAGAACTTTAAAGGAACAGATGCTACATGCCAAAATCTATTGCCTTTATTTGCTCGTCTTAAACTCTGCTAACACCAAAAAATGTTGTTTTTTTTTTTAATAAGAAATGTTGCTAATCACTCAATCTCGTTTCACCACAGAGCTGCAAACTTTCATCTCTGCTGATGAATTTGCTCATTATCGAGCAGAAGAGAAGTCAAAGTTGTCTTACGTTGAAAATTGATCTATAAATCTCCATGTATTAGCTGCAATTTCTCCTACGGTTAATGTGATCCCCTTCTGCTATGCAAATGAATTTGACTCCCCATAAAGGGCGATGCCTCTTTATCTCGTCGCCTGCTCGAGCCGCTGTGATACACTTGATTTACAATCTTACAGCTATAAATCTTTACATTAATCAAACTCATCCAGTGGTATTTTACATTCAAGCAAACTGTTATTAAATATTCTCCGTCCTGGCAGTTTGTAATAAGTTATATGTGAGGCTAAGCTGCTAGCATGCACTCCTGTGTTCTCAGCGGTGGAGCCAAGATCACATTGAAATGAAATGATAATTAACTGAGTGTGACGCTAAATGTCATTTATATGTCAAATATCAGCCTGGAGATTATGCAGAACCTGTACTTATCTCCCAGAGTGTGTTTTGTGATGGACTGGCACTGTGTGTGGTAGATGGATAAAGTCGCAGTAACCGTCCGATCCATCATGGGGGGCCGGTCTCAACGGGCCTGTCACCGACCTAATGGGACACAGTGAAAGTGTAAGCAAAGATGCCTCCGCGAGGGCAAACAAGTCATCCGTCTGGGATGTCGGACATGTTTGCAGCTGTTTTGGAACCAGCTGCTTAGCAACGGTCACGGCCATTAGCCATGGAAGGAATCTGAGACCAAATCCAATCAGATCAGGTCATTACTGAGAGATGAGATGGAGGGGAAGTGATGGAGAGAGGGAAGATATGTGAGGAGAAGAGGCTGAGACAGGGTGACAAGGAGGAGAAAGTGAGGGACCCAGAAGAAAAAGTGACAGAAGGAGAAAGAGAGAAAGAGATGATTGGAAAGAGAGAGGCATGGATGACAAGCTTATGTCAGCCTCAATGTCAATTAGCACCACCATACCCATCACACGTACACTTGCAGACTAACGTCAGCCTCAGTTTCTGTCAGTGCCACACACCTCAACTATTTCTTACACACTTATACTGGTAATGTACACACAAAAACACACACTTCCATATGCTGTAATGTTGCTGAAATATGGGTCCTCAGACTGAAACACATAGAGCCATGCAAGTGTGTGTTAGGCTTCAAATGTACTTCAACCTTCTCTCTTCAGCTGCAGAGGCACAGATGGACTGTACTGATGTTTTATGGCAGAGTGTCAGTCAAGTGTGTATTTGTGTGTGTGTGTCTGCAGCGGTCCAGGAAGAAATACATTCACAAGCTCCAAAGAAAACGTAGAGCTGGTGCCCATCATCTGGAAGCAAACAGAGTGAGGAAGACATGGAAAGGAAAACAGAAGAGGAACTGGCAAAAGGAGAATACTGACGATGGACTGAAAACAAACTCCTACTATGCTGGAGAGAGTGAAACACATTTGACTTTTAGCCTCTTTTACTAAGACATGTCCTCCTAGTGCCAATCCCAGCACTGTACACCATCTGTTTTAAACAAACTCACCAGATGGTAGTCAAGCTTCTTAGGATGGGAAAAAAATATGCCAGGAAGGTTTTAAGGAACAAAAACACAAATTGGCCCAACTGAGAAAAGTCTCTGGTGTTAATGTTAATGTACGCCTGACATCAATTCAAGGATGGCAGAGAAATTCTTCCTCGCTCACCAACTGAACACATGCACCCATCTCACCTGCTGCTTTACAAATATACACCTGAACAGTCAAGAAATAGAAAGATTATACTACTGCAGGATACAACTTTTTGCGCTGTAAAAATATAATGCGGCAGAGGCTCACATTGCACACCTCAGAAAGCACCACAACAAGAAAAATAATAGTTCAATTCAACTTTCTTCTTAAGGTTTGAAAGTGGGGAGAAAAAAACAAATATTAAAGAATGAAAGAAAAAGCAAACAGCTCGAGGTCCTGTTGAGCCAGCAAAGTTGTACAATTGGACCCAGTTAGCAAAACAATGGTGGAGGGATGGACGGTCATCAGAGAGATGAAGGCGATGAATGAAAAACAGAGACTGGGAAAAAGAGAGTAAGCAAAAGGGGGCGGGGGGGGGGGGGGGGGGGGGGGGACTTAGAAAGAGAGATTCAGTCACCATGAGTGTGACTTGGATAGAAAATTAAGAAAATGTGTGTGTGTGTGTGTAAAGAGAGTGGGGACACACAAGTGAAGACTCATTTCCCTTCCTGGCAAAAACCCTGTTACACTGTACACCCACACCCTGACTGATGGAAACATATGGTGCTGTGGGAGTGTGTGCAGACACTGAGCAGTGTGTGGGAAAAGGTGTGACGTCTGACTGTGTGAATCACAGAGGGCGCGTGTTTGTGTTTGCGTGTCCTGCAGCCAAACACAGTAAGGGAGGAAAACAGTGAGTCAAGAGCAGCAATATTTGATTTTAAAGCTACTTCTGTAGAAACGATGAAGTCGACAAATTCACACACAGAAAGAGCGCGGCGGGAATCTAAAGCTGCTGATAAACAAAAGTAGCTTGAAGCCATCACGTCTAAAGCGGCACAAGGCTAAAACAACTGCCCTGTCTGTCCTTTTGTCTGGCCACTAAACAGCCACTCAATATGTGCCAAGAAGACAGGCACAATTTTCAATTCCTTCAAGAACAATTAAAGTGAGCACAGCAGCGTAACTCTGCTTTACACAAACTCATTTCTCCTGTTTATTCCTCACAATCTGGATTAAATAGAGCAACTTAGGGAGGAAAAGCAAGAGCCATAACGTTACCTTCAATTGAAAATTAAAGGTGTAAAAGAAGGCAGAGAAACTGATTTTAACACAAAGCTGAACTCCCTCAGCACCACTTGTGTATCGTCTCCTTTGGTGTAAAACCCAGAAGCCCACTTAAATCACGACACACACACACACAAAGATCAGCTTTGAACTTTCTACACGCACTTTCTGATTCACATTCAACTGTAGAAACTTTGTAACCATGACTTCAATATTGTGTTTTAAAGTGCTCTCAAATGAAGGTGGAGGTATTCCTTCACACACCTGTCCATGCATAAAGCCATGTAAGCCTTTTTCCACTCTTCCATCATTTGCTTTGTGTGTCTGCAGGTGTGTGTGTGTGTGTGTGTGTGTGTGTGTGTGTGTGTGTGTGTGTGTGTGTGTGTGTCTGTGTCACATGATGTAGCCCCCACCTGTACCAGATTAACAGTGTGCTTCTTTGCCAGGTAAGGATTAACCTCACTCCAAACGCAGATTAAGCACACACACGTGGATGCAGAGAGCCCTCAGGCAGACACACGCACCCACACACACACACACACACACACACACACACACACACACACACACACACACACACACACACACACACACACACACACACACACACACACACACACACACACACACACACACACACACACACACACACACACACACACACACACACACACACACACACACACACACACACACACACACACACACACACACACACACACTGTGAGACACAGGAGAGATGTAGAAAAGAAAGGTGCAGGGGCAAGATACGCAGAAAAGGGGGAGTAAGCAAGAGTGATAAGGACACACTTAACACCGACACACCAGTTTATTCTGTCACACAGTGCCAATGATAATTCTCAGTGAAACATTACCAAGGCTTTGTTTCCACCTTAATGCGTTTTCTACTTCCCCACTGTGAATTCCCCCAATCTCTCATCTCCTTCTCATACCAATTTATGTCTTCATAAAAGCAGACTTTCTTGTAATTACCTCTCCTATAAAGAAAAGTAATCTTTCCTCCCGCTGTGTGTTATTAGAGAGGAGGCCTTGAAGGGCTCTGCGCTCTGTCTACTTTTTCCATTGAGTTATTTCAAGAGCTGAAGTGTTGCATTTGCACAGTTTGAAAAGCAAAAATCTGGAGTTGGAGATGTGTAAACACCACATTTTACCTCCTTGACAAACTATAAAACATAACCATGTAGCTCATGCAGATTTATCAACACGTAAAGACCACGTTAGTTTTCTATTCAAATTCAAACTCAAGCTGGAATCCACCATTTTGCTCCACTGCCTGGTATGTCTCATTCAGCGTTTGTATTCTGTCTGCCAGTCTATTATCTCCTCTGTAGACTCATTTTCATCATCCAAGAGTGCTGCTTCTCTTCTTCTCATCCCTGTAATTGGAAAATTGTTCAGATCTGCTTTGAATGGGGATTACTGGTACTGGCATCAGGTTTCAGGCCCATATCAGTGCACACATCCCACAACTGATACCACTTGCAATCTGCCATACGCCAAAGGAAAAGCACTTTTTCTATATGCATTTACACGCACCTTTCAATACGAAACAGGTTAGCTCCTGTGTGTGGAAATAATACCCACACCCCCCGTGCACAGCTTTGCACAGTCCTGTTTAGACATGCAAAATGCAGAGGCATAACCTCAAGCTAAATGGACAGTGCTGGCTCTAATTGAGTTCTCTTGTCTTTCTCCTGTGGCTACAAATAACTTTCTATTGACCTTCAACAACTTATCTTTTATCTACTGCCTCAGCAGATCTTGTTAATGGCCCTTTAGGAAAATCTACTGAAAGCCTCAAAAAAGCAGAAAAAGAAAAGTGCTGAAGATGTCGTTCATCGTCTGTAAACGTCTCAAATATGACGCTCATTTATGGTTGCATCAAAAAAAAAAAAAAAAAAACAGAATATGGATGCAAACTAAAAACTAGTATTACATTAGGAAGGCTAAAAGCTTAGAAATACATTTGAAGAAATTAAAAGAGTCTAATTTATACACATCAACAGCAGACAGACCCCAATAAGGAGAGCAGACGGGAAAGAAATGGAGATATACTTTCTTGCCGAGTGTAAGATGAGAAGATTGAAACAGGAAACAAATGCTAGCTTAGCATTGAAACCTAGGAGGACAAATGCTATCCAAATACCACGCCACACGTTTACATTTGACTTTAATGTACACACGTTGATTTCAGTCTGGATTCAAAACGTTGGACAGAGCCAAGCTAGCTTCTTCATTCTGCTCCCAGTTAAACCTGGGGGTTGTTTAGCATAGCTCAGCATAAGAAAATAGAACATGGTGAAAGCAGCAATCCAAAAGGACCATATATGCACGTACATATATGTATAGTCCACACACCTTATGTACAGGTAAAGATCTACTGGTGTTGAATGTGTTAAATGTGGAGGGAGTCAGGCTAACTGTTCTCCCTGCTGCCAGTCTTTATGCTGAGCTATGCTAACTTGCATCCAGCTTCCTATTTAAACTAAAACAAGATGGCTGATGATCCCGTCTCACTCAGTACATAAAGAACAAGCCATTGAATTTGAAAAAGGTGCAAACTTCACTTTAACTACATCGTGGCCACTATAGCCCTGAGTATTAATGAAGCATGACGGCTCATTTCTCTTCCTTTTCTGAGAGTCTCTCGAGTCACTGGACTAAGACATCGTCATTAATCAGACTGGCTGGCATGGAACCAAAAGTAGGAAACAACTAAAATATCTTCTGGTTAAGAACATGGTGTTCAATTCTTCTTTTAGCGATGAAGCCATTGAAATATTTATCAGTGGCGCTCCTTAACAAAGTATATTGGAGTCATCTAGTCTGGGATCTATTGCAGTAATGTCATACATATATTTATTAGCGTGGTGTATCGTGGGGGCTGGAGCTAGTCCGAGCTGAGAGACAAATCATTTTCACAAATATTTCCATCTAACGTTTGCTAATATTAGCTGACGTTAGTCACCATAAGCTACTGCTCATACATGACCAAGTGAAGCTGTAACAGCAAAACCTATAAATATATACAAGAGAACGTTGATTCAGAGTTTAACTTGTGTTTTGAAATAAAGAAGGTATCAATGTAGGACTAACAAGCCGAGTTATACTCAGCTCATGTTCAGATCATTAGTTATAGCTGAACACACTCGTCTCCTCACCTTTTGACACTGCTACCAAATATTTAATGCAAATTTTAAAATGATTGCATGCATTTAAGTGGTGTTTATAAGAGGGGGAGAAGGGACGGGTGGAATTTGATTTGTGTGGACACTTGAGACACAATTTATTTCTGAGCGCAGAGGCACAGCTGCTAAATCAGCAGAAGAGAGGTCGATATGGAGGATATCTCATCCTATCTGGATATTTAATGTATGTTAAGGCCTGGCGAGGTTGTAAATTCAGTTGGGGGAGGGGGGATGAAAGGGACTACTTACAGTATACATGTCCATATTACATTGTGCAACAGCCATTCTTAAGTGACCACATTAAATGTGTAATTGGTTGAGCATCTTCAAAATTCCCCAAAAGTAGCTGCCGATAAATCGCAGATCTACATGTGAGTGATTTCAGGTTTTCTGCTGCAGGATAAACACAACTTCACACTCGAACACTCGTTGCCGTAACTTCAGCAGTGTGGCAATGAGAAGTGAAGGAGGAATGTATGTTTAAGGTGAAATGGAAAACGTTTACTGCTGAGGACTGTGCCGCACAGAAAAGCAAAAGAGGGGCTCAGTGTAGGTGAACAGAAGTCAAACATGTGCATCCGGCCCACAATAATTGGTGCCACTGACTGTTAAACCCACTGCTGGCTGCTCTGCGTCTGTGCACCAAGATAAGCATAAATATCAGCTAAATTTGTCAAATGTATGTTTGCATTGTGGATTTGCTGCTGTGTTATAGTACTGTGTGGTCAATGTAGAAGTTGTTCTGACCTCTCAAATGTAAGTTTAGCATTTGGCATAGTCAAATGGGTGCTGAGTCTATAAAATCATCAGTTCATTGCCCTTCCACTGTGTTACTGGGTTAGCTGGAAAACCTATCTGTGGCCTGTCTGTTTTATTTGTATCAGTGTTGAGAGTAACGATTACAAATGAATCTTTTCTCAGACTACTTCTTTGTTGTTACTTTTAATGTTACTCGTTAGTTATGCAATTTAAGTAATCAGTTATGTCGTGACTTTTTCATCAGTAACTGGAGGAAATGCTTTACTTCCCTTTTGTTGCCAAAAATGAACAAACAAAACTTTGTTTTGTGGAAAGTTTGTTTGGGAAAGGCCATTTACTCTTTAGTAGCCGGTACAGATTAGCATGTTATTGGACATGTTGGGCATGTTTGACATGTTCTAGTTTTAGAGTTTGCTTTCGGTTTCACTGTTGAATAAAATATTCTGAAATAGTTGTACATTATGAATATGTTCTGGATGCCTTTAAATTAGCATTTAAAGAGATGTCATGATATTGAATGAGCTTCCAACAACAGCCCCAAACTTAGCTGCCTCATCCATGATCATGTGGGCGCTAGACTTGACAACTTCTGCTACCAGCATATGAAATCACAGTAAAACTGCAAATAAACACACTTGACTGGTGACCACTGGGGGTTTATGAAATCTGTAGGTAAACATGTCAAGACCAATAAGAGCCTGCTGAAGTTTGTATAGCATGTCTCTAATCTGATGATACAGAGAGCTAGCGGTGACAGGCAGCCTTTATAAAGACATAAACTCTCAGAAACAGGTCTCATTCAAATGCTATCTGGTGAACACACTCACTCTGAACACTCATCAAGCCTGAAGTGGCCTTGGGGAATGGGAAAGGCTCATGGATATTATATATATTGCATTATGGTGTATGTGTGCACGGACACAAGTGTGTATTTTTCCAGTTCTAATCTGCTTTTCCCCTCGCGATGATTGTCATACAGCTCTCAAATCTTATTCAGCCTGCTTTCCATTCCAGTTGAAGCATCTAAGCTTGCCCGTGTAGGTTTGGGGGTTGAGACAAAACAGACGACGTGAGGGGGCTTGCTGCTGGTGATGCATCACCTAACATATAGAAGATATAGAAGATACATGAGGGTAAGTGCAATGCTCACACACATGACGTTTGTAGCATTAGAAATAAATATGCACAGGCACTCTTGTGTGAACAAACATGTTCTTTACCCTTTTAGATGCCAATACTTTCTGATTTGACCCTTTATATATTCCCCTCATATGTCTCCTCATCCCTCAGTCAGTTGTTCTTCTTCTCCTTTGGCCTTCTTGCCCTCACGTCGCTCTCTTCCCTCTTCTTTAAATTCCCCCCCTTCAATCATTCCAGAAACATTTTCCCCCCATCCATCCTCTTCTACTTCCCCTTTCTTGGTAGCCTTTCCCCCCAGAGAGATTAGCCAAAAGACCAATTTGCTCCTTGATTTTTCCTCCTCTAGTCCCTAATTGGCTTGAGGGGATCTGAGGGGATTTGCAAAGGGGGCGGGGATAAAGAAAAACAGCCGACCCCCTCTCTTTGCAGCTAGAAGTGGACACAAATTATAACAGAGAACTGACTTAATAAAGCCACCAGTTTGTAACTGCCTGGTTTTGTTTACACTTTGCTTCATTGGATTCAGGACTTCTGACCTCAGGGGAAGTTTAAAAGCCACAGTAGTTGTGTTTTTAACCTACTTCTATGAGATCTGACCCTTAGTCCTTTAGCCAAGGAAAACCTGATTTGATTCAGGTGGTGGACCAAAAGCCTAATATCTTTGCACAGTCATGAAATCAATTTAACTTAGTATGGAAGCAGTGCGAACGAAAATCAATGTCAAACACTGTCTTCTCGTGTCACTGAAAAATTGTAGAACTAGATTTTTGCAGCCTTCGTTTCTCATTCCAGGACTGAAGTGGAAGTCACTTTTTACGAAATTGAAGAACTCTTCAAATCGCATTTTTTGAGCGAGTGTTGTCATGCTTCATTGCAGTGAGAGTGCTCTGACTTGAGTTCCCTCTCCAACTTGTAGGAACTCTAATTCTGCCCTTCACTGGAACAATGAATTCTCGATTAAGCATAATTCACCCTGCATGTTTCAAACATCCACCCGCCACCAACTTGTGCTGTGCATGGGTTAAACAAATCAACCCTCTTCCATCGTTAACTCATTCTAGTAATTGTTGTAGTCTAATGTAACTTAATTAAAATAGGCTATTCAGCTAGTTTCTATATTATATAGAGGTACATTATTTATCTACTATGACTATCATTTACACTCTATAAGTACATAAGTATGCATACTGCTTCATTGAATGCCAGTTTTTGGAAAAATAGACGTACATATTACTTAAAAATAAAGGGGAAAATACTGACATATTCAAATACTGACAAGGCAGATAGAGTTAAGTCTTCTTGTTATGTGCAAACTTGACATTGTTTTGTTTTCTTTGAGACACTACCTGACCGCCGTACATTCCTCAACTTCTGATCTGCTGCGCCTGTGGGCTGACTACAAAAGCCTGAGTCAAGCTCCTCCCCCTCCGCTCTCAATCTGCAGCCAGGACCAGAAGCGTGGCCTCAGTCGCCATTTTCCATTTCCTCTGAGTTTCTGTTTAACCTTGTTAGAAATAAAGATTATGAGTGTCAGTATTAGCTGATCCACTACTTTGGTCGAGACGTACAGTAAACAGACTCAACTGATTTCATGAATCATCTTGAATGTAGGTACAAATGTAATGCTCACATGCGGATAATTCCCAACTTGCAAAACAAATGACATCAGTTTGTCTCAGCTTTCCTTTCTGTTTCAGCCTCATCAACAAATAGAAGCATGCTAGAATGAGTGTTTTATATCTAGCTCAAAGCACAGCTGTGCTGACACAAAGTCCCAAAGAGTAGCTTTATTCTCCCTGATAAGATCATTTAATATGAACAGTATTATGGTGCTTTATGAGGAACACAATCAGTGAATCCAAAGCACTGACAAGGTCCACATGATGGAAATCAGTGGCCCCATTCTCATCAAATTCCCATGAGTACGTGAGATAACACAAAGAAGACGACTGGATGCTGAATTGAACTAATCCACACCTCTCCCCCACATGATTCTCTATAAATACATATCTCACAGTTCACATATATACCCATGTGAATACAGAAGTGATAAATGACACTGAATATTACATGAAGACTATATTCCTCCAGAGTTTTTACGATCAATATGTATCATAACATTTTATACAAAAGGAAGTTTCAGACAGGGAATCTGCTCTGACTGTGCCCTTCCCTTAAAGGATGAAAAGCCTGTGTGTCTGATTACTGGTCCAACTCTTCGTAACCACAGAGTGAAACAGATCTTCTGTTAGCTTAATCCTATTTGTCAGAATATATACTGTACTTGATGTTATTCAGAAGGGTCTTTCCATACAGTGGATCAGGGGTATGAATTCAGAATACAGAAAAGGGAGAGTGTTGCTGTAGCTCTGAGGACTCACTGGTTACACTGGTGCTAGCATCACTTCCAAGATTTTCATAAGACAATGCCCACAAGGCCTTAACATTATTGCACTGCACAGATCTCATTGCCATGCAATAACTGATTATAATATTATATAATATCAAGCAGCACTCAGCTGTAAAACTCCTGAAAATAATCCCACAGTTGGAGCTTTCTTAGGTCGTTCAGTTCCAGTGATATAAAGCAAAATCCAATCCACAGAGTGTTAAACAAAACAAAACAGGAAACCAAGAGGAACAAATGTGACATAATTTAATATACAAACGCTGGAAGTTATCATAGAACAAAAGGCCCAAACATTCAAACTGTTTAATAGACTATCAAGCTCTCAAATCTGTTGTTTTTCTATAATAAATCAAGATGGCTGAAGTGAAAGTAAATCTATTAATTAATATTCCCCAGGCACCCCTTCCTCTTGTAACAGCCTGATCACTGAGAATTTAAACCACAGTGGATGAGTGTGCATTTCCCAATTTATGTCCAATGCTAATGCGGACGTCAGGATGTGGATGGGTTTGTTTACTGACCGAACTTTATCCAGAACAGCAGATTTTGAGATCTCTCACAGACCTGCAATCAAAACATATTCAGATCTCTGATGTGAGATCTCTCTCCATATTTCTAATTTGTGTTCGGCTGTTCCAGTGTTATTGTTAAACCTGCTCATCCCCAGCTGCACTGTGTACATTCAAGGAGAAAAAAAATGACTCAGTGAATAATTATTCGCGTACTACTTATAACCCACCATATGTTCACAAAATAAACTTTTGAAACAAATTAGAAGCTCAAGAGAATCACAGATTTCCATGCTAATCCCAGCTGTACTTCTTACATTCTTCCCTCCTTTTTTCTTGTACACAATTTAAAGTGTATTCATTTAGGGGACGATTTTGGAGAATGCTGCTTTCCCTGACATGGCATACTTGAGAGTAAATATATTGGTGTGGTTTAAGTGGCCCCAGCGGGAGCAGAAAGAGCTTTGGGCAGAGTATCAAGCTCTACCTACAGTGTAGAGTTAAACAAGATAATACCTCTTCTCTCCTTTCTCTATCTATACCATGTTATTTATATTCCTCCTCCTATGTTCATCTCTTTATTTTTCATTTCATTTTTTTCCAACAAATAGCTATGTCAGTGGTCGAGTGACATTTCTCTGCTCTCCTAATCACATCATGTTGCTCTGAAGGAGCCTGTTTGAGAAGGCAGTGGGTGACTGATAGGCAAGGTCTTGCCGCGGCAGGAAATTACACCGGAGCAATGCCATTTAACTCTGTGAGCAGCTTTGTGCTTAGGTAGAACCGCGAATCAATCTCGCTTCCTAACTCCCTTTATCTGAAATACCAGCGTGCAGTCTCTCTTTTGGCTGATTGCTTAGAGACGGACTGACCTGCGAGGAAGACTCTGTGCTCAGAGACTCTGTGAGTGACTGCAGGGTGGCAGGAATCAGGTCAGTGGTCCATCTTTTGTGTGGATTAGAAGTGTTAAGAAAAGTTCAAACAGGCTGCAAAAACATAGAAAACTTTCAAAGGCAATGAGATTTTTTCCTTTACAATCCAAGTCTCAAGCCTTTCACACCTTACTCAGCTCCCTCTGATCAAGTCTTAAGACAACCTTTCAGAGTAAGTCTTAAAAGAAGTCCAAAGTTAAAGCAAGTCTTGAGTAAATATTCTGTCGGGGAAAGTCTTAGATCCAGTCCAAAGTCCTTTAAAAACAAGTCTTCATGAAGAGGAGCCTGGGGAAAATGACCATTATTAGAATGGTAATCAAAATTGCAATATTACACATCTCAATCCTAGGATGGATGTTCTTTTTTAAGGGGCCAAATTTAAATTGAATTCTGTCATTATAATAGCGAGGTCCATTTTGTACCTAGCTCTGGGCATTGGTGGAAAGCTGCCATTTGTTGCGCCTTTTCGAGGCACAAAAGCAGCGCAAAAGATGTGTGATTTTATTCCCCTGGGTTTTAGCACTTAAGAACACTATTACATTTTTCTTTGTGTACTTTGTGTCCTGCAACTACTTTGCTCACTCTTTCACTTACATCCTTTGTAAAATACACACTCTTCTTTCCATTTCCTTACACCCCCTCTCAGTCATGCTTCCTTTCAGTCTCTCACACGTCACATCTACCGTTCTCTATGATTTCCCCTCCATCTGTCACCCTTTCATTCTCTGTCTTCTTGTGCTCAGCTGGGAAATACTGTAACAGGGCCTAAAAATACTAGCACTCCTGCCAAGAGGGGAGAAGACAAACAGGGCTGAAAGTTACTAGAACATGAAATATCTCTGCTACTTCGACTGTCTGCATCCAGATCTGTCAAGCACTTTATGAAACCCATCCCTCTCCCTCTTGGTCGCCCTCTACACTGTTTTCAGCCCCCTCAATATCACTCGTTATTCTTTTTTATTTCCCCTCCCCTATCTTTATCTCTCTCACACTAGAGCCTGCAATCTTTCTCTTTTCACCTGACATCTCTATCTAGAGGACGAATAAGGTAACAGTAGACATGTTGTTTCCTGTGAATTATACACAGACTGTATGTCACCTAGTTTTAATCTAGGTTTGTTGCTACACTGCAGTTTAGTGATTTCTTACAGCAGATCCATCACAGTTTTTTTTGGTCAAGACTTTGGCACTGAAATATTAAAACCCAGAAGAACATGAGCATTCACGGTGTAGTAAAAACTGGCCTCAATAAGTATTTTTCTCTCTTCGGTCACTCTAGCGCTTTGGAGATCAAACTGTTTCAAAACTAGGGTGTTATATTTGCAGCAACACCCCGCCTCATTCAGTAACGCCAATTCTAACTCGGCTGTCACAAACACTTGAACGAGGCCTTGAGGGAAGATACCACAGTGCAGATTTAAAGTGTATGTTCTCAAGTCAGGCCCCAACCACAAAGCTGACTAACCGCATGTACCAATAATCTATTACAAGGAAAAGTCCTGCATTCAAATGGTGGATTCAAAGAGTCTTTACAAGACTCACAACACTGCTGAATGTTAATATATTACATTTACACAGATTACAATGTTTCAAGCCGTTATGATTCAGATAAGAAGAAGAACAGCCTCACCGAGCTGAAAGCAAGTTCCTTAAACAGTTATTGAAATTATTACTGGCGCCTTTATTGAAAATCAGTGTCTTAAAAACCATGAGAACTGCAGATTTTAGATAATAAATACTAACCTTATCGCCATGCAGTGGCATAGATTTTCTATCCCGGATTAAATATGGAAAATGTGGTTGAGTGCGGGGCATAAATGTAAAATGTAACATTTAGGTAGAGAAGTCAGGAACTGTACTTCAGGACAGTAGAAAGGTACAGTACATAGTTATAGTTCCTGACCTCCCCTAACAGAGCTCAATCTCTTTTATTCCTGGAACAGGCTGTCCTGATATTTCTTTTCAGTTTCCTCTTGCTTCCCCTCTCTCCGCTCTTACCTCTCGTTGTTGTCGCTGCCAGCACAAATCACCTATACTGATGACAGCAGCTGATCAATAGCCTGCTAGTCCTGGTCACGCTTGTCAAGTCAATTTCCCACTAATGAATCCAGTTCGACGGCGATTCCTCTTTGATGAACTATCTCAAGTTGCTTCTGCACGGGTAACCCTGAGCAACAAAAACTCGTGATGATGCATCTGGAGCTTCCAGAGCCCTTTCTCTTTGTTTGCTTTGCTTTATTTCATTTTTTTTTGTATTTCCGCAGCCAAATGTGAAAAATGTCACACCCAATCAAGAAATTTACAGAAAAACAGCGATGGGGTTTGATAGCACGCTTAGCAATTTCTCAGCAATCTAAAACAGCGGTGGTAAATGTCAGGTTTTTCTGTCAGACTGTCTGAATCAAAGAGCAGGGGTCTACCTTACCAGATTAATCATTTCGAACTGATATTTCACAGAAATGCAGGGAGAAATCCATCATTTAAGAGGCAGAGATACCCATTTCTTCACTGACACTGGCCTCATGAGCAGAATACAATGCACCATGGGATGAGGCAGCACCAAGGTAATTTCACTGCATTGAAAAGTAATGAAGATGCACTCTTCAAAGTATAATGAAAGAGATTGCATTGTGTTTTGTTGAGTTTGTACAGTAATGAAGAGAAAAACTGGTCATCAAGAACACATTAAGTTCTCAGAGAGGAAATAAGAACAGATAGATGTAATGGATTATTTCAGGACGGATTATTAAGCGTATTAGATAAAGAAATTCAGACCCAGGGGCCGTTGGCTGGGAAGTATTTCCACAGGGTGTCTTGGCAGTCATTAGCGTCCCTGTCTGTAACGCTCTCACACAGATTCAGGCCGATGTTAAAGTAAATCCGATATGTTTATAATGAGCAAGAAGCAGATGGTAAGATAAAGTCAGGCTGGAGGAAACTTAACGTAAAAACCAAGGGGCGACCTCTGGTGTATAAAATGAAGCTGAGTGCCAAAAACCCTGCAGTCCCTCAAGAATCCTCTTGAAGCTACTGCAGAAACCAAGGCATCTGCGTGAGTACCTCATGTTAAAATCAGAGACGGTGTAAAACATGGGTGTAGTTCTTGCAGAGTTTAGAAGCCTGATAACGGCAGTGACAATTTATGAATGCCCTATAGCTAAATGGAAAACATTATAATTTGACTGCAGCTAGTCTACAACAGAAACATCATCTATTTGAATCCCTCTGAACTGTGTGCAACATACATTCTTTCCCCGCCACATTTCCTTAAGCTACACCTCCCCTTCTCAATTAAGCTCTGAATGTAAACGCCACAACTGATGCCAAACAGATGTGCCATCACCATGTCTAGTAATTTAAATGATTAACTTCTCGCATTCAAGCAGAACAATGCACCTGTTGTCCAGCACTTAGTCTCATTTAACACTCTGACTTTTACTTCATTTTTCTTTTGCCACAAACTTGTGCTGTCATGAAATACACTGCCCTTGCCAGAGGATTGATGTGCTCGACATATTTCTCCAGTATCAGTTATTCATGGCAGTGGTCTCCTCTACAGAAATAATAGAGAACAGAATGCCTTAATGGACCAATTGGCATAAAGTATTCAACAAACATGTTACAATATGCAGCAAAATACTTTCATGAAGGATTGATTGCTGCTTTCATCAAAATCAATTCTTTAATTTGTGTTTTCAACATCTCAGTGAATACCTGTCGTGCAAAACATTGTCTCATTAAAAGTATAATAGAAAAAGAACTTCTATTTGTGAAACTTTCTCGTACTTTTCCCGGTTCAGGTTTACAACACAGAGCTCATTTAGACAGGCAAAGCAGGGGGGGAGGAATCAATTCATCTGAATGAATCATAATCTTGTGAATCATAATCACAATATTGAACTTCTGCACTGCCATTCACAGGAGGGCAGATTTCACGGTCCTAGTCGCATTGGAGTGGACTAATTAGTGCAAATACCCATGACATGAAAAATATTCCTCCAATGGAACTACATGCCCATATATTTGTACTTGACCTTATAGTACAACTCTGGAAGGATTTCAAAGACTTTTAATGTTGCTGTGAATAACTTAAGAGGGAACAAACTGAACATTAAGTGTATTTCAGGAAAAGACGGATTTGGAAGTTTACTCTGGGGATTGAACAAGATGATGGGGATAAACCTGCCAGTTGGCGAGCCTGGACAAAGACCAAAGTGTCTGAAAATGATCACAGCTTTCATGGGAGGAATACTGAGAGATTGTATATATACCGTATATTCAAAGGTGTTGATGAAGAGTAGAAAGACACACACACACACACACACACACACACACACACACACACACACACACACACACACACACACACACACACACACACACACACACACACACACACACACACACACACACACACACACACACACACAGGGGTTAATATGAGCGTGATCTGTCACATAAACACACATCGCGCAGAGTGAGAGGACATGTGATTTATCGAGGGCTTCAGCGCCTCCACAATAAGATAGCTGTCAATACAGTCATTGCTTCTGCCAGCACACACACACACACACACACACACACACACACACACACACACACACACACACACACACACACACACACAACCACACAGGGGTTAATATGAGCGTGATCTGTCACATAAACACACATCGCGCAGAGTGAGAGGACATGTGATTTATCGAGGGCTTCAGCGCCTCCACAATAAGATAGCTGTCAATACAGTCATTGCTTCTGCCAGCACACACACACACACACACACACACACACACACACACACACACACACACACACACACACACACACACACACACACACACACACACACACACACACACACACACACACACACACACACACACACACACACACACACACACACACACACACACACACACACACACACACACACACACACACACACACACTTTCTCTCCCCTGTGTTTCCGCCCACTTGTTCTGGCGTTACAAACAAAGACAAACACACACTCAGCAGGGGTGTCTCCACACGGGAAAGTGAGTATTGAACGCAACTTTTTCCAACACACACACACACACACACACATACACACACACATAAACACACACACTTTGCAGGGCAATCGCCATTGAGTAACCTATGATTGAACTCTCCTCCAGCCCTCTCCCTCTCTCTCTCACACCCCTGCCGTGACCTTATAATGATCTGCCACGTAAACACACACACACACACTCACACAGTGTCTCTCTAAATTCCCACACTGGGTCTGTAATGATCTGCCAGGCGCTCCATGCTCTGAATCTTTTAACAGTCCACTCCTCCACTTGGTCTCTCCTGCTCGTGTGTTTCGTGATGCTTGTGCTCATTTTAAGAGCGCAATTTTTTCTTGAAAAGTAGTATACTTTTTTGCAAATATGAGCTTACACTCTACTTTACGCTTGCTTTGCATTTTTGTCCGGAGGAGCAAGTTTGCATTTGTTTTGCATATGCAATTTTTTCATGAGCGAGCGGACACACACACACACACACACACACACACACACACACACACACACACACACACACACACACACACACACACACACACACACACACACACACACACACACACACACACACACACACACACACACACACACACACACACACACACACACACACACACACACACACACACACACACACACACACAGACCCAAGTCCTGGATGATAAGCATTTAATCACTGCAGCACAACAAGGGAGAATTTAAGTTTCACCCCTGCGTATTCTGTATTAATTTCAAGGTCTTCTACAGTTAGCATTCAGCTAACATCTTGCACCTCTCTGAAGACTGTGATAAAAAAAAAAAAAAAAGTATATGATATACTCATTGCTCATTTCTTTTTTGATATATCTTAATAGATCAAAGCCTTGCAGAGCTGACCCCAAACTTTGCGAGCCACAGTCTGCTGACGCTATCTAATGTGAAGCTGGAGGTGTTATTTTCAAGTGAGTAAAACACTGAATACTGACGGGAGCTCAATATTTCCGGATAAGCCCGGTCAGTTGCATCATTGAAGTGCAGCCATATGCATTTTTGTCTTGTCAGGTTTGGTTTTGCTTAAAAAAAAAAGTGACTTGGCAACTCTTTCATTTCAAATGAGGACTGTTTATGACACTGAATCTTTGGTTCGGGATTATCTTCTCTAACTTTCATGAAATGAGTCAGTTTTGAGACCCCATAGTTCTCACCACTCTCTGCCATCCTGTAACGCTTTTAGAGGAGATTCAATAAAGCGTCCCATAGCATAATGAATGAATTAAGCCGGATGTCTCCTTACGCAGTAATAGAGTAAGCCTTACTCTGCTCTGATCATGTCTGGTGTGTGTGTGTGTGTGCAGAGATGCATTCGAGCTGTGCTGAGGCAGCCACACTTAGTCCTGGACCTGGGCATTCCCTGGACATCTCTAAGTGGTTTTCTTTGAGAGCCAGAGCCAGGCAGCAAGACCTCTATTACTGATATAGACCCAGTGTAATAAGGCTGAATGCTCCCTCTCTCACACACACACACTTTAAAGGAGTGTATCTGCACTATCAGCAGCACATAACAGGCAATCTGCACACAAAGAAAACAACTGTGGCTGTGGTAAAGTTCACAGCACCAGGAGCAGGACATAAATATCATTTACAGCAGCACAGACGTGTGTGTAACTCTCAAAAGAGAAAAATATATCATATCTGTCAGTATGATTTTTAACTGTCTTCATCACTTTTTCCCCTCGTCTATTTTTGCTCTCCATCTCTTCCTGAGCCAATGATCTTATCAGAGATATTGAACGTCTGATTGATGACAACTTTAACGTCGGAAATCAGAACACAGCAATAACCAGAAGACAAACACGCAGAAACGCCACCTCTCAGACGGATCATTATCAGGAAGATCAGTCCATCGCAGGAAGGGGGCCGACACTCAAAAGCACAGGAAATGAAGGCGTGGTCCGGCCTATCAAGCTCCTCAAGAGACGACCGGATGAGAGGGGAAAGAGAGGGGGGTTATTTGGCCCTATCGGTGTCTCTGGGGAAAGACTCGTGATCACAGAGGCAGGAAGTGGGTTTTAATAAAGTTACACCCAAACCAGCAGATAAGGCAGCGTCTCCTTTCATATGTCTGACTCGACGCTGGAAAAAATATATTTTCTTGCATAAAACATTATTTTTCAACCTTCAGAAAGTTATTTTTAAACGATTAGGTGCTTTGTTTTTATAACTTTGATATAACACTCATGCTCAATCATTCCCAAGTACTGTCATTCCCACAGCATTTCTCTAAAGGTTGATAACATTAGCCGTAGGAGTGGGACAAAATATGGCCATACTTGTGAGAAACAATTATCAAATCACTGGTGCCAAATATTGACATCATGAAATTGCTGCTGAATCGCCAAATCTTAATATTTTTATTCTGGTCCATGTATTGTATCATATCGTATTGTAAGTTACCCTGCAATTACCATCCTAATTAGCCACAATCCAATCCAAGACTGAGCATTTTATAATTAACAAAAAAACATTTTAAATTGTAGTTCTATCCTTAAACTTAAACAACTAAACAAAACAGAAACTTTTATCCTGTATTCATCAAATTGACCATAATGGGGTTGGTTACTTCTCAAATTGGCATTTTTAAATTTCTTGTGTGTAAATCATGAGGTCATAAGGTAGCAGAGCAATAAAACAATGATTTTTTTTAGGGCTTAAGGGATATTGGGTTCATTTGAGGCTCTAAAAAATAAGCATGGAAACAGATATTCTTATGCCGGTTAACCTGCATATTCACAGACAGCTCAACCTGGAAACTGTCAGGAGGTTACGTCTTGCAATACCTGTCAAGGAACCTGCCAGCGGCTGTAACCAATTGTCTTTTTTGATGATTAATTAATTTGTCAAGGGCCACGGAGCCATTCTATTAAATTTGGAGCAACTTTGAATGTAACAGACCTAAATTGCCTCAAACACAGAGCGGGTGAACTGAATCAATAATTGGAGAAAAATATGGTGGCAGCAGCATGTGCACTTAGACCTGCACATTATTGGTGTCCCTGCATATAAATGTAAATGAAAGAATGTTATACGAGGAGAAAAGGACACTGACCCTTCATTTTGGATCCAAAAGAGAAGCACATGAGCTGCATACAGAATTCTGATACTTAAATTTGCAGGACAAATAGCAGAAAAGGGAGGTGGATGAATATTACAATGTAAAAATAAGTAAACAAACTAATAGAGACATAAATATAGAGAGTTATGACTAAATGAAAACAGCATGATAAAGTCTATCTATCAGCCACTAAACTGGCTGTGCAGAGCCTCCAATAGCCACAAACACACAGCCAAAATCATGATCACACACACATGCACTACACACACAAAGCAATGCTCCAGTCGATACAATAGATCCACTGCTCTTTCACTCACTTTCCTTCCTCCAGGCTCCTTTTTTTCTGGTTTACACACACACATGCAAACCCACAGCCACCACAACACCTGCAAACTGACTGAAATTACAATAAAGCTCTTTCGCCCTTGTCAATCGACCGGTTGACACAAAATCAATACACAATCAGATCGGATTAGAAAGGCTTGGTGTAATATCTGGATTCCAATCAGACTGAGTGACAATCTCTTCAGAACAATCTCAACAATTTGTCCATACACATTGCTCAACAAATTGAAGGAAAGCCGCGATCCTGTCTGGAAATTCCTCAACAATGAGTCTGAGGGCGGCCCGGTCCAATCTCTGGATTGCATCTGTTTGCTATGAGGTTTTTGTTCCAAGCCGCTGAATCACGAGAAGCCCTGTTCCAGCCTAAATCTACAACAAGGGTGAAAATTAAATAAGGAAGGAGCAACTGTGGGTGGGTGTAATCTCCAGATTGCATCTGATTCTGTTCAACGCTGAGCGAAGGGTGTCACATTTACAGTAAATGTACTCTACATTTGTTGTCAACCACTCTGTGTTTGGGATTACTTCAGAGGAGCAAAAGAAAAGTCACTTACAAATAGATATGTTTGATATCTGAAACTGAATGTATCGAGCAGGGAGGAAATTCAGCAGAGAAAAAGTGATTTTTCTTCTTTGTAAAATTGGAAGTTTTACAAAGCACATATGCTCTAAATTCTCCTATTTCTTGGAACCTACTTGTAAGTTACAACCCTGTAAAATACAACATTGCTGTTTTATTTCCCAACCGCTAAAGAGCCGTTTAAATCACCTCTCCACGCTCCAAAGAATAACACCAAACACTGAATCCTTTAACAGCGCTGGGGTCAGCCTATAGGAGGATTTTAAATCCTGCAAACTCCCAAGAAAAATACAACGTTTATCCCTGGGAGTTACTGGGTCGCTTGTTTTCAAGTATTTAGTTGATTAAGTGTACTGTGTAAAATAACTCATAGAGATGAACCCACAGAGAAAGAAATACCTAATTCCTCATCACCTGATCTGACTGGCAGGTGAGCGTGTTGTGGCTGAATGTCAGGAGCCTTAAGGCTAGCCTCCGCTCCATCTCTTTGCCTGTTACAAGATTGACCGAAATGTTGTTTGAGACAGAAATTCCAATATTGTGACCACCATCAACGGGCTTCCATCAATTAACAAACATTTTTATGTATTAAAAACCCCTTACTCTTTACAATTTCTGTTTTTAATCAGGCAATAACCTTACAGGAAAAGCTGGGCTGCCGTCTGTCCTTATGAGGTATTTTTTCCAATTAAAACAGCACTCAAAATCAAAACTACATTTCAAAGGTTCTCGTTGTGTATTTCCCTTTGAAGTTATGTTCTCTTTATGCTAACCACACCTATTATGGTGATAATGAGACTCCTTGATTAAATATTCAGACTGAAAAAGAACAACGTTATCACAGGAGAGTGGTCGCCAATCGCTTCTTTTCCACTTGAAAGACGTTTTTCATCATATGACTGTTTCTAAGTGGTGAGGGAAGATGCCCGTCAGCTCTGAGGCTAGACTGTGTGTGCACGCGTGTGTGCAAGTGGCAATGTGTCTGTGTGTGTGTGTGTGTGTGTGTGTGTGTGTGTGTGTGTGTGTGTGTGTGTGTGTCTGTGTGTGTGTCTGTGTGTGTGTGAGAGAGGAAAAAAGTGGAGAGTGAGGACAGGAAGGAAGAAAGTCATCCTAGCCGTGGTCTCCGGGGGATGCGAGGCAATTTGTGAAGCCTGTGACAGCACAGATTTTAACTTTTATATCCATCCCTCCCACTTCCCTCCCTTTGTTCTCCTCTTATTCTTTCTTTTCTCTCTTTCCCTCTTCTCCCTCTTTCTCTTCCTCACTTCACCGTGTATCTGGCTACGCTTTGATAAACTTTGCTTTTAAACCACTCTGTTCAGCACAGAGTCCATGACACGGACTCTGTCCTCTACAGCCCAAAACTTATCGCTCTCTGTCCATCTCTCTTTTCTGTCTCTTCTCTCTGTTTTTTCTCTCTGTCTGTCCTTCCCTCTGTCACACACACACTTAAAAATTCTGTCCACGGTTCGCCACTTACAGACACAAAGGCTAGCGCTGGCCGGGGGGCTAAAAGCATCCTCTTTGATAGGAAAAGCAATATGCATGGCACTGAGTGATGCAGACTGTGCTTTTGTGCAACACACACACACACACACAACACACCCCTAAATTGACATTCTGATGGACACAGGTGCAAAGACACACACTGACACATAAATGTCAGATAATATCAGCCAAAAAAAAGTGCGCTCACACCATTAATGGACACAAGAGTGGACAGAATACGCAGACCTCTGAGAGGTACCCAGAGTGAAACCAGCAGGCCATGTTTGGATACTAAATACTTATTGGTACTCTAAAAGCTTCCAGCAGAGGATGATATATTCCAGTTTCTGTTGCTCAAACTGTTCATTCATGCATTTCCTCACAGGGATTGTAAAATGCCATTATCATCTAATATAGGGCGGCCAGTTTGAACAAGCTCCCTTTAATCAAGCCTATTATTGCAACAAAAATCAGACTTTTTAAATAAATATTGCCCAGTTGGGACATCTCTCATGTCACAAAACTACCAATATTCCTGCATGCACACACGGTCATCACTCTTTCTACTTGTTGAGAAGTGTCTTTTATCATGAAGTGATTTGTTGGTTGGAGAATTTCACCTTTTTTTCTTTAAATAATTTGTTCATAAAAACACATTTCTAACTCTGCCTTAAATGCACTCCATTACATTTATACAGCCAGTGCAATTGTTTCATGTTTCTAAAGTATTCTGTCAATGTCAACATTCAATTGAAGGTTCATGTTTTCATTGCATCAAAAAAGTATCAGGAAAAAAGAAGTGTGTCCACGGAGCAGCGCCTGCATTTAACATCTAAGGACCAAATTCCAGCCGACTCGAGCTCCTCAGCGCAAAACACTCCCTGCAAAAATTGAGAGAAATGTAAAATACTGTTTCAGGGCTGTTCTATGGAGCCTGGACTTTGATCTACAAGGAAAGACTCTTTAAAAAATAACCAAAACCAGGCAGGACTCCTTTCAAGTAAGCCTCTTGCTCCTGTCTTTCCTCTCATATGGGTCTATATCTCTGTGTGCAGAAACCTGAGCATAGGGCTGGGGTTGGAGCTTTTCCTGGCAATAGAAATGTCTGCCAATTTAACAGCAACTCATAGCCGGCCAGGGACGGCTCCATCTGTTGAGTCTATTCATTGATTGGCTCTGCATACATCTGTATCTCATCCCATTTTTCATCCCTCTATCCAATAACCTGTCTTTCTATTTATACCTGCAAGCACTGATTTACCATATCTGATCCAAGTTGCTGTGCAAACAAAATCAATGTTCCGAGTGGCCGCATGATTATTTTTTGATATTTCATACTGAGGATATTTGGTGGAAAAAACATTCAAACTAATAGGAACTGATTTTACAGTGGTGTTTAAACAAACACAGCCTCAAGGTTCACAGTGACAAGTCAATCCCAGCATGAAGAAAACGAGGCACAGGGAGGAATAATTCCAATTTCACAAAAAAATACATAAAATGAGGCAACACTTGGCAACCGGTTAGCTCGCAGCTAGCACTTCCTCTGGGATCGTTATCAAGCACACCACTCCTTGGGTGACAGAAGAGGATGGCATGGAAACTTTCTTATCCATCCCCCCCCCTACTAGGGTAAGCGATGAATTCCTGGTGAAGAACAATGAGAGGCACATTTTGATACCTGGTGTCTCTTGTGAGAAAGCTGAAAATCATATAAAGCTGCAAAAATTAGGAGGTTACATTCGAAAAAAAAAAAGTTGTGATGAAAGTATTAAAATGTGAAGTGTTGCAAATAGATTTCTTCTATGGCTGGGAGGGCAGGCAAAGGAAGAACCCAAATACAGATTCCCACAGGCTGACTGGTGCATTATGTTTTATTTTGAAATGATAGTTTAATGGTGTTGGCAGGTAGGCAAGCAATGAAAGCAGTCTAGGGAAACTTAGGAGGTAAGTAGGTGTGCAGGTCCAGGTGAAAGTACAAAAACCCAGGACAGAAACACAGAGTAAGATAGCAACAAGCGTAGCAACAACATAAACTGGCTGTTAAACACAGGAAGTGGAGACGGGTGAGCACTTAGCAGGTGGGTGGGAAGGTCAAGTAACTGCAGGGCTGGTTAGTGGGAACAGGTGTGCAGATGAGAAGTTTGGGGAGTTGGTGTTGGAGAAAGGCCGCACACATGAACTGAGAGCATTGCCAAAGGGGGTTTGGAATGAGAGGGGCAGAGATGAGCAACTCCTGATTCTAACAACTATCTGGTTTTCCTAACAGTGCTCTTCAATTGAGAGCAGAAGACCAGGGAGGGCGTCATTCAAAGTTGACGGAGAGCCACTGTGACTCACTTGCAAAGCTACAATTGTCCACCAGCTGGCCCCTAACCACCATGACACGCATCTGAGCTGTCTTTAAAGTGATGGCTACGTTGGAACTAATTTACAATTGTCAATTGTCAACAACTCGACTGGCAAACCTGACAAAATGAAAAGATAACAGACAGTCCATGATTCCTCACAGTGGAGTTGAATGAGGGTAACGGTAAGTAGAGCGCGGTGGGATAATGTTGGACATGGAAAGTAAGTTAAGATTTCAGTGGATATGGATGATTATATATCAGTCCTTTACCTTTTAAGGGACATTTTGTGTTCTTCAATTCATCAGGTATGGTGAGGAATCATGCTACCGTATAGCTGTTCTTGTTATATATCAATCATTGCAGACTTTGGGTGGCTCTCCCTCCCTAAAGTGACGCCCATCTGTAATAATCACCTTTTTATACCAGCTAGGATTGACCCACGATTTGCATCTTTGGAGAGGAATGGCCTGCGCTGTCTGGGTGACTTATACGTTAATTATGTTTTTGCCAGTTTCGACCAATTACGTTCTGCATTCCCTTTAAATGGCTCAGACTTTTTTTCGATATTTTCAGCTCCGTGATTTTGCTAGGACCCACTCACCGGCATTTCCTCATGTTCCAAACCCCAGTGGCATTGATTTGGCACTCAAGGCAAGAATCTTGCCCAAAGGTCAGGTTTCCTTCCTTTCTGACCTCCTGTTCACAACTGACGAGTCCACGGTAAAAAAGATCAAGGCTGATTGGGAAAGCGAATTACAAACCAACCTTTCTGAGGGTTTCTGGGAAAAGGCGCTTGGGGCTGTTAATTCTTCTTCTAGCTGCACTAGGCTGTCTCTTATCCAGTTTAAAGTGCTCCACAGACTTCATTACAGCAAATATAAACTCTCCAGAACATTTCCGGATACAATTGATGAAACTTGTGGTAGATGTTCTCAGGCTCCTTGCAACCTGACTCACATGTTTTGGTCCTGTTCTAAATTAGTTAATTATTGGCAGTCCTTCTTTAAGGCCATCTCCGACATTTTAGGTATAAACATCAATCAATCTTGTGCCTGTCCATCCTGGATGTGAGCAGCTGTTGTCTGCAGTGTGCGTGGGTGATTTTGTCTCTTTTACAGGTTATACTGTTTTTCCTATTTACCTATGTGGTATGCTCATAACGACTTTCATTCCTGTCAATGTTGTTTGTTCATTTATTTATTCTTTTTTTATTTTTTTTTATGTTTGTCTCGTTAATTTTCATTATTATTATTCATTTGTTTTTATTTGTTTTTTGTATTTTATTTATTTTCTCTGTGAAGTTTTCCAATCTTACACTTTTATTTTTGTCTTTAAACTAAGAGGTCTATTTGTTGGTCTGGGAGGGTTGTTTACAGGACGAAGGGATACTGGGTTTTTGAATGTTTCTGAGGAAAAAGAAAAAGGTTGACTGTATCCCAATTGCACTGTATGTTTTGAACTTGCTTTAATAAAAATATGTTGATAAAAAAAAAAAAAATCACGTATCACGTCTCGTATCGTATCCCTGTCATCTCCATCCCTATTTGTTAAAAAACTATAATGCAGCTATATAGACAGAGTGAAAGATAGATATATTGACTTTTTAAAACATAGCATATTTCAAACATATCTCTCCTTGACTGTCGTGCCTTCCCTTTGTACTCAGTGATTTGTCTGAAGCAAGGTCTTGTATAACAGAGAGAGTCACAAAGACATCTCTATCCTGTTAAGTGACCCGGCCTCTATTCACACTGACGAAAAGAGAACTGAAGAGCAGACATGCAGACGCAGGATGCCTTATTGCTAGCTTTGGCTTGAGATCCACATACACACACACAAACACAAACAAGCCCAGAGTACAGGTAGGAAGTTTTTATTTTATGTGGTTGAATTTATGATCCTTGCCAACCCAGTTTTCACTGTGAAGGCTTCTGAACCCCGCTATGTGACCACACTGCAGTCTTATAGACCAAACATTATGAACTCATATGCTGTAAAATCGATTAAGTTCCACAAAGGGAGGAAAATACAATAGGCTGTAGAAATGCAGCACAGCACAACGGCCCTTTTCCATTGAGACACACTTCACTCTTAGCCATTAGAGTCCTCTTATGGACTCAATAATAAATGAGCTAAACCATCTACCTGTTGAAAAGCAGCAGAAACATGTCCACCCAGGTCTAAACCTCTGTAGCCCATCATTTCGGTGTTAATGGCTGAAGGTTATATGCTCCAAATTAACATTTAAAGTTAAGTGTTTCCAATGCACTTAAAGGCAAATGATGATGATGTCCAGTGATTATTGCTGTGGCATTTCTGCAACATTTCCTTGTATTTTCTATTAACCTTTAGCACCGGTCAATGCTGTTCAGCAGACCCGCTCGTAAAGCTGCAGAACTGGATTGCACAAATGTAACGTGCGTACTGATGCGTCAGCACAATCAGACTTTTTTCCATTTGTGTTCATTATTGGCACATTTGTGGTAATAAAACAACTGACAGCTAATGCCACATTACATACCAATGTAAGGACCACAGTCCAAAAATAGGGGACTCTCTCCACTGTCCTTTTCAAATAAAAGGCATAAAACCCCATAAATACATCTTCAGAAAATATGGGAGGGGTCAAATGCCCTCCAATCTCAAACAGTCTTTGTTTACTATAGGGAGAAGATAACTGGGTTCTGTCGCAGCGAACATCTTTGATGATGAAGCAAGTACATTACAGGAATCTTTCTGTAAATCACCTTGTACCAACACTCTTATTTCAACCTCATGCCCCACCTCTCAAATTATCGCTCTCTCTTTTACACTCTTCCCACCTCAGTCTGTCCACGACACACACACACACACACACACACACACACACACACACACACACACACACACACACACACACACACACACACACACACACACACACACACACACACACACACACACACACACACACACACACACACACACACACACACACACACACACACACACACACACACACACACACACACACACACACAGCCTCTAAGCTATTCATGGCTCTATCTCTGTCCACTGCTCTATTTGGCTGGCTAGACCAACACAAACACAGACTTCCCTCCATCTGCTTTTCATTGCTCTATTCCACCAGCTGGACAGACAGTCCTGCAATTGTTGTCTCTTCTTCACAAACATCTTCCCTTAATTTCTCTCCATCCGTCTTTCTTCCCCAAACAAACACACACTCCAGCTCTAACCACTGGCAACACCTAAAAGAAGAAAAAAAAGAAAAAACACAAAAACACCACCTTGCACAGATGCAAGCACTGAGGATTTTGCACAACCTGCCAGCTGCTTGAGAAAAAACAACAGACTGTAATGCTATCATGATAAAGGATGGCTCTTCCCGTCCAATTTTTATGTAGTGTGGCAATCCCCTATGGTGATGCAGCGCAACACGCGCACAAACAAATCATGTTTTCCAGCAGCTGCACCACACTCTACCTGATTTACAGCACAAGCGTTTGACACTTAAGGAATATTAAGTTATACTCTCAATATCCAAGTTTTCATCCACTTAGAAATATGAGGTTTCACAAAATCACTCAGGGCTGGAAGTATTAAAGATGCAAAAGCAAAAGAGTATTGTATTTGTTGTTGTTCCAGAGTAAACTGTGGTTATGAGTAAGACGAGGTGTCTGCATAATAAAACATTACTGATAAAGTTATTTTATTGATGAAGTGACTTTCCTTTAGTTACATGCCGAGCTATAAAAAGCCCAGGTGTGTACTGTACTGTAATTGTATTACCTTAATGTGATCATTATTTTAATATGCAATAAGAGGCATCATCCTAATTACCTGTGTTGATGTTCTTTGCATTTCCTTCTTTATTATGAAACACTTTATAAAGTCTGTTTCATTGGTTACCTATCTGGTGTGTTATGATGGTCATTAAGATATAGTTTCAACATGTATGCAAGATGAATTTACAATACAGGAGCAATGAATAGCCAGCTGTGGTCTGAAGAAGAATTTGCATCTAATATGAGCTTTGTTTCACAGAAAGACAGACATAACACGCAGAGGTATTGACTTAAAAATGGCTGACTTGTAGTTGTCTTGAGGAGAGGACTTCCAAATCTACAGCTGCTCAAGTATATTTGCCGACAGCCGCTCCCGCGTCCCTCAATGCAACAACTGCATCATCAGCAATAAGCCTCCACACTTAAGAATCACCTGTTGTGATAACGACATATCGAGTCAAACATTTCAAAAACTAAAGTCATTTGTGATACACACTGAAATAAATTAGAGAATAAAGATAAATTAATATGCAAACCTATTATTAATATATAACCTAACCGGATAAAAACATGTCGGCCTAAGAATTTCAGACTTTGTCTTACAGTAAGGTATCATCATGTCATACAACAATCATTTCACACCAAGTATTTAAAGTAGACGAGAGGAACCCACCAGATGAAACCATAACTCTCTTTAGATGTTATCACAGCCATGCAGATATTCAGTACCACAGCACTAATCTGTCATCATTATCATTACCTTATTAAAGCATTTGAGCATTTTGAAAATCATTCTGATTACACTGACAATTACAGTTTATGAGGTGACACACTTGTAGCTGATTAGCCCACTGGGATTACTGGGGAATTACAAGTTTAATGCCGTCTTTGTTTTTTCCTCTAACTCCAAAAGCTTTAAAAAAATAGTTTTCTTTTGTTTCACAACCCTCCCCCTCTTAACACCCAGTTTTAAGTATTGCTCGCTCAGTCACCGCAGGTCCCCAGGGACGTGACAGGGGCGTATTAGGTGGTGAGAGGTAGACCGCCAAGGGTGACAGAACAAGATTCATGCACCGCAGTTAAACGGATGGCTGGTTTAGACGTTTTCCTTTCAAAAGCTCACCTTCCCCACAAGCCCTGCTCCCCCAATCCATGTTCCTGTGAGCTACCCTAACCCCGCCAAACCAACTGTGACAAGTGGTTTTGTTGTGTCCCCCCAACAGCAACAACAGAGGAGTAGCCTAATCAATTCACAGGCAGAGAGCCAGGAGATAGAAAGACTACGTAAGACAGTTAAGGGGAAGGGAAAGAGAGGGGTTGAGAGGTGAGAGTGTGACAAATAGCAAAAGAAAGAAAGGCCAGGTGAGGACCGAAATAGAACCAGATTCAGGTAGACAGAAAGGTAGAACAAGGGAGGAGAGAAAGATGATGCAAGATTGAGACAGAGAGAGAGAGAGAGGGAAAGCGGGTGGAGGGTGGAGAGAGAGAGAGAGAGAGAGGGTGGAGGGGGAGAGAGAGAGAGAGGGAGAGAGGGTGGAGGGGGGAGAGAGAGAGAGAGAGAGGGAGATTACGTCTGTCCTTGTCCAAAGAGGATAATGAGGTGAGTGGAGCTCAGCCGACCCAGTGTGGCAAATCCCAGCGTGCACCTGGTGCCTGGGAAGCACCATACACAACAAACACACAGCCTGACACACATTTGTAGGACTATACTTTTGTCACCGGTTAAGTAATGCTTGACTTTGGAGGGTAAAAATCCTGTCACACATTTTCTAAGCCAAGTGCAAAGCTGCTCTGTCGGTTGAATTATGACTTTCATCCCCTGACTTTAGTTTTTACCTGCCATGAGGTCTCCATTTGAAGTTTTGGATAAAGTTCCCGGCTAACTGTTGGATTGATTTTCATGATATTTTACGCACACTCAATAATGTTTCCTTAAGGATAAATTCTGATTCCTTTTGTGGCTCCCTGACTGTTATTCACTGCTCCATAGGTTCACTTTTTTGGTTCTGAGTTGAAGTTTTCAACAACTTGTGGATGTATTGTAAGACATTTAGGACACACCATGTATCACCCTAAACTTTCCCTCTTGGGGTGATAATCTGGTGAACCTCTTAATTTTAATCCAAAACTGTGGTTTGAATAAATATTGACCTACATTTAAATAGAATTCAAGGGGCATCTTAAACATTTTCCCGACAATGCAGGCCAAACGCTTAAGTGACCTATTAAAAATGAATCAGCAGATTATTAAATAATGAAATGACTCTGTATGTCTATGTTGTGAATCTTGAGGCGTAGCAGTTTGGCATCACTGGGACGTCCCCGGTAGAGTTCCCACACAATATCTTTACGTGTGATGTGAATTTACTATGGCCACTGTGGGAATAATAAGCCAACTTGTTGACCTCAGAAACGGCATCAACAGTGACTCATGTAGTACCTGATTAGCATGCAATCATCACCCCAGGGTTTCTATCACTGATATTCAATCTGAACCAAGACTAGTGATTGACATATGACCTACTTCTTATCTAAACCCAATAAATGAAAATATAATTTTCCCCCTCCAAAGTAGAATAATAAATGGAAGAATGAACCTGAAGTGAAACACAAAGCTCTAATAATTAGCCGAGAAACACAAATATACACACACTTACACACACACATTGACACTCAGACAGGTTGGGGAGGTTAAAACTGAAAAGCAGCTTTCATAATAGCAGGTTCTCTCCAGCAATTTCAACAGAGCAGAACTGTCAAATTAATTTAATGGGATAAGTGCAGGAGAACTGCCTGTTTACACAAATGTTGAACCATGATCCATGTTCCTATGACACAATCACAGAACATCACACACACATGCACTGTTTTCTGTCCTAACAAATAGATTTCAAGTGCAGTAACACACCCCTGCAACAAGTCTGTTTGTAGAAAAACACACGTGCTGCTTAAGAAGACCACATTTTGGGGCTTTAAAGACTTACTTCTAACACACTCTTAAAGATGTGGATAAAGTTGTGAAGGACTTAGATGCCCCTTTATTCCAGGACTGGTCTCTCAAACACCCTCCCCCTCGGTGGCTCAACACAGCCTCTTCTTTTATCACAAGATGCTCGATCCACCATCCAACATCTCTCATAGATGTTATCATAGCAGCGTGAAAGGGATCTTACATCTCCCAGCCACACACAGACGACCTGCACGCTAATAAGCCTCACCTAAAACGGCCGGGCTCAGCTGGCGCCGTGGTGCCGCCAAAGCCCTCCACCAATCTGTGTTACAATCGCGCTGACAGCCCAGCGGAGAGGGCTACAAAATGATGGGGTGTATGTGCTGTTTGTTTACTAGTCACGTTTGGCTCACAGCCACAGGGCTACCGGCGGAGAGGGGACTCAGCTGCCTCGACAGCCAAGCACACAAGCCGGGTTTAACAGATAGGCCGGCTGTCCCTGAAAAATCACAGTGATAGTGCTATGATTCTACTGTCACTACTAACAACAAATACAGCAACCTAACCTGTCAAAATCTGATGTTATGGTACCCATAGTTTATTTCTTATTTCTGTCCTTCACTATAAGTCAGGTAAAGCTCCATTAAGAGCACAACATGGGCTGAAGCTTGATGTACAGGTCAAACACTCATGAAACTCATCTGATCTGGTTGACCTGGAAACAACTCTACCAAAATATTTCAACCATTTTTCATTTTTTTGTGTGTTGTTTTTTCTGGGGTATTTCATTTTTGGTTGCTTTAGTTGTATTGTTTTTTTTCCATTAGTGTTAACAGTTTTTATCTGCATGGCAACTCACAAGTATAATCATTGTAAAAAAAAAAATTGTAAGGTCAAAAACGGATTAATTTTTTTTTTTTTTTTAAAAGGAAACTTTCAATACCTCTTCAAAACAAAAATATGAATGTTGATAAAACCTTTTAGTAAGCTGACTTTAATTTAAGTTGGTTGGTTTACATTAGTTATATAACTTGCATTATGTCATCTATAATATACATTTGGTATTATCCATGTTCATCACTTAATATACAAGATACATAACTGGCATATGTACTTTAGTATGTTAGATTTTTTTTTTAAACAAGAACCTTTATCATCTTCATCTAACCATGTCATAATGTTACCCATCATGAGTTACACATCTGGAAGTCATTCAAAGTGAAATATCTGTCACCAAGCTTTAAAAAACAACCAATTGTTACTCTATGTTGACTACTTTATTCTCCAAGTAGAACTGAAACTTGCATATCTATTAGTGCTAATTTGATGCTATATGTACTTTGATGGTCATATTTTTCAATGGTGACTTTCAAGTGCAGACTTCACGTGTTCATATGCTCAGATCATATGTTGTGCAGTATCACATTAGGTCAAGGGTTTTATCTTTCACACTGGGATAAAATGACAAACTACCGCCAATTTAAAAATACAAAGGAAAGATACAAAGCTGCACTCTATCCCTTATACATTTTTCAGTTGTTTATATCTTTTTAAGCTTTTAAGCTAGCTTCTTATTTTCCAACCATTTGTTTCTTTAACAAGCCTATTCCTCTAAAGACTTACTGATTTTCTCTCATTTTCAACAACCTCTGGATGCGTTCAGGTAGTATTTGGCCTTGATGATTTGCACTGTCTTGGAAAAGTCTTTGAATTTCACAGCCTTCATTTTAAAGGCCTCTCCAGTGGAAAATATTTTATGCTCCTTGTTCATTCACTGTGATGTTTAAGCCTGTCTGTACAGAGTGATGAACGTTCATATTCATCAGCTGATGGGAGAAAGTTTCTTTGAACTCACTTTAAATCTCTTTCCAACACCTGGACGCACCTGCAGGATTTATGACCGCCCAATTGGTCCAGTTTGAAAGTCAGGAAATTGTGAAGAGAAAACCTTAAGTGTACATAAAATCAGTCTGGACTTAACATAGCTGTATGTCAGTCCACGCTGTTTAACTCTTGACAACTATTAACCTTGTTTTTCACTATAAGCATTGGCTTTCTATGTCTGTCATAAATGTTAAATTATGTTAAAGTGGAAATATAACTGAACAGTGTACTGTATAATGAAGCATCATTTAAAGCATTTCTTGTTGTATACAGTCTTATAGTATAATAGGCATGGGCCTAATTCATGTGGTTTCTAGACAAATTATTATTTACATCCATTATGACTTTCTAATATGATATTACTCTCTTAGGCATTCAGTATTATAATGCTGTTTCAACGATACTCAACAGTAGTTTTTATAATGCTTTCATGCTGTTGAGTTTATGCATTATGACATCATCTAAACATTGCTCATGAGTTTTTATACCTAACTGTTATTTCTTATGATGATTTTCTCCTATTTTCAAACCTTATTCCTTCAGATTTGTTTACCAAGTCGATGTCTCAGAGAAGTCATTTTCAAATCCATTTAAGCACATTGGCTTATAGTTCTCTCATTGTTCTTTATATGATTTCTGTCTGTGTTGCATCGATATGCCTTAGGGGACTTACAGTGTGGGTTTGCTGCTCAGTGGTGGGTTTATTGTAGTCTTATGGTACTTTCATGTATTCTCATCTGCTTTGATACATGGGCCTATTATAACTTCTTTATCCCAGTGGGAGTTATAGTAAACCTGTGCAGGTCTATAGTGAGTTTTATGTGATCAAGCATCCTTTGTGCTATTTCCATCTCTTGAGGGATGGTTGTAATATTCCCACTGGGCCTTATGGTGCATTTTATTTTCAAACTGTGTTGCTATAGCTGATTAATTAGCTGTAGGTCCAGTTCGGTTATTAAAAGAATCATTTAATACAAAAAATCAGGCTATGGAAAGTGTCTTCTTTTTTTTTTTTGGGGGGGGGGAGTTTATTAAATCCAGTTCAACCTTTATCGAAAATAGGGAAGCAGAGTGAGCTGTCATTACCTCGTGTAAAGGGTAAACAAAAAGAGGAGATTAAAAAGAGGGGAGGAGACGCTGATGGTATGGGCGAGACAATGAGTCTGGATGCCTTCAGTTGCCAAAAAGAGGAGCACTCTAACTCTTTAAATTTAATTAAAGGCATGATGACAATAAGTCGATACAGAATCAACTCGTGATCTTGCAGCATTAACAGATGACTCGAACACAGGCATATAAGGAATGTCAAATCCTCTTCATGTCTTGAATATCAACACCTTGTTGTCATGAGTTTAATGCCGAACAACATGACTTTGAGGAGCAGTAGAGAATCACCTAACTCTCTCACACATTCCTGACTGAAATAAACTGCGACCAAACCGCATGAAACACCAGCAAATGCCAGAACTTAAAAGAGTGTGGTACGAATTAACTCCAGGGTCTTACCTGAAAACGTGCCATTCTAGCAGCTTGCCATCCTAGCTTCCTTTAATCCGAACGAGCTGAGCTGAGCTGAGCTGAGCCAAGCCAAGCCGAGCCGAGCCGGGCTGAGCCGCTGTGCAGCTCGGCACAGCGGAACAGGTGAGGTGGTCTCCTAATTCCTCAAAAAAGACCGTGCGTAAAACGACCCTTTGGTTATCCAGGGGAACGCGCGGAACACGGCGGCTGCAGGTTCCAGTGAAGTGTGCGTCCGCGTACCACAGGCGGACACGGTGTTTGTGTGTCAGAGTGCTCCGGTTGTTACTCCGCTCGCTGTCACTCACAAATAGTCCCGGTGTTTGAGAGCCTCCCGGTGCCGCTTACAGAGCGGCCGAGACTCCTCCTCCTCCTCCTCCTCCTCCTCCTCCCCCCCCCCGGCGGCGGCGCTCTCACCGTCTGGCGAGGTCCGGTGTCTAACAGGCAAAGTCTCTCTCTCTGTCTCTCCCTCCCCCCACCCCCACCTCGCTGTGTCTCTCCTCTCTCTCTGTATGAGTGTATTCTTCATGAGAGAATCAAAAGCTGGCAAACGACCTCAGCAGGGGCGACAGTCTGAAACTCCACCGTAAACACGGTTTCATCTGTACCACACGGTGATAACAGACAGTGGTACAAGAAGTACTTTTACAAGTCCTGCATTCATTATTTTCTTCACTTAAGTTGCTGTTGTAGTCTGGACTTTGCAGAACTAAAGGTGGGGTATAAAACTGTGGAAAATGTGTTTACTTATTAAGGTCAAACAAAAGTCCTTTCAGAGCTCTCTTCCAAACATTTTCCAGGAAAACTACTCAGACATGCCTTATGGAGAGATTTCAGAGTGAGGAGGCTGCTAACGAAAGAGAGTGCCCAAGCAGGTGGTGGGGGGAGGGGGGGGGGTGTTCTTTTACCTGCCCAAGAGAAATGAACTGGGACCTCTGCAGCAACCACTCCACAATTCCATGCTTTAGCCAGTGTTCTATTGGACGGTGCTACCCAGTTGCACCACAGTCGCATTTTTCTATGGCAGCACATCTTTACAGAAAACCAGAGCAACAAAAAGAAATTGCAAAACTGACCTTTAGATGTTGATGACACATAAAAGGACAATATTTCCCTCTCAATTAAGGCAAAAGAGGAAGAAGCAGAAAACTGTAATCTTACCACCACAAACAGGGACCAAATATCAATCGATCTGAGTTATGCCTTCATTTGCCTTTTTGATTCCTTACTCAACTGAATAAGAAGAGTTTTCTCCCAGTACAAGACAGCGAGCAGCAGTACGATCGGTGATTATGGGCCTGAGTTGCCTTCCTACAGGGAGAATCCAGAAACAGCAAAGTGAATGCTTCATCAGTCACTTTTATGGGCTTCTTTAGGACAGGATTTGATATCAAAATCATTTAAGAGTGAAAACATTTTAAATGTCGCCCATCAACTTGACTGATGATGCATCGACTTTAATGGGGAAAATTACATTAATTCCAGTTTCTCCCTCTCCTTTTTTTACTTAGTTGAATGCTCAGCTGGTTGTTCTAAGGCCCTGTGTCATGATCGATGTTTTTCATTTCCAAAGGACAGAAGATTGCTTCATCTTAAGGGTTGTATTTCATAAAAAAATCATTTTCACTCGCCTAATGGTCTAAATAATCAGCCGTCGTTAGCTTGAAGTCCTTGTCCACGATCATTCTGTGGGAGTGGGTGTACATGTTTTGAAAAATCAAGCCCTTCATTTGTTCAGAGGAGTGGAACAAATTGCAGCCGGCCCAATGCAAGCTGTTATTTTCCCAGGCAAATATTACCCTCGCTTAATTCCTAAAACATATGCATCCAGTGGTTTCTATTGACTTTTAAACCACTGCCTCTGAGAGCAGCCTCGAAGCACGCAGGGCTCTGAAACATTCATTGAACCCAACGGTTAAGGCCCGGAAAAAAAACTCTACAACCCGGAGTTTGATATTGAAATATCCAAACAAATTGAAACTTAAATGAGGGACAATTATCGAGCGGGAGGATCTGCACCTTGGTGGCTTGATCTCTGCTTGGCCTAACAAAGTGTATTTTTCTACTCATGAATAGAATATCAGCTCATTTCCTGGGTCATAATGCAACACATGCAACCACCACGTTATTTTCAGGCACTCATCGGTAGAGATGTAGTTGATGTTACTGCCATGCATCTATTTAAAATACCATGATAAAAAAAACTAGTGCTGTATCCAACTAAGAATTTTAGTGGGTCAAGGCTGAATTACCCAAACAGAAGAAGGAGAGACAAGCTGACTCGCAACACTAATACATTTCATCTTTTTTAAAGGCTCTACATTTATACAGCAAATGATATCCCAAAAGCATACATCAGAACAAAAACTGTGTTATTATTATTATATTAAGGAACTAAATCCATCTTGGTTGAGGTGTGCAAGTGTGCACACAAAAGTTATGAGTAGACTTGAGTAAAATTAAAATGAATAAGGTGTGATAAAAAAAAATCAAAGAGCATTAAAGGTTCATTCATTCAATACATTTTTCTAACAAGGTAGAGGTAAAAGTTATCCTTCCTTAGTATACATTTTCTTTACTCAATCAATCCGCTTTCAGGGCAACTTTGTAAATGGTAACACTTAATATTTCATGATAAAAAAACAATGTGTAACCATCGCTATCTACATTGCTTTCTACTGTTAGTCTTTGCCAAACATTACAAGTTATTGGGCTTTTGGGGTTAAGCAGTTAAAAAGCTGTTACAGTCTAAGGCTTGTGCTGCCAAGTGTGTACTTAATCATTGTTTGAAATTACACTGCAAGACTCCTTATAATTAAAACAGTGAAGGAGTCTCATTTACTTTTTTCATTTGGCAGTTGTAACATGAGGCAATAAAAAGAGGCCATATGGAAAACATTTAAAGCAGAATCACAACACATCATTAATTCTTCACCTTCAAAACAAGGGTTTAAATCTCAACTCTAACACTGCAGCAATATGACTGGGTTAACTTGTGTATTATTGGTAAATATTTGTTTTCATGCTTATCTCAAAGATATGAGCTCTATGAATTAAGGAAATGAAAGTAATGCCACCAGGATGTTGTTTTATAACATGCTGAGGAATTTAACTTTAAGGAATAAAACCACAAAGTCACACATTCTGATACTGAACAAACTTGATTTGTGTGTCCTTTAATACAATATTCACTAGTGTCAACTGAGGTTAGCTTAAAGCTACTGTAAGGAGTTTTTAACAAGTAATGAAACCGACTAAAATGAATACTGATGCCTATCTACATATGTCCTCCAAAATCAAAAGGAACCATCAGAGACAAGAGTGATTTGTAGTTATTTCATATGCCTGTCACTCCTGCCATGTAGTAGGTGACAGACGATGCTATTACAGCAAGCTGACCCTAACAATGCATGTCCACTTTTTTCGTCCAAGTTAAAGTTTTTTTTTCCAATGCAGACAGATGAAAATTAGCCAAATGAGATTTCCTTGGGTACAAAGCTACAGCTGGGAAGCGACGTCAGGTGCAAATAACAAGCTGCACAGCTGTGTCTCCTGCCAAACCCACTATAGAAATGTTAAGACAAACATTTAAGTTTCTTTCACATATAGGTAGATGAATATAGACACATGCAACATTACATTGCAGTGATATAAATAAATCTAGTGCTGCAGGCTAAGGCGTGGAAATATAGAGACATTATCAGATCTATGAGCTGCCTCACACAAAGGATTTTGGGTAAAACTCCTGTTTTATATGATTCATTCTTGAATGTGCATCTTCCCCTGCCTGCTCCTGTGGCATATAAACACTATATATTTAACACTGGGAATGAATATTGAATGAAGACATTTGCATTTTGCCTATTAGAGGATCCCTCCTAAGGTGATAACAGCGGACAGAGTGTTAATGCGTATCCGCCCTGTATTACAGCGGGAGGAGCGGCCATTATTCACAGGTGGTGATGAAGGCCAGGAGGATGAAGCTGTTTTGTCTGCAATGGGAATAAAGTGATCCGTCATAAAAAAACTAGTTCTGTCAAGTGCAGCTTTATCCGTTGGATGCTAAACTTAACTGACAGGATAATGCACCGACTGGTCGGAGCGCAGGAAAGTGTATGACAGCAAACGCCCCCCGCCCCCGGTGAGTCTGAAGCCATCAGAAACACAGGAGACAAAGTTCAAGGACTCCTCAACTCTGATAAGAACTGTGTTGTTGTTTCCAGCATGGACACAGAAGGTTACGTCCCAGTGTAACCACAGTGTGGTTTAACTGGTTCCTGGGAGCCGCGGGGGTCTGCAGAGTGTGAGGTGCTTTGGTCAAGGTTATGGAGGACAGACTGTTTCTCTTTTACGGTTACTGTCCAGATGTTTCCAGATGAGTGGGCCTGACAGTAGTCCATTAGCTCCACTTTGCTTCGACCAGCTACAACATTAACATGCTGTGTGCACTCAAATGCATCTGCAGTAAAGACACATTAATAATAGATTGTATATCACTGAAGTGAAAGGGATACTTACTTCTGATCATTTAAGTTCATTTGTCTTTTAACTTAAAGCTACAGTGTGATTTTTCTGTTTTTGCACTAAGGACACAAGAAAGAGCTAAAAACATCTTTAAAGCTTTTACGACAGAGGTAAGATCTCTTGCACTTCAGATGGAGCTCAGTGCTCTCAGAGACGGACAATAGACGTAAAAAGTTGTTTCAATAGACTCCTTCACACAGGCTGAATCCAAAGAAAATACTGGAGCACACAAATCACTGAAGGCAATTTAAGAAGTTAACGTTTTGACACATACGTCTTATTCAGAGTAAATGACCTTTTGATGTTTTTGACTCTAAGGAATCCTAGACACTTATCGCTTTATAGCCGATAATCGCTCCACTACGTTTCTAAGCTTGTTGCTAACCTTGTCCTTCTGCTGTTTGTTGCAAGGTCTATGCTAATGCATCGAAAACAAAGCAACCACAACATGAGCTGAAGGTGATAAAGCATTCTGTAAAGAGAAGTTACAATTCTAAGTTGGTTCAACAACCGCTGTAGACACCTTTTATTATGCATAGTCATTTTATCCATCAGAATAAAAATATTGAAAGTGCAGCTCTACATTTTGAAAAAGTCAAGTCTGTCACTTAAGGAAATGGTTGCAGAGTGCGATTAGAATTATTCACATATTTTCTTTACAAATACGCCTTATACTAGGCAGCAATACTGCTAAAAGTAAGAACAAACAAACACAGTGAAAATACATAACTGTAAGCAGGTAGCTCCTATGTGTGATTTAAGAGCTTACTGTAAAAGTGTGTAACATTTAATACAGAAAATTAGATTCTCACCTAATGTCAGATACTCATTATATAAAAAAAAAAAGAAACATCTACTTTGTTTCATGGGACCTTTAAGAAGTTGAGTACGTCTTTCATCCCTGCTCTTATGCAACCAAGTGCCACTTTATCAGATTTATAGTCACAATTAGCTGGGCCTGTACAACCTGCACCAATTTGAGCTTTCCTCTGTTGGATCGGCTGTCACTAGAATCAGTCAGGATGTAAGGCTGCAAACTCTGTCTTAATGGAAAAGAAAGAGACATGAAGGGAGGAAGAAATGAAGGCTGAACTTTAATAATCCCCACAGGGACACGGCGGCATAAAACTGGAGGAATTTGTTGTTTAAAAAACTGGAATATGATTTCAGTGCCAGATTAGTGAAAGGAAAAGCCTGACAGTCACTGCACTTCCCAGGAGTGGTTCATTATAAGTAGAGCCCGACCAATTAATCGGCCAGCCAATAATATTGGTCGATATTAGCTTATCAAGTGACTATCGTATCGGCTAATGTTATTGCAGATTTGCGCCGAGATTTCTAGATTTATTCACCAGTTAAACATCATTTAATTGACCTCTTCTGTATTGCACCATTAGAGAATTTGACGCTACTAAAAATGTATCAGTGTTTCCCAGAAATGTGGACAATCAAAGTCCTAAAATCTGAAGCAAACACTGTGGAGCTCAATCTTTTATGTCAGCCTCACTTTTCATCACTCCAAAAAAGTGTCCTCCATCTAACGTGACTGAGACGATAAATTCAATCAAACCTGTCAAAGTATAAACAGCCGAAAAACACAATTTGAGTCGGAATGTTTAAAGCTTGGAGATGTTTCTGACACAATCTATTTATTATCTCGGTTTGTCGAAAGGTATTACTTTTAATCTGAAAACAATCCAAAGCTGGGCTTGAAAAAAAAGAGCCCATCAATCAGCTTTCTTGACGGCATGCCAATTCTATCTTTCCAAAACAGTCCCTCAGGAGAAACACAAAGCAAACAAAACAAAAGACCAATGACAAACGCTGAAAAACAGGCCACGGCTTAAGTGAAAACTAGAACACACCCGTCCCCTCCCTGTGTGATTCAAGCCTTTTCAGTCAGTCAATCAGGGATGAAGATGAAGACAAATCCATTGTGTTACAGTGAATCTGAGTTTCTCTTCTACACCTCCTGCCATTGTAATTGTAAACCCATTTCTTGGTTGATTTACTTGTTGCTGAATATTCGGCTCTGTTCAGCGAAAGAGGTTTGGATTTCTTCCTGAATTAAATGTTGTTTAAGAATAAAGCTGGCAAGTGAGCTGAAATAAGACATATAAGTCCAGTCTCAGAACTAAGATACAGGCCACTTATAAAAACAATGAACTACCAATATCAGTTAAAATGACAAATGTTTTTTAGGGGCCAAACAAGGCTGTTGCTACAAAGGTAGCCTTGATGATGACCAAGAAATGGACAGTAAATCCCTAATTATTTCAATGAGACTTTAAACCATACCTTCTAATATACTGGATCTCAAAAGATCACATAATTGTAACTCCACACAGCTCTTACAATAAGGTAAAGGTAGGTTACTTTGAATGGGAGTGACAAGTTGGCTCCTTGACGCAGGTTCCACTCTGGATCCTGACACAATTTGTTGAATGATACCCCACACTCTTTCTGATTCCCTGTCTCTCTATTTCTGTTCTATCAGTTAAAAGCAGATATACAGATACATACATCATGTATTATACAGTAAGTGTTCATCTCTGCGCTATCTTAATATAATGTGAAGCACTATATGTTTTGCATGTAAAATCAAATCTACTTCCTTGTATATGACTCTTTTTATTGTTGAAATGGAGTGTAATTTTCCAATCTACATCGTATTTCTATCTTTCTATTTGCTTTATTACATCACATGTGCAGGCCTCTCATTCATATTCTCCCTGCGTGTGTGCTGTAGCTCCACATAAGAGCCACCAGCTACATGATGAAAACTGATGTGAAACAGAACCGGGGCTGAAATCGTGCAGTTTTGTTTTAACGTCCCCCAACGAGACAGGTCAGCCCCTGAAGTGGAGAGGATTACCAATAACCAGAGGGCAGCTGGACTGATCTCCGGTGCTGCCTGGAGGTTGTAGTATTCCCAGCTTGGATCTTGGGGATTGGACTACGTCTGGTTTTTCATCTGCTGTGCCCACCGCGACTGCTGATCAGCCCTGGAGCGAACCGCTGGGCCTAAAATTGCTCCGGGGATGCCGCGGACCCTCGCTCTCTGCTGGTTTTGATGAAATTCTTGTGTGCGAGGGCTATGTGTGTATATATCTGGCCTGGTGGGTTGCTTCAGATAACACAGTCTGATTACCATGTGTCCTGTGATGTCCTCTGTATTCTTGTGTAGTGCACCACTGCTGGCCTGAAGTGTTTTTTTCTGAAATTATCCCTCAGCAGACCTGGGAATACATCATTCTATTCTGGGCTGGCTTTGCTTGTGCCAACTTTCACACCTGCCAAACCTGTAAGAGCAAAACCAAAATCCTTCAACACAGTGCATCCTCCCCAGCAGCTGAGTTAAGTCTGCCGACGTGACACATAACCCTGGAGCTGGCGCGCCCCCTGCTAGCTAACATATGCCTTTATTTACAGCGATCACTGGCGTCATTAAGCGCCGCCATTACTCAGCCAGGACGGGAAATGGCAGGGATCCGGCTTGGTCATTGGCTGGGGCACCTCGTTAAGGGGTTTTGATTGGTTTCACAATGACCTCCCTGTGTGTGTCAGTGTATGTGTGTGTGTGTGTGTGTGTGTGTGTGTGTGTGTGTGTGTGTATGTGTGTGTGTATGCGTTGGCAGGGGGTGACAGATAGGAACACAGCCGGTCCAGCTGGCTGAAAATCACCGCAATCTGCTGCGTAGTTGAGCTGGCCCGGGTACGCTCACAACACACACAAGTTGGTGCACACTTACATTAGCTAAAGACTTAAGTACACTTGATTGCTAACAAAACATTGCACATAAAGAGCACCAATTAAGTGCTTAAAACCAAAAAAAAAAAAAAAAAAGCTCAACAAGTATCACTAGGAATAAAAATATAGATCACTTCAATCATTTAAAGTACATAAATATAAAGTTGTTGTGAAATGTCTGCCCCATAAAAAATGAGTAACACTTCCATGAAACGGACTGATTTGTGTCATTTGGCTCTTACAGTAGCAGTACACCCTGCTCCTCTCTGCCCCGGCGAAACCACTGGTGTGTGTCGTCTCTCTCTCTTTCTCCCTCTCTGTCTCCGCAGAGAAGCAGAAACCATTTGCAGGTCATTAAAATAATTTATTACAATTCTCAATATTCTCTTAATTAAAATTCACTTATCGCAGTTGGGGGACTTGAGAGCAGGGCCATTAAGGCGACAGTTCTCCAGAGTGTATGTATAGGAATGTGCCTCTGTGTGTGTGTGTGTGTGTGTGTGTGTGTGTGTGTGCGTACAGCACGTGTGTGTAAATGCCACACCTGTGTTGGTGTGTGTGTGAGTGTGTGTATGTATGTACAGAACCAATGTGTGTATGTGTACCAAACTTTAGCTCTACCTTTCTTGATGAATCCATACTGTGAGGCGATTCATTTCAGACTATAATAAAAGTCTGCATCACATGGTTTCTTTCCTCTTGATCAGCAGTATGAAGGCTATCAGGAGTGCTTTTTTTATTAGCTCTGTAGCCCTATCATAGCGCAGTTTTATTTATAGGGGTGTATCTGTTCTCAACGCCCCGATGAGATAAGAAATCTGATTTTAAGTTCACGATTCAATTACATTTACAGAGTCTGGAGCGCTCCAGTCCATCGAAAGGTGCTCTTTGATGGGGGGGGATTTTAGATTTAAATATCTATTGTATACCGTAACTGCTTGTATACAATGTATGCAATGCATGCAGCAATAATCATGATATGCAAAATAAAGGCCTTTAATTAAGCATTTTCTAGCTAAGATTGTATACAGCTCATTAAGAATGATTTTGTCTGTCATGGCCACGAAAACAGACATTTTTGTCTCAACCAAGGAACAGCCAACGTATACAGAGGACACCACTTCCCCCGGGGTTATCAGTATCAAGCAAAAACAATGTTTACTTTGAGAGTCTGAAAGTCTGACAAAATATGGCTGACGTCTGTTTCCACCACTGATACTGACCATCAACCAAACAAATGACAGGACTTTGTAAAGATATATCATTTAGTGTAGAATTAATTAAAATTCCAAACAAGAGGTAGTCATGAATACAAAACAAAGATAAAAAGACATGATCACATTTTCTTTTCCTCTAACGTTTTGTTGATTATATTCACATCATTTAGTGACCTTACAGGGTTGCTTTAAAAATGGTAACTACTCTACAATTGACTCTCCATCAGTTCTTCAAGTCTCCTGCTGAAGCTTTTTGTCTCCCTGTTCAGTCTCCATCAGCATTATTTAGTCCACTAACACTTGTGCTGCGTCATGAGCACTTGAGCTCAGCCTTGAATTCTCTGTATCAACAGAGGCTGCGGCACAAAAAGAGGCCTGAGGCGAACGTTCAGCTGCAATTTCTATCATAAAAGCCCTGAACTAAGTTTGTTAGATACAACGGGCCAACAGTGTGTGGGGGGGGGGGCGGATACAGAGAGCCGGAATCACTCACAAACACACATTTACACACAAACACACTCACACAGCGATTAACACTGTAGCCATGTGTCAGCTCCAGCTGCCTTCAGGCTCTCTGGGAGTTTTTTGGGGAAGCGCCCAGGTTGCCAAGGACCTCAGCGCCTACTGTATTGTATCCCGGCTACAGTTGCTATGGCATCTGTATTGTAGCGCCGCCAGCAGCGATAAATGTATGCATGTTTCCCACAGAGAGCGCTCCCGCAGAGGGCGGAGTCATTATCTTAACGAGCGCTGCTAAAATGACACAAAAGCACCTCAGACACACGGATCCAAAAATACTCCAACACACACATTAACACACTCCTTTGTTGTAATTATAAACTCTTTACTCTTGGCAGCTTAATAAACAGTTAGTCAGCTAGAACAGTTTTTACGCTTCAGTGTGTGTTGTATCCTGTTTTTACGTGTGTGTGTGTGTGTGTGTGTGTGTGTGTGTGTGTGTGTGTGTGTGTGTGTGTGTGTGTGTGTGTGTGTGTGTGTGTGTGTGTGTGTAGGATACAGTGGACTGAAGGGAATGTAGGAGAGATTACAGTGTAAGGCCTCAGTAATCTACTCCAGTGATGTTTGATTAAACTAACAAGCCGGGGGACTCCAGATCACTGTCAGCGCTCAAATGTTCCCAAGCCGATCAACAGAATAAAACACATCCGTACCTCCGCCCCGAGCCACACAACCTGTGAGCTAATCCAATTGTTCCGTTTGTTTACTTATTAAAGACTTTTACAACCCTGCCCCGAGTGAAATAATCCTACGGGTAATTCAATTGTGGGTTTTTGTTTACTTATTAAAAGCTTTTTTCACTCCAAAAACCCCCGGCCCGGCTTCCCTTGGTGAGTGAGCAATTAACCTGCCTGAGATCCACACGACAGCCTCCAGTCAGGCAAACTGCACTGTGATCATTTCCTCACTGTTGTACGTCTCAGGGATCATTTGGAAACATTAACTTACTCCTCTGTAGAAATGTGATAATTGGAATGACTATTATTAGAGGAAACAGTCCACCAGTAATCCTCTACAGTGGTTTCATTAATTCAATAAGCCAGTTACCTGCTTACAGACTGAATTACTTCTGTGCTTCACTATAATATACATTAGGTTTTTTTATCGAGGTCATATGGACTATCAGATAGGGACTTAATTATAATTCCTCTACCACATCATGTACTGAACAGTTTTGACTACCAATAGCTTGAATCAAAAAAATCTTAAGGCCAGGCTTGGATAAAATCCTGTCCTTTTCCCAAAAGCTTTTTCAAGCAACTTTCCTTGAACGATAAAAGTTATGTGAGTAGAGTTTGTAGTTGTGCTTTCATTCCTAGTATTATCATAGTTTACACAGAGAGACTGTGGGAAGGCCCAGTGAAGCAGCAAAGGGTTTCCTTTCGCCTGCTAGTTTGTAATGTTAACCGTAGCCACAATTACAGCCTAAATCAAAGACAATGCGTATCGCCACACAAGGGGGGAATTGTTGCCAAAAGTTGCTTCACTTTCTGCTCCAATGTTTTTTTTATAATGGAACTTTTCACCAGGAGCACAATGGGATTCATGTCAACAGAGTGTACAGAAGTCACACTTTGAAAACCTTTTATCATCTAAAAATCAGGCTGTGGTACGGCAGCTGTGTCAGATGTCATGTCTGTGCAAAATCTTGAAACAATAATAGAAAAAAAGAATTAAAAGAAAATAATTGTCTTATCAGACATTTGTCTTGAAGTCTTTTAAAAGTCTTGAATGTAGAAGTCAAACAATGTTGAACATTTTGGCAACTGGACATTTGACAGATTTGAAAAAGGAAGACAAATTTGACTTGAAAAGATCCCAAACAATACAGACTCATAATTCAACACTTTTCATCAGATTTGATCTGCTGTCGTCGTTCTTATGAAGCTCAGAGGTTTTGGTACCTCAGCCAGTCTCTGACTTTATTACACTTCACAGGAGGAGTGGAGGAATATAGCTTTTGTATCTCCCATTGTCAGCTTACATGTTTCTATTAAATCAGATAAACCCAAATGTGACATGATGAAGTCTATTTGAGAGTAGATTTGAATAAACCTTCTTTCTAATATTCTCTAAAACAATAATCCATGAGTACTTCTTCCTTTTATTCTTTCATTGTTGATCAAAGACAGAACACCCGGAGTGGTTTTGAATTACATTACAAAAGCATACAATGCATTCAAACAACCTGAGGGCTAATTAAATTGTTAATTGTCTCATCTTAAAGGAATACTTTATTCTCTGAAATGTGAATACCACCTTGGTTGACTAAGCAGGGAGACTTAAGTCTGCTTTAATAAGGGCACACGAGGGCAAGTAAACATCGCAGCAGTAAGCGTGTTTAGAATGAAAATCAATGACGTACATTTATCGTTATAATGAAGAGCTTGAAATATATCAGCTTCAGAGATATAGTTTGTGACTTGTTTAATCATGTTCTTGTTTAAGGTTGGATGAGATTGAGATTGAGATTTATTATGTCAGTGAATGAGAAGCCTCTGAGTTGTGTATATGGATTCATTCAAAAAAGACACAGAGACTATTTGAAGTTGGTCCATCAGGTTGACACAAAAATGACTCCAAATGAAAGCTACTGTTGCATAATGCTAGCTCGTTTGCTAACTCGATCTCTAATGGATTTTATAAGCTTTTAATGTAACAGCATTTTGTGCAAAACTTCTTTTGTTAACCCGAAAAGGCAAACATTATGTTAATGTCGCTTTAATACTAAAGTGAATGCAAGGAGAACATACAGTAAGATGAGCATTGAGGTTGGAAGTAGGGTGAAAAAGCTAGCTAGCTACCTTTAGACAAACTGCACAATCTGAGAAACTCACCAACCAAAATCCCATTTATTAACTCTTCATTTATTCATGTCTAATTTGCACAATAGGCAACCTTTTTGAACCATTTTGGTACGGCCAACTGTCTTTATGAGACCCAACCTGATCATCTCAATTAATCCTACAATTTCAATCTGACTTTGCATCTGCTGGCCACATGTTGCCCGCTGCTGAAGACAATCATTTTCATTAAGAAACAAAATCACAACACCTGTTGGTTCTATTGTTGGTTTACATTTCCATATATCCTGTCCACCCATGTGTCCAAAAACAACATCTATAGCTACTTAATCTTTGATCCGATGTGACACAAGTCCAAAGCCCATTTAATAAATTTGATTCTAGCTTAAAGGCGCGTAAACAAGTCAACTAACAGTCTAGCAGGCCCTGCAGCAAGAAAAAATGACCAGCCAAGTGAGACTGGCTCATTAAGATACAATTCTGATTGAACTGCACTTCTGCTCGGGTCAAATTAAATCTAATGGAGTAAACTGAGCAAGACAAGTGGCGCACTTGATTTAGATGGTCTCTAATTAAGCTCAACCTACTCTGCAGAGATGTGTATACAATCAATGATCGGGAAAAACCTGTTGCTCCAAACTTTTGCATTTGATAATAGTGCTTAAAATGGTGATTGATGTGGAGCGACGTCTGTGTAAAAAGCTGAATATAAATGAGCAAGGCAGCAGTTTAGCTTCATCTTAAGTTTCAGCCGGCTCATAAACGTTATTTAAATCAATTGATAGAAGACAACAGATGGAGAATGTCTCAGAGGGGAGGGGAGATGCTGCTATGTTTCCACAGAGCCGTAAAGTTTGATGGCTCTCACGTTGCATTTCTTAAACTGTAAGTCAGGATCCAAAAGGGAGCAGGCGCTGGGGTTGTTTTTGGTAATGTGCCACATGGCAACAGTCCTCACGATACTTCAGAGACAAAACAAGCCTACAGTAAATCTCTCCAATGTTTCTTTTTCATTGCTTTAGTTTATGGTGGAGGTAGGTACTGTAGGTGGCTTCAAGGTCTATTAAAAAGCCATTACAGTGTTTTACAAGAGATAAAAGGAAGTATCATCTCATGTTGTCCCACTTAGTTTTAACTACAAACTCACTCACATTCAGTTTGTGAGGCCTAGAATGACAGTTATGAACAATATAAAATACATTTCCTCCAAGAAATGAATCAAGGTGTACTCGCATAATTATCACTTACAGGATCATCTGTGATTGTGTAGAAAGAGAAGAAAAGTGCTTGATAACACAGCTGTGATCATTTTAAAATATACACAGATATACATTTATAAAGTCTGTTTCTATGTTTAAATCCTCCACAAGTATTACTGTGCAAGACTGAGGACTATGTTGAGGTTACGGGTGAATTCTTAATGATGGATAAAGTGAGTTCACTTAAGCACAGGTCTATCTGGAAAAAATAGATCCTAATCTCAATGGAATTATATTAAATGAAGGATTAAATAAAGTCTGCCGCCTTCATCAGCGAGTGTGTCATAAGCTGAGTCATGAGCAGACGGGTTTGCTCCTAATATTTAGAGCGTTTGCATAGTAACTTAAATCATGGAAACACACTTACTGGATAGTTTTACAATGGTCAACAAACGCCGCAACACACTGTGCATGGACACCAAATGACGCCTTTGTGGATGCACTCTGTAAGGACAAAGAAGTAATGATGGAGGAATTTTGCTACAACGCTTTCCAGATTTGCTGTAAGCTGCTTGGGTTGGGAAAAATTGCTTTAGAGTCAAGTTTTAAGTATACTTCATGAGAAAACTCGATCCAAGATCCTCTACTTTACATCTGTAGGAATACAAATGGCATATTTTTATACAGCCAGAAAAAGGAGAGGTTAGACACGACTTCTGCTTTGTGGTCAAAAAGATTTGACCAAAAGATTCCAAGGCACGCTGCTTTGTGCTTCACATGATCTGTCCTTGTATCAAAAGAGAAACTGTCTGTGATTTCTGAGTGTGTAAAGCAGCACTCAGCCGGTTTGTATTTCTTCACTGTCACATTTTCATGTTCGTGCTCAGGTTGGTTGAAAACATTCTGTTGTAGGGGACAAAGACATCACACAGGCACATACAATTGAGTAGTGGAAAGAAAGTTATTTATATGGTCTTATCATCCTGGTTCTTATGTTAGCTAAAAGAGGTGCCTGTCTGCTTCAGAGGCGTGGACGGTGCAGCAGTGGAGGTTTCTGGAATATAATCTATTTGCTAATTATAAACCAAGGCTAAAGCACGACCAAGCCGTCGCTCCACTGAGCTCAGGGCTATACCCACAGGCTGGCAAGAATTAGCATAGCCTGCACACACACAGACACACACACACACAGACACACACACACACACACAGAGCCTCAGAGTGATTAGACCCGCCCTGGATGTGAACAGCAATTAACTGCAATCAGAGCCCTGTCCCCCTCCTCCCCAGCCCTCCCACCTTCTCCCCCCTGTGTGTCATCCCTTGCTCTTTCATCTGTGTGTCAGTCCTTTCACTTGTTTATGTCGTGATTATTCTTAGAGGGAACTCTCAGTGCTTCGGAATTTACTTGGTTTCCTTTTTTTCAGCACACAGCGATCATGTTTCTGCTGAAGGAAGTTAAGTTCATTCACCCTCAAAAAAAAAAACAAAAAAAACATGGCACTAGCATTTTTGGTAATTTTTGCAGAACCTTTTGCACAATGGTTGTTTTCAAAACGCTGTTGGAAAAGACATCTTCTAAGCTACTTTCCCTAACCTATGAAATTAACAGAGCTAAAGTGATTTCTATTAATCAATGCCACAAATGTCCTGTTTAAAGTTCAACTTCGTGGAAACTGACAGGAAAAAGTCCTTAAATTTACCTTGGGGATTCAAATGTGGCAGATTAAATTCTTCAAAACGACAGGCTATGCATGTCTAACAAATTCCCACGTTTTAGCCTTTCCAAGTCAATGATCCTTCCAGTTTCACTTTTCATCTTCCCAGCCTGATCCTCGGACTCCCTATTAAAGGATGCAAATGAAAATATTCTGCTGTAACTTTCAGTCAGTGGGTCTGGTTGCGTCAGCGAAAATGCAGCGAATGTAAATAAAGATGAAAGAGCGACGAGGAGGACGAAATACAGGGAGGGAAGGAGATGCAGGGAGCATTCGGTGGGTGTGGAATCTGCAGACACAATTGCAGCACAGATCCACCATGACACCCTGCAGCCTTTTAATGAAGCTCAACAACATTAAGTGTTGGGAAGTGTTGGACACGGCATGTACCAAACCAACAACAAACAGCATTTTTAAAAAGGTCAGATACGACTTAGCTCACAAAAGAAATACGTCCATCAATATTCACATTTGGGATCACAGGCTGAGCAAGATCTCAACATGCTGTAAATACACAGTGAAGTCATAGTGTACAGGAACAGAACTTACAATCAGTTTGTAGAAATACAGATGAAATAATAAGATGATGATTGAATGATCAAGTGCTGACTGAAAAGGTCAAACACATCATTTCTAAACCTTTATTTTGCACGATACTGATTAAGTTTACGCAAAGTCAAATCAACGATGCATGGGGTTAAGAAAAACATGCATGACACTTTTTTTTTTTTTAGGTTTTTTTCTTGCATGATCGTATTATAGATATTTGTTCACTTCTGTTTCCTCAAAGGTTTTAAAGGGGAGGTGGTTAATTCAAGAGGGAGAGGACGGAGGATGAATTTGAGTCAACTGGTCGTGCCATTTGTTAAGTTGAGGCATTTTTTTTAGTGCAGCATTACAGATGAATCAGGCGAAGATATTTCAGAGTGGTAAATAAAAGCAACAAGTTGGGAATGGTTGTTTTTGTGCTTTCATCGAGTGAAGTTTTGCTTGTTTACACCTCTAATGAGAGGAGTTGCTCTTACATATGTGATATTGATCTGAACAAACAAACTATCCTATATAGGTTTTTAATGTACCAAAGACATTTAATTAGACGGGAAACCACTTCACTGCCCACTCGTCAATGTCCTGTGGAAGTTTACCATCATTAATAGTACATTTTTGAATGTGGTAATTTATGGGGAGCAGAACAGAGAAAAGGGAGATTATTTAGCCGGGAGGCTTCTTACAGCAGCCCACATCTGGTGAGTCAGACTGTCTGCTAACCAGCTCAGAGACCCACACTCATCATCATATTTAAGAAACACCACCTCAGAAAGTCTGCTCGTCTGCTACCTGCCTTAGATGATGTCTTGGGGATGCTTTTAAAAAAAGGTTGTTTTGCTCATCAAATTGAAGTTTGATTAACATTCGACAGCATTGTATTTTAGGAGTTTTTAATGTGCAGGGAAGAAGAGTCAAGTGAGTACAACTGTCAGGTGACCTTAACAACAGTGAGTTGTGGTTTACATTGTAAAAAAAAGGCAGAATATGGTTATAGGTTTAGAAAAGATAACTACGTTTAGAAAAGATCATTAGATATGGTTTGAAATGACGTGAAAAGGAATAAAAATAAATCTCTGAAAATGACTTTGGTGTGTTATTTGTTTGCCATTTAGATCCACTGGGCTCTCATTGCAGGTGCACTGTGCTCTGTCCTTCAAAAATGTTGTTTCTCCTCGACATTCCTCCAGCTTTTCCATCTGGTACCTTCATCCCCGAGGCCACCAGGTACTTCAGAAGCTCTACACCTGACTATCTCTCCACCACCAACAGCTCCAGGGAAAGAAAACTTGCTTGTGCGCTCTTTCAACCTTCTCCACTCCATCCCTCAGTATATCTTTCATGTAAAATCCTCATGTGATTTGCCCTCTCAGACCTCTGGCTGGCCTCCTTGCCATTTTTCCCCCCTTTTTACACCACCCCATTCCTCCACCTCTCCCTCCTCTGTATCATCCATTCAACCTTCCAACCCAAGTGGCACCATCTGCCCTGTGGCCATCTGTCTCAATTTCACAGATTTTTTCTTTCACACTCCTTTTTCTCTCATCCGTATTTTCTAAATCATCTCTCCGTCCCCATTTTTCCTCCCCACAACCTTGTGACACCATATCAGGGTGCAAAAATGAAAAGAACATTGCTGACAACAGCATCAAGAGAAAAAATAGACGTAGAAAAAGAAAGGGGATGGTAAATGTAAAGGGAGTCGAGAGAAGGCGAGTGTGTGTCCTTGGTGCCTCAATATGAACAAACAAGAGAAAATGAAACAACAAAACAGAAAATGAAAATCAGGAACAATGGAGAGACGAGACAGCATTACAAGAGTGGAGAATACAGATGGAGACCCCGAGAGAATTAACGAGGAAGAAAGAGAGCAAATAGTCGAGAGAGCAAAGGCCAGATTGAAAAGTGCTCAGCTGAAACTGAGTCGGGGCAAATGTACATCTATAGCCTGCTGAGCTGCAAGAACACATATAGAACGAACAGCACATACTAACCTAACACATGTACACATGTACTAAGAAACACTCCTTTCAGACTTGAAGTTTCTTTTTTTCTTCACTTTTTAGGATCTAAATTGTGAGGATTCCTTGCTTTTCTTTTGATGTTTATAAAAACTTGAATGTCTTCAGGCTTTAGAACGATATCTCTGTTGGCTCAGAGAAACAATGAGCAGTATTTTTCACTCACATTTTAGAGATTAGCTGACAGTGGAAATACTCATTAGCAGCAACCCTAGCTAGCCTGCTTGAAAACAAGGCCTGCGTCGACATTGATCTGCAACTGACACGTTGACAGAAGAGAGCAAGGCACACTTTTCAGATGCAGAATTCATTAAGACAAGAGGCCCTATGTAAGAGCCGTTTTTCTTGCACGCACACACACACACACACACACACACACACACACACACACACACACACACACACACACACACACACACACACACACACACACACACACACACACACACACACACACACACACACACACACACACTGCAAAAACCTGCCCCTAAAATATTCGAAGAGATGCCAGGGCGTTTTAAATTCTTGGAGAGAAAACAGTGCAGGTTTTGAGTCAAGTGCTGAATGATGCACTTGGAGAGGAAGATGCAGGGAGGAGTGCAGATAAGATGTGATATCACTCTTTTAAATTAAACATATCCCTCGTTTTCTGCATCTTCCTCCTATCTTCCTCTATTTCACATCATTTATATAACTTAGCTTGTTATTTCCATGCAGGGTACGCCGTCTGAAGTGAATAATCTGAGAAGTGTTTCAGGATTTCTGCTTCCTTCCTAGACAGTTTGATGGATAAACAATCACATGAAGAGGCTCTTAAAAGATATACAAGTGACCCATAATCTATTCCTGAACATGTTTTATTATTTCCCTGTCTTGTTTAAAACAAACTAGCTGCTGGTGGATTGATAATGGAGTCCATCATGCACAAGCCAAATTTCAGTAGAGGACTCCAACTCTCCAAAACAAATGCAGAAGGTAATTAAAACAGGTAAAACACAGTTTCTTTCAAGACATAATCAGTGTCTCTGGTAATCATTTTAAGGGCAAGCTCCGCTACAAGTCAAGTTGTTGCCAAATTCAGTTTGCAGGCTAAATCCCTTCATCTGGAAACATGATGCACTAGAATAAGATAATGAAAAATGACAATGGTAGTCAGTCGGATATGGTTTCATGTTCAGGCAAAGGCAGATATGCAAATCTGATTGGAGAAATTCTGAGTCCGGTACATCCCTAATTTATGCATATCAAAAATCCAACACCAGCCATATCTCGTATAATCTCCTTTGTCACTTTAAAACTGTCTGTTCTAAGTCACTCAATCTCTTATAAAAGTTATAACTCCAAACTTATCCAAATCCAGCCAGGTTTCTGAGCCAGAGCTGCATGTCAGTGGAAATATTTGCATTCAGCTCTACTTTTGGCAGCGAGCGAATCACTCCAACTCGGATATGGTGTCCTCTGATGACACCAAACCAGCTGTCAGAGAGTGGTGATGATAATGGAGGCTTGACGCATCAAAAAGGCATGATAATCTGTGCAAGCAGAGATACGTTTTTTCCATTCACTTAGGCACAGCGGGACTCTTCCTCTGACCTGATTGATGGGTGCAGGCCCTGCTGCGAGCTGTTGTCCCACTTCCATGAGAACGGGGCGCAACCTGATTCCAAAAAACCCACTTTCCCTGACATGACTCATCGTAACCCAGAAAGGGCTTTTGTATGCGCCGACGTGTGTGCGAGCAGGGAGGGGGTTCCTCTGGGATTCTCGACTCATTATGACACCCGCACACGGCCTCCTCCTCCTCCTCCTCCTCCTCCTCCTCCTCCTCCGCTTCTGGTCTTTGGTGACCCAGAAACTTCATGTGGGTCAGATCACACACTGAACCCTCCTTTCCATACCAACTGAAGGATTTTTTGTGTCATTAAATTCATCATCATAGTCAATAGTCATTTTATCAAGTAAACAGCCGCCTCTATTCTCCACTATATTTCCTGTTTGTCTCCCCCCCCCCCATCCTACCTTCCTCTCTCTAACCTGTCTCTCTCTCTCTTAGACAGAGCCAGACTCAAATCTCCAAAGAACAGGAGTATGTGTTCCCACACATTCATCTTCATTGCCAACATCTCACACCGCCTCTGTTAGGATGTTTACAAAGCCAGCAGATGCCTCTGCTGCCATCTTCTGTCCATAAATGTTATTGCTTTATCACACAGAGAAACTGATTCTTGATTATTAGGAGATTGATGGAATATAATCCAAGGGGGGGTGATTAGTTTCAAATTGCTTTAAACAACATGTGATAGATGCATCTGCAGTGTGCCTCGTCCAGGGCTTGATCAAAAGCCCACAGAAAAGTTAAAGGTGTTGTTTTTTTATTTGCATCAGTGTCTTTACCCTTTCTCTCACCTTACTTTTAAGTTGTATTCCAATTAACAGCAAATAAAGACCCAGCTCAATAAGTTTTTTTTACTTTTTCTGAACTGCCTCTCAGCTAAAATACATATGTGTATTGTTTTTGTGTTGCTTTCATTGACTTGTAACTGACTCTCAGTGTTGCTGTGTTTACCTCTCTTTCCCAGCAGTTGTTCTCACTTTGGGTTACATTTTCACTCCTGCAAGGCCTGTTCCTATTATATCAAGCATTCTACCAACCTCAAATTTTAATTTCCCACATGGCGTTCCTCAGTGAGGCTTGCAAAATTTGTCAAAGCTTTGTTCCATTATCATCATTTCACAGAGTTTGATTCAAAATGACAGGTACACTGAATGCAGCTGTTATTCTGCCAGCTCTGAGCGCAGAGTGCTGCTGAAGAGAGGATTAGTTGTTATTTTTTTTGTTTGTTAACTGTCTTCTTGGTTAGTTAGAAAAAGGCTACAATACAATTCAGTACGATACAATAATACAGAGGATAGGACAGGACAAGATACAATACAATAAGGTTACGGTAAGATACTGTTCTGTCAAATATAATATGATAAGATACAACACAATAAGGTACGATAGAATAGTATAAGATAAGATACAATACAACACAGTATCATATGATACAATAGGATAGGAAACCATCACTTTGATGCATTTTATTGTCCCTTTTTATCTGTTTACTTGGCTGGTTAGTTCAATGTTTTATTAAATGATTATCTGCCTGCAGGGGGAAAAAATTAGTTGAATTTATTCTTAAATTTGTAGTCCTCTGCTCCTCGTACTCTGTGCAGTGTGGCAGTGTGGTAAATACAGTGGAGGCTGATGTGAGCTGAAAAGAGGGAGCTTAAAGTGTTTTATTTTTTTTAATAAATTGTCCCCTGACTTTGTGGCTGTCCTCAGATCAGTAAATCATCCTGTGCTGCTGACAGATAAGGTTAAAATTGAAGAGACAGACCAGCTGTTCTTAAAACAGCACCGAGGGACAACTGAAATCCCCGCTGGGTTCATCGATAGCTTTGTGTGTTTACATGTACAGTATATTTTTAGACATTTACTCAATGGTGAGTGCATCTGCCTCAGAGCTTTTTAACTGGCCAGACTTCACAGAGGGTTTGTAATGAGATGAAAAGTAAAACAACCAAATAAATCATCTCCATCTGAAGATTAAAAAATGAAAGATAAAAGGAACCCTGCTGTGAGTGGCTTTGGGGGAAAACTGGAAAACAAGATGAGAAGTGTAGCAGAGATAAACAGTGATGGAAATTAACAAGTGAGTTAAAAAAAAAAAGGAGGAGGAGGGAAGGTTACCATGGCTGGCTTGTGGATAGAAATGTTGTGAGGTGTCAGAACAGGATGAAACAGAAATGACGTTGAAGTAGTGGAGAAGAGGTCAAAGAGCAAAGAAGTCAAGGGAAATGAAGAAATGACAGAGATGGAAAGAAACGAGAGGTTAAGAGAGAGAAGCAAGTGAGCAAGAGAGTGAAGAGAAGAAAAGGAGTGAAGGTCAGGTTAGGAGAAGAGGAGACAAATGAACTGTGGTGAAGGCAGCAGAAGAGATGAGGCGAATATAAGAGAGAGACCTACTGTAAGAAAAGGTGAGGTTAAGGAAAGGTTAAGGAAAGCAGAAGGAAAATAGAGAAGACAGTGAAAAGTAAAAGAGAGAACTGATATCACGTGAAAAGAAAGGAAGGAAAGGAAATTGAAATGATAATGTAAATTAATATAAATGAAGGGGAGTAGAGTGACATCAAAAAATATATTGAAGGTGAAGAGCAGTGAAAGTACAGAAGCCCAAAGTGGAAATGCATCAATACATTTTTTTTTTTTTAAACTTTTTTACTACTTCTGTGATACAAGTATTTTTAAGAGAAAAAACAAAGACAGGTAAAGGCACATGTCAAAAGAGGATAGGAACAAAAAAACGTATGTTGAAGTCAGAAGAAGAGACATGTGGAGTCTGCATGTTCTCCCCGTGTATGTGTGGGTTCACTCCGGGTACTCCTGCTTCCTCCCACAGTCCAAAGACATGCTCGTTAGGAATATGTGACTCTAAATCCCCTGTAGCTTTGAATGTGACTGTGGCTGGTTGTCTGTCTCTATATGTCAGCCCTGTGATTGACTGGCGACCAGTCCAGGGTGTAACCCCGCCTCTCACCCGATTACAGCTGGGATCACCTCCAGCCCCCCCCCTGCAACCGCAAATGGGAAAAGCAGTATTGATAATGGATGGATGGAAGAGATAAACGTCAAGCAGAGAGACAAAAATTAAGGAGAAGGAAAGTGGTATCAACGCCAGTAAAAGTAAGGTAGATGTGTACAGTATTGTTGTCATTTAAGCCGTCCGCCTCTGTTTAGCATGTTACACCAGGGTCCTAAAGGTGCTGGTTTCCACAATAACACCGAAATCTACCAGCCTGTCTGCCACAATCAGGATTAGCATCCAGAGCTCTGCGCCTAGGCGAGGAATGATGGGTAATAGCAAGGTGGTTTTGTACCTTCAGGGGAGTGAGATAACAAGGCACACATGGTTACATACACCCAACACACACTTGAGTCTCCCTCAGCCGATGAAAGGTTGTCAATGTTGATAAATTCTACAATTTTAAAACCAATCTACAACTAATCACGCAAACTCCTGAGGCCTCACACACCTGCACTCATGTTTATGCACACGGACGACAAACACACAGCCCCAAGAAGGGATAAATCAAGTGGGGAAACATGTCACTGTCTGCATACTTTTGTGTTGCTAGAGGGGTATATTAGAAGAAATTGCAAATTTGGAAAACGCAATGGGGAGGAAAAAGGTCACTATCAATCCATCCATCTATTTGTCTGTCTGAACTCAGATAATTAAAGGAGACTTTTTAAGAAAACATTTCTGCAAAAATGTGTCTTTACATCCCTGCAAACATAGCAACTGCTATTCATAATTTGAAAAACGTACATCTTCTGTGAAGATACTTTTATTGGTACAAAACGTTTGAATATTTAGTAAAACCTGAATCTACATTTTCTGCTCTGGCGCTTCTCATCATACAAACATTGTTGATCTTGTGGCGTTTTTGTTGTCCAAAGAGAAACTGGTTGACAGGTGCAGAGGAGGGTTAAGTCTTGCAACAGAAAGAGTCATGACCTCATGCATACTGCCGGCACTTTCTCAATGAATGAAGTGCCACCAGAGTGCAGGAGGCTTTGACGAGAAAACACTGATTCAACTTTATTTTAAAGTCAGGAAGACATGTTTCCTAATCTGTGTCCTTTTCTGCCAATGTAGGACATTTGGCAGTTGTACAGAGCTCAACAATGACCTCTCACTTTTTCATTGCCTCTGGTTCGAGAAGTAAATTTCCCCATTCAAATCCTCCATTGAAGTTTCAGAAAAATATTTATCTTTAAAATGACATTAACATTTCCCAGTTGGCTGTTTTCTACCCAGTTTAAATTGGGTCCTATGTATACATAGAAACCTTACACCACACGGTATATGGTATGTTAAATATCTGGAGTGTGTCTATACATACAGCACAGAGACAGACAGCTGGATTTAGCTGCTGACAAACAGTCCAGTCGTGTAGCCACAAACAACTTGGGTGGTCAAATGTGATACTTGGATCTGAGGAGCGAGTCAAATAAAAAGAGTTTAAGAGCCCCAAAAAAACAAGGAAATACAAGTCTGACAAAATAAGAATGAGTAAAAGAAGCAGACATTAGGAGGGAAGTTTTAGAGGAAGGAGAGATGATGTGTAAAAAGATTTAGAGACAAAGAGTGTGAAGAAAAGATGAAAGCAATAGAGGAAGAGGAGGAAGCAAAGAGCGGAGTCGGAAAACAGAGAGAGAAAGAGAGAGAGAGAGAGAGAGAGAGGAGGTGGGGGCTGGCAACCTCCCAAAGTAGGCTATCTGACACCGCACTCCAGCCGTCCATCAGGCCAGCTGACCGCTATTTCCAGCATGAGATGACCCACCAGCTGTACCGTGGGGGGGAGTGGGCGAGAGACATACACAGAGACAAGAGAAAGTGAGAGAGAGAGAGAGAGAAAAAAGTGCCTTATTTATTCATTGAAGCTTTATTTAGGCGGGCAGGTCAGTCAAGGAAAAAAGTTATTTACACCGAGAGACACACAAGAAGGAAATACGCGTCCTGAGGAAGGAGAGAATGACAAAAACTCAACCCTCCTGTCCATCTGTCTGTCTCAGTCCGTCTGTTTGACTCTGCATCTCACCGCCCAGTGGACCATTCCAGGTCATCCAGTATTTACAAGCGCTATAACAGGAAATCAAACCTCTGCAGGCTCCAAGTCATCCCAGCATGCTGCGAGGGCTTCACTGTCACGGTCACAAATCACACAAACAACACTCTCACCCAGAACATTTTTAGCCCAGGGTTGGGTTAGTTGAAGCTTGGGAACTGTTTCATCCTGATTTAGTTCTACAAGTTGTTGACTTTAAATGCAGCAAGGTAAAATCATAGCGAAAAGGACGCGCTTCAGAGTGCTGCTCAGGGATGGTTGAGGGGTTAAACAGAGGGATGAAGGGAATTAAATGTACGCTATGTGGCACCGAGGGAACACGAGACAAAAATAGACATCACAGGGAGTGGTAGCCTCTGTCTTATTTTACACTTTTTAAAACTCAACCTTATAAGGTTTTGTATAACAAAGGAAATTTGCTGCCTGCAAATCACAGACTGTAATTAATGGACAAAGCCTGAATGACATCACCCATCTGTTACAGCAGGGGGCTCTGGGGGTGCATCGGCAGCAGCCGCCATGCTGGAAATGCTGTCTCAGCGTAACTTCCAGTCAACCTAACGACAGGCTGAGAGCCAGCCTCAAGCGGACCCTCAATAAACTGCAGGATTTTGCACCTCTGCAATGGTTTCATTTCCAATCCTGGAGGTTTGCCACTTGCTACCAACTAGATGGTCTAATACGGAGAGTTTATTCCATTGCATTATGGGAAATGAAGGATCCAGTGTTTTTGGGACATGACACAATCAGGTACTAAAAGCCACGATACGGTATGTCTACCTCATCAATCTCTCACTTCTCAACCAACTTAAAAAAAAATAAAAAGCACTGTTTTGCATGAATTAAACACTGACAAAAATCTAACCAATTTCATGCTAAAGTATTTAAGTACACATAACTGACATCCTATGAATCTATAACTCCAATAAAAACTTCTCAGATGTCTTTCTGATGAAACACAACTCAAAAAAACGTTCTCAACAAGGTCAAGGGCTTCAGCTGTTTTTACATTTGATAATGGCCTGCAAAGTGCCAGCATCCTGTTTGCAATAGGACGATAGTGTTCATGGGAAATGTAGTGCACATTTTCACACTCACAGTGAGAGTATCATACAGAGGCTGCAAAGTGTGTTAGCCACAGTCACATTCTCGCTTGTTATCACATGTTATTTGGTCTGTGTCTATAAGTAGATTTCACTTAGCACTTTAAACAATCCCCAAATACAAAACAAAGTAACACACAGACGGAGCAGTGATTCTTTCAGGTCAAATACTTAATTATAAACTTCAAAATCAATCTTACGGATCATAAAATGATCTATATTATCTAAAAAATAGTTTAGAGTTTTTGATTGCTATTTGTGTGCAGCTGAGACATTATCAGTCTCATGATGAACTGTAGTCACAGGTATCAGGTATCTTCAGCAGGATATTTTCCCATCAGTGGACAGATGGGTCTTTAATATTACACACACAAGCATATGGTCTCTCTACACACACACACACACACACACACACACACACACACACACACACACACACACACACACACACACACACACACACACACACACACACACACACACACACACACACACACACACATTAAGCACGCTTTGATCTCCTACCGGATCGACACTTTATGATCTCCCCAAACTCGTCCTCCACTGGCTCGTCGCAGTAGTCCTCGGGACGCACACCCTCCGCCATCGATAACAGGGCACCGGGTGTTAAAAGTTACACGTAAGGGGGGGGGGGCGGGGTTTAGTCAACGAACGGGTTAATTCCAACAAATAAAAAATCCAGAATACAGATCCAGACCCAGAAGGAGCGCAAGGTGTGAACACAAGAGCCGAGCGCCGGTTGAAGACTGGAAGGGGGCGAGGGCAGGAGGAGGACGACTGGCCCGGTCTGTCAGACAGTCACAGACGGAGCGGAGCAGGTGTGCAGGGTGGGTGGGTGGGTGGGTGTCGGAGCATTCCCACCTCTAAATAGTAGGATGCTTGGAGTAGGTGGCTCTTCGCGTGGCCCCTTATCCCGTTTGGCGGACGCCATGCGTAAAACCTGACACCCAGCGGACGCGTCAGTGTTGGTGGACGTTTATTTCCGCACTGGGGGCGATGATGTAGTGGCCAAATATTAAGGCGAGGCAAACTTAGACCTCCTGTGTGTGGTGGTCATGTGACAGGGGATAAACTATGTGATAACATTTCTAGAGAAGTGTCACGGTTTTCTCCCGATAACCTCAATCTCTTGGACCAAGAGGAGTTCAGTGAGTTAGTGCTCACTTGCATATGAATGTGGGTCAAGCCTTGCAGAATTTAAACTTTACTAGTCTTAAACAGTCTATTCATTACAAAGGAAGAGGCATTTCGGCTTAAAGTCTTTGCAAACTAAAGTTAAGCTCTGGGAGAAAATACAAAACCACTTCAGTATGAGGGTCCCTGTGGTATGAAACCATAGACTGTGGGAAACTCACTCATCCGTCTCTTTTAAGACTTCGTAATGTTAGATTGATATTCTGACACTCATGGACTTCCCGGCTCGTCAGAAGTAGGACTTGATTTACAGTAATGGCTCCATTACGCACGACGCGCTACACATTTAAGAGTCTGCGAGAGTTGCTATAATTAGATATGATGGTATGATGGACCCGGCAGCTCCGGGCAACAGTCACTCTCTAGGCTACTCACAAGTACTGAGATCCCGAGGAGGGTGCTGTGAGGGAATGAGGTGTTCCAAAAACAGAAACTTAGGCACGGATTGGCATCTCGGGCAGGCAGCCGACGGAAGTCCGAATCCGGCGCTGGTGTCTGGACAGGGAGAGGTGTTTTGTTTGTGTGTGGGTTACTGTGACAGGAGGGGATGGATATATATATATATATATATATATATATATATATATATATATATATATATTTACGACTTTATTAGATGAATTACCACCCTGTTAGTTATAGAGATTCAGAAAATGTTGCACCTGTAGCCAAATAGCAGTGTTGTCCTGGCGTCGTGCAGTTCACAAGTTCTACCAGAAGAGGTCAGAAATGTACTCTTTATCAATTTAGTTTTATGGTAGATAATATTTACAGTCTGGAAGGGTAGACTTGAGTGTTCATAACAGTTCTCATTTGTATTTGTGGCAATAACAAAAAAGGTTATCACAAAAAAAGAGAGGTCTAAAGGCCTACCATGGGAACATGACTGAAAAGTACGGTGTCCCTGAAGGCTCAGATAAAAACAATGCCGTTTGTGCGATTTGTAGCTCATTCTTGATATTTATATTTGTTCATGATGGTTTCTTACTTACTGTAGGTCGCCTGTCTTCCTCGTAGTCCTCCTCACTGTCCTCAGTCTTTGGAAAAACAACTTCTCCTCCCAGTTAGCATCTTCTTTGGTAAAAGTAGCAGTCTGTGAATGTCTGATAACTGCTTCTCTCCCTGCGTCCTTTTGAAAAGTAAAGCTGTTCATAACAAACTAATACACTTTTTAAACACACTTTAACTTATTCTAGTTCTCCGAATAAACGCCACATGTGGTAGCAACTTAATAGTTACAGTCTATGTTAGCTAATTGACTGAAAACTGTTCAAGCAAAGGTTTTGTGAGGTCGAAGACAAACTAACCAATCACATTTCATTTTATGAAAAAATATGATTATTTGACGTATTTATGAGCAAGATTAACGTGGCTACATGTTCATATCACATTTTTCATACCTTGAATATTTTTCATGCTGGGTCAAGGGTCAAGGCGGTGTTTATATTCTTTTTCATCGGGAGCTAAAAGCCGCTGCTAGCGCCCCCTCCAGCTTACATGAAGTTACTACTCCTACTACATAATTATAATGCATCCTGCATGGTGTGCAGGAAATAAACATTAAATATATCATACAGCCTTCAACATAGCCCTATTTACTTCTCCATGGGTCTTTGTTTGAAATACATGATACAAGCAGGATATTTCTTAACAGTGCTTATCAAAGTAGGTCAGAAAATAAAATACAACCATGAATAACTAAAAACATCAAAAGAGTAAACATACAGATAAAATAGAAAATAAAAGGAAATCATGGATCTGGCAATCAAAATGTTATTTCATTTATTAGATCTTCCATTTCCTCGTTTTCTTGTATTGAGATGTAATAGAGCGGAATTTGTTTTTCCGAAGAAAATTAACTAATAGTACAAAAAACTGCTCCAAATAAGTGCATGGTATTGACTGGTGGCTCTCCACCTGGAGCTCTGGGTCGTATTGGCAGAAACTGAACAGCAGGTGGCAGTATGAGCACAGGTTTGGGTTACAGTATGAACTCTCTACTGTAAACTAGGCCAGTGAGTCTTGGAAAGATGTTTTCTGGAGTCCTCTCCTTCAGGGCTGAGTCAATAACTAAACAGCAGTGTGGTTAAATCTTACAACAAAAAAAAAATCTAGTAAATGGAGCCTGAGCAGAATACATAATCCAGTCTTGTATTAGTTTATCTTCAGATCATTCATTCATTGTGTGGATCTGTTTGAGGCTAAATGACACAGATGGTAAGTGCGTCTGACGTTAGATGTACTCACAGAGCTGATGAGAGCTCGCTGACGAGGCGTGCAGCTCCTTAACCACCCTCCGACTCTCCTGGAGCTTTTTGTCAGCAGTCTGGGTGGCAGAGAAATCATTTCCCTGCTGGAGCCAGAGTTTCCAGTTTATCAGCTGTGCTATAAATTGAACTCAGTAATTGTGCTGTATCTGCTTTTCTTCCCTGTGAATGAGCAATGAGATCTGGGAAAGAAACACATTTTTTTTTTTTTTTTTTTTTTTTTTTTGATTACAGTTTTTAAGCCAATCACCTGGAAAAAAAACCACAAATGTAATTCAAAATGTAATTTCTAGGCTACTAAAGAGATGCAGTAGTTCCAGCTATGCCACTATACTCACATGGAAAAATGCTTCAGGGTACTGCTGCATGAAAACCAACTGTTACATAACTTTATGAGATCTTCTTTCTTGCAGAGATCTTGATGTTCACTGCAGTGAAGAGCGCTTGTCACTGCAGCAATCACCAACCAGTTTACTTCAAACAACCAATCTTAAGCTCTTTTTGTCACTCACGGGTTGTTTACTGCGCCTTCCCTGCCATAAATAACAAATAAATGTCTCTGTGGGGGCTGAGTGTAGAAATTAAGTCAATATGTTTTTTTTGTAAAGGGAAAGTGATTTTTTTGGTCAAGAGTCTGACTCCATGGAGGGTTTCCTCCATAGATAAACTGGCACTACAACTTGTAATTGGCAGAAGGAGTGTTTGCACACAAGGCCTTGAGAGCACACTTGAAAGTCAGAACCTGGCAGCAGATATAGTCTCTAATGTGTTCGTTCAGATAATGAGGGAAAATTAGAGCTCCTCAAGGAGAAATCTAGGTTTCGCAAGAGATAGTTCTTGGTAAGTGGACGTAAAAGAAAGAAGCTTTATTTAGTTAATTTGGAGCATTCATTGTAAGAACCACCACTGAAAACACTCGGTTTAAAAGTAAAAGCTGTGTTTTTTAACTTAATTCAAAGTTTGTTTTTCAGACCACCTGATTTAGAGCATCTCATACAAATTTAAGCCTCTTCCTTCAGGGTTTGTTTGTATCTTCTGGTAGTACAATGCATGTGTACCTCCTATCCGTCTTCCATATCATATACCATATAACTGCATTTGATTTGAATCCAATAACTCTTCAACATCTGATTATTCTTCCTCTTTGTTTGATGAAATACAGTATGGTTGGCAATTTGTCCTGAAGTTCTACTTAACAAATTACTGACATGGTCAATTCGCACCGGCTTAAAAGCACATATGTCCTCCACTTAATTGACTACAAATGGCAAACAAGTGTCAAAAGTTTTAAGGTTAAAAAAAAAGTTTAACTATGTTTCAAAGACACATCTTAGCCACATGATTTGACCTTTTTATTTTCAGAGATAGTCCCATGAATGTTTTTAATTACTTCTCTGTTAATGGGCTTTCCCATTTCCATGAAGATCAGACCTTTTGGACAACTTTAACGTAGCTTACCTGGAAACCTCCGAGCATTGCTGTGCTGGATACTGAGCTTAATGTAGCTAACAAGATCTCTATTCTGTTTGGGATTATACTGAGAGCAAAATAAACATGGCAGGAATCATTTCAGAGCGGAGTAGAGATTAAAAAGAGGAAGAAAGATGACTTGACAACAAAATGAGGGAGAGAGATTCTGTTGAGTGCTTTAATGTGCCAATGTACAAAGAGATAAATGCTGATTACTGACATCTCTACAATGGCATCTAAAGCATGCCAACACACACACACACACACACACCTCTGTCATTCACTCACACTCACACACACACACACACACACACACACACACACACACTTCCTAAATCCCTATGCACATCATTAGACAGTGTTTCTCTCCAGCCTACTGGGAGCTGATGCATAAAACAGAGCCATCTCTGTTTACGAGCCTCTACTTTTCATCAGTAAATTAATAACCAAATAAATGCTAATAAATACGACTCAGACCTGAGCTAAAACATACAAGGAATTAGCATGGGTCAGACACCCTGGGGCCACAAGTGATAATTATAATATTAAAGGGCAGTTTTTTTTACCAAGCATGTCGTCAAGCTCACGTAGGTCCCCGAAGATATAAAGCACCGAGGGGCCTCACACAAATAAAATGATTTACTCAGAGGCACATTAAAGTGCTTCATTAAAAATCAAAGCATGTAGGTCATTTGAGAAACTGGTGCAAACATATTTGCATTGTCATTCAGAATCAGAGGCTGTTAATTGCGATTGACGCGACATTAATTTCCGCTCCCAATTAAGAAATCAAAACAACTTTAAGTGCATCTGCTGGCTCCTGAAGGAAGCAGCGATGAGCAGTCAAACAACATTTGTTTGCTGCACTACACTTTTGAAAATACAGAAGGAATCATGGTGAAAAGATTCAGTAATAGCAGCAGCTGCATTATTTTAAAATACCTGAAGAAATGAGGATTTCAAACTAGAGAGGGGATTTAGCTTGCAAGTTGCTTTTGGTAGTTCATCTGTATTCATGTATTTCAATTGTTATTTTAGTCCTTTCACTTTTATTTAATGGTGTGTTGGGAGTTATTTCTTAGTATTTTTAACCCAGGTCTGTTACAGAGTTTATACCTACGGCTCCTCTACACCACCAAAGCACAGAGACGTTTCTAGGTAGCAAAAACACCTTCACTAAGCTGTGATCATACAGTATTAAATACAGTGGTGGTCATATCAAATATCATACTGGTGGTGATGATCTCTACTTCGGCACTTCCTCATTATGTCGGGACTTCTGTTTCACTCTGCACGCATGGAAGGAACAACACACCGAGTCGGGTGATACAAAAAAGCTTCGTCAGTGACCCGACAGAAAATGTGGTGACCTGACGAAGAGAAACACTGATTAACTGGAGCCCCACCACCGAACACGATGAAGCTGTGACATCTTTCAGACTGATGAAATACCCATGAGCTGGGTCACATGCTAGAAAGAGAACGCTGACCCACAGAGCCGCTGTGACTAATGGAATAATGGCTGCAATAGTGAGAGCTGTAAGTAAAACAAATCCTCGTAAAAGCATTGACTTTAAGGATAGTTTTGCCCCTCAGAAGACCCTGCTTTCAGAATACATCCATCAGTTCAATACTACTTAATAGAATTTACATTGTGGATTTACAACATGAGGTTTATGTCGGCCTGAAAAGGCTTGTAAAGTGAGATTAAGTGGCTTCAGCCTCCACTACATCCTTCTCACAAGGTTACTCTGAAGAGATGATTTACATGACAGCCTGCAAATTACAATGTTTTTTTGTACACTCAGGGTACCAATGACCTAACAAGGGGAAAGTACACAAATTTAAGGGATTACAAAGTCTTCTTCAGAGGTTATATAGACAAAAGCTTCACTGAATGTTTTCTCAATTACTCCAATGTGTTGTACCCAAGCAGGAACTGTTTATTATAATATGCATAAAGCATAGATAGACTTTGTAGATGTTGTAACTTGGCTCTATCTTAGCAAGTTTCTGCTCCCTTAACTACTTGACAGGCTAATTTTGCTGTCACTACTCTTACTCATTGATAACCGTCTTTCACACATTCATATCCAGAACCCCTATAACAATGTCCTTTTTTTTTCAAAGTCCAACTTAAAACACAAAGTTGTTATGACTCGCACTGTGATTTGCAGGCTGATATCTGAAGCGTTATCTGATAACTCCAGTCATAGTGATCTCAGTTGTTAACTTCCAATAAGCTGGTTTTAAAAGCACTTTAGTTGAAGTGACAGGCAGGGCTGCAAAATACAAACAGCTGATCTGCATCAACAACACAGGAAATCTCTCTTATCTTCTGTGGTAAACATCATTGTGTCAGTTAATATAACATAAATGGACTTCTGTCAGCTGCGTGAATCGTGAGGCGGATGCACCGCTCGACAATTTGAAAAGGTGGCGAGGGAGGCAGCCCGGATCCTATTTTTACTTGATGGTTGCTCGACAGCTCCGTGGTAAATATGTGACAATAGAGAGCACAGAGAAGCCGCCGCTTCTATCTTCAAAATGTCAGCCAGAGAAATCTTATTTAGCATACCGCTGCCTGTGTCATCTCAAATGTACAGAATGTGTTTTGAAGGGAGAGAGGAGGTCAAAGGGTGAGGAAAGTAATTCAGCACACTGAGGAAGTTGAATTTGTACATCAGCAGAGAGGAAACATGAAGGGTTTTTTTGCATAATCAAAGCCAAATTTAGAATTATTACCTGCTTTATGGTCTGAGCCACTATCTAAAACCAGTACAGAAGTTTGAAAGTGTCTTTCTGCATCCACAACCAGACATTGCACTAAATCCATCCTCAACATCTGCACAACTTGAGTTTTGATGGAAACGAGATAAAAAAGCGTTTCAATTCCAAACCATGATAAATAAGATGATCTTTTTATGTATGGTGTTAAAGCTGTGATGAATGATACCATTTGACACGTTTTCCCAGTTTATGTCTCCCACTGACATTTGACACTGGTTGAGATTGACATTTGCTTTCCCTGTGCCAACACGTGTATGCCAGACTTGCTTTCTCACCAATCTGCTCAGTCTGGGCTCAGTGCGGATCCCTGACATTTACTGTAGACAAGGAGACGGCGGTTTGATGTTAATGAATTGTGGCCTGAACTTCTCAGTAGATACACTGATCCGGTTTATAAATAGTCATCTCCAGTGGCAATGTTTACACAATTAAGCATTTCTTCTCATACTAGGGGTTAGGCCATTGTTGCCTGTGACCATGAGTTTTAATCTAACATCTGACTCTCTTGATTGTTCCCTTTACAATACTTAACAGTGTTTTTTACTGAAATGTGTAATCAGTCTTACATGCATTATCACTGCATTCTAGTATTGGACTTTAGACCCATGGACAGCAGTTTATAGCAAAGAGGGATGTCAGCCTCTTGAAGCTGAAGGTAACACTTCCCCTTTAACTTTGAGACTAAACTGTTTAAATGCCCCAGAGAGTGTTGAGTAAAGCCACAGTTCCCTAGAGTGTTTCTGTGGATCGTTACTTTCCTAAACTTCTGATGTCCACTGAGAGTCCGTATCTGTCTGGTCAAAGATGACACTCCCTTCCACAAACAGAAAGCAGAGGAGCTGGACGAGATGAGGAAGGATGCTTCGTTCGTCATGGTGGAGAAACTCGCCTTATTGGGAATCGAAAATTTAGCAGACCCTCGGAGGCAGCTGAGCGCAGTGCTGTCTCATACCTCTGACCATGGCTAATCAATCATGACAGCTGCATGTGCACACCCTGTGGCTCACCGTGGTTACAGACAAGTGGGTCGATAACAGAATATTGAGCAGGTGTCTTTATTTTGTTCCCCCACTCTTGCCTTCACCCACAGGAATCAATCTGTCTTATGAAAAGTTATGAAGCGCAACAGTAACGCTTGATCCTCTTCCACGTCCTTGTGAAAAAGTTAAGAGCTCCAGAGGAGTCTGACAAACAAAATGCCACGACTTCTTCACAATGCACCGATGATGAGGATGATGCTCCGATGAAGCAGGAGACAAGAGTTTGGATTCTCGGAGATGTCCAACCCGAGGATTTGATGTTTACAGGTGAAGGTACACAGCCTTTTGCATGTGCATGCGTGCGTTAACGTGCAGAAAAAGCCTCCCAGTCTGACATCCTGTTTCCTCAGTTACAGAGTCGATAAGATGGGTTGTTCCTTGTGACAAACTAAGAGCAGTTCTTGCAGTGCAGTTCACAGGGAAGAAAGAAGAAAGGTGGCATTGTCACGCAAAGCTCCATCCGCTGTTACTGCAGGGTTGTCAGTTTGCCCAGGTGTGTCACAAGTCCCAGGAATAAACTAATAAGACTCCTCCCCACCCCCAGAACCGATGTTGGGGCTGTAAATTCAAATACCCATCAACCTCAGCGCTTACACTTCTGTTGAGTGAGGCAAGAAAAGAAATCCCCCAGCCACCAGCTTCACCCTATGAATATCCCCTTCAGGGAAGCTTGTGGCGATTGGCTCTGTCCACTATCAAGTAATCCCTACAGTTGTTGGAAATTGAGCCATTAAAATAAAATAGCCCTAAACCCCCAGAATACCTCTCTTATCGGATGACTCAAGGGTTCTCGGCCTGAAACGGAGCTAGTAATACTCCTCGTAGTTCTTGGGGTTGAGGCAGTAGAGGATTCCCCCGCCGAAGGAGAAGATGGTCCCCCCCCAGGCCAGGCCGTAGCCCCAGTTGAACTCGTGGTAGATCCTCAGGTTGATGCTCTCGATGAACTTGATGGGGTAGAGGACCAAGCTGCAGGCCTGGAGGACAACTGGAGGGACACAGGCAGACAATAAATACAAGGTAAAATACAATTACTTACAGCAAAAGCTTAAGGACACATATAATCCACTGTGGTACTGCTGCAGGTCCTTCCTCTCTATAAAGTCGACATAGAAACTAGATCATGCAAGTTCATGATACATAAAACAGTCAGTGTTTTTATCTAGCATAGCTATTTTAGCAAGACACCCACATGGGCTCCAGCTGGAAGAGGCAGAAGGGTTGTTAATATTGAAAGTATTTATGTAGTTTGTAATTTATCAATGCTAAAAGAACAGCTGTACATTCATGCAAATATGTGAGTCATCAGGGAAGAAAGGTTCTTTTATTTAAAGCTAGCATAAGGAGGTCAATATTGAGGTTTTTATGTCATTCTTTTAGCAAAAGTAGATTAAACCTACACTTGTTTCTTTTATATTTTAAAGCAGTAATAAATAACTTGAATAATATTAGAGATTAGGATTGATTGGGTCTGGAAAGAGAGGCTGTCATTTAGCGCTGTTTGCGTCATGTAGCACATTTTACAAAAACAAAACGAATCAAACAGAAAGTCAAGAATGGGATGGTCATGGAAAACAGAATGGATGATCTGGGGTAATGAGACAGTGGAAAAGGATGAGAGTGACTAAAGAGTCAAAGGAAACAGGACGAGTTAAGAAAGCGATAAAGAGATGATTGAAGGTGAAAAAAGGAGGATGGAGGGAGAACTGATAGCTGTTTTAACAGGGGGGGGTAAGGAGATATGTATGGCAGTGGAACAAAGGGGAACACATCAATCGTGACTCCTTCAAAGGGAATTCATCTTGCGGGAACACAAACACGCTCTGGCACTTTCCTGCATGAGAGAAAAAAAAAAAAACACGGACTGCTTAAAATCCGAAAAGCATGCAAATATTAACACGCAGGGTGTGAATGACAAGTCTTGAAGAGGAAGCTGGTTGTGAGGAAGTGTGTATGTGATCCATGATTAACTGAGGGTCCCAAAACACACAAACGCCTCTGTGTTTGGCTTTTAAGATGTCATTTAGAGATGTTGCTTATGTCCAATCACGAGTGAAGTAAATACATTTTGACAGCTTGTGTTTTTCCTTTTTCTTTTTGTAAAATGTTAAAAGGTTACTCATCTCGGCTTTGCAGGATCGTAAACAACATATTCAATTATTCATGCTTGTTTTGTGTTGAATCAAAAGGGTGCATTTGGACTTTTTCGAAAAGCAAAGTTTAATATTCTAAAGTTGATTCAGTGATTTGGCACATTTAGTTCCATTCCATGGCGCTCAAAATGACAAACATCATCCACTTTTAAAGACCCGCTCCAGTTCCCTTAGGAAAAACCTTGTATATCTATCTATTTTCCGAAGGTTGTCATCCTTTATAAACTGCAATTGCAATCTGCTGCACCTTATGTAGCAAACAAAGAGATGTTAGCGTTGACCAGGACTTTGAAATTCTCTGAATATTTCAGTCTCAAAACCTTGTGCAAAGATTGGTTCTGACACAGGCTTTAGGAAGAAAAAAGGAAGCTCAATGGAACCCTATAATCAGCAATAACTGCTTGATAATATCTCTTGCACTGTAATGACTATGCATAAATTATCTTATTCAAACTGTTAATGAAAGAGTACCCAATTGAGGAAGAGACCTTCAGGCTAGCATGGCTGCACACTTTAGGCAGACTTCCCAGTAAAACTTCAAGATTATACTTAAAAAAAGAGGATGTTTATTATGTCCTTATTGGATGGTTGTCCTTGTCCTTGTTGCAGCTGATAACAGGAGGGGAGAGCTGCCAATAGTACAGCACTAAGCAGTGAACAGTAAATCTTCAAACAAACGGCAAGCGAGAAGCTGAAGTTTTGTAGATCATCCCGTGTTTCAGCAGAATTCAGAAAAGTTAAGGGGGTGGACTGTCGGAAGATCTGTAAGTGGTCGTTTTTTTGAAAAGAATCTTTTAGCGACTGGCAGTGGGAACACATCCGAAGGTCACATGGATCAGAAACTCTCCCTGCTTCATCATTTTTACAACAAATGATGAGCAAATGTGGAGAAAAACACATCTGGTTCTAGAATGAAAACTCAGAGGTATAAGTCAGGAAGAAAATGACAAGACTGAAAAGTCATATTTTTGTAACATGTGGCGGCTGATGCCGGATTCTACCTTTTTGCATCTGTTAGCACATCAACAGTGATGTCATACTGCATAGACACGCCCTAGAGTACACCTCTATATCGCTGCAGCAAGGAGAGAAGTTCAAATGACGTTGCATTGCGTGTGCAAACAATGGGAAGAAGTCAGACGTATCCTTATGGGACGCAGTAACTCATTTGGTCCTAAACCGTTCTGTTCACATTTTTGTATCAATTATGGATCAATTTTGGCATTTACAGCTAAGTGCTTCGTTCCCAAATGACTCAAATTTGCTACAGCTCTGATTCATGCCTCTGAGGGGAATTTTTTTATTTAGAAATTGCAGCTGAGGCTTAGCTATTCAGCCACCTGCCAAACATCACAGAAAAAAACATCAATTCTCAGAAACCAAACTGAATTTCTTTAAACTAAAGTCATTGCACCGATAGCATCAGGTTATCTGAAGGAGACTCTTATATGTCTATACTAAAGACATTAGGTAAATATTAAAGAAAGTGTTTAAATGCAAGTTTCCTGGGTCACACTTCTGACTTTGTACCTTTTTATGTATTCAAGCTGGAAATGTCAGACTCTCTGTTTGCTCTGCCGAGGCTCAAGACAGAAAAAGCCTTTCAATCATTACAGCATACGAAGTGGCTGTATTTAAATGAGCAGTCAAATGTCAGACAAATACAGTATAATAGGGATATTCAATTCCAACTTGTTGCATTTCCACTGCCCACACAAGCTCTAAAAGTAGGATACGGCGACTCCCACTCCGCAGAGCTTCTGTAAATCTCTGCACCATCCCTTTAAGTTAAGAAGATTTCTGCTTTAGTGCTGAATCGCTCCACTGTACTTTGCACAAAAACACATCTGACAGGCAACACATCACGCTTTGCAAAATGAAGCACTTCATGCCCCAAAAAAAGAGACATTTTCTAATTATTCTTGGAGGTGAGGACGGGGACAACGTGGGGAACTTGACAGTCGTCCAACTGGAGATTGGGGCTGGCTGGGGAAATTAAACAGACAGGCGTGGCGCTCTGCTCCGACCCTGCTGGGCCAGACTCATAAAAATAAGATTTTCTCTAAATGAGTTTGAGGGAGAGAGGAAACGTGTGTGTGTCAGTGTGAAAATGTGTGTGTGTGTCTATTGAATGAGTAAGTAAGGATTATCATTTAAATGCATGTCAGTTTTCAATGTGATTACCCTGCAACCTTCCAGCTACCTTGTCTAAATTGGCTAATTAAGTGTGTGTGTGTCATTAGGTGTGTGTACTTTAGCACATAATGAGCGTGTGGCCTTCGACCCAGCACTGATGACATTGTGTGTGTGGACAACAGTTCATTGTGTGTGTGTGCTGACCTGCAGCGAAGAGCATGAAGGCGACAGGTGCGTAGAAGCGCCGTCTCGTGCCAATGCACACGGCAACCAGGGCGACCAGGAATGACATCAGCACCAGGGCTCCACCCCCTAGCAACAGGGCTAGCGTAGCAACCTGCCAGTCTGGAAAGGAAACAAGGGAAGTGGGGTAAAAAGGAGGAGAAGTGAGAGATGGAGAGCGAGGAGGAGGCCTATAATAAAGGAAGATTGACAGAGAAAGTGTTTGAGAAACATGTTGCATAAAAACATTTAGAGAATATTCATGAAAAAAATGCAAAGTAGTGAACACACACCAGGGCTAAAATGAAATGCTCGACCCTGAAGGCATCCTCGGAGGAGAGACGGAACCACCAGAGACATATTATTTTATTTGACATTTTATATTCATCGTCAAGTATGTTGATTAGAAGGAGAATGAGGGAAGAGCAGGGATGGAAGGAAAGGAATAAAAGAAAGTGATGGACTGAAAAAGGGGAATAGGGGGAACAAAAGAGAATGAAGAGGGAAAGAAAGATTCAGTTTTGAATGAACTTTAATAAAAATGAAGGAAAAAAGAGACGGAGAGAGATGCAAGATGGATGAGTGATTTAAAGATCACAGAAGCAAAGAAAAGAGGCAATAGGACAGGAGGAGGATGAAAAAAATGTACAATGAAAGGAAAGTTGAGAGAAGTTAGTACAGAAGTAAAGGAGGAAAGAATGGATAAAGTTTGAAAAATAATAAAATCAAGACAATGAAAGGAAGGAAGGAAGGAGGAAGGAAGGGGAAAACTAGAATTAGGGAGAAAATGATGAAGGAGATGGAAGGGGGGAAAGGAGAGATGGTTGTTGAAGTGAAACAATGTTTCACATGTAGGAGAGAGACAAAATTACAGACAATGAAAGTAAAGAAAGAAAGAAAGAATGAATGAATCAATGGATTCAGATGGGAAGAGGAAAGGAAGGGACTGATAAAGGAAGCTAGAAGAGTATAGACAAAGTTTGGAGAAAAGCAGAATATAAAAGAATTTAAAGGCAATAAAGAAAAGGAAGCAAGGACAGAAAAGAAAAGAGGTATAAAGAAAGGTATGAAGTGAAGAAGTAAGCAAGGATATGGGGAGAAAAGGTGATAAAGTCAGTGCACATTTGATGAATAAAGAGTAAAGGAGAAAAGAGGATGAAAGAAGGTAGATTCAAGAAAGTAAAGAATGGAAGGGAACAAAGGAAAGAGAAGAAACAACTGTGTAATAAGATCAAGAAAAAACAAAGTGAATCAAGGAAAAAATGGAGAGACAATTTGGAGTGAGAGTAGGAGAAGGTCTTTGTGGCGACGATGTGTGGAGAGGGTGATGGGCGATAAAAAAGTGGCCAGGCATTATGTTACAAGGACAGAGAGAGGGCAGCATGAAAAAGAAATGTCAAGAAAGGGGGGGGGGGGAAGAGGAGGAAGAGAGTGGTGAAGGTAGAGCGAGGCAGAGAGAGGGAGGAGGAGGTGAGGAGGTGAGGAGGGCGTGAAGGGGCTGGAGACAGAGCAGCGCTGAGTAAAAGTAATGAAGAGAGAGAGAGCACTTAGAATACCTGAGCTGACAAAAAGCATCGGCTAAAAAGCTCTGCTGGCATCTTATCAAAAATCTGTCTGCATTTATATATAGGGAAGCACCGGGGCCAGATGCACTCGGAAATAGCACACACGCACGCACACAACACACACACATACACAGATACACTGTCACATGAAAAGACACTCCCCAAACGTAGTACCCTACATTACGTCAAACTCAAGATTTGAGTATTTTTGTTTTCCTACTTAAGGTGTGCAAAGACAGAAGGTAAGGCAGCTTTTAGATGCAGCCGGTTGCCTAAATGGTCGATATAAAAAGACACATTCAGACAGGAATTCAACACAAAATAGAGAGAAGAGCAGAGGTGGGAGGAAAAACAAAGGAGACTGGAGGGGGAAAGGATACACCGTACCTCCTATAGGTGAGTTTTAAGAGCCTGCTTTTTGGGGCGTGTAAATGAATTGTTTCTACGATGCATCGCCATTCAGAAGTGGATGATTCTGCATCGATGCAGTGACAGAACATAATCGATTATTGTGTACTGATGTTGCTTGTAGTTTTTCAGACTCATGGAAAGACAAATAATTGCGCAGCTAGAAGGCTGAAGTGACTAAGGAAATGAAACAATCATTCAATATTCCAAAGGAGATGAATTGACAAAGACTCAAACGCATGTTTAGCATGAACTATAGTTTGTCTGCCTTTGCCACTAGTGGCCTCAAATGTTATTGTTCTGCAAAACTGAGACTATAGTGTCCCTCAAAGTAAAACTGGATGGTGAAAAAGGGCTTCTAAGCTACATCAGCTCCCTCTGTTTAAACTTTCTTTTCGCTCAAAGGTCAGCGCTGTCTTGATTTTGGTCGTCGGGCAAAATTAGCATCTTGAATTCTATGTGAAAAACATCATGCAGCTGTAGCACAAGCTAATCCACTGATTAAGTAAATTTAAGTGGAAAAGATGGATTGCTGTGTGAAAATTCTTTATTTTATATGTGACTGGGTGTTTAGGGGCTGGACACATACATACACACACACACATACACACAGCTTGTCATGTAATCCATCTTGGCTCAGAGGGAGAAAATAAATTTGACCATTTCAAACCTTTTATTCCACCTGTCTGGGCACAAACTGTGATCAGATTTGATGCTGTCAGACTGGCCGGGCTCATGTAAGCTGCTGTAACAACCTATTTCTGTACAACACGGCTAAACTAAGAAAGTGCTGTATTACTCATTAAATAATCTGTAGTCCTTGAGGACATACAGAAAGCAAACTTCAAACTAAAAGTTCTGTATGAAACATCAATGAACAGCGTCAGCTGTCAGTACAGATTCAAGGCACTGCAGGGACATTTAGGTGAATTTATTTTTATTTTACAGCTGTTTGAGTCGTGTAAATGCAGGCGATGCCTAAATTTACTGCTCTCGCGTGGTAAAAAACCTTATGAAAGATGGATGGTGAAGGAGCGAGATAAGGAAAGATGAGAGATTCAGAGGCAGAGGGAGGGAAAGAGAGAGGTGAAAGATGAGATGAAGAGGTGGATAGTGGGAGGCAGGGAGGGAAGGAGGAAATTAAAGATGAAGAGAGCAGAGAGGCGAGATAGAAAGACAGATCTTTGGTGCAAACACAAAGTTGAATCAGGAATGCAAAGCAACAGTAAACAGCACCAAAGTATTCCAACCTGAAGGCCCAATTTTTCTTTTCTAGCCCCTGAGTCTGACCTGCCCGTGTGGTTTTGTCTGCACATGTTAGCATCTGTTTGCTTCATTTTTTAGGAGAAGCACTTCAGGCAAAAAATCTGGAGTCAGCTCAGCAAAACCAACAACATCTAAGCAATTCTGTTGCCCCTGTGAGAGTCGCCCAAAAAGTTGCCCTGTAGAAGCGATGTAACAAGGTACACAGGAGCGGAATGAGAGATGAGAGAGAGAGAGAGAGAGAGAGAGAGAGGCAGCGAGGTGGAGGCGAGGGTGAAACAAGGCTCTCAGGAGGCTCAGGTGGTTTATCCTTCATTCATTTTTTAACCTCCCTCCAAGCATGGAGCAGGTTCAGTCTGTGGAGGCAGACTCAACCAATCACAAGTCGGCACGAAACCGAAAGGCATCACAAAAACCACCAGAAGGGAAAACAAATGTCCTCAGTAATAGTTCATGTGAAATTACATCTCTCTCTTGTATGCAGACGTCCTCTAATGGACGTATATTTCTCACTGGAGCACACTGAACTTTGGCAATGTGTTCATGTGAGCTTCATTAGCCCAAACTCTGTGAGGCACGTCAATCAAATGTTATGTGAGACTAACCAATGGTTAAATCACGTTCACTAGAAACAGAAAGGACCATGAAACCATATACACCAATTTCAGGCTAACAGTTAGGGTTGACCATTTTGCCAACTTATCTGTCATTTCCACATTTCACTGTTACTGTTAACACGTTAGATTAATCGTTTTTCTCTCACTTTAGCTACAGCTTACTTATTTTGATCATTCATCTGCTATGTCTGGTGACATTTTGCAAGTATTTATCAATTAAGCTGCGTTCAGCGGAGTGTTTGACCCCTCTATACACTAAACCTCCTGTTAGGAGTTTTTAACTGGTTTAAAAAGAAGACTGAAATTAATATTGATGCCTTTTAAAGAACTACAAAAGTAACCACTTTAAAGATATGATTAAGAAACTGAATCTAAGATGTATCCTCATGATTGTTTTCCTCTTCATAAGGAAAGTCATTTTTCATCACTTAAAGTGGTATTTGTTATATATATTGTTGGAATAAGATATACTTATCTTCAGTAACTGGCACGATTCTGTCTCACAGTCACTTAAACTGCTGCAAAGATCTAAAAAAAAAAAAAAAAAATCATGCGCCCGCACAAACACAGCTTTCACTGTGAAACTCTCTCTGCTGTTTTATCTTTTATATGCATACAATATGCAAAGCCCTCTTTCTGTCTTTCTCTCACACTGTGGCAGACTTACATTTTTCAAATTCCTTCATGGACATGGTAACAAATATAGGAAACTGCATAACTTTCCATATGTACCGTACAAATCATCCCTCTTCCTCTCACTCGCACACACACTCTGATGTGTGTAACTTGCACATTTGACGAGTTTCTCTCACACAGACACACATTGTGCTGTGCTGTGAGAAATGTCTCTTGCTCCTAATGTGACTGTTTGCCTTGTGACAGGATTACTGCACTGAACTGTCGCAGGTTTTCTTTACTGTAAAGCCACTCCAAGCTGTCATGCTGATTAGCTGCTCTACTTTGGATTCATGTATCCTTAACACAACCTGTCAGTCCTGGAGCTGCAAATGTAAAATCAAGAATCATATATTAAGTATTTTGTCAGATGTCCAAACATTTCAATCATTGCATTAAGTCTAACACTACAACATGTTATAACTTGGAAAAGAGGCTCAGCCTATATTTCACAGTATACATCACACAATCAAACATCATGTAAGCTTGACAAGTCCTGCTCTGCTCCAGTTTGCAAACCAGCTCCAGCAAAAGCAAAGGCCCAAATCTTTAATATCGTACTCAATGCCCAAATCAAGTCAACCATTTAAATGTTAACCTGCTCAACAATTTCAAAAAATAAAACAAAGAGGAGACTCAAAGATGGCTGCAGACAAAAGCTCTGTGTGAGCCACTGCCGCAGGAAATAAATAAAGTTAAAACAACGCAGAAATCCCCGCAGATTGTGGATACATACGCACGGTTAATGTTCACTTGTGTTTCCTTCTGCTCACATCATCTTGTTTGCAGAGGATCACACAAAGAATCCTGTGTAATTCTGGCACAGCTGGTGGTGAAGATGCCTTCATGAAATGCTGACACAAGGATGTACTGTAACATCACTGACTTTTATGAGCTACTGAACTGCTGAGATTCACAGTTTACACAGGAAAGTTTGGTGGCTGACAAGCGAGTCTCACAATTCCATTTGTGTTTGCTAAGTGTGGACTTTCTTAGCACCATGTAAGGAAGGGCTGAGCGATAAATCAATCTTATTGATTCATTCTTATTTGCGGTTTCGGACTATTTTTAAATGAAAGTCTAGATTTTCCCCGACGCTCCTTCTGGGCTCCTCTAGTTCACACCCTCCTCCCCTGTTCCCAGAAATGGGAAAGTCTTGTCAGTCATTTGGAACTGGTATTGGTTTTGGGGCGTCAGACCTTGAACAAACCACAGTGTGCTGCAAAGTTTGTTCAGAGGCTGTTGCAAATAAAGGCAGCAGGCCAGCAGCACGACCAATTTATTTCAACATCTCAAACAGAGGCATGCATCCGAATGGGAGAAATGTGTCTCACTAGACGCTCAAGACCACTAACAGCCCACAAACAACTCATAAAAAGCAGACGATAGCTGTCTAATCATTTCCCCATTGCATTATGCATGACATGAAAGAGATGGAAATCTACCACTGATGCAGTGGCGCTGCATATACCTAAAGACATGGTGACCATATATACAGTAGAAAAGCCTGCCGAAAATGATCATCCAAGAAGGGAAATTCAATTTGCTTTTGTGAAATGTTATTCATATTTTATTAATTGAACGTAAACACAGGAGGTTTATTTTCGACAAACATAGGAACAGCAAGTAAATACCAGAGGAGATACTGTAGTTAAACTTTAATTTGCTCTTTTAATGACGTTAGATAAAAGTAGAATTTGTTTATTTTTAGACTTTTTGTGCTTTTCTATGCCATCACATGCTGCGGCTGCGATACCATATATGCTTTGAAGAAAGCTTGATTTGCATCCACCAAAAGGATTATGTGTGTTTGGGCACATGAATACCCTTTTCCCCATCATGCCCCGAGAGAAGTGTGTGTGTGTGTGTGTGTGTGTGTGTGTGTGTGTGTGTCTCTATGCGAATGTTTTGGGGATGGCAAGTAGGAGCTGCAGGTCCCCGGCTATTCCCCTGTCTGTCTGCCTGCCACAGAACTGAATGCCACATCATTTCCCATTCCTCGTTCAGCCGCTACAAATAGAACGGGCGTCTCAGGGGGCTGAGCTCACTGAGAGGAGAGATGGAGTCAGAGGAGAGGAGAAGAAGGAGGAGGAGGAGGGGTGAAAAAGGAGGGGAAGAGGGGGAGAGACTTGACCCTGGAGAAAATGGAAAGGAGAGATGGAGACAGAGAAGGCTGAAATTACAAAGGGAAAATGATTAACATTAGAAATGTAACAATGAAACCCTCGGGGAGGAAAGGAAGCGAACTGAAGGAGGAAGGAGAGGGAGAAGAAGAGACAAGAGGGAACGAGGAGCAAACAGAGAGGAGATGGAAAAAAGAGAAACAGGCGAGAAAAAGACAATTCATTTAAGGGTTCAGATGAAAAAGGCCAGAGGAGTGAAAGCTACAGACGGATCGATACGCTGATAGAGAAAGATGAGAGTGGCAGAGCGCGACGAGGCAACATTTTATAGAGGTTTCAATGGTGACTGATTTTAAATCTGCCACAATAAGGGATGGCTGAATCTGGGTCAAAAAAGTCCAAACTGACATTGTTGTGCTCTAAATGATTTTAAAGTGAGCATGTGTTTCTTAAATGTGTAGAAACAGTGGCCAAAAAAGGTGCAAAAGCACTCACACAAATATTGTTAGAAAAACATTGCAATAGTATCTCAGAATATAACCAATGCCAAGAGAGAGCCATGGGAAACCTCTTCTCAAGGTCAGGTGAATGACAAACCTTCTGCCAGCAACAGCACACCTTTTGTTCTCAGCTATCTGGAGCACTTTGGTTTCAGTCGAAGTTACATGTAGTAGTTTTTTTGGATGGCAAAAAGCGACCAAAAAATTGCGGATTGTTCATTCAACTGAGGAAAAAGCCAAAAATGGAAGTTGAAGGACTACAAAGGAAATAGGGAGGAGTGTTGTCAAGACGAGGGCGATGTGAAAAGGAAACAACAGGAGGGATGAAGACGACGAGCAGGTTCAGCGTGACAAGATGATGTAAGCAGGGAGGAGACAAATGGGAATAAAGAGAGAAAGACAGTCGGTAAAAATCGAGGTGTAACTTTTTAAGGTTCAGACACCTTTCAACTGAGTGCAGTGTTTGTGTGTGTGTGTGTGTGTGTGTGTGTGTGTGTGTGTGTGTGTGTGTGTCTGACAGCTTGAAGTTTCCCTGATGTCAACCTATAAGGCCAAACGCCCACTACAAAATTTTTCATCTAACAGCATATCCCATTTGTCAAAATGTGAGTGAATTCACTTCCAGGATTTCGCTCGGAGCTGTCATGATCTTGGATGTTCAGCTTTTGAAGTTTCTGCACTTGCAAAAAATCCTTTAACCCCCCTTTTTTTTTAAACAGTTAATATGACATGTACATGTTGAAGTGATGGGTTTGTGGTATTCTGGTGAGTAAATGTTTGGGGGTTTTGGCATGATATCTGGTATCTTGTGTGCATAAAGAATTATTGGCAGCGCAGGTGAACAGTGGCGAGGTTGGAAAGTAATAAATGAAAGGATGAAAACGTATTTATGGATGCTAACACACAACATTTGATCATTATTTAGTGTTGAAGCCTTAACTAATGGTTACCTTGTCATCATTTAGAAGACAATTCTTCTAAATGTTTTCTTATGTAAGACACAGCACAGGGAATAAAATGACAGGACTTGAAACCTGAACATTGAGCCTCTTATGGTGTTTGCGCTGAAGATTTAGGTCCAATATACATTTATTTTTTCACTTTTTTTCAGGTGTTCTGCACAGTCGCTGTCAGGTTCACAACATATCCAAGAGACAGACGAAGCAAAAGAGTCCGACATGATCAGTTTTTACATCAGTGCCATGTGTGATTGGACTTACTCCCAGTATCAGTGAAAGAGTGGAACATACAGGCAGACAGAAGAGTATGAGGCAGCTTCATTACATCCATGAAGATCTAACCAATAGTGCATCAGTTTCAGGATATAAACACTGTCACCCCACCAACTCACTGAATTTTCCTGACACATCAGCAAACCCCAACTTCTTTCAGAAATTTTACTAGACAGCTCTCTTGTATGCAATGTTTACATTCCTTATTTGAGCCTTTTAATTGGAATATGAAGGAAGCGAAGGTCCGATTTTCTCCCTTTTCTATTCCTGACATGACGGGAATCCCAAATCGGGGTGCCCTGGTGGTCTTGGGTTAATGCTGTGTGAACTTCACATTATGGTTATCCTTCTAGTTTAATAGCATTTATGCCGACATCCAAATTGCAATTATGACTAAGAAACTCACTGGGATTTTTGTGAAAGCTCGGGGAAAAAAATCAGAGTTGGCACATAATAACAGGGAAACGCCTGAAAAGCAGCCAAGCGCGGCCGCTTCACGTCAGCCGAGGTCTGCGTTTAATATAATTAGATTTAATTTAACCCTCCAAAGACTGACTTCAGAATCATTCAAATGTCTTGGGTTTGTCTAAAGACGTAAACGTTAGGGACATTTGTTGCATGTTATTCCCCTTCCGTCTCCTCCCTCTTTTTCTGTCATCCTTTCCTGTCAAATCTATAATACATTTCATTTAATAGATCCCATGTTACTATGTCTGGCCGAGTAAGATTGCTGTTGTGAAACTGCAGCCTCGTATGAAGGCCTTTGTACACAGCTGAAATGTGCTCCAGATACTCATAACAATAAAGATTACCAAAGCACCTGTATCAGGGAACAAGGACTTTTATACTCCAGTTATTACAGCTGTTTTCTGCACTATAGTTCTCTTCCAATCCGCTCAGCAGGATCATCGTTCATGCCTTTGTTTACCCCTCTCAGTCTAATTAATTGGATGCTATGCGCTGCATGTTGTGAACTAAAGATTGCATACTCTGATTGGAGTATTACATGATCTTTCTGTGCATACATTACAGCAGTGTGCTTGTTGTTAGGGGAGAAGACAGCAACACAGAGATGAGAGCATTTAACTGGAGCTGGGGGATGTTGTCTTAAGTCACCTTTGGAGGCATACCTTGTGTCGTTCCATGTCTGGGACCATGTTACAGCTAAACACAGCTAAGTCGTATATCTTCATTTCAAACATTAAGCTCAAATTGATGATGATTGATTCACTGGAGTCATTAGGACAAAATAGTAAGAAAAGTCTCACTTTTTTGGCATGGCACTAGAGAAGGGAGAATAGGAATGGAAACTTGGTGATGGTGGTGGGTGGGGCATTGGTTTAGCTCAGTGGTTGGAGCGTACAGAGGCTGTCGCCCAACAGACTACAAAGTATTTCACTGCCATTGCCTACCTTTCCCATGAGGTGAGAACGGTCAAGACGGCCTGATTCTGGTCAACCCCTGAGTTTGAGAGTTAAAGTTGAAATGAAATTTAGTCAAAAAATTTTCAACTTTGCCGACACAAAGCAAGTCAAGGTGGATTCTACTGAAATGATGTTACTGTAATGTGACTTCAAACATTAATCAATTTCATTGCACACGCTTATACACAAGTACGCCTATAAATGTCACGCTGTCTTTATCAGCAATCTCTCTGTATGTTTCCCTTACTGCCCTTTTTGAACCGTATGGTTGCCATGCAGGTTTAAGCATTCTTATGACAAAGTATTCATTATCAACATCTAACTTCAACAGTGTGCTAGCTCCTCCTTCTAAATCAGAAAAGGTTCAAAGATAATTGTCCTGCTGCAATCGTTCCAGTTCCACATTATAACAAAAACAGAAGATCACAATGAACGAAAGGAACAAGCTAATTTAACAGATACTGCTGCTTTGGTCTGTCCCCTGCTGCTGGCACAAGCCAAGAGAGTTGGCACAAGCACGGCCGGATTTTCTTTTTAGATCCATGTTTTTTGTTTTTTTTTGTGTGTGTGTGTGTGTGTGTGTGTGTTGCAATGTTTCACACACACACACACACACACACACACACACACACACACACACACATAGGAGGCGAAACACACCTGTCGCCGGCCAAGACATCTAATTAGGAAGTCCTGGAGTCTGGGTGTGTGTGAGTGTGTAAGTGAAGGGAAAGAAAGCACTGAAAATTGTGGTCATAAAATGTGTCAGCAAGTGTGTGTATGAGAATTTGTGTGTGTGTGTGTGTGTGTGTGTGTGTGTGTGTGTGTGTGTGTGTGTGTGTGTGTGTGTGTGTGTGTGTGTGTGTGTGCAGGTCCTAGGAGAGGAGGTACGGAGATGTAACAACAGAGAAATCAGAGTGTGACATAAAATATTCAGCCGGGCTTCAGAGGAGACTGTCCAGAAATAGGTCAGCTCAACGTGGTAGCCTCTTATTGGCACAAAAATCGCGCACACATAAAGTCGTGCATTCACACACAGAAACCCAGGTTCCCCTTCTGCCAAACGCACGCACACACACAAATTGAATTTCTTACAGATACACACAAACCCAGACATGCAGAGACGTAATATTTAGATAGATAGATAGACAGACAGACAGACACACAGACAGACAGACAATTAACAGACAATTAACAGACAGACAGACAGAAAGACAGACAGATAGATAGATAATAATTAAAGTAACGCTCATGAACTCTCTTTTCCCTTGAAACCAAACAAACATCAATCTTCAACCCAAAACTGAAAGATCTCTCCTGGGTGTGACAACAGGGTCTCCTTCCAGACAACAAAAGAAGGGGAAGGACAAAAAAGAGAGAGAGAGAGAGAGAGAGAGAGAGAGAGAGAGAGACAGGTTATCTGTGCTGACAAATGAATGAATTAAGCGTTGAGTCGAGGGTGCAACACCCGGGAGAGTTGGTGTACTTTACGATGAAGGTGGTAGCAGAGCTGCAGCACTAATAACCAAGGATTCTGGACACAACTACCTGCATGTACGCTTGCAAATACACACACACACACACACACAAATTGCAAGTCTGCCTAAAACGATCTGCATTAGAGTCCTTCCTTCTCACCCTCATTACACATTGTGTCAATCTAAGTGCTACTGCACATACTGTATACCTGATTACTCCTGTATATTACTCTACTCCCTTTACTCTCTACTCTCTCTACTTGTGCAATAACAATAAAGGTGAAGCTTATCTAATTTAAACGGATTGCTAGAAGACAAAGAAAAGCAGAAAGAAGCTCAAACCAGAGGATTTTAAAACTTTCAATCCATTCCCCATTACAGAGTAACCCATTATGTTGTCTGTATTATCAACTCATTGTTTATTCTCCCACTCAAATATAGACTGTTTGCAGCCAACCGGCGCTTGTCCATCTCGTTGGGACAGACGTCGCCCTCATCCTCTCTGCTCATCCACCTCTGTTTCTCCTCAAACACATCCCTGAAAGGAGCTGCAGCCACTTGTGCACCCATTAACACCAGGGTTTGTATTTGCCAGGCATCAGTGTGTACTCAAAAAGGCACATCTGCAGCTTTTTTTTGTGTAGGGAGAAAGGAGGGGATGAGATAGGAAAAGATGCGTCTGATGCAGGTTAGACAAACAACTCAAAGTATCTTATTTATGATCTAATTTTCTTTTAAAGTTCAAAGAAGTAAAAAATCATTCATAGTGCATTGGAGGTATGGAAAAAATGCATTCACTTTACCTCCACAATAATTAATATGGAGATCCCAGTGGTGTCACTGGTTGGCAGGATGATGCTTTGTTATGCTTGGTTAGAAGCAGCAGGGAGTCAATGCACTGATCAGCACAAAATCTTTCTATATATTGTAGAGTCAACACACTATTGTCTGCATTTTTATCCAGGGTTGCCCTCCTAGAGGTGAGGAAGCATCCCCTTCATCATCATCATCATCATCATCATCAGCCTCACTCCCTGCTGTCATTCACAACAACTCTTTGTTCGCACACACACATTCTAACTACCCTGTGTGCTGTGAAGTGTGCACAGGACAGGACAGATGATGGATGAATGTATGAGCACATGCATTGTGACTTTACCTGAGCCCAAGGTGCTGCTGCACTGCCAGTCCTCGGTGCTCACAGGCTTCCAGCAGGACTCCCACAGGGACAGGTAGTACTGGTCGTCGGCAGTCACCCACGCCGGGCTCATCACGGCTCCCACATCCAGGCAGAGCGCCAGGAACACGCACACCAGCCCGACCAGCTTCAGCGGCGTCAGCGGGGAGCTGCGCGCCGACTCCTCCGTCTCGGTGACAGCGGACGACATGGCGGGGCAGGAGGATGCTAATGGGTGGGTTTGTGTTGGTGTATCCCTTCCAGATGGTGTGTGGCTATGTGACAAGTCAGCGAAGGCGGGGAGGTCTGAGCGGAGAGTTTGTCGCACGCCGCAGCCGCCCTGCGTTGCGCGCTGCTCGGACGCTGCGCCTGTGAGCTCCACCACTGCCGCGCACAGGAGATCTCCACCGTATACAACACTGACGTCAAGGCCCCGAGGGATCAGTGAGGTGCTACATGGTCCTAAAGAGAGGGAGGGGACGAAAAAGAAGAAACGCTGCTTTTCCAGGGGCGTAGTTAGGATTTAAAACTAGAGGTCCCCAGTCCCAATCCCCGAAATTTAGTGTTCATTTAATTGGCCACCAACCAAAGTATGCATATTTTCTCTGGACTGTTAGATCATACATTATGTTTAAGTCTGCTTATCATACATTTTTAGATAATATACTTTAAAATGAAACTATAAGGCAAAACTGACTACAAGAAAAACAATAAAATGCATCCAATGCCTTTCAGGTTTGTCATTTTCAGTTTTGTTTTGCAACTATACAGACTGACGAAGAATTCAAATAAAACTTCCTTTATTAAAAAAATTGAAATAGGACTGATTTGGGTAGTGGCTGATCTGACTGACAGGCAGGCACGTCATCGATTCAATATGGCAACAGCAATCGTTGGTCTTAGAAAGGCTACTTCAGAAACCAGTGGATGATGTCTACCTCCATGCTTATCTAGTCTATGGGGACATGCACCAAATAGCCTCTGTACCAACTGAGCCAAACCATGCAGCACCCCAACATTATATACTCTTTAAAAGTAACATAGTCTTGATTTTAAATCCAATATCCTAATATGGAAGGTGACGCCATCATTTAGAATAATCCCTGCCTATTTATAAATATTGAGAGGGAAAGATAAAGCATCCACAGTGATGGCAGCAGCAGAAAGTGGGAGCCACATGAAGGAATATTATTGTTTCTTCTGCATACTAATGACAAAGTCAGAGATGAGACCAAGGAGACACATAGACAGGCAGAAAGGGGGGTTGGGGTGGGAGGAGGCCTGGAAAGCAGAGGTGAACAGGTTTAGGGAGGCAGAGCCATCCATGTGTTTATCCAAGCGGAAAGAAAGGAGGGATGGAGAGGCTGATGGAGAGGAAAAGATGGCCTTGTTTACTCCCCAGCAGGACAATAATGAGCGATGATAACGGGGGAGTGGAGACGGAGGAAGAGAGAGGGCAAGGGAGAACACGTAGAGGTGAAAGAGATGGAGGGATGACGTTTTTTATGTTATGGAGGCCTTAATGAACGGACCTCACATAAGTTATTCACAATTTAATAAGAAAATAGCTCCTGGCACTGTTTTATCTCCGAGACACACCGCCCTTCAGACAAATGCTTCATCCTCATACTCCAAAACATTCACCTCTATCAAATAAATCAAAGCTGAATGGTGGGAAGTGTTTTTTTATTTTTAGAGCGTATTACTAAATAATGAAGGAATATGTCTGTTTTGATGCTGCACCGGTAGACGTCAATGAAACTGCAGCTAGAGATTTATTTTGTTTATTGTTTGTAACGTGTATCGAGGTCAATTTAATGCTTGGAAACAAAATGCAACTCTATCAAGAACATTTTTAATTTCTGACTGAGCGCCCAGGCCTTTATCGACGTTCAGAGGAAGAGTAATGAACGCAATCCACAAATTGTGTTTCTGTTCTTTATGGGCTGACAGATCCAGTTTGTGCAGGCATCCCTGGAGACTTACATACAGTATGGGCTTCTGCTGATTGAAGCACGATGAAAAACTCAAGGGACAGTCAAAGATGTTCAATGGAGTTTTCCCTCTAATTTTCAGCCTGAATGTGTCAAGTCCTGAAGCTAAACAAAATGCTTAGCCTGATTATTTATTTAAATTGGATCTAAAGTGGGATCTGAAATGATCTCATTTGAAACAATCTCACAGCTGGGAAAACTTTAAACAAGAACTCACAAACTGCTTCTCACAAACTTAGTTCCCTTCTTTATTCTTGCAGCTCTTTTGTTTATAGAATATCCTGAATCAAAATAACATAAATCCACACCCCAACCATACACCCTAAAAGTTATTAATAAAAGACATTAAAGCTTTATTTAACTGGAAACAACTCAATCCCTATTTGGCATGTTTTTTAACATATTTATTTAACATCATGAAAGTGCATTTGGAAAAGAGTTGTGAAGAAGAGAGAGAAAGAAGAAGAGATGAGATGACATGAAGGCACTGCAGAAGTTTGAAGACAACTTCAACTTATTTTTTCAACCTTAGACAAGAAGACTCACAATCAGTTGAAATAGACATTTTTGAAGTTAACTTCACCCTCTATGACTGATGTGAGGTTTCTTATGCTACACCATGACAAAAGACAACATGTAATAAATCTGTGTTATGCCTTCAGGATCAGAAAAAAAAAGTGTTCTTCACATTCAGAGCAAAAAATGGTAAACGGCTTTTATTTGCAGATGATTAATTATTAAACTCTACGGTTGCCCCTTAATAGTAAAAAATTACTGCCCCCTTCATTTTCTTTAGTCCATCCAGGAGTTGTACCTGGCCTGCTGCCTGAGCGTCTGTTACACAGATTCAAAGTGTTATCTGCTGAGGATTGTACGGTTTATGCAACAATTGACTACAGTATAAGCCCGACTTATGCTAGCTGAATAAGCCAACCAAAAAAACAAGAAGCTGTTTTAACAGATGTCAGTTTTAAAGACCAAAGCAAAAAAGATATGATTTGGACTTGCTATATTTTGTGAGAGGAAAACCCCATTTGAGCAACATATAACTATTTTAAGGTATCCAGACTGGGCTCTGAGCTGAGTGAGACTTGAGCTTCTCTTCATGCTGTGTTTATGGTCTGGCGGTGCTGAAGAACTCCACTCTGTTTGTGTCACCCTGATTATCTGTGAAGACAAAATAAAGACGCGGCAGAAAGACCAGATGAATGGACTGTAATTAGTGAGAGTTTGCGTTAACTGATAAACACTGTCATTCAAACTGCTGTCAGAAAATATTAAGACCATATCACTTACAGTCTTCTGGATTCTAAAACGGAATCTGTTTGCTGGTATGTTGGAGAACTAGAGCTTAAGTGGGAGCTTTGTGACTTCTGATAAATAAGAAAACCTCATGTGATGTCACTTGAGTCAGGGTCGTCTTGCTCTGAAGACTGCAAGTTACTGTAGTAAACCTGAAGGCTAGAAACTCCAGGCTACGTTATCTGCTACTAACATTACATACATTTCAGTTTGTGGTTCAGCTGAATTGTGGGTAATGCAGGAACAAGGTTTAGAAAAAGAAGAATAAAGTGTGGAATAAACAAGATATTTTCTGGTTGTGCAGCACTAATAAGAGTTATTTTTTTATTATGCCCATGCTGACAGTTGTTGCATGATGGAAGAGAGCCAAGTATTGACTCCTTTATTAAAATAACATGAGATTCTTAGGCTGACCTGCAAAGAGGTAAACCAGCAAAAAAGCTGTTCATGAAATGTTAATGACCAAGAATTCTGGGACATGTAGTTTTAAATGCATTAGCCAACACCAGATCAACCAATGCTGGTATTTAAAGTGTTTGGCTGGATGTTCACCTTTCAAACAGATGAAATAAAGATGTTCTTCACAGGGAAGAGTTCTCCAGTGAAAAGGGCTGTTGGTGTCCATGGCACCACATGGACTGCTGATTTTCCAGGAGGACATTACATCCCAGTAGAAGTGGTTCTCTGTAGTCCCAGACATCCAAAACCAGGTGTCATCCATTATGTACCTAAAAATGATGCAGTGATTTGAAGTTTTGTAACGTAGGGGCCACAAACATTGGAAACTTTCAACAATTTCAGCTTCTCCCGTGTTAGTATGACACTTTGTCTCACATCCTAGCTTATTATCTGTGACTTTTGTTTCATTATTATTGCTCCTTTAATGGTCTGTTAACACACCAGATGGTTGTCTAGCAGGGCAGCGCTGTTATAAATGGGCCTGATATTGAGCTAATGAGAGTTTATTATCTTTGAGAATCACCATTGGGCAAACACAACGCGTGTGGGAATACAGGTGAGATCAGTTTCTCAGTTGCGACAAACATTATTTGATTGCAATCTTCATTTTTACAGAAAGTGTTTTTCCTCTACAAAATGTGATAACGAAAGCATTGCAGATGTGTTCAAATCAACGGGTCAGTGACCCTTCTTTAACTGGAGGAACATCCAAACTTTGTTGAGTTGACCTGTTACCTGCGCAGGCCCAGCCAAACATGTCCGGTGAGGGGGAAGGAGACGCTTCTCAACACATTCTCCACCTCCCTCTGCTCCGCCTCACTGCATGTGCTGAGCAGGTCCCAGTAGAAGTCTCTGCAGTAGAACAGGGCATCGGACCAACAGAGCTTCTTCTCCACTACTGCTACACTTCTACCCATCACCACAGCACTGAAGGACGGAACAGCAGGTTCTAAAGTTGCAGTTTGGGTTTGGAGATTGTAGTGGAAAAATACTATCTGTCTGTTGTCTTCGTTTGACCTTAAAAGATTAGGATGTTCGTGCGCCATTTAGCAATTAGAAACTGTTTCTCTGTATGGCCTTGGTCTGTATCTCCAACAGGAACACTCCTCAGGATCTGGGTACAGCATGATCCTAAATCAGTTTCCTCTGAACAAAGGACTTTCTGTTGATGTTAGATAAATCATCAGGCAAGCTGAAACCAATGACGATGCATCACTCATGTATATGCAAAATAACTACACCCTGTGAAAGTATAAATATGCTCTGCAGCCGGGACTGCCCCGGGAATCTTTGATGCACTTGTGACTGATGTTACTTTTGTAGCTGATTACCCCTTTTGCAAAAGAACTCTTTATTATATGCAATAAAATACACAAAGACAAAAGACTTTGACTTAAGATCTTTCATTACCAACAGAAAAATCCACAACAAGGTGTGGCAGCAAAGACAGCCAAATTAAACAGTGATATTTTTTGCATCAATTTTCCTCAGTTTCTGATTTGAGCTTTTAAGTTCTGCACTTGGGTAACAGATTATACATTTTACTAACCTCCATAAACTTCCAACTCACAGATTGTCAGTACACTTCTGGGTGCGTCAAAGAGTTTCACGTTGACCAGTTGCCCTATCATTCCACTACAGTTGTAGGTGCGGGTACCTGAAGCTGGGATGGAGGTGATAACAGAGCATCTAAGAAAACAGAAAGGAATGACAGTATGAATTTAATTAAAAAAACAGTTTGGTAATTAGAGTGGAGAAAGTTTTTATTTAGCCAACCAGTTATTTTGTTCAAAACACGAGTGTAAGGCCGGAGATGAACCTTATTCATTATCCAATACAAGCCCCCCTGTTTGGCTTGTATTGTATGACGATAACTCATTATATCCATGACCATAAGAAGGAAGTACAGCATTTCAATGAGAACCTCACTGCTACATTATGTAAGTTTTTTACACAATCATTTATGGAATAATAGAATATCTAACATGTGACATCCTTTAATGGAAGGGGATGTAAACAAAAAGAGAAACAAATCAAAATATTTTTTTAGATTTACCTTGGGTTGTTGTTGCCGTTGTTCTCTCGGGAATTTCCAATGAGAAGCTCAGCGTTATTGATCCGCGAAGCAAACACACTTCTGTTGGTGATGTTCACATGTGTGATACTGTACCTCTCTGGCAGGAGCAAACTCCACCAGTGGTCAGGTCCGTCTTCTGTATGGGTGCATGATCCAGCTGTCCATTCTGGGTTCCTGTTTCCGTCAATTGCATTTGAAGCTAGACCCACAGAACTTAAGGATGACTGAGTCGCTGTTCCAAGAAGCGCCACATTTTGCAAAGAGGAAGCTTGGTGGTAAAAAAAAAGGGACTTAAACATCGGTTGACTTGCAAAAATCTTCCACATCCCACGCTACTACAATGAAGTATCATTTAAATGTTCAATTTTTCAGTTTACACTACACAAATCTCTATTTGTTAATTCCAACTTCTGCAAAGCAATGCAGAAGCGTCTGAACATTTGCATCATTTGTTAAAATCGGCACAGTTAAGACTCGGAGACTTTAAGTCTCGGGTGTAATAAATCAAGCAGTTTTTGCAGGCCTTTCTTGGGTCATTCTAGCCCCCCGAGTTTAATCAGTTATGGATTTTGGCCACTTATACTGATGGTCAAGTATATTACCTTTTTTATCCTTTAAATCAAAAAGACTGAAGAATAAGCTCTTCTTGATATGTCAAGAACAGCAATGTGAGAGTTAATATAGAATCTTCTCTATTGATACTGAATGTCTTAATATTACTTACATACTAAACAAGCTGGGCAACAGGCCCACTAAACAACACTGATGACAAATACAGTACCTGACTTTACCAAAAGTCCAAACTGGGGAGTTTTTTCGACGAAGAAAATTAAAATGTATGCAATGAAAAAAAGGCTTGGGACTTTAAAATGATTAAATGGGAATAAGGGATGTTAAAAGTTTGACCTAAACAGTTTGTCAGAAGAAGAAGAAGAATTACTGAGAAATGTAGTTATACTAACAATCCTGATCATATATCAATGTCAACACAAGGACAGATATTGCTTACAATAATTGCATACAGTTAAGTCATATAGTTGAGTTCTGAAGGACACATTTGCAAAACACAAGTGTTAACATTAAAATCAGGCGAGGACGAGCCACAACTGGAGGAGACTTACTTTAAAAAAAGGAAAAGATACATCAAATTAACAAAATACCTAACTCAAAAGTAAACAATGTATGACACATGTGGATTTTTATATGCAGTTAAACTTATCCCATAAAGCTGGACTAGAAAGATTGTTGGTGGTTCAGTAGACTCTGCTGAACAAGAAGCTACATGACCTCATGAATTTCTAGTGAGTAACAGAGGGCTGTTGTTTTATTCTGTCAGTTTAGAATAAGAAGAAGAACATAAATGTATGTGTCTTTGGTAAATTAGACGGTGTGACACAGACCTCTGACAGTTGTTAAAATTACATTCTTAGTTGTTGGGATGTCAGTGTCACAGTGATATGTACGTTTAAGTATCACAAACAAACATACTTTCAAGTAATCATAATATTGAATTTAAATACTGTTCTTGTTAAATATCAAACGTGTATGTTTTTACTTTATTTGGGGTAAAAAAGGTTCACTCTATATTGCAGCTACATCTTAAAATACATTTGTTTAACTAGTATAATTATGGAATTGAGCTTTTTGGTTTATTTTGGATATCTTCTGCATTCCTGGAATAATGTTGGTTGAATCAGCACTCAAACACCAGTTACTAGAACAAGTAAATAACAGGACATTGGAGCAGCTAGTGTAAATAAAATACTTCAATATCTTCTTTTTGGTCTTTTATTAAGTATACAAAGATCATACTTACAGTAAACGTCTTTGCAGGTCCGCATGCTTCCAACATTCAGCACATCTCTTGGCATTTCAAAATAAAGGTGGCATTAAATTTGTGAATTGCCCTGGATGATTTGCCTATGCAAATGATCCTAATGCCCATTCTCCTCTGAACTTAACTTATTTACAAATCAAACACCTGAACGAGCTTTGAGTCTCTGTGAAAGTCAAGGTCCCCACTTCCCCTTCCCCCCAAATGGCAGCTTAGTAAAAGCAGCCTTCAGTTTACATGTATACAAATATACTGATGGTCAGCTGAAGGTCATCACATAAGGAAAAGTGAGTTACTTTGACTATTTTATTATTTAATCAATAATTAAAGAATCCTTCACAGCTAACAACACATAATGGGTGTATCTTTCCACCTGTTCTTCTACATATATGCCATATTTCTGTCATATTTATGCTCACCTTTCATTCATAATTTGCCTTGACCTGAGTCCATAAAACGTCAAATATTTAGTCTTTCTCATTAATGGTGTAACAGCATCCAAACACACGTAAATATCATTATTTATCTTTATCATAGGCTGCATAATAAAATGAGCAAATTAATTGCTTTTTTATTTGAAGCTCCTACCATTGACAGGCTGCAGTATAGGTCATCGACCCTGTCTCCTCCAAGAACAATATTTCCCTCTTACGTGTATGTGAGTAGATAAGAAAGGTAAAATACAAGTAGCACCCTAATTACAGTACTTGTAAATATACATACTCCCTTGCTTTGTATAATCATGTGGTTTATTCTGGCACTGGTCATTTGGTCATTGTTTTCTGCATGAGGATATTCAAAGTCATATTGTTGTTGTCGTTGTTGTTTTGTTATTAAAATCCACCCTGTGTTGCTTTTAATTAGAGATCTTTTGAAAATAGACGAGGAAGGAGCAGCACAGTGTGTTTAAGTGTAGCTCCTGGTGAGCTTCAATAATGAATCCAGTGATTCTTCCAAAGAGTAATGGCTCTCTGAGGGTCCTCGCAAATGAATCGCTTAAGAAGTCCCCATTATTTCATTTGGCACTCAGTTAACATGATGGAAGAGTGCACAGCAGGAGTCTGTATTCATATTTCAGAATTGGATTACAGTTATGTAGGTATTATATAAAGTGTTTTATAACAAATAAATCCCATGGAGTATTTATTATTTAAATTAAAACAAGCCGTGAGCAATAAACGCTCACCTGATGGTGTTTGTTTTCCTTCAGCTGGGATTCAACACTGTTACAGGAGTGTGTATGTGAAGGGGTAGTTATGAGAGACCCTCACTTTGCCACAATGAAACAAAACGAATCAGATTTTGAATTTTGCAACATTTTTTACCTCACACTTAAACTGCAGTGACTCTCAAAATACACAGCGATACCTAAATCTTTACGCACATTAAGATCGGAGGGAAGATGACAGGACGCTTTTAATCCAATAAACCCCTCGATCAAATTGCACTGTTAGCCACTATGACCTACAAGCTAATAGCCAAGCGTGGTCATATTGATGAGAGCGGACAAACAAGCCCTGCGAGTACCGGCCGTAGATTAGAAAACACTAGTAGCAACACGATTAAACACTGTTGGGTAGCGCTTTATACTTGTACTGAAAACATAATTTATGATATTTGTTCTTCCTCAAAAGACAGTGACTGTGATCGCTGTGAGGAGGAGCTGAAGTCTGTCTGCCCCCGTTATCGGATTCTTCACACATTCACTGACATATTTTTAATATCAGGCAGGTTACATTCGATGTTTTTCTTTTTTTTTTAACCAACTGCTAACCCTTAGATTTGAGAAGGACCTTAATATGGGCTGTTCATATACACACAGTAGAAGGGGACTGTATTGTATTTCACTTATGCCTTTACTGTAAGATGTTTGTAGGATTATAGAGGTTGATATTATGTGTTTAGTGTTTGTAATTGGATTTTATTGCCTCTCCCGCAAAGTAAGGGTAAACCTGGATTAATTGTGATTTGCATTTCTTCCTGCTGTGTAAGGCGTGGTGAATTTGAATTTGTACCTCTGTACATTGTAAAAACAGGGAGGAACATATTGTTAATGTTATTGAAAGAGTTTGTACAGAGCCCCTAATTCCTGGTGTCAGAGCTTAGCAAAAATAAATGACTTCATTACCCTTATGATTGATGTCTACAGCTTGACTATCCTTATGTTAAGTTTCTCCGAGTATTCCCTCAAGGTGAGGATTTCAATTCTGTCTCGAAACAAGGTTGGTAAAAGACTAAAATCCATCGCAGGTTTTTTCATTTTCTTTCTGCCATGTGTTTGAGGCATTATTATCAATATGTCGGTTCATTAGCATATTTCATATCCTGCTGCCGAGCGTTTTCCATCTCTTTATCAGAGACAAGGCACAGGTGCTGGATGTTGTCTGAGGGTAGCTTCATGAGAAAAACGTACAAAAAAACACTCTCAGTGTGGTAAACATGCAAACAACACAGGCCCATCAGTCAACAAGATACACGCACACATAAACCATCAGTCAGTGTAAGAGCTTCATAACACTTTGAAATGAAAGCATGTCACACACTCGAGTACGATCTGTCATGTCATCAAAAGCTGCTTCCAAAAGTGTCACACAGCAGCATCCACCCAAACCAGACAAACACATGCCGGATGCCCCTCACACACAAGTGCTGCTTTGTCAAACACTCAAACAGAATGATAACTCCTCAGCAGCATGAAATATGTAACAATGTGTCTCGCGCATACACACATACGCTGATGAGATGAGTTTTTTATGTGTCAGAGCTGAGTTTTCAGGCAGTAAAAAAAGAGGGGAAAGAAGATGAAAGCAGAGTTGAGCAGCTTGTTCTTCATCCACATCTCCTCTGTCATGTTCACCAGGGGGAGTTTTGATAGGTGTATGCTCACACACACACACACACACACACACACACACACACACACACACACACACACACACAGAAACACACACAGGCACACACACTAGCTCAGAGGCGCAAGTGTAGACACACACATGCAGTGTTCTTGAGCAGTGCCGCAGCAATAATTAGATTTCACTTCAAAGAAGCACAGAGTTGTTTCGGTGGGAGACCGGGCTGATATATGATTGGCTGCTCAAACTAGCAGGTGTGGGGTGGCTGTGGGTGCTCCATGTTACCGGACCCCTCTTGCAGGACGGGATGTGGGCCAGTGTGTGTGTGTGTGTGTGTGTGTGTGTGTGCGCGCGTGTTTGTCTCTATCTGACTTTTCAGTGAGTTGACAGCTACTTCATTCTCTTGTATGAAAATATCTTAACAACAGGTTAAGCATGCACATTAAAAGGACAGAGGATTGCTCAGAGAAGTACACGCAAGTCTATTATAATGTTTGTGAAAAGTTAAAATAACAGAGATTTGAAGACTGCTTTGAACTGTTTCCAATGTTTTGTCTGTGATTCTTTTTTTCTTACCTCAGGAAAGGTGTGAGAACCCAGGTATTTTGGCTCCTTTCTGAAAGTTATTTTTTTGTATGTTGCACTTATTAATGACAAACATATTCAATTAGAAGGAATCTCTCAGGAATTTACTGATACAGCTATCTAAAACTACCATAGGCAAGATGCCTAATGAAATGAGAGTTATTGAGGTAGATATCAAAACTGATTTTAAAGAGGAAAATGTAAGCATTGCTATTAATCATTAACATCAAAACGAATCTGTTAAGAATGTGTATGTTAACCTTTCTCTGTGGTTGTCTTTGCATCAATTTGACTATGCAAAAGGCTTAAAAGGCTGCAGGCAGTCTTTCACTTTTGAAAGAGGTGACAACCCGTTTCTTACTCACACAATGTTTGTTTCTGCATTTAATGTTCATTAAATCGATGCTTATGCAAAGTGGAAAACCTAAATGTATTTATGGCATAACACTCGCTAGTTTCATTTTACACTGAAACAATGATGGAGTATGACCGGTACATGACGGGGAAAAGTGGTACCTGTCAGTGGAACAGAAGTGACACGCTGTGTATTCTGTGAGTGCAATGTGCCATTAGAACCGCAGCAGCTTTCTCATTTCTAACAGAGACATGCCTCACACGTGCCACTTGGACAAAACAAAACGTCATGTTTGTCACGGATCAATCATATGAAAGCTTTGACTCAAGGGTTGGAGGAAAACACATGGAAAAGGCGTTTATCTAATGGAAAATGTGCAACTTTTTGTAATCTCAAACTCAGACTGCTAGACTGCAAAATGAAATAGGATCAAATATTTTGCTATCTTGAGCTACAATACTTAATCAATAGTTGTTCACATTTTTGGAGTTCACTGTAAAAAAATGCCAGCAAATGTCTGTGTTGGATGACATATCTATATTTTGTAGTGACAAATGGGGATGTTACAAGACAAACAGACAGCACTTGATGAAAAGTATCCCCATTTTACATTCTTTCATCACTCCCTCTCTCTCTCCCTCTCTCTCTGTCAACTTATCCCCTTCCCTACTCCCGGCAGGCTGTCAAATAATGTTGTGAGCATTTCAGGGAGACACAGCCCCTGCTTAATTACTGCCATGCTAATTGAATCCCAACGTGAGTGATGTATGGGGATAGGACTAACTGTGACAGAATGAAAATGAAATAGTATTAAGCAGCCAAATAGATAATCCATTTAGGAATGTCAGAGAAACGAGGAGGATTAGTTAATGCTGCGCCATATGGCTCCCCTGTCACACCACATCAAAAGACGTTTTGAAATCTAAACTGTTATCATTTCACTCTCTCCCTTTCTCTCACACTTTTTTTTAAAAACTGAAACTCCTCTGTCGCTAAATGCTACAGATAAACTCCTGCCCAAGGCACCAAAGAACTCAATGCAAGTTTGTTGTGCCTAGCTAAAAAAGAATGTTTTGCTACACTCTCCTAGCTTTTGTTCTAGCAGAGGAGAATGTTGGAATGAGGAGAAATTGACTACAACATTTGTATGCTTTTAAAAAGATTATTAATCACCCACCATAAGGAATTAGTTAACTTGAAGCTTGCAGTAATGAGTATGCATGTGGTTGAAAATAGAAGAAAACAATTTACAATGAAGACAATGCTACAAAGAAGGGTCATATGAGGTTGAAAGCTAATTATCAGCATTTGTTAGCAATGGTAGATAAGTGATAAGTAGCACTTTGAAACTGTATGTGAGATTTTAAAGAGAAAAAAATCTGACAATTAACCGTTCAAAGAGGTAATTATCATGAGGGTTAGGGTCAGAAGCACAATTTGGAATGATGAAGAGGTACTGCAGGCCAAAGCTATTTTGATAATAAGATTTGAATTGTAACTTTTCACCAGTGTTTGCAGTAAGTTAATTATTTAACAGCTGTCTCTCAGAATAGAAAAAAAAAGTATTTAAAATCTGACTTGCCTTTTGTCCTACTTTTAGTGACAGGGGTAAAAACTTTTTTATTGTAGGAAATGCCTCCTACTGGTAAATCTAATATTTAGGAGGGCTTTGGAGGAGTCCTAAACTGTAAGGGGAACAAATAAATGAGGAAGATTTGCGACTGTTCTGTCAAAAATAAGTGCAACACATGCTCTCTGCCAAGGTCAAAAACAGAAGTGATGACTAGGCTCCCACAACAACCAACAATTTCCACACAAAAATGACAATCTTTGTTACTGTAGGGGTGAGTCCGACCAAGTCTGAAACGTTCCAAAACCAAAAACACAACTATGACACTAAAAATGTCTCCCAGGAAAAACAATCTGAAAACGTACTGTTCAGTCTATTTACATACAGCAGGTAATCTGGAGACAGAAATGAACCCTCATTCATGCATATTGTCAGACAGAAGGCCGTCAGCAGCAACAAACCTCCCCTCCTCTCACATATGATATGCAAAACACATTCAGAGGTGTCTTCCTTCATCCTCGACCAAACATTCCCCTTCTAGTGTTCCCTTTATCTGCTGCTCTCATCATTTCTTACTCTCCCTCACCCCCCTGCTCCTTCCATTATCTGGTACTACAACTATATCTTTACTTCCCCCATTTATGCCCTTTATTCTTCCTCTCTCCCCACTTCCTATCTATTCCTTCTAACTCTTTCTTTCCATACCCATCTGATTCTTCTCTCACTCCCTCCTTTCTTGCCCCAGCAGGCTGCAGATGGTGCTTAATGGAAGCATAACTGAGCGTAACTGCCTCGTGAATAATTCCACAGGCACAAGGTGAGCCATAGGACAGCTCCATATGTGGATGACAGAATTGTAAGTGCACACACTCGCACTAGATACAGTATCCAGGTAACATATCCACCTTTAATCCACTGATAAACAGACTTTGTAATAGTACTATGACCTTCTACAAATGCATTTCTAGAACAAGTAAGGTGCTAAAAAAAAGAACAAATGAAAGAAGTTCTTCACAAAAATGTTTCAAATCATTGAATCGTGCTGGTTTTTAAGTTGCTGTATTGTATTGTTGTATTATAAATATATATTGAACAACAGTTGAAGACTGAGTTCTCCAAACTTTTTTAAATCATTAAAAATGTGTTAACCCTTTATAATACCAGTAAAAATGTAGTAGCTTATTAGCATACATGTTAGTATCAAATAGACAAGCCATTATAAATGCTGAGTAATGCATTTTATACCTTTTATAACCTCTGATAACTGCTCAATACTAATGATTGACAAAGTTGATGAGCACAAATTATAATCGTAAGGCCATAGTAAATACTTTAAAATGACATCGAAAGTGCCAATATGCTACTAGTATGAGAGCTTATGCATGTGGCTAACAGTGGCTGTAACAGTTTGTTTAAGTAGATGCACAATGTGCAGCAATTAAAGGCTTTGGTCGACAGATCAGCTTGACTACCGTTCTTCATAAAACTACTTAAATAGGTCACATGGTGTTCATGAGTCAAATACTTTCTGTCTTAGTCCATTCACATATAAGTGACTGGACTGAGAATCCAGGACTCATTATATATACTGTATGTTGTTTACAAACTGAGGAAACTGAACAGAAATGTGACACAGCCTTTAAGACTTCACCCTTTAAAAGGTCTTTGCTGAAAAACAGCCATTGGTCGTGTATGAGCTTGATTAGCATGCATGCTAGGCCTCATGCTGGACAGCCTCTTAAAAGTCATGTGGTTTGATGTATTACATGTAAGGTACTAAGTTTCAAGAAAAGCTGCTGTGTATTTCAAGGTTACCCTGGTTAGTTTAATATGATCCGTGGTCCAGCAGTTTGAGGTGCATCAAATTTATAGCCAGACTACTTAATGAAGAATCATAAGGCAAGGGATGAATAAAAACGAAGTTGGTAACATCTTACTTAGAGTGGACTCTGAGGCATAATAGGGCCATCATAACTATTACTACCATATATGGCTCATGGTACTTCTGAAAGCTGCTGAATGTGCAAAAACTTGAGGGACACTGCCTCTTTTATGGAGTACACTGCAGATATGAACCCAGAGACAGCCATTCTATCTTAATGACTGTACCCATTACATTCATGCTAATACTAGAGAATGAGAAATCTGGGTATTAATTACACTTCATGCATTGTAATGTTTTCATCATCATCATCATCATCATCCTAAAATGTTGCCACAAACTACACAAAAAACATCTTTGTATTGGCAGACAGATAACTCATTAGAAATGCTTATGAGAAACACTAAGAAGACTAATGAGCCACTTAAAGAGAAAAAGGGACAAACCCATCACAAATGTGACAACTAGCTGGCTGAATTAGATTTATGAGTCAAAAGCTATCGCTGCAATTTAAGGTGGCATTGTTTGGTAAATGTTGCAAATTTTGACAGGAGAGGAGTTATCCAGGGCGGGGAGCCGAAGGTTTTGAGCCACAAGGTTACGCCGCTGATCATTTGCTTGATGCGGTGGAAGTGGTGCAGAGGGGTCATGAAGGGTTTTCCCTCTCACATCATAGGTCCACTGCATGTCTACTGCCTTTAAGAAGATAGTTCAGCTGTCAGTCATGCAAGGGATTTGGTCTCAATGAAGTAGATTTATCATTTCTGTAAAAGTAATAAAAACTCTAACAAACTTTGATAGAAAAATATAATGACCAGATAACTTAACTACTACTACTACTACTACTAAGTCTTCAACCAACTATCAAGGTCATGAAGCAAAACGACAACTTGACTCAAAAGTCATCGTGATTGTTAAAAAGTGAAAATACCTGGATGGTCAGTCTGGCTCTGTGCATGCTGTATGTGTTGGGAGTGAAGGACACAGTGATGAGAGCTCCAGCAGAACCAACAGGAGGTAACATCCCTGAGGCTGGGGTCACTGTGAACTCACTGCTGCTACCAGGCGAGAACGCTGCTGTGAAGGGCTCTGGCCTCCTGGAACCAAAACATCAAAGTCACTGCATGACAAGAAATAATCCCATGATGCAGAAAACAGATAACATGATTAGTTACAAACAAGCCATAAAGTAGGTGCCTCATGTAGACACATCTTGCACTGTCTACTGTTCATTGACTTTACAAGCAAAGCTGTGATATTCGTCTTTGAACCTGATAAAGAAAGTATGTCAGTGTGAGCTCAAGCTGAGAACTGGAATCAGTAAAAGAGAGAAACGAAGCAGCGAATAAGAACAAAGCGAGTAGCCAAGAGAAGAAAGCTTGATTTGATGTTTTTTCACAGCAGTGTTGTACAAAGAAGTACTGAATAACAGTTCCACAAGATGCTCCGAAGTTTTCCATTTAGTTTCAATGTCACATTGTATTCTTTAATACATCCATTCAAAGTCGGGCTGGGCAATATATCGAGTTTTTAAGATATATCGATATATTTTAAAACAAGATATAGGGTAAGACAATATAGTTAATATGGATATAGTTTAAGTTGCATTAAAATAACGTTCTCGAGGTGCCAGGTCACTTTTTTCTCATGTCACTGATGATGACTGACTGTCTGTCCCTCTTAACCCTGCTCCTCCTCTCTCTCTCTTTTATTGTATTTAAGGAAGATTTTTATTTTCTAATATTACTTTTAAAATTCACAAACAGGTAGTTTATTTTTCCATGTGTTATACTGTTAAATACATATGGCTATATATCGAGTATCGCCATTCAGCTAAACAATATCGAGATATGAGTTTTGGTCCATATCGCCCAGCCCTAATTCAAATATAGGATCACTGTTTACTTCTGTTCCACATTTCAAATCCTCTGTTGTTTCTTCATTTGTACTAGAACTTATCTATAAGAAAAGTGCATTAGGGACTTTGAGTTCCTGGTTCAAAAGATCTTTGTATTTAATTATTAGGAAATGTTCAATGGAATAAGAGTGAATGAAATAAGAAAAATAATCACACACACACCTGGTAGTGCTGGTCAGGCGGAAGCCCACAGCTGAAGTCGTTCCCAGCTCAGTAGCTTCAGTGAGGATGACATCATCGACTTGAGGCTCCGTGGCGACGAGAGTAATTGGAAACTCCCAGATCTCACCAGACACACACTGCACAGCTAAGACAGCTGCAAACCTGAACACGTAGATACACATCTTTGCATTTTATTGTGAGTCTTCATGCTGTTCAAATTATTTTATATGAATCTGATTTGCTTCCTTTTGCTACATAATCATCTAAAAACAAAACAATAGAAATGCGCGATATATGTATTATTGCATTAAATATGAGTAAATTAGGAGTCACAAGTATTTTTGGCTGGATTTGTTACAAAACAAACAAAACAAATGTAGAAGGCAGAGGTGACTAGCACTGCTGTACATCTGTACCTATCCTACATGTTTGAGTTGTGAATATACATACAGTGTCTCATACAAGTGTTTATTGCATTATTAGAATTAGTTTCTTTCTTATTCATGTGCTCTATTTTAAATACCCCAAATATAAGTACCATACCAAAAGTACCATATAAGCAGTACTTTGAATGTGAGATTAATGCTAATTCATAGCTGTGCGATGTAAAAAAACGGTATGGAGAGATACTAGTTTCCAGTCACTTTGGCAGGTTATTGAAACATACAATAGAGCATGGATACTTCATATGTGTTATGGAGGGCCAGATGTATGCAGGTTGATATCATGTATTAATGGGAAGAGGCTTTAACTACTGGAGAAGAAAAAACTTTATACAGCCGGCCCTCCACTGCACACAGACAAACACCTCTGCTTTCCAGCACCTCTTAAATTCATCCCACTTCTCTTATTTATATCAAAAACTGTAATTGAAGCATTCCTATTTATCTAAACAGAAAGCACGTTTCTCTAAACTGGTCTTTAATATTCCCGCTCTCAGCTCATGATACTCGGCCTCCTCGTCTGGCTGCCCACGGCACAGAAATAACACGGAGATAATGGAAGAGCCTATTAGCAGCATCACACCCCCCGTCATTTCCTCATGGAGAAGTCATTAGCTCTCCGAGGTATTGATTCTACCAGGGCACGCCTCATTAATGGACTCCACAGATGAAGGCAGAAGCTGATAAATGAATGCACTCCTCACTCAGCAGGACATCACATGCAATGTACAGTAGGCAGGACAGTAGAGAATAAGTAAACTGTGACTTTTAACTGTGAGATCAGACAGAATACTTCCATTGCATATGAGCTGCCATGGAGAAACTGAAATTCAACCAAGGAAAGTGGTTGTAACAATATGTGGAGTTTCTTTGTTATTTTCCTGCACGTTATGTGATGCACATTCAAATCACAATTTGACCTCACTTCACCGCTGAGTAATGCAATTGCAAAGTGCTACACATTTAAAATAGCCGTCAATGTGGTTGATAGAGAATGAGTGAGATGAGTGGTTTCGTACTGTTAGTTGTGAGAAACATCCCTGCACCGAAAGCTTTTTAAATATAAGTTCAACCTAAAAGGCATGAATGTGGTTTGATTAAAAACAGCAGGAGGAGGAGGAGGAGGAGGAGGAGGAGGAAGAGTGGAACCCCTGGTGTTTTGATGCTAAAAAAATGTACCAAATGTTTTTAGGTCACACCAAAGCTAATGGGTCATCTATGGGGATTTGAACATTTCTAGTACTGTTAAAGCAGCAGAGCAGCTAATGAGCTGGCCTTCCTCTCTACCTCCAACAGTACACAGCATCCTTTAGCTACAAACATTAAGACTCAGCACAAGTAGACAGTAAGTAATAAATGAATGCAGAGGCCACACCCATCTGAGAGAGAAAATAGAAAGGGAGAAGGACGAGATAAATGAATGCAGTGTTTCAACCCACTGCTCAATTCCAGTGTGTTATCTGTAGAGAGAGACGAACAACAGATTGTGTTTGTTTGTCTGTGTGTGAGAACGTGCCTGTTTTGTTTTTGCTGACATATTATTAGCATCCTTTTGTTGTATTCCTACACAGATGTGTGCGTATTTGTTTCTCGGAGAGTGTTTTGTGCCTCTTATTCTTTCTTGTGAGTGTGTGCTTTTTCAACTTCTGACACGCTTGTGTGGCTCTCTTAGAGTCTGCATAATACTCTCACAGTGTGTGTGGGTTTTGTTCTGTCAGGTAATGAGTGTTTGTGTTCACCTCTATGTGCATCCCATAGTGTGTTTTTTTACTTTTAATGCAGCATGTTTCTGTTGTTTGTCTTCCTTCAAAGGGGCCGGTACGCTTCTTTTTAGTATGCGTATTTGTATTTCTGATGCCTTTCCCAGAGTGTGCGAGATGTTGGTTTGTTTTAACCGCTTACACGAGCAGTGGAGTGGATTTAAAGGGAAGAACAACAGGATTCAACTGAAAAGCTTCTGAGTCTTCCCAAAAAGAAACTTCAGTGTGTATTTCATTTTACAGCGTACCTGTTTATGTGTCGTGTTTTCTTTGAAGGTGTGTGTATATGTGTGTGTGTGTGTGCAGTGCTGTTACCTGGATGGCCTGAGGGGAGTGTAGACTACATTCAGGGTGAGTGTTACGATGCCAGTCTCAGGGTCCTTGCTCACTACCTCAATGGAAGCAGAAAGGGAGTCTTGAACCTCAGAGTGCTTTGTTTCACCATCTGAACGAACCTCACACTGGAAGTCTTCTTTTATCAACTGCGATTCTGTCCAGAATAAAAGAAGATGGTGGCTTACTGGTCCATTTTACATTTTTCCCGACTTGTGTTTTCTAATGTGTAATTGCAATGTGCTGCTCTGATAGGTTAGTGTAAAGCCAACACCCAATCAGATCATTAATCAATCACACAGAGCTGAATCAGACAGATCCTGCCACATCTCATCTCGTTATCAGAGAACTGAACTCTCTCGATTCTCATTTACTGCTGCTCATTTCTGCTGTCTCATGTTAAGAAATAGTCCAGCAAAAAACAATGTTTGACTTTAATCATCAACCTCATCATTCCACCGTTGTAAAATGGTATAAAAAGTAACTTTTCCAAAAATATTTCTGATCTCAAACTGGCCCATACCTCCTTCTCCTTTCCGATCTTGATTCCCCGCCACACACCCAGTGAGCAGTACATCCACCTTCTTCTCCAGTTGGCAGCCCGCTTCACATCCAAGCACGCCAAGTGGCGGGTTCTCAACAGCCGTTTCAATAGGAATCCCACGAAGAGGGTAAATCCAACAGATGGTTGACAATTCCTGCTCAGACCTAAAAAGGAGTGTATTATCAATTTATACATTTTTTTAAAACTAACAATCAACCAGTATTTGTTTATCTTACTAGCTGTAACTTCGCTAAAGCCATGTGCAGTACTGAAAATGTAATCGACTACTGAACTCCAGCATGGCCTTTCTCTCCTATCCAAGGTGTGAAAAGGAGTGTGAAAGTGTTTTTCGTTGTTGAAGCCCTGTGAAAGACTCACACTCAGGGAAGTACCCACAATAAAAACCAAGATACAATGGAAGAGCTTTAAAAAAAGAGGATGGATAACAAAATTTGGGGTATATTACACTGCTTGCAATGTGTTGTCACATTCTCATATGGTACAAAAAAACATGTCTGGAATAGACCAGTGGTTTGTGACTCATAATCAGCATTGTGGTGCCCCATAGTATCCAATTGTGAGGACATATATTTCATTTAAAAACTTCTATCGTAATTCAATCATCCATTTTTAAAGAAATGTGTGATAACCAGTAAAAAAGCTGCAGATCTGCAAGCTGTTTGTTGAAGGGTGTACTTCTCTCTGTCTCTGGTTGGGATGTGGGTAATATGTCTGTTTTTCCCCTGGGGACCCTGGTGGCCTGGTTTGTACAAGTGCTGTTATTTTCTCATCTTTTAGTATCAATATTAAACACTGGCCGTGTAGGAGAGGGCACCTAGACATTTTAAACATCAGAGGCGCTCTTGCTGGCTTTTGGTCTGAACAGGTAGACGTAAACGGCCGCTAATATTAGCTAATTTTAATGACATTAAGAAACAAACCTCATGTGGTCGGTACTTAAGGTACTGTTGTTGCTGTTGTGGGGGTTCAGAGTGATGCAGAGCCAGACTTGATGTATATCCATTGAGTTAGGTTCAAACATCACAGGCACATCCAGACCGGCTCCTTCACTGATCTGTACACCTGCAGCCGAGATGAAGGACAGATGCACAGTCGTGAAAAAGTCGGGATGTACTATAATGTTGAAATGTTATCCACAAGCTGAATGACAATGAAAAGCTATTGGTTAAACACCTTCAGAGTGGCTCAGAGCCACAGAGAAAGCCTCCTTGTGCCTAGCAGCTTGGTGGAAGTTTGCCCCCCCAGTTGGATCCATATCTGATACATGTAAAATATCAAGTACACACAGTGTTAATGAACATGTCTGAATGTCGAGCAACAAGAGCCAACGAGTGACAAAGTGTGTTAGAGAAGGACAAGAAGTTTCCGTGACCTGTGAGTGCGATACTGAGCACGGCTGGGAGCTCAGTGGGGTTAGTGAAGGGAATGGTGATGGAGGATTTGGAGCCAATGGGGGATGAGATGCTCAGAGGCTCCTGGCTCTGCGGTTTAAGGCCTCGCCCACTCAGCAACACACACCATTCCTGCAACTAAAGGGGGGGGGGGGGGGAAGACAGATTAACTCATAGGAAGTAACCCAGAGAGAGAGACATTACATAAAAATGAAAGGAAAAGGTGTGGAAATAAATGTTTATATTGTTTACATCACACTGCCCGAGTGAGCAGCCTCCTGTATATTCTTTAATAAACGACAATCTGGACCATGAAAAGATCCATCTAGTGATGTGATTGCTCAAAGCTTAATGTGTTTGATTGGGTGAGGGAGGCCTTAAAATAAATAAGAGCACCTGCTTTAACTTAAATAAGACAGAAAAGGAATCAACTTTTTCTGCATTTTAGTGTGTCTGTGTGTGTTCTTGTCTGTTTGTGTGTGTGAAGGCAGGGGACTGTGATCTATGTTATCCACTTTCTCCCTGTGTGTTTGTGTGTGTGTGTTTACACCTGAGGGCACATGAAAGTGATCTTTGCCGTGTGGGTCCCCTCTCCGATGGATGAAGGATTAAAACGGACACCAAGCTGGGAGAAGGAGTGGGGCTCCACAATAAGCTGGAACACACACACACACACACACACACACACACACACACACACACACACACACACACACATACAGCAATAAACAAACACAGAGCGTCGCTTTTATGGGGACAGTAAGGGAGGATAAACACACTTCATGCTTTAAGAGATAAATCCTTGAAATCACACTTCTCGGCAACCCACAGCTTTTTATCCGGGCTCTCTTTTACACTCACGGACAACAGAGACTCCTGTTTGTTTTATCCTGACAACAACTGTGTTATCAAGTGTGTTGGTGTATGCATGGTTTGTTTAAGATATCCAATGCAAAGTGAATACAATCAAAAATCCACTGAACTACAATAGAAATCAAAATCACATGTAAGTCAAGGTCCCAAGAGGCAGAAATGACTTTTTATGTATAAGGTGACAAATGATTTACATAATGAGATGAAATATGGCTCTGATACAACAACAGAAATGATGTGAGTCTGAGAGTGTGTTCATACTGTGCTTGATGAATCCATCTCCAGTGCATAGTTTCTGGGGTTACTGTTGGCTACACTTATCTTCAGAGTCTCAGCTGTTGGGTTTACCAAGGGAATGGTCTGTCTGATCCACCTGCCAAACACAAAACACCTTTTTTTAGTGAGGTGAAAAAGACACAACAAAATAACAAAGGTTAACATCAGGAAGTTCCAAATATCAGAAAAAGGGTTGAAAAAAACCCAGATGTTTTAGTTTTAACTGGCCTTGAAGCACAGTGACATTTTGCTATTTTTTCTCTCATAATGAAAAGTCAATTATAAAGAAGTGATACAAAAATAAAAGTGAAGCTTATCCTGCCGTCAAGGCATGGAGGAAAAACTCAAAGTAAAAAAAAAGGCCTTAGGGTAAAGGAGTGAATGCCTGAAAGGACCAAATGTTGCATTTATCATTTACTGAGCTAATTAGCAGTGTGCTCAATTGATATGCAGCTTTAATTGCAATTCATTAGTGTGGTAAACTATCTCTCTGTTCATTAGACGTCCTTATTTAAACTCAGAGTGGACTTGTGTAAAAAATCTTTTCTCCTATCTAGCACAGGAATGTTCTGGCAGACAAAGTGATTCTAGAGACTTGTACATTCAGTACGATGTGCCTACAAGGAAATGGGTTTAGTGAAGCATAACATTTTCAAAGATGCAGGTGTGACATTGAAACAAACAGCCTTAAGTAATATAAGATTGTTGACACCTTTTCAAAGTATCACCATTATAGATTGCCATATTGAGGTGCTCCATTAGGAATAAAATCAGGGCTAACATTGCTATAGCTGTTTCTTTCTCTTAACTGTTTGCTCAAGAAAAGATTTTCACTGTAGCCCTAATGCACACATGCTGACTACAGAATGTGATCGCAAACTTCAACAAACTGTTTTTTTCTTGTTTGATGGTATGTACAGCATGTATGGCAGGAAAGGCTGTGAACTTGGGATAAAGTCTCTGTCACAGTTTGTGAATGTGAACTGTTCAAATTATTTTCACATCAAACTTTATTTCTAGCAAATAAAGCAGTAAGCAGGCCACTTTCTGCTTTAAACCTAAAGGTTATTGTGGGATGTTTCAGAGTCCAAAGCCTTCATTTTGGAATACAGAACCGGCCAAGCAACAACGCACACCACTGAGTTGTGGGGAAAATCCTGCAGATATGTTTGCAGCTAGGAACAAATCCACAGTTTGTTTATACAGTATGTGTGCATTCAATCCTAGCCAATAACCCTGCAGTGAGCTATTGTTTGTTGGTGTGAGTGCACCTACTTGCCCAGATGACAGCAGGCCTGTGGCAGCTTGATGACTGGAGGAGGAAGAGCATAAAGCTCCAGTTGATACCAGAACTCCCCCACCAGCTCTGACTGGAACAACACACTGGCAGAAAACACAATCCAACAAATGCCAACACCGGAAGATATATTACAGATTAAAAAACATTGTTCAAAATGGACACATAAATCACCTGCCATGTGCTCCATATTCACACAGCAGCCATTCTGCAATGTTAGCTAGTGCTACACTTGTATACCATATAATGAGATGAGATGAGATGAGATGAGATTCAACTTTATTGTCATTACACATATACAAGTATAGAGTAACGAAATGAGGTTTGGCATCTCACCAGAAGTGCAAATAAGCAGAAAGTGCAAGAGTCTGTGCTATGTACAGTAATTCTGTGCTATGTACAGTAATTGCAAAATTTACAGATGTAGACAAAAAAAAAGTGAATTATTAGGTAAATCTGGATGGCTGGATTAATGGGATGCAATAAATATAAATAAATGCTATAAATAAGTAATGCTACAAAATAAGTGTGTTCTTAGGATTATAATATACAGATTAAGATGCAGTGAGCATGCTATACTAATAATATACAGATTAAGATGCAGTGAGCATGCTATACTAATAATATACAGAATAAGGTGCAGTGAGCATGCTATACTAATAATATACAGATTAAGATGCAGTGAGCATGCTATACTAATAATATACAGATTAAGATGCAGTGAGCATGCTATACTAATAAGATACAATAATGATCAAATAGTAGCAACATGTTGAAGGTTTTCTTTAACAGTAGCTAATGGGTTTTCAAATGTGTTGTATATCCCACTGCCTGTCAAGATTTTCATGATTTATCGTCGATCAACTGATTAAAATTGGTCAGATTCCTTATATATTTATACAACTGCAAAGAAAATGGCTCGCTATGTGAATATGGTGCTGCAGTGTGTTGAATTACCAAGAATGATTTATAGTAAAATATTCCTTTATAGATCATTCAAACAGCATTTTATGAACTTCACTTCCACTCAGTCTTATTTTTTCTTTACATCCTCCTTTAAAGCAGGTGGGGTCAGTTACAGTGCAGTGAGTCTTACCTGCCTGTGCTCTTCCCCACTCTAACAGGGGAGAACGTATCTTTGTAGGTGAGAGTCTCCCGTGGGGGAACTGAAACCCAGTTGGCTCCGCTCAGGTTATCTCCTTCCAGAAACACATCCAGCCTCAGCAGCTCTCCTTGTGGGTTACTGACAGGGATCTCTATGGCAACTGAGCTCTGGGAATATTTCAAAGATGACACCTGTTATTGCTTCCTCCTGTGATGTTATGATAGGTCTTTTGATCTTAGTGTAGATGGAAGATAAAGTCTTCCTGTAACAGTAGCCAGCAGCAGAGGCACTTCTTATGTGATAATAATTATCCTGAACGGAATCTTCTCTTGGCACTTTCTTTCAAAATGGATCAAGTAACAAGCTACAGAAAAATGCTCAGAAAGCTGGTTTGATTTTAGTGCCTGGCTTACTTAACATAGCTTTACCATAGAATATTGATCTTTCACCACCGCACAACTGGATGGTGAAAAACTATTTTATTAGAAAATGATCCTTGTTTACTTAGGCTACGGCTACCATGTTGCTCTAAAAACAAAATGCTTCTATCTGAACTCTGACCTAGATCACATTGAAGAAGTCTGTTTCTGTGCCCATTTGAATCCTTACCAGAAAAAAATAGTTGGACACATTTTAAAAAGTAAAAGCCAACATAGCAGCCATGAAAGTTAATTTTTTTTGCAATTTGGAGGGTGCATTTGTGCTTTTTGAAACGGCAGACATTTCTTTAATTAAACTAAAATCCTAAGGGGGATATAAAAGGAGATTTGCAATACTATCTCAGGTGTGTAACTGCCAAACTGTGTTTGTTCTCATTTATTTTGAAGCCATCATCATCATTATATTGAGGTTTTCTACAGATAAGATGAAACAAGTTTTCCAGTGAACAGAGCTTAATCTTCCCCAACTGATATTTTTGTTGTTTAACCACCATTAACTCATATATTTAATCAGATAAAACCCTAGTGTTGAAAATGCTGCATGTTTTTGTGCCTCACTGCTTTCTAGACATGAGCAACATGTGTTACATCAGTCCACCAGCTGGTCTCTTTTGTAATAATCAGATGAACTATGGATGGATTTATTTACATCTGTACTCTTAGTAGAAACTCTATTTAACATGCTAATGTTTCTGCCACTTAAATATACTTGTAACAGGATTAGTAAATATACAGCTGTGCATGTATGTTTGCAGAACTTACCTGAGCAACACACAGCACATCTCTGACCTTGATGGGTGCAGCTGGCTCACAAATTATCTCCAGAGAGAAATGCACCTCATAGTGTCCCAGTGCATTTGCTGGATTACAGGCACACACAAACCCATACATTTGAATAAACTGTATATGCATTAACATGTTGGCATGATTTGAATTATAATCTGAACACCATACTTGCAAGATTTGGCTTTATCTCTTGGAGCTTTTAATTGCCTACATATCTAGAGAAACTAATCTTACCTTCATGCTTGTCACGGTCTTGCAATTCCTTAATTTCTACAAATGACACACAGCCTGCAAGAAGTTTTGCTCAGTTTAGTTTTTTGAATTGTTTGTTCATTTATTATAATAAAAATGTATTCTTGATTTAGATTTGTAGATGTGTTATCTTTATTCTGTTGTAGCAATTAATGTATCATTCACAGTGAGCATTTTGTACACACACAAATACATCAAAATTCCTTACAAATCCTACGTATATTTTGCTGAGCTGTGCTGGCGGGCCTACTGTACATGTATGAAAAAGTCAAAGAAATACAGGTAACAAAGAAACTGAAGAGGCATTAAAGTTATGGAAACAAACGGTATAAGTTATGTTTGCATCTGTTTAAGCAACTGTAAAGGACTAGAGTAGACAGATAAAGGTGACATTTGAGCGCAGCTGCCTTCCACATCACATATTTACACACCTTAAAAGCCCACAATCGCAAACACGCAGCAGGGATAAAAAATTACCTGTCTGTTTTCCTCGTTTCCGTGGTGACACAACCAGGGAGTACGAAGCACTGTGACCAGGCTTGATCTCCAGGGTGGAGGTGCCACTTACAACAGATAGGTCTGTCACCACCTGCATTCATGTGTTTTGTGTGTGTGTGTGTGTGTGTGTGTGTGTGTGTGTGTGTGTGTGTGTGTGTGTGACACACAAAGCAAAGATAGAGAAGAAGCATAAATACGGAAAAGAAGAAACACACACAATAGATGCTCATTAATTTGCAAATTGCTTACAATACATGAGATACACAATCAAATGACTTCAAGGATTTTCATAGTTCATTAACTTCATTGTGTATTCTTCAATATAAGTTTTATTTTTATTTAAGACCACCATGTTCAAAGTTAAATAAATCTTGCTCACTATAATACCTCAATTTCCGGCCATTGTATAGCACCTTACTTCTAATGGCCCCAAAAGCCCAAAAATGCAAAGATACACATTGTGGATAGAGTTGATACTAAAGGGAAACAATGAACTCATTTGTTATAGTATGGCTGTCAGAGCTTAATGGTCCAACCATTAATCCATGTAAAATATCTTCTTTCCATGTGATTGATCGGCACATACCTGTGTTCATATTTATGTAAACTGACTGCAGATCTAACGACAGAACCATAAACATGTTGACATGTTAAATACAAAACCTAAGAGCTAAAACTATGTCTGCACTCACTTCTTTATAATATAATTTGCTTTTTGCATGTGTGCTCGTTGTACCTTTAGAGTTTGGGTCTTTCGGCTGTGATTTGGTACATCCAGTTGCGTGCGTGTGGTGTTTCCCACAGAGCAATGTAATACCACACGGTCCACAGGCAGGGGGCGCTCTCCAACTCCTCTGAGGGTAAACACGAGCACAGTACCGTCGCAGTCATTGTGCGAAGACAGCTCGCCCTGTAAGTGAAGGGATAAAGTCCAGGTAGTCATGCGGGGGCAAGTTGCGAACATGGTTGCGAATAGCTGTAACAGAAAATCAGCCAATAGGATTAAAGTAAGGTTCTGAGGGCGCGCGACTTCTGAAGAAAAACTCGGGACAGCGCCACTAAGTCGTAGTGGCCAAAAGTATATTACATCCGTAGTGGTTTAGCACTACCATAGAGAATGAATGGGGAACGGTTTAGGGCTTTTTAGCTAAACAACTCAGTTGCGAATAGCTGTAACAGAAAATCAGCCAATAGGATTAAAGTATCTTTTTTTTTTTCCAAGGTGTTTGAATGCTTGTTTAGTGAAGGTTCAAATCCCCACTGAGACAAATCTGAGATGTGATTTAGGCTATTGTGTTGTGATGAAACACATTGTTTAATATTGACTTTAATAGATTCCCTTTGTTGTTAACTTGTTTATTGAGAGTGAAGTACCTGAAGTACATGTATAAATCATTTTAGTTTAAAAATCTAATTTACTACTATTTACTAAGATCTGAATATGTCATTGATTTCCTTGTTTTGTATACAGATTAAATCATGCACACCTTCTAAAAAGTAATATAAAAGTTTGAAACCGCATTAAAATGTCCATGTTGGTGAACTGGCAGCAGTACATCTTAGCATTTTTATTCAGACCCCATAAAGCATGAGACAGAAGGTTTTGTATATAAATGGCACATTTAAGTTGAAAAGAAGCTATATTATTTTAATTCCAAGCAGTAAAAAAGACAATAAATTTCAATTTTTTCATGAAAATAGTTTAATTTACAAGCAAGTTATAATGGATGGTGGGTGGAAGTAGGGTGGTATAAGATAAAAAGCAGCATCAGAACATTCAGTGAAAGTTATAAATACAAGGTTAATTTAACATCCTCTTAAACCGGTGATTCCCAAAGTGGGGCCCATGGTTATGACAGTTGAAGGCATCGAGCTTAAATAAAAGCAATCCACATCGTTTTGCATTGTCAGCAAAGCATGGCAAATTGTGTTGTAGGACTTCCAGGTAAATGCCAGGGTGACAATTAATCTACAGCAGAAGTCACAACTTTGAAAACAAAGACAAGAAAATATGGTAAGTCATATCTTGCCCTCAGCTCTAGCTGTACAACGGCAGTTAGAAAAGATAGCTACACTCCTTACTTTGCCACATGCTACATGTGTGAGAGTTTTTTCTGCAGTTGCCTCAAACAAGACAAAGTACAGATCAAAGGTGAACATTTAAAATGAACTTAGAGAGGCAGCTGAAGCAGACAGAGGCACCCCAGACTAAAGCAGATCTGTAACACAAAACAAAGCCCACACCAATCATTAAAAACTTGTAGGACTGAAAGTATAAATCTTAAAAGCAGATTTTCATTTAAAAAAATTATATTATCAGCTATATAGCCATCAGCTCTGCTGTCCCAAATCTCCTTCCAGGTGCTCTTAACACGAGTGCCAAAGCCAACCAGCTGGTCATCTTCCAATGAGGCACAGCATGTGTGAGCAAGAATAGAGGGGGGAGTGAGAGGGGCAGTAGATGTGGGAAAAAAACTGTGTGCCTAAGCACCTGAGTTTAAGTGTATGAGTTTGGAGAGGGGCAAATGGGGCAGGAGAGGAGTTCCTATCAAATAACTGAGGAACAAAATGACATTTGATATTGTAGTTAAGACTTAATTTGACTCTGAAAGATAGTGTAACACCCATGGTCCTGATAAAAGTTTACTTTACTTGACCATTAAATAGATAACGTTTGTTTGTTAAATCAAGTTTGATAGTGTAATTTATCACGTTATTGCACCAATATTGTCTGACAGAGAAAAGCCGGTAAAGTCCTGCACATAGTCCTGTACATAAACGAACTACCTGCTATGAAACCCCGGGTGAAAAGTCCATAAATTGACCCTATAGTTTTAAATTTATGCCAAACAAAGTCTCTTACCTTTGATTAGTGAATACTGCGTGATGAGAATTCGAAGAAAGTAGATAGTGTCGCTTTGAATGACAGGTTCTGAGGGCGCGCGACTTCTGAAGAAAAACTCGGGACAGCGCCACTAAGTCGTAGTGGCCAAAAGTATATTACATCCGTAGTGGTTTAGCACTACCATAGAGAATGAATGGGGAACGGTTTAGGGCTTTTTAGCTAAACAACTCTCGACTCCGGGAGTTCAATTTTAACTGTGCACAAACGAAGACAACGACAAACCGAACCTCTAACGCAGTAAAGCATTCAAGGGAATAACAACCGGTGGCAACCTGTGTTCACGTCAGGTAACTTTGGCACAATAATGAAATACTTCGGCATTTGCCTGCACTTGTGGGACAGAATGAAATACTTCGGCATTTGCCTGCACTTCGGCATTTGCCTGCACTTGTGGGACACGATCGTAGACTTTAAAAACTACGATTGTATTAACTGTGTTTATATGTTGTTATTTTACCTAGTTTTTTTTCTAACATGTAGTGCTTTTTCCTTAAATACATTTAGAATGTATGCACTTCTTGTATTTATACATTTACAAATATTTGTTTGAAGCCGTCGACCTTATGATGGACAGTCAATCAACCAACTACGATCATCGGATAATAATGCACAAAAATAACGATTGGCTGCATCCAGGTGTTTCCTATTTAAGCCCCGCCCACTATAGATGACTATGTGAATGCATTGGTGGTTCAGTGGTAGAATTCTCGCCTGCCACGCGGGAGGCCCGGGTTCGATTCCCGGCCAATGCAACATACATTTTTTTTTCCAGTTAGATTTCCTTACGTTTGTAAAAGAATAATATATTTTTCCCTTTCTTAAGGTTCTTACGATAAGTGTTAAAAGACAAAACGTTTTTTTTTTTCAGCAGATAAAAGGTATATTTAAACATATATCATGTAAACATAAATCATTTAAACAGTAGTCAAATGCAGAGGGGACATCTCGGTCGATGTGCATGATCTAAAATTTTGTGATATGATTGTTTATTGAAGGTTGAACAGTAAGAATAGTTTCAGGTAGATAAGTTAAGTCCTTCAACTACTTTTAACAACAGATTAAAACCACACAGAATTACCGTTAAATCCTTATAAAGTGACGCATGTGGAAGAGGAAAGGTACAATCTACATACTTTTTAATGTTTACTGTTACACCTCTGGTCTAATTTCATGGCTCTAACCTAGTACTATTGCAATACATGATGAAGTACAGACCCTGAATTGCTACTGAAACAATGATAACACAGGTACCATTAAAAAACAAACAGATATACGTAAAAATATTCTGATTTCAAGTCAGCTCAACTTTAGTAACCATCTTCCCATCTGACTGATGGTCCTTTATGCAAAGATCTTGTTTCTTCCTTGTTGTCTTAATCATGATTACATCACAAATCACACTAACGAGTTGTTCACTTGTTTAGTTCTTAAATAATCCAGCTATATGTGTTATCTCCGTCACAAGGGATCCTCTTGATGATCTGAGTCAGGAAAATATCTGTATGCAGGTCCTCTTTGCAAAACTCAAAACTCTTCAGCCTGCAGATTTAATTGATGAAAATATAAACACAGACGCAAGAGGCCATAATGAGCAGTCTGTGATCATAAAGGAGCTGATGATATTGTAGCAGCAGACTTAAGAATCCATTGATCAGTTTTTCTTATACCATCAGAGTGTCTGTGCTTTTCTGATTCAAATAGTACTCAGCTGCTTTGTATTTCTGTTGTCCCAGGTAAAACGTTTTTCAGACATATCTTGAAAGTAGCGTCAAAATCACACGTGACAGCTAACAGTTCACAGTACAATTAATTACAATTAATTTGAAGGAGAATCTTCTCAAACTTGCAGTCTCCCATCTTGGCAGCTTCTTCTTCTTCTTGTCTTTTCTTTTTATGTGGTTTGTGAATGTGGGAGACAGCATGTGTATAAGGAACGCCAAAACCACAACAGAAGGAGCAAAAACTATAATTTAGTGCCTAATACATACAGCATGCATTCTTGCATGTAAAAATGTAACTTTACAAAATCTTTTTTGACCTTATATTTTGAAAATCAAACTGAAAACTGGTCCAAAACTAGACCAAAAACAAGAAATCAAATTAATTTAATAATAAAAACTCCATGAAAGAACTTAAAAGGTATTACAATGACTTTGCATTGAGCAGAAGGCTAGAAGGTGAGTGGGTGGTTTGCTTTTGTCCCTGCTGGCACATTCACAACCTTTGGGCCGGAGAATCCTTCACCACACAGCTCAGCGTGCATTTTCCAGTCTTGGTGGGTTTCATTGTGCTAGAAGAAACACAAATGTCCAATTATAAAATAATTGATCTATTCTACATTTATATCATGTCTTTCTCTGATTACAAACATTGTGCATGTTTATGTCATTAGTCAAGTGATGAAATTAATACCAAAATACACTTTGTCTGTGCTCGTTTACTGCTGTAGTACATTTACCATCTCTTTTCCCAGAAACAAGTTTCTCATTATGTTAATACTTTCTATAACCAATCATAATTGTTCAAATGCCTTTTTTAATATCCCTTAGGAAGTACTTCCCAGACACAGACTGATTAAAACCTCCTCCCCCCCCCCACCAGTGGTATGTCTTGTGTGACTGAACGGTGAGCAGGCGACCTGAAGTCCAAGTGGACAGATCCTCCCTGTGGGAACAGATGATTTGTTCTGCTAACATTAAAAATAACCACATGGACCGATATGTAATCCAGCATTTACTTCATTGTTTTTTTTTGTTTTTTTTACAGGTAAAAGCTTCAATTCATTAGTATATGTACCTTAGGAGTAACATCTGCTTCTAACACATAGACCCTAGTATCACACAAGGAATGTAGGACCACCTGGCAGGTAAATCGCCCCACAGAGTCTGCCTGGAACCGTAATGGGATGTCCACACAGCCACAATCTATTGAACACAAGGACGATGCAGGGAGGAGAGCAGGTGGACAAATTAAGGAAAGTGTGGACAGTGACATCGGTTAAATACCAACAGTACATTATCAAACCTTTTGTGGAACTCAGGAATATTTCCTATGTTTCCTCAAGACCAACAAGACCAACAAAAAAACGGGCTTAAAATATTTTCTTTACTATATCTCCAGCTGTAAAATAAAAATCTTCAATCTAAAGCCTGTTTTACTTAATGTTGCACTGCGAAACAACAAATTAGTACTTTGTGGAACTTTGTTGTCGGTGAATGGGAACCCCTACATGTCAGTGGCTGATTAACATTTTGTAGTTCATCCAAAACCAGGAGCTGTGGGACTTTCCACCTCTCGAGTCTCTTTTCATGCAGCATTGTTATTAACACTTGTTTCCATGTGTGTGAAAATATTTCCTAAACTCAACCTCATTAAAATCTGTCTAATTGTAAATGTTCTTCAGTTGCAACAAAAACAAACAAGGATTTACAAATAAACTTGGCTACCTACTTTGATTTTACACCATAAAGGGCTGTATGACCATAAATAAAGCTCGTACTGCTGAATGGATCAGCCAAGTCAATGATATTTCTTCAATGATACAACCATAGAGCCTCTTTTTATGTGTGTACCTGTAGGATTCTCCCATGGTATGTTGGTTTCTTCTTTTATAGGTATTGTAACAGCACTGGGTAATGTGAAGTATTGTGGCAAAGACACCTCCACACTGTATTCTAGTTCTTTTCTGTCTGGAACACCTCCCATCTGTGTGGCGTAAGAGGAAAAAATGATGGACAGCTAGTTTAATATTCTCAAGATTCATCCAAAGACACGCTTCCAGATGCATGTGTGTGTGTGTACCTGATGTTTGAGAAGCTTGCGAGCAGCTGTGGTTGCCCTAACAGTGCTGCTGTGCAAAGTGTGTGTCAGCATCCGCCTCCTGTGTTCATCTGCACTCATGCTGTGCCGACCCCAGATGGCCAGAGCTTGCTCCCAGGCCATATTGACAAGCGGCACGCACAGGACCTCCTCGCACACCTGGCCCACCCTGCAGCGGAGGCTCAGTACTGACACACACACAGCTGGGTCTGTTACTAGAAACAAAAAAAACCTCAGGGTTGATATTTATTGATACTATTTACTATAAGTACTTTACTTCATGTATGGAGAGAGAATATTACCTCCGAAATTTGAATACAATCTTACCATGTTGTAATCAAACAAGATGATAACAATAAACAGTACACTAAGAAAAAACTTACCCTTTCTTTTTGGAAGATATTTGCATTCAAATGTTCAATAATTAAAACTTACATTAATTTTGTTGTTCTGAACGATTCTTACCAGAGTTTTGCAGGACGGAGACTAAATTAGAACTGGGCCTGGCAGTGAGAGGGGAAGGAAGAGGCAATTCTGCTGTGGCCTTGACCATATAGACCATATCTCCCACCTACACAGAGACACACACACACACTATAATGACAGTTTTTGTCTTTATATCAATGCTATGTGTTATTGGACGTATCCACAGTATCAACATAAAAAGTGGAAAAGATCATTCTTTTAAGCAGAAAGGAGTATGAAGCTGCTTTCTTGTCTGCACGCTGTTTGCACTGGTTATGTGATATAAACACAGTATGGAATTTCCCTGACTCAAACCTGAATTCGCACATCAGTTTACCCCGACTTCTCACATAATTTTACGAGGAGGCAGAATAAGGGTAACTTGAAACAGTGTTTAAGTATGATATTCTGTCTTTGTCTGTTTTCAAACTTGATCCTACCATCCAACACTTTAAGTAAAGTAAAAGGATAATAATTTCATAAAAAGTCTATTTCATGGAATTGAAAGACTACCCAGTGATAAAGACACACATGCTAACCTGTGGGCAAATGAGCAGCACAGAGCAGTATTTGGTGCCTGGGCAGAAGGGCAGGTAGTGGATGATCAGAGAGTCTTCTTGGCCTGACTTCAGATGAACACTCCTCGCTGCACTCAGGAAGTCGCTGTCTTCAACATCTGGGAACACACCCAGAAATGAGACACATATGAAGACAGTCGACACAAAGGAGCTTAAAAAGTAATTATGGCATTTCCTATGTGTATGCGTTTGGTGCTTACCGAGATCTGAGGGTTTCCCTTCCATTCCCTCCCCACAGCTCTTGTCTGAAGTAATCTTCTCTACACTGAAAGAGGGAGGCGGAGGAAGAAAATCATCATCATTCATAGATAATGGATATCAGACTACACACTTATTCAGGTGCACCTCAGATGAACCTCAGAGTATATGTCAAATCCATAAAGTCGATTCCTGATTAGGAGGAGGAGCTGGAATGTTTGGCTTTGAAGAAGTCTCGAGGGGCAGAGTTGCATGCTAACCAGCTACTCTTAATGACAACCCAGTACTCTCCTGAGGATGGAGCCTTTACCTTATCTCACATTCAGAAGCTGTGACGAATAGGGGGAACTCCCTGTCTTTTTCACAAATAAAATCTTCTGATTCAGTTACTGTAAAACATCTATATGCAGATAATTTGATGTATTATCCTGCTTTCATTTGTAACTAGCTAGGAACATTTTCTTAGATCTGTCAAAAAGTAAAAGAAATCTGACAACCCTCCCTTCAAAAGCTGCCAAACTTTTCAGTGTCAGTCTATTCCTTTCACTTTGTGTGTACAATGTGGATCTTCAGTGTGTGTCTCAACAGAGCGTGTTTTACTTGGTCTTGGATGAGGCCTGTTGAACCAGGCTGTCTCTTTTTTCAGGCTCCAGTGGGTTGAACAGAGACTCCACCAGCACCACCCTAGTCAAACACACACAAGTTTAAGCTCAAAGTTTCAGATTTATAGTCTCTATAACTCTCTAAAATGGGTATATACCTTTAAAGTTTGTTGTTTTTTTGGATTTTTATAGAGCGTTTTTTCATTTTAAACCTCTTATTCTAAACTGTCACAGCTTGTATACATGCAGACACCTACCTGAACATAGCCTCATTGCTGAACCGGTTGGTTATTGGCATTTCGATCACTTTCAGCTGATAGCTTGGAGATTTGCACTTGACAGTTTTCTAAAGACAGACGATAGGAAGCAAACAGTCATATGACCAAGTTTTAAGTAGCCATCCGTTTAAAATAAAAGCAGTTAGCATGTCTAGATAGACCAAAAGTTAGGTGAATATAACATTTCAGATACTGAGAATGTCATAATTAGGTTTCAAATCCCTATGACTACGTTCATGTTTTGTACAGTTTTTGGTCAGAAAGCAGGCAAACATCTATGTTAACACTTCAAAATGTTACATTATCAATCCACCCAATAGTTTATCACACTTACTGTGGGTTTAATGTGGCTGACATGGGTCTTCAGATTAAAGGTGAGTGAGGTGCTGCACAGGCCAACAGGAGGGCTGGAGATGAAAAGCAGGACTGCCTCCTTGGGCTGCATGAAGGAGCAGCTGTACTGGACGGTCACTTCAGTGCTTGCCCTGAAATCAACATTCAACAGCAAACTTTTTAAGCCTCGAAAGGGATATATAGTCTACTGAACGACCTCTTGTTTCAGGGCAATGACAATGATGAATTAGCAGAATTTGAATGCTAATTCTGCATAAAGGCAGGGTGCTTAATAAAAGAAAGTATGGCTAAGAGTTAAGCTGAGGATTCAAAATAGGACATGGGTTATTTTTATAGAAAGGCTTCACTTGAGACCAAAACTGGTAGATTTTAATGAGCCACGGTCTCCAGGCAGAGCTAAATTTACTTAACTTGGACACTGAGCTTAATCAGTCAAAGAGACTTTTTTGCTTTCTTTTCAGTGCTCAGGTCAGCCCGACACAAGTTATTTTGTAAGTACAGATGCAAAGACAGCAGTTCTTTACTAACGATACCAGTTTTAGAGAGGAGGTTGCTGTTGATGCACACTACAAGGCATGCACCAGTGTTTCATAATTAGAATTTCATCGCACAACACTCCTCTTTTTGCATGATAATTTATGCTTTAACCTGGAAAAAAATGCCTGTAAATAGTTCATTTGAGATGTGTCCTGAGTGAACTGCATACAAATTGGGTTCTAAATCAAAGTGGAGATAATGCAAATTTTAGTAAGTCAACCTAAGCAGGAATACTTCAGTCTGAATTCCCATACAGTGATGTGCATAATACAAAACCAGAATTGACTTTCTTTCATCTAGGGTTAGCAGATTAAGTTCCATTATTACCATACAAACAGGTAAATGCACAATAGTCTTTTTGAAATCTAAGGGGAAAGGCGAAAGTCGTGAGTGAAATGTGAGAACAATTTCTGTAAGCTCAACTTATAACAATCAACTTTTGTGCAACTCTTCGTTTGGTCTTGTACATTTTAAATGTTTCTTCTGTTTTGTATATCATGAAACTAATTCTTCCACATTTTTCAAACTAAATATCTCTTATTAAAGTTAGCATGCCTCTGAGGCTTAGGTAATATTTGCACAAACATGTATGGTCCATTTTAACAACAAACTTGAATCTTTACCAGTCCAAAAAGTCTGTTTCCATTCTTTACTCAGTTATCATGTGTAGCCAGTCGTCTTGTTTATAGGTTTAAAAGAGGTATGACACTGCCTGGATTCTAAGTCCCTAGTTGGTAGGATTGTTCATAAAGAGCTGGTTCTGCCTGTAGTGGAGCACCACCTAACAACTTTTGAACTTTTCCAAAACGTCTTAAAACAATTTGTGAGGGCAGGGGAGGCTCGAAGGTAACTGGTTCATCCAAAGATAATTAGGCTGATGATAATAATAACATACAACATATTTTATATTTAACCGTATTCATTCAATCTGGGGAAACTGTTCTGTACTGTACACTTGCATGCTACCTTTTACAAAACTGTATTGAGATTTACATTTTGTAGGTAAAGAGCATACTTTGGAGGAATGGTGACAGTAGATCCACCAGGAAGGGAGAAGAGATGGGCATCCTCTCCTAAAAGGAAGAGCTGGTATTTTACAGGCTTAGAGGATGGGCTTTTTAGACGCACCTGTAGTGCACAAACACACAAAGACAAAAAGAAGTAGCTGTTTGTTTATACATATAAAAGAAGGAGAGTACAGCCACAAAAACACAGACACATGCTGCTGCCAGAAAACAATTTAAAAATGAAATCCATCTAGCTTAGCAGAGACAAACTGACATCTGTTTTTTGTCTTGTAATGTGGCTTAAACCTGACATTGTGCATCATTACCCAAATCTATGTTTGTCTGTTTTTGTAATCCTGTTAGTGTGTGCGTGGCTGCATCTATAATCCTATTAATGTATGTGTGTGTGCCTATAATCCTGTTAATGTGTGTCAGCCCAGTGGCAGTATTTGTGCGTTTCTGTGTGTGTGTCATTATCTGTCCAGGAGGCTATTATCCAAGCTGTTTCACTTTCAATGTGGTCATGAATTTGATATACAAGGCAGGTAGTTTAATTTTTATTTGGGTGACTTTTAAGACCAAAGTTGATACTGTGTGTGTCTGTGTGTGTGTGTGGGCTACCTGCTTAGTGAAGGTGCTGTGCAGGCTTCCTGAGAGAGTGATGGTGTGCAGAGGCAGGTACTGAGGCAGCCTCTCATACAAGTGAACACACAGCATTACCATCTGCACTGGGTTTGGGTCTGACAAGTCTGTGGGCTGAACACATCACACACAGTCAGATACAGAGGCACACAGCATAAAAGGTTGCCTAATCTTTGAAAGAATGACAGTGACATATTTTACGCCTCCACTTATGCCTAAGAGAAACTCTTTTTGTAAAACCACATTTTGACACAAGTAGATTGAACATAATTGCGCTGACAAGTTTCTTTCCAGTATGTCTGTCAAGTGTTGGAATATAAAGTCAAGTGATATTAAACAACTTGGAAGTTTAAATGCATTAAAACTGTCCACTTCGCCTTTTAAATAAAAGTAATACTAATTGTATTTCATAATGAAAGCTTCAGTTTCAGCTTTAACTTAAAGCTATAGATCGAATATATTTGCCTAAGAGGAACACTGATTGAACTCATCAGTGAGTGTTCAAGCTGTTAGGAATACTACTTCAAATGTGAAAGAAGTTGTGCATAGCCTTTAGTGGAGAGAGATTGTGTAGTCTGATAGATGTCCTTAAATTATGTCAACTGAGTCAGCATTGGGGTTGAAGAATTCAAGTTTGAAAATGAAAATAACTGTGTGGAGTTACAAAGAAGATAACTTCCCAAGGTCACTCTGCTTATCAATTGAGTTTGTGGCTTTTGACTCCAGGAAGCATTAATTGTTGCAATCAGAACACAAAGAGACTTTAATAACATTATAGAAGCACAATGTTTAATTATTCAAGTACAATCCAAAAATATTCAGAGCAGATATCTTAAATCTGAATCTGTGTGTGTGTGTGTGTGTGTGTGTGTGTGTGTACGCGCGTGCATGTGTTGTTATAAAACAATGTGCAAATACATGGGGTTGACAAAGGAAGGGGAAACACTGATTGATTCTCACATTTGTTATACCTGACCCGGAGCTAAACCTGAAAACTAACTTGGTTGAATAAGTATTTTTGGTAACTGAGGTCAGACATTTTTCCTTTTTTTTTTTTAAAGGAAATAGTCTCATATTACTGACATAAACTAGGTGACCTGGTTATCTAAATGTGCAACACAAAAACCCAGTCCTGTCTGATATTTACCTGTATATCCAGGTTAAGACGAAGTGCAGTTAAGGCCTGCACAACAATGATATTGTTGTGAAGAATCTGCTCCAGGTTGCTAGTCATGGTGTACATCCTTTGGAAGTGGCTGCAGATCTAATTCGGGACACAGTGGTTAAGTGGAATTAGATGACAAGATTTATCTGTAGCCCCACATGTTTCATTTGGATAATATTTCTATTTTCTCTGGCATTTGGTTGTGTATTTCCCATGGCTTAGTACCAATACATGCTCTGTAAAACAAGTTTTTGGCTTGCAAAAGGTTTAAACTTTAGGTTTTGACAGATGATTTTAGGATTGAGACAAATTTCCCTATCAGACCCTTGCAGGAAAAACTCCACTACTAAAATACAGAGTGAATAGCACTCTCTCCCTTAGACGCTAACATGCACACACAAAAAGGTGCTTAGAATGATAAGAGGTTCAACTAATCTTGTTCAGGACTAATTGCGTCCTCATCACATCAATCAGAGTGCCACTTACAGACATTAACCACCATCCCTCATTGACTTACACACACATTAAAGAGGGTTTGCACACAAAATGAACAGACACGCTCATGCGCACACACTGACCAGGTACGGGCAGTAGGAAGCAAGCAGAGCAGCAAGTACCAGCCCATCTGTCAAGTCCAGGTCGAAATTCACGATCCAGCGAGCTGATGGGACATTACCTGCAAACCATTACCAGGAAGAAATTACTGCAGATCAGTAATACATATCAGGCATCAAAAGGTACTGACACATCTTGCCTAAAGCCTTGCATGAACATAAAAGTATGTTACAAGTGGTGAGGAAATGTTTCCACAGGGTTGACCTGAATTCAGAAAGTATGAAATGCAGTTGTTTCACATATTGGAAAAAAGTAGCAAAGTTTGTAAAGTTACAGAACCACTTAACCGAACCACCAAATAAAATAACCATCCCAAAAGTTGTGAAAGAAGCTGCAAAAGTTCAATAGACATTGGAAAGAATATGCATAAAATGTATCTATATTAATTCCAAATGTTGGTTAATATTTAAAATGATAAGGGGAAGAGCTTCAGAAACAGATTAAGAAGTATATTACAACTATACTTACTAGAACAGAGTGAAACAATAAAATCCTCCTGGGTTTCTAAAAACATTCTACTCTGTTGCGTCTGGATCAGGAACTGCTCTCTTAAAGAATTTATAGCCCTAAGTCCTTATAGAGATGGTTCTAGTGTAAAAACCTTTTAGCTGATGGTCTTAAATTATTGATATAATTAGAATCCAATTTAAACAAAGATAGAAACCACAAAAAGTACACTTGCTAGTATGTAGGGGTTGCATAGAGTGGAGCCTCTTCTGCAATAAAAGATCTTTGATCGCGTACAGACGTGTGTACATGTTATGTGTTCCACCTTTTTCCCACACAGTCTCCCTCATGCCCAGGTAGTGTATGTTGAGCCAAGAGAGTAACTGGAGTTCCCACGATGAATAAATGTTACTGTTCAGTGGCTGTGAGCTGATTTGGAAGTCTTCATGCTTCAGATTTGCATTCAGACCACTTTGTGACACGCGACATAATACCAGCACCTGAAATAAATTACAAGATCAGGTTACTGCAAGACCACTGCCTGGAAGAGAGAGAAATACATAAGGGAGAGAAAGCCAACGGATAAAATGTACAAGGGATTAACAAAGGAAAATTGTACTTCGATCATATTGCACAGATAGATATCAAAGAAAAGCCAGTGTTATGGTACTGAGATGAACAGTTTATAATGTCAGAGGAAACATAGAGAGAGTCAGAAGAGTTTTACACCTTGTATATTTGCAGCAGCACATCAGTCCACGACCGTTTGCTCAGAGACTCATAGTCAACACTGCCGTAGTCCAGACTGTTTCCATCCTCATTAGCCTGAGAGAAATACACACATGGAAGTCAAGACGACAAGACACTCCAGATATGCACACGTTTAAGTAAAAGACAGTAATCATAGGATGGAGTTTTCACTGCTAAAGCAATTGCAATTGTTTCCTGTCTTTAAATGATCAAAAACTTGATTTAAAGGACATACTATTTGATATACATGGTGCAGGTCTAAGATTTCATTGTTGAGTGTGTGTATTTACTTGCGGTAAGCACCAGTGTTTGAACTCCTGTATGTCCAGCAAGTACTCTGGTCTAATGTGACAAAGGCAGGCTCCTTGCACCCTGAACACAGAGTTACAGTCTTGGGTATTTTACATCAACATTCCTTACAGCTTTACTAAAGGCATTTTCACACATGCACTCCTGAGCATTTCTAGCAATGTATTTTGCTGCTGAAGTCTTTGGTAATAATAATAAATAATAATAATAATACATTTTATTTATAAGCGCTTTTAAAAAACTCAAAGACACTTTACAATAGTTAAAAACAGAAAGAACAGCACAGTAAGGACAGACTAACAGACATTGCAACATTACACACAAATCATAAAGATAACAACAATAAATGTAAAACAACAGAAAACAGGAAATACATCACAATCATACATTAAAAGCTTGTTTGAAGAGGTGAGTTTTGATCAGTGATTTGAAAGTAGGAGGGTCGGTGCAGTGTGACCATGAATAACTACTGTGTGTGAGATTCTCGATCTTTATTCACACAAGTAAATACACACAATACAGATTTTTTATTTTTAAGAATAGGACACCAATACATTACTTAAAGATTAGAATTGCATGTCTTAAATGGCAGAGGTCAAACATGTCTGTTGCATTGTAAAGGTGTGTAAGGCCTACCTTAGAAAAGCAAGCATAGCTTCATGCTGTTGTAGCAGCTGCTTGGTGCGCTTGTCTATATCATTGGAAAACGCCTGACAGTGAGAAATCCCAGGAATCTGTTTGCCAGTCAAGTGATGAAGCATGTCCACTACAGACCTAGACACAACAACACAATAAAGTTACGTCTCCTGCAACCGCAGACAGATCGATGCCACTACAGTTAGAAAATTAAATCCCGACTGAGCTTCAGTTCAGGTACAATCTATTATTTTCCTTGACCCTATTTTAGCTCTCTAAGATTTCATAATCTATAAAAACCTGAGAAACATTCCCGTTCCCATTTAAAAAAAACATTATTTGCACACGAGGGCCCTTGTTTATCCTTAAGTTCCCCATATACATAAATGTAGCATCCAGCAGGCAGAAGCTGCTTTAAGGTGCTTTATATTACTTTGTATCATAGTTTTTTTAAACAGATTTAAACATGCAGTTATGTTATATTTTATCATGATCTAAATTTGACTCTGCAGTTTAAAGTTAATTCATTTACAAACTACACCCTCCATATTTGTCTAAGCGCACCTGGAGTCTTTGTTTTGACTGACTCGAAAGGACCGTCCACTGGAATGATTTGTTTGAATTTTTGACACATTTCTGGTGAAAAACAGGAGGAATACGTTAAAACTGAAGTCCCTAAAAGTTAAAATCCTCTGACATTAACATGCCTCTAATTGCGGCTGCTGAACTTAACTACTGAGTTTTACCTTCTGAGTGTGTGTGGTACAGAGATAGGAAGTGGCCCACCCGGCCACCCAAAGAGGCTAAACCACCTCTCTACAGCCATCAACACATTCTGGTAATAAAGTCCTTCTTCTGAGTTGGCCGCAGGGAATTCTGGGACGCCAAAATTGGTTGGGGTGTCTGTGTTTGGAAAGATGTCTGTATCCCTGCTGCCCTGGCTGCTTACACTTCCACTGCAAGGAAGGGAGTCTGAGGAGGACAGATACATACACAGTGGGGACTTTAAACAAAATACTGCTGAAATAAAGGTATAAACATTCAAACATTAACAGATATTTAAACATATCATACACATACACTCTTTGTAACGGAGAGCAGCGCACAGCTGAGTGCGGGCATTGTTTACACACGTGATCAGCTGATGGCGCTCTCCAAGGTGCTACTGCCCGGGGCAAGGCCTGTAATTCCGGGGGAGCTGAGGAGGCGACGCCGGGGTTGCAGAGCTGGAGCTAAGAGAAGCGCTAAGAAGAGAAAACATAAGCCTTCTGTACCAGCGGTGATTATGGGGAACATGAGGTCTTTGGGCAATAAGACGGATGAACTCGACGCGCTTGTTCGGCACCAGTGGGAATACCGCCAGTGCAGTATTATGTGCTTCACGGAGACATGGCTGCACTCGGACATCCAGGACCACAGCGTGGCGGTACCCGGCTTCAGGACTTTTCGGGCGGACAGGGACGTTATTAAGAGCGGTAAGAAGAAAGGTGGAGGGATTGCACTGTATGTGAGTGAGAGATGGTGTGATCCTGGCCATGTTAGTGTGAAGGAACATCTCTGCACCCCGGACATTGAACTGTTAGCTGTTGGAATGCGCCCATATTACCTGCCCAGGGAATTCACGTACGCCATTGTTATAGCTGTTTACATCTCACCGTCAGCTGATGCCGAGTCTGCGAGTGATGCCATTCACTCTACTGTTTCACAGCTTCAAACTAAGCATCCAAATGCTTTTGTTGCCATTACTGGGGACTTCAATCATGTAAAAATGGACAAAACACTACCCACTTTTCATCAATATGTTAACCTTCCAACTAGAGAAAATAAAACACTGGACCTTCTGTATGCTAATGTTAAGGAAGCATACAGTACCACTGCCCTTCCCCCCTGGGCAGATCAGACCACAACCTGTCCCACTGACACCAGAGTATATCCCCCTGGTCCAAAGACAGCCTCTGACCACAAGGACTGTTAGGGGGTGCAGACAGGAGAGCAACGAGGCACTGCAGGACTGCTTTGAGTCCACAGACTGGGATGTACTCTGCGAGTCACATGGAGAGGACATTAACAGCATGACTGACTGCATCACAGAATACATAAAATTCTGTGAAAACACTGCTTTACCGGCCCGGACTGTACGCTGTTTTCCTAACAACAAACCCTGGATCACCAGTGACCTGAAAGCCCTTCTCAACAAAAAGAAACAAGCCTTCAGGTCTGGAAACAGGGAGGAGCTGAAAAGGATACAGCACGATCTGATGGAAAAGCTGAGGGAGTGCAAGGACTCATACAGGAGAAAGCTGGAGGCCAAACTCCATCAGAACAACGTGAGGGATGTGTGGACTGGAATGAGGGAAATCACTGGTTTCAAAGGGAGAGAAAGACAACATTCTGGCAGCCTGGAGAGGGCGAATGAGCTAAACCTGTTCTTCAACAGGTTTAGTGCACAGCCTTCATCTGCCACTCCCACCTCAAACAACACCCCTGTACTTCACACCTCCCTGTCTCCCTCTGTATTTTCTCCCTCCCCCCAACCCACCTCAAACAACACCCCTGTACTTCACACCTTACAGCCTCCCTTTGTATTTTCTCCCTCCCCCCAACCCTCCCCCATGGTGAACTCTTTGGACTCTGGCCCCGCACCACAGGAATGCACTTCCCCCTCTGAGGTGAATTGCTCCATCCCCCCAACTCTAACAACTGGCTAGGTGAAGAGACAGCCGGAGAAACTAAACATTAGCAAGGCTCCAGGCCTGGACGGCATCAGCCCAAGGGTTCTGAAGACCTGCGCCAGCCAGCTGTCTGAGATTCTGCAACACCTCTTCAACCTGAGTCTGAGCCAGGAGAGGATACCGGTGCTGTGGAAAACGTCCTGCTTGGTCCCGGCCCCAAAGAAGACGACACCATCTGATCTCAAGAACTATCGACCAGTGGCTCTCACATCTTGGGTGATGAAAGTGTTGAAGAGGCTCGTCTTGACCCACCTCAGGCCGCAGGTGAAACCATCCCTTGACCCTGTACAATTTTCCTACCAGCCACACCTGGGAGTGGATGATGCCATCATCTACCTGCTGCAGCGTGCTCACTCACATCTGGAGGGAAACGGCTGCACTGTGAGAATCACTTTTTTAGATTTCTCCAGTGCATTCAACACCATCCAGCCACAACTGCTGGAAGAGAAGCTGCAGTTGATGGGTGTGGACTCGTCCATCAACACCTGGATTACTGACTACCTGACAGACAGACCACAGTTTGTCCGACTTGGCAGTGTTCAGTCTGGAACGGTGGAGAGCAGTACAGGAGCTCCACAGGGGACTGTGCTGTCTCCTTTCCTTTTCACCTTGTACACCTCTGACTTTCAGTACAACTCCAGGTCATACCACTTGCAGAAGTTTTCTGGAGACTCTGCGGTGGTTGGGTGTATAAGTGATGGGAAAGAGGGGGAATACAGAGAGCTGGTGGATAACTTTGTGGCGTGGAAAGGAAGAAATCACCAGGGAGATGGTGATCGACTTCAGAAGGAAGAGGACAGAGACACCACCGCTGTGCATCCTGGGAGAGGACGTGTCTGTGGTGGAGGAGCACAAGTACCTGGGTGTCAACATAGACAACAAACTGAACTGGAAGGCCAACACTCAGGCTGTGTACAAGAAGGGGATGAGCCGACTCTACTTTCTGAGGAAGCTAAGATCCTTCAACGTGTGCAGCAAGATGTTGGAGATCTTCTATCAGTCTGTTGTGGCCAGTGCACTGTTCTCTGCTGTGGTCTGCTGGGGGAGCAGCATTGAAGCTGGTGACACTAAGAGACTGGACAAACTCATTAAGAAGGCCTGCTCTGTGATAGGCTGCAAGCTGGACTCTTTTGTAGTGGTGACAGAGAGGAGGACTCTTAACAAACTGTTATCCATTATGGATAATCCTGATCACCCTCTGCACACCCTACTGGACAAACAGCGGAGCAGCTTCTCCAACAGACTGATACAACTCCGCTGTCACAAGGACAGATACAAGAAATCTTTCTTACCGAAGGCCATAACTCTGTACAACAGCTCACCTCATGCGAGCAGAGAACTGTCATCATGATAATATCTGTCTCTCCATACTGTCATCTGTTCTGCACATGTTAAATTTACAAATTATCCCTGCAGTCATGTTCACTTCATTTGGCTGTCTACTCGCCGTTATATTGTATAGTTTCTGCTTATAATATGTCTACACTCATGCACTTTAACTTATGTCAATACTGTCCATTTACTACTCTGTTTTTGCACATTTACATTTAATCTTTCATATTTAATTAACAACCATTTACAACTCTGTTTTTGCACATTTACATTTAATCTTTCATATTTAATTTATAACCATCTACGACTCTGTTTTTGCACATTTACATTCAATCTTCCATATTTAATCTACCTATTTAAGACTAGTAATGCTTAGTTAAATCCTGGTTGTATATATTCACATTCTTATTTTTGATATCTTTTAGTACTTATTTACTTTGTAGTTAATATCATATTGTGTTTCGATTGCTAACATTGTGTTTTTTTACTCATATTGTGTGTTGGATAACCTGCTGCTGTAACGCCACAATTTCCCAGTTTGGGATCAATAAAGTAATTCTATTCTATTCTATTCTATACTATTCTATTCTATATGACACAAACATACAGTGAATCTTACTGACCTGAGACTGAGGTCTTGTTTGTTGAGCTGTTGTGATCAAACGATGATGAGGAGGATGAATTCGGACCAGGTGCAGGACTTGGAGTGTAATAATTCTGAAGGATGGCCTCAACAGCTGTGGCCCCTGTATGACAGTGACACATAAACCAATCAGATGCATTAAGAAAGATATTGGATAAAGTTTCACAGCTGCAAAATGGTTATAATCCCCCCAGCACATACATGGCAGGATTGTGCCATGTATGTGCACTTGTTTGTGATATACAGTACCAGTCTTGAGAACTATCTGTTGATCAGATCGGTGCAGGCCCATGTAATGCCAGACTGTCAATTGGCTATTGTCAGCAATGGCACACAGTTTGACCTTAAATCTACAGAGAAAGAGAGGAAGGTCAGATTTAAGAGAAAAGCAGAAAAACAGTTGGAATCAATGTTTTAATGTGTATGTGTTTTAATGAAAAGGTGAGTAATAATAAAAAATACTGTTGATTTTTTGGATTATTTGACAACATGAGACACTAGAGTAACCCTTTAATAAATGTTGTTGAGGTGAAGGAGAACTACATGGGTTTTAACCCTGCCATTGCCAGGGAAAATGCAAAAAGAGAAAGCCTATGCTTGGAATTAGGTTGAAGCAATATTTTTACAGCAAATTTTCTGTGCAGCTGATTACAAAAGATAATACTTAAGGGGTAAAGAAGAGGAATAGAAACTAGTGGGCAAAACAAATCAAATGGAGATATAATGGCAGGACTATTTCTGTTTGAGAGCTGGATGAAGAAAGAAAGTAGGCAAAAAAACAACAAATATATCAGAATAAAAGATATATGGGGCATTTACCTGTTGTGCAGGTGGTCAGTGAAGGTGATAGTTGTGCAGATGGACAGTGGGGTGGCAGAACAGAAGAACACATTGCAGATAACCTGACCCTGCTTTTGGGCAGGGAAGGTGCTACCCTCTGGAAATATGACGGACACAGGTTGCATTGTTGTTCCATCCTCCAGTTTCACCTCATTCACTTCAGCTGTTACAGTAGTTCCGCTGCAAAGGTGGATTAACAGGTATATTGATCGCACTGGTATAAAGGACACAGCCAACTTTTTTGATGACCAATTTGGTTTTAAAAGTCTTAAAAAGTTTTATATAACAGATTTTACGGTCTATAGATCTATAATGAAAATTTATCCTTTAGATAGGCTGATGACAAATTTGTAGTGAAAAAATTACAGCAAAATCTGTCAATCTATTGATGTTTAAACTGTGAAGCTATTTATATTTGACATGGGAAAATTAAATGCAAAACGTTCAGCTGAGTGAGTCTGAGCTCAAATCTTTAATTCAACCTTCGTGCTCCCATGTAACATTATAGATAACATCATGCCGTTGGGAATATGTCTGTATTACTATACGTAATTTAAATTCTAATATTCTTTTAACATTTTTAAAAATGTTTTAAGATAACAAAGTGTAAGGAGAGCCTTAGGACCTTAGGACTATGTTCCCCTGCTCAGTAAAAGCAATGTGGGTCAGAACATGCTGTCAGAACTGTAAATGGTGCAGCCAGATTGCTGTCTACTGTGAAATCTGAATAACAATGTAAACCACAGAGGAGTGAGGATTAGCTTTTTGGCTTACAATGTAAGTGAAATCTAACATGAGCACAGGCCTGCCAGTAAATGAGTCCTGGCTTGATTGATAGAAATCCCACTGAAATGAATAAATCAGTTTATGTTCCTGTGTTTACTTTGCATCCATTTAGCTCCAATGGCTCAACACAGCTGCTAAATTACCACCAGCTGAAAAAAAATGTAAACACAATAAAAATGCATCAATGTTATTGCTCCACTTAGCCAAAACACAGATGACAACAACTGTGATCGTAAAGCAGTTGTGTAGGCGTTGTGATCCAAAGTGAACCATTCATGAGTAAATTAAAGAGTTTTTGGCCTGTGGAAAACAGAAAACATTTGTGTTTGTGAGTGTGTGCATGTGTAAACCTACCTAGGATATCCAGAAGCGAGCAGGGTGACTGTGGCACTTGCACTGGTTTGCAGAGGTACAGCTGTGAGGAGGATCTGAGGGGGATGGATGGTGATACGAGGAAGCTTGCGAGTAATAGTGATGGACAGCTTTCTATAGGGTTGATGTTCCCCCTGTCCTCCAGTCTCTTCACTTCCCTCGTCTCCCAGGTAAAGAGGGAGCGATAGTTTGGTCATGTTTCCAGACCCTTGAAGAAGAAAATGTACAAATCAAATTGTGGTGGTGCTATCAAAAGCTATTCAATCAGTGAACATGACACCTTCTTATATCAGCCTCTAGCTTTATTCATTTATTTTATTCCACTTTTATTGTACATTTTTTCATCCATCTGACATGTAATCACACAGGGGAAAAAAGGTTGTTTTCCAATTATGGTTTTCATTCCAACTTGACAGAAGAAAGATTAATAAGTGGTTCTTACTGTAATACTGTAATACAACATAGTCAGTTGCCTATATTTAAGGCCTTTGCATTACTATGCTCACTCTCTCTACAGCATTTAAAGGTAGCAGGTGTCTCCTCCATCTGCAGTCTTAAACTGGTGTGAGCAACATTGATTCAAAACAAATCGGCTCGTTAAATTTTCTGCAAAAAGCACCAGACTGTTGCAAAGTAATCACAAAAAGCTTATGTGCACATCAAACTGGTCAGTTTGGGCATTACTGACAGAACACAAAGTCCCATGAAAACTGCAGAGTGATCAGAACATCTCTCTCTGCTACAAACTCCCTGAGGTCTGTCCTACACTCTCAGTCCCTCTCGTGTATGACAGTGAGATCGATTCAAGTCCATTGGTAAAATTTATGATAAAAAATGTATGACTACAGGTCTGACAGAAGTTTCAACTAAGTTTTCTCTGTATGCTCTCTACATTTCATATTAACTAAATATAGATTTAGTTTATGTTTTGACCCATGTTAAACTATCATCTGAGGGATGTTACACTTAATTTGACAGTAAAATATGATGTACATTATTTGTGTGTTTTGAAGTGGGAAAGAATTCTGAACAAAGGATAGTAAATGTAGATTTTTTCAATCACTTCTCACCTTCTCTGATTGAGTCTGGGCTGATGATGACAACCAAACAAATGGACTGTCCGGGCTCCAGGCATCCTGATGTTGGAGACACTGTACATGCATGTAGCTCCCCCTCTCTTCCGTTCTCTGTCCGTACTGCTACTGCACTGCAGTCAAACCACCAGCTGACATGCTCCCTGACACCTCCACGCCAAAACACACTCTCTTTACACACTGCTTTCAGCTCCACTGTCTGCAGAGAGAGAGACGAGTTAGGGGCAGAAAAGAAAAGAAACAGACAGCAGAAACACAGATACACACACCTAGGTGACATGTAGAAACGATAAAGAAAACAACAAAGATGAAAAGAGAAGCAAGGGATTGGATTTCAAAGTTTTGAAAAGCCTATGAAGATGGAGAGAGGGGAAAAACATGGGAAAGGAGGGAGGAAAGAAAATGACGCAGGTATACCTTAGTGTTGTCAGACTCTGGTTCCACATGGAACTGTAGACTAGAAGGGGATATTTCCAGTGGGGCACACAGCACTAAAAATACACAAAAAATCGTAGGGAAATAATAAATTGAACTCAGGAAAAATAAAACGAAATGAAAAAATTTGTTCTGTGCAAAAATGGTGTAACAAACACAGAAATATATATTGAACAGTGTTTAAAGTAGTTAGCCATCACAACAACTGTGGCTTCACATTAATGACACTACCTGTGGCCTGTATGTGATGTGACTTTTGTGTCACCATGGTGACAGACCGAGGATGAGATTTGACGCCATGGTGCCTGCTGCCAGCTGTCAGCGAGGAGGAGGTGGAGGAGGAGGAGGGTGGAGTGGGGAAAGGAGGAAAAGAAGCAGCATGCCTTCTCACTCCGTTGACCTTCAGTGGCAGGTCAAAGTCATAGCTCGCTGCCTGCAGGAAGACATCTCCTTGACTTTCCTTTTATACTTCTGTGACATTTTAAGATATCGCTTGTACAACCACACACATTTCACAGTTTTTTAAATGACTGAATCAAAATGGAAAGGCATTATGTAGTCTCTGCCAACACTAATAAGCTGTATAGAGATACAATTAAAGTTAACGGCAGCATCTCTACCACCTGCTACTGCTTGATTATCAGCTGCTAGAGATACAAGGTCAAACTCGCCACCTCTACCGTCCTCTGTATAAGGGGGATGTACTTTCACTGTGAAGGTGTGTAAGCTTGCAGCTGTAAATATTAGTAAGCTTTCTGTTAGGTTCATTAGTTTGGAAAAATAGAAACTGGAAAAGGATAAGAGATTGCAATAGAAGGCTTATTCACAACATTAATCTTTAAACCTGAGCATTTTATAAATGAACAGGACTGCACTATGTGAGGGAAATATGTCATGAGTATTAACATTGTTTAATACTGGGATAACTATATGTTGTGTGATAAATAAACAAAAATTAAAGAGTGCACATGAGCTATAACTCACTTCTATGTCTATTACTTTGCACAATATTCCTTCTAAATCATATACATCCAGATATTTCTTTATTCACCCCTAAATTGCGACAATGAATCTGAAGGTTAAGCTTCATCTGACGGCTCTAAAATGGTGTAAATGCAATGCATTGGTCAAAATCTCACTTGGGTGGGGGAGAAGACAAGGGAACAGTCCACTCTCTGGTAGCCTTGGACTTCCACAACAATCACACCTGGCTCCTTATCTGCTGACAAAAATCACACAAAGGAAAAAAACTCAGCAAACACAAAACAATCTAAGGACATATCACCTGCTTTCAACCAAATACCAAGTGTGTGATATGTTGCACTGTGTGTGATGCAAATGCATACTTGCTGAGGGCTGAGACAGCTGCAAAGAGAAGTCTGTGTATTCTGACAGGTCGAAGGTGACCCGGGCTTTAGCTGACGAGCAGTTTGTCAGAGCAAACGGAATCGCTCGCTTAGAACCAGCATAGACACCATGAAACTGGAAATGGGACTGAAAACAGGGAGGGGGAATGAAACACCAGCAGAGAATTAATAGTCTCAAAGATGAATGACTGAGAATGCAAAATATTGCATTTGATATAAGGCTTGAAAACAGTATTGTTGATCTTAAAGCACAAATGTTACTAACAAAACTGATTCCAGTTGTCCAGTCCAGACATCTAATTATTTGCCACCAAACATACAGAAAAGGTAAAAAAAGAAACAGTTCACATAGCTTAAACAGAGAGTGAAACAGGATAAAAAAAAACTGACTGTAAAGCCTCTGTTCTTCTTTTATCTATTAACTTTAACAAATGATGTACAAGCGATGTTTTTGAAGTTTCAGAACGCAGCAAAAGAATGAAATCTTGCTTTGGAAGCTTAGCTGCAGCAAATAAGAATACAAAAGAATAATATTCTGATTTGGAAAAGCGAAGACGTCCAAAAGCAGAATATCCTTGACTCCATTTCTTTCAAAGGTGCAACCCATGACGTCCCCAAAGAGACACACACACCTTCATACACTAAGTCAAGCACACTTGACTAAAAAAAATGATTTTTTTTTCTTCCAACTTACTTCTCCTATTTTTACTTAAATGCTTGTGTGATTTAACAAATTAGCTTTTTGCGGCAAGGGGCCAATATAGGATCAGTTTTACTGGTTCACATATAATGTTTGGTGAGTGCTGTGATTGTATCTGTTAAGATATCAACAGAAGGACCTTTCTTTCTTTATTGACTGCAGCTGAGAAAATGTTGCTAAAACCTGAACAAAGCTGACATATTCGACAGTTGGCTCACTCTCTCTGCAATCTTCTGAGATGTCAGTGATTAAGCAACAGCTGCTGTTAAGACAGCTTATGATGTTGTTTAGTTTCTACAAACTGCAATATGTCAGTGAAGGGAAGTCATGTGGGCAGATAATTGTGTGTTTTTCTTTCTGTCCTTCACTCTTGTTGAGATATTCATTTCTTTCTCTTCTCATCAACTTTTCTTACAATACATGCTGTACTTTCTAGAGAAACAGCTCAATGGACCACCTACACACAGCTCAGGATTCATATAATAGTTTTACTGTTGCCACAGACTCTGTTGCATTGTGGATATATATGATCATGTTCTCTCTGTTGGAACAAACTAAAGATCGCAGAAAACATTAAAGCTGCAAGACAAAGAGACGGAGAGGTACGCATATATGAAGTAGTTAAGACTTCATTAGAATGTCCTTAAAAACAGGTTGAGATAATAAGATATCACCAACGCAACTCTTTAGATAGTCTATTCAATGCTGCTGTATTGCTGTGTTGTCACTGGTTTTCTCCAACTCTGACATTGATCACACTATGGATAACCTCTGATAAATAAAAAGAACATTCCATGTTGACTTGACATTCCATAACAATTAGGATGACATGATAAAAAATAAATAACCAATAAAGCTGAGATCTCATTAATACATCCAAAGACTAAGTCCACTGGCTCTCCAAATTCTAACTGGGTTACCCAATGAAGTCCTGAATAGGCTTCAGTTCGTACCAAATACTTATTACCTACCTATACTTCTTCTTCTATCACTCGACTAAATATCACTGAAATCTCCTCCAAAATAACCCCTATTAACAAGAAATGCTCATAGGTGAGGACACCTCTTGGTCTGATGTTTCTGGGAACACTATTCCAGAGCAATGCATTAAGCTTTTGTGAAACTTCTTGTCCATAAAACTCATAAATGTCAAATTAATTTGATTTGTTTAACATTCTCTGGTTGCATTAATTATGTCTCTCACAATCTCTGATGAGACTACCATTGATAAATATTCAGGAGTTGCACTTTTTTCTTTTTTTTGGGAGATCTAAGTTCTTTTTCCTCTTGAAGAAAGTTTAATACGCTCCAGTCATGAGATACATCTCCAGTAGCTAGATTGAGATATATTGAATAGATTCGTCTTTTGCTTGCTGATGTTGGAAGATAAATGTTCATTTTTGCAATTACATTTACAGTAATGTCCGCTGTAGGCTTAAGCCTGTAATAAAGGAGTTAATACATCCTTTTATGAGAAGGAAATGCTACATGATTGGCTTTGTATGCCATCTCTTTCTTCTTTCTAGCCATTTTTATTGCTGTTGTTTGTCAGACCTAAAGAAAACTGTGCATAACACACACACACACACACACACACACACACACACACACACACACACACACGCACACACACACACACACACACACACACACACACAAACTCACCACACTGATGTCTACATTTGGAGGCTCCACTGATCCGCCCACTCTAAGCTCGATGGATTTCATGTTCCTCAGAGCTATCTGTAACAGACAAAACACAAGCATATTTATGGAAATTCCTCTCCTCTATTTTACCATTTTACCATTTTACCAACACAAAGATAAATCATCATCTCCTCTTCTTTCTCTCTCTTACTTCCACTCTTGTGTCAAACTTGAAGACAGAGTCAGGGTTGAAGTGGATCTTGAGAGTAGCCTGCCCCCCGCTTGGCACCACACCCTCTGAAGGACTTACCATCATGCCTGGCAGAGGGCAAACATCCAGCACCTGCCTCATACAAACAAAAGCAAGCAGCAGAGAGGTTAACTGTGTTTCCTATTTGGTTTGCACAAGTTTGAATGCTCAAAGCAAGTATCTGCATATGTGTGTTTGTGTGTGGGCACCTGGTAGTAAGCATGGTTCTGCCCTGTGTTGTGGAAGACTGCAGTTCTGATGGAAGGCATGTTTAGGGGCACTGATCCAAATGAGACCCGTTTCTCTGCCAGCTGGACACTTGTGCTTCCAACCTGAGAGAAACACAGGTATAAAAACTACAAATATCCTTGGTGTTTTATGTCATTCTCCAGGTATATTTTATCCATAATAGTTGGTTCTACATTTCTACACCACCCCCTCTTCCCAAACCTGCCTTGTCTAATTCCAATCTAGTCACCGATTTCCCACATTTTACACAACAGCTTTTGACAGCCCCCAGAGCACATGTATTTGCTGCATGTGTATGACTCAGTGAAGAGAGCAATCTACAGATGATGACACACAACTGCAAGTAAGCGGGAGAGATTTTTCATTGAAAAAAACATAAAAGTCACAAAGCTAACTTTTAACACAACACTGCTTGTTGCTGTGTTCTGGTCTACTGAGGCTGCTGTCAGAGGAGGAATCAATACATGCCTCTGTGATGGATTTTGCCCTATATGATTGTTGAACTTTGGGGAAAAACAAATAGGCTCTTTCTATTTGACCAGTCATTTCATTTCCTTTATAAATCACATTTTAGATTGTTGAAAATCTCTTTTGCTTTTAAACATTATTACAGCTTTGCTGAGTGATCTCAAAGAGAATTCCCATCAATTATGTTTGGCTGTTATTCAAAAGTGTACACAGCATAAAACATTTAAATGGATCCAAAACACAGAGCACATCCCTGTTACTGTTTAAAAACTTGATTTCCATTTCTCTCTATTTAAATCAATTGTAGTCTTCATTAATCCTAGCTGATCAACCATTCTGTTGCAGTTATTTTAAAGAAGATTGTCTGTCTGACAACTCCACAGGTTAGGGGGGTTGAAAACTGTCACATTGTTTACGTTCTAGTGAAGTTATGAGGGTTGGGAATATACTGAGGACATAAATCGATGGTTTCCAATGATCGGATAGTGCTGTCTGCCAAAAATCAAATATGTTTTAGTCACAAGAAAAGATATCATTGATACAGCCCAAAATCCCCTCTGTTGTCTCCTGTCTGTCCAACAAACAAGCAGTAGTCCTGAGGGTTTATTAATGCCAGCCTGAAGGTGTATTCTAGCTCTCTCCTTTATCCAACATCCCAAAGTTGCAAACCCTTGATCCAGATAGATTCTGTATGAGTGGCTTAAAGTACAGTGCTAAGTTTAAAAGTGGCTGCGCTGTAAAACTTCTCACTATTAGATAAATTTTAGCCTCCATAAATCCAAGCTGACCACAGCTATTCTTCTCTTAATCTTTGTTGAACCTAACCTTGGTGACACAGTGCAGATGTTGTGTATTGCCCTCATGGACACACAGAGCAAAGTCTCCTTCAGCAGGGGAGGAGAAGGATGGATGCCACACCACCTCACAGTCCAGTTCCCTGTATGGCTCCACTGTGCCTGAAGGAGGGAGGGACATTAGTTAGCTCAAATTCAAACAGTTAAATCCATTTATTACATTTTACCAGAGAAGCTTCTTAAAGGCAAACACATCAGAGAGGGAGACTGCACTTTTGGCACCTGTTGCAGGTCTGATGGAGAACAAGATGCCACTATCTGTGACTATTGGTTTCCATGTGAAGGCTGCAGGGTGGTTACGCTTGTTTCGAAGGGTAACCAAGCTCCTGTATCCTGATTGAGCAAGAAGATTTGGGGTTGGGCAGAGGACCAGCAGGGTGGTTGACAGCTCCAAATCCACAGGGACAACCTGGGCCTGGACTAGTATCTGACCGGGGTGTTTCTTGTTCACAGAGTAAGATACAGGTCTGGAAAAAAAAAACCTGTTTAAAACTTGATTTTTATGCTTTTTAAATGTTTCTAGCTGCTTCCCAAACCAACCTGTAGAAAGAACCAAGGTTGTTGCTCTGAAATGTCAGAGGTAAGATGTTGTGGGAGTGGGGTGGCAGGACATGGGACAGGGGTGAGGAGCCCTGCAGCTCAGGGCAGTCCAGCTCCAGCTGAATCCAAACAAACACTGACAGATGATTGATTAGCTTCAGCTTCTCAACGCACACTGACTGAGCACACACCTCGCCGAAGTCCACCAACAATGGACCTAATGAGGAACAAGACAGATTTTAACCCCACTATTTTTTTTTAATATTTATTTTTGGGCTTTTTTTATGCCTTTAATTGAGAGATAGGACAGTGGATAGGGTCGGAAATCAGGAAGAGAATGGGGAATGGCATGCTGGAGGGAAGCCATGGGTGGGATGTGAGCCTGGGCCGCCCGCTTGAGGCTACAGCCTCCATACATGGAGCGCGCGCACTAACCACTGCGCCACCAGCGCCCCATTTTAACCACACTTTTAACATGAAATCTATTCCACTGCACTAAGCTGCTGTTAAACATCTTGTAAATGTACTTTTAAAAAAAAGAAGAATTAGTTATGCCTCTTCTCCCACTTTGTAATCTGTCTCTGGCACCTCTGCATGAAACTCTTACCTATCTCAACTTGGTAGAGCTCCTGAGCCGTCAGAGTCCTGTTGCAGTCTGCCACCTCCTGGCTGGTAGAGGGAATTACATGAATTATGTCTGAAACCTAAAAAGGATGAAACACAACTATATCAAGTGATCTGTTAAAATTTTAATAAATAAAAAGATCATTGTTTGGTTATTATTTGGTCTGACCTGGCTGTTGAAGTGCCATGTTTTGGATGTTATGTATTTTGGGCAGCTGCCTTTGGTTTCTGGGGAAGAATAAATGTACTTCATCTTCGAGATCTTATTCATCTCCAGGTCGTGGAGGTGGAGTGTAGGGGGAACAAGCCCTTGAGCAGGAACCATCCCAATATCCACATCATCCTCTACTTTCTCCTGCTGTCTAACATCAAAATAAACAACACTACTTAATGTTGAGCTGTATGATGCTGGGGAAAAAATCTTGCAATAGGCCGTCAGGACAGGAATCAAAATATTCATAAGCAAGCCTACCTTTCCTTGATCTTCTCCAGGCGCATTTGTCTTAACTGTTTGAGGAAGTCTTTGTAAATCTGTCTATGCCGCTGTCGCTGCTCTTCTTCTTTGTCAGTAAAAGAATAGTTTGTGAAGATGGTCCTGAGAAAAATGAAGACATGATGAGAGCGTTTTGTAAAATCTACTTGAAGACACAGCAACGTATCCTGCAAAATCCATTTATGATTATAGGCTCCACAGTTTTTGTTTTTTTTATAAATATTTACTTCCCCAAGTATGACATAAATATATAACATTTCCAAGTATGTGTTGTGAAAAAACATAACAAATCACAACACAGAGAAGCGGACAAGTAGACAAGTGATTCCATGACCTCTACCTGTACTGTCTATGTGCAGAAGTAGGCCTGATGCTGGTTGCTCTGTCATTAGGAAAAGCTAGGATCTCCTCCTCTACTTCTTTGTTCTGCTTCTTTTCAGTTCGTTGTATGTGAAGTCGCGTTTTGTCAGCGTTAAGTACAGCAGCATGTGCCATTTCTCTGCAGCGAGCCAGTTCGCTGGATCTAATGTGAGGCCTTGATCCAGTTGGATTGGTTACTGCTGGAGTGATGCCTGCAAAACAACCAATTACAGCATGACAGTTCCATCTCTCAAATCATCTGATTAAGGGAAAAGTATTGTGACATTTTAAATCAGATTTTACTCCAACATTGCCCATGAAAGACCTATCAGTAAAATTATTGTATTATGATGATTTGGATGATCGTGTACACATCCAAGTCAAGTACATCTTGTAGTTAAAAACACATCACTGTATAAATCGTTTTTACTGGTCGGCAATCAAACCCAAATAAACTGAACTCCAAATACTCATTAGGGCACGATATGTGGATTCATCTAGAGCAAAAAAAATAATTGTCCATAACAAATGTACCTTTCCCCTTCTGTGAAAGAAGCAGTTGCTAAAACTACAGTGGCCAGCTAGTATGGGAAAATAATGAGTATTTTCTAAACTAGGAGTTGTTTTAAAAGCTTTTCCAACCAACTTGGGGCAAGTTAGGAGAGCTAAGTGTAACGAGATATACAAATTGTTAAGATTCTTCCTGTAACATTTACCAGGATTAAGCTTAGGCCCAGGGTGTGTGGTCTCACTGCAGCAGACAGCAGATAGGTGAAGGGTAATGGTGTGGAAGCTGCAAAGCTCAAGTCCAGGTACATCTTCGGTGTTGTTACTTCCCCTCTGAACAACATGACCTAAGACATCCAGTTTCTGTAACAACTGGAAGATCCCTTGCTGTCTTGCAGTGAAAGACAAAACTACATCCTGAGGAACACAACAGAGAAAAAAAATGGGGCAACATTCACACCTCCATTTGGCCTTCATAAATACTTAACTGAATCAATCCCATTCTTACCTGGCACTGCCCGGGGGGGATTGTGCCAGAGGAGGGCTTGGCAGTGAAATGAGCTATCTTGCGGAAGCGGAAAGTTACAGGAAGTTGAGGGCAGAGGTTTTTCAGGACACACAACAGGTCAACGCGTCGACCCATCACACAGGTGAGAAAATCCAATCTTTGAGAGGGACTTGGTACCAGAGACACAGGCAGTCCAGAGCCTGTCACTGCCAGCTCCACACTGCTGTTAGCTAAAGAGACAGAGAAAAAGTTAATCCAGTGTTTCCGGGGAATCTGCTATAAATAAGCTGCACTGAAAGTGACAAGAACCTAACTGCTGACTTGAAACAGTTCAGAGCATTTCTATAGGATGTTTTGTGTTTCCCATCAAGAGTGTGTTGTGATTACAGTGTTTCCCACAAAATGACGCGATACCTGGGCGGTGGAGTTCGCAGAGGGGTTGCGGGAGATCAACATACTTTTTTTTTACTCTTATCTTAGGTATATTTTAATATTAGGTTTGTATTTATATCAAATGTGTTTTTCCTTCTAAATTAATTTTGTTTTTTCAACAAACAACTTTAATTTGCAGAATTTATCCACGCATGCTTGCACAAGCACAAGGAGTCTGCCTCGCATTTTGAAAAGTTCCACTCGATATTCCGTTATTTATATTAATTCAGCACAGCATCAGCAGCAAGCAGCTGCACCTTGCACTCTCTCGTGAACTCTCTCTCTCCCCCCGCTCTATCTCTCGCTCTCTCATGCACGCAGCAACTTTATGAATAAATTAAACATTTAATTAATAGAGGTCCAAAATATACTTGGGCGGCCAGCCCAGGTATTGTCTATGTGTGGGGAATACAGCATTACCATAATGGTGAGTGAAGCCATGCCTGCTTCCCACTGACTCAAACAGCAAGAAAAGGCAGTAGTCTTGCCGGGTGGCTGAGTAATCCTTCGTCTTCTCGTCAGTTTTACTAAAACACAAAGGCATTTTTTTGTGGTGGTTGACATAATGCAGAACAGACCCTTATCAATACAACCTGCTCCTGGTTAGTGTAGTGGTGAGTATCCCCACCAGTGAGCGGAAGACCAGGGTTTGATTCCCTGATGGGTCGTAACTCTTTTTTTATCCTCATATTCACCTATAAACTTTTTTTAAAAAAGTTTTTTGTTATTTATGTGGATTTCAGACAAATTAAAAACCATTTAAAGACAAGTTACCTCTTGCAGATGGGGCTGAACTGTACAGTCACAGTGGTTTGGTCGTACGGTCCCAGTTGACCGTGTTTAGGGACACACACCAAGACCTGAGAGATATCCTGTGTGGCTGGGCTGCATCTCTTCATTCCTTCCAGCAGGACGGCGTCTGTACTCTTCTGGAGGTCTGCTCCCTACAAATTCATCCCACTCTTACCCAGAACTTCCACCAGATACGTGTGCATTGTGTGTCCGCTCCAGTCCGTTACGGCTCTGTGCACCCTCGTCCGTCAACACCCACAGGCTGCGCACGGAGAGTACAGCCAGACAGCTGGAATGCCGAGACAAAGGAATTCCTGCGGTAATTTTAAAGATTAACTTGCAACCGCGCAAGATAATACGAATAATGTGGTATAAAACCATTTAAAACACATAAACAAACACATATACCGTCATTGTTCTGAGCCGTCAAAACTGAGTTTTAGTCTGAAAATAAACTGAATGTTTTAATGTTGTTTGCGTGTCTGACTTCCCGTCCTGCTCAAACTTTTCTCTGGTAAATTGATGCACCGTGCTCCGGCATACGGCAAAATTGGTAGCCTTGCGTATCTGGTACGGAGGGCTCCGAACTGCTGGAGCTTCGACGGTGCTGGGACACAGCGCAGCCTGGCTCGGCTGCACACACTCAGCTGCCACAACGGAGCGGAGACGGACCGAACACACATCTGGTGGAATTTAGGCTTTAGCCTCAATGGTCAATGTGAATTCTATTTCCACAACCTGAAGAGTGCAGACCAGTCAATATTTTACCTTGTACTTTCCTTAAAACTAACATATCTATCTACATTTCCGCTGTGCAGACAAGCCAGCTACACCTACTCTCTCTGAGGGCATTACTCACCACCTCAGTCCCAGCAGCAGTATTCTGGAGCAGGCAGACCCAGCTACAAGCCTGGGGTGCATTGTTTCTTAGAACCACATTCTCCAAGCGAGACGTTCCAAAGTACACAGGTCCAAACCAGAGACAGGACAGTGGAGCCCCCTGTAAAACAGCATTGGATTACAGAAATAAGCACTAACATATTTGCATGGCCACCATTAAATATGGCAAAATTTGAACTTAGTAGTAAGTAAAGAAGTTAACAGTTTTTTCTTTTCTGTAAGAAAATGTGAATTGTACACAAACTTCTGAATTACCTGCATGTCAAAGACCTCAAGGCGCTGGTCCACTACCTCAGCTCTGATTCTCAGAACTACAGTAGATTGATTCTGGAGTTTGACCCTGGGAAAGAAAGAGGGTGAGGATCAGGTACTTTTTTTTCTTTCTTTTTTAGTTTTTAATTGACATGTAAATTTAGAAATGTAACAGCTAGCACTTATTCACCCCTGCCATTACTTTAAAAGTACAAGGTTCTATTTTCTCCTTGACCCACAGATATATTATTTGCTATTTTTGCAAGCTTCTACTAAATTTAAGGCAAAACATGTGACTTTGCAATTAGTGGCCAATACAGTCAGTGCATGATATTTGTTTTTCAGAATTCTATGAAGTGTATCTTACAGAGCCATTTCATCAATCTGCCTGGGTTCATTTGTTCGCAGTTCCACTTCAAGCCATTGAGTGTCACAAGCTGCTATGACTCCAGTACAGGGAGAAATTCTGAGTGAAGGGTGTCCATTGTACTGAACCTGGAACAATCCTTAAATGTAAACACACATGCACATGCACATAAATATACATTATGCTTATTCTCATTAGGTAAAATTACATAATGCACCTTAAGTTTTCACAGTTAAATGAGTAGCACAGCATCCTTTATTTGATAACATTACAAAACCAGTTTGAAATAAATGTGGAGCACCATGATCTTATTTCACAGAGAAAGACAGTGGTATGTGTAATTTGCAATAAGATAGATGTCTACAGCAATTTTCAAACCTGCTAACTCAAACATGTTTCTAAGAAAAGAGTATGAAGCTGCATCATAACTTGCAGGAAAAACACACTGTTTGCACTGGGTTGGCCAACCCCACCCCAACAATTTCAGAAATTTTAGTGAGAAAGCTGGAGAGTCTTGATTTACCTGGTTCTGATCCCTGATTGGTTATAAGGTGGTGTTTGCTGATCACCTCACTGCTGGCAACAATACAACCAAAGTCTAATAATGGGTCCATTATAAGGGAACAAACCCTAGGAAACCTAAAGAAACACAGAAAAACAATGAGGTTGATGAGTAAAAACATTTATGGAGATGTATGTGTAACATTCAGGACCATCTATACCGCAGAAAGTGTGAAACGTATTCATCCTTAAGATCTCAGCTAGATATCATGTGTTAGCATTTGTTTTGCCTACTTACCCCATCACTGGGATTTTAATGGTCTCCACATCATTTACATGAATCAGAAGATTGTCTCTGACCTCCTTCTCTTCCCTAGGAGTGAACTCCAGTAACCCGCTTACAGACAGACCCGGGGCCACTGCCTCTGCTGAGCCAGATGCTGTGAACCTGAACAACTGCAGGTTAAAAAAGAAGAGATAACATGACAAAGGAGTGCCAATATCAGACATATGCACAGTACAGATCACTTTGTTTTTACCTTTTGATTTAAATAGCAAAAAGGGTGAGAAAAAACATTAAAAGAGATAGATATGCATCTTACTCTATATTATTACAATATTTGCACTAAGATTAGAAGAGAAAACTCTTTAGAAACACTTATACTAGAACCCGGTGTCCAAACTTTTTTTCTTACGGGCCAAAATTGTCATGTTAGAATCGCTCGCTGGCCACAGGTTTTGTTTTTTAAATATAGTTGAAAAAATAGTAAGGCTTTGTAGATCAGAATCAAAAGGCTCGCTAAAGAAACCCTTTAATAAAAGGAAATCAAATATTTTCATTTCTTCGTTCTATTTTATTATCAAGCCTGTAAGGTGGTTCATGTTATTGGAAAAGCTTTCTGCATTTAGCTCAGGTCATTAAATGGTTAAACAACAGTCCGCTTGTTTGCAAAAACTTTGCATACGTTTTTTTTCATAGTTTACAAAAAAATGTGGAAAATAGTAAAAGCTGTAGATTTAAAAACAACAACAACATACATGTAACTAAACATTTTCTATTTTAGGAATATTGTTCAGCCCTTGTTAACATGAAAAAGAAAAATAAGATAATGTGCCAATCTTAATCAAAATCTTCTGATTCTTCATTTGAAGTCACGGGCCGCAAAAAGTCCCCTCAAGGGCCGCATATGGCCCTCGGACCGCACTTTGGACACCCCTGCTATAACCCTACACTATGAAACAAAGTAAATACAGACAGAGATAGGTAGACAGATAGATAGATAACATTTATGAACTGGTTAGCATCAAACCAACAATTTCCATACACGTATAAAGAGAGACGCTAGTATGCTAATTACCTATTAGCAAACAGCTAGCGTTAACTTTGTTACAAAAATGACTTTAGGTTATCTAAAGCAATTTCTTCATTCATTTCACATTCTTATTATTCTTAACAGTTCCCATTACCTTAGATTTGGGCATTTCCATCACTATTTTCTTCAAAGTTTTCCCAACATTTGTCGCCCTTAATGTCGTCCTGTAAACTCCCCCGACTTCAACATATCTGAACTCGACGGACGGCGGGTCGACTCGAATACAAATTTCAGCCATGTTATAACTTTATACTTACTGCTTGTTTACAGGGGTATTCAAGTGTTTAAGTTTCGTCGCTTTAACCTGCATTTAAAACAGTTTATCCTGCAATTTAGTCCGCTGGCTGAGTCGCATACCGATAGTCAACTTTACCGTTGCCACCGCAAATGTTGGGTACTAAACAGACGTTGACAGCTCAGGTGGTTGCTAGGAGACGCCCGCGGTTGGTGCGCTCGTTTTAGAAACCTGGTTAGTTCAGGCGGGCGGTGAAGCTCCACTTGAACCGTAAAGCTTTGAAAAAAGGAAAATAAAAATTCAAAACACTTTTTTTTTTGGATTCTTCTTGTTTTTTCATACACTTAGTGTCAAGATAGTCTAATGTTTTATCAATGATATGCAGTTTCCCTGCCTATCTCCGCCTCTTTTGCAGTGTCTTTCTTTAAATGTAGGCCTAATGATGCAGCCTATCAATCAATCTTTATTTTCTTAGCGCCCATTTATAACAAATACACTTCACAAAAGAGCAGGTAAAATACCTTATTTTTGTTTAGGCTATATGTTTCAAAGACCCAACATTAATCCATGAGCACATCACTAAGCAACATTTAGCCAAGCTATAGCATGTACACAAATTGTTAAACATACTTTAAATCAACATACTGCAGATAGGTTTTGAATTTTATTTTTTTATAAATACAAATTTCAGGCAACTCCATTTGAATCCCATGCGACCCCACATGGGGTTAGGAACCCAAGGTTTGGAAAGCCTGCTATAGTCTAAGATCCTATGGAGGAACATTTTTCAGTAATACTTCATTATAATGCTGATTGCCTATTAAAGACATAAACGTGGGTGCAAATATAAACTTTAAAGAAAACATAATGAAACATACAAATCATTTCATTTTTAATTGTATTTTAATATGGGAAAAACCGGAGCACTCGGGGTAAACCCAAAAGGAAGGAAAATGTGCACTCATTTTAGGTGTTGCTTGCTTCACTATTGATAACACAGAAGCAATTCTCTTACCAAAAAAGTAAATTCTGATATTTATCTTCTGACTCTTCAAACTCTTCGTGTAGACATTGTTTTACAGCCTCCACTTCTGACCAGTCCTGAATCTTCTTCTAACCACTCTTCCAACTTGTTTTGTAGCCGCTGTTCTGCAGCCTCTACTTCTGACCAGTCCTCTGAGTCATCCTCTTCTTCTATCCACTCTTCTGCCTCCTCTTCGCCTTCGAACAGTAAAGAGGATTCTGTTTCTTGGATCATAGAAAAGGCAACAATTTCTGTGCTGGGTTTAGCTGAAACATCCTCTTCTTCTGACCACTCATCCAACGTTTTCATCCACGTTACTACTTCGGCTTGAAAAGTAAACAACTTCTACAAAAGGCAAAATTGCAGTCATTAGGGTTGATGATTTATACAACAAGAATAATGTCTTTCCTCAGTACAAAGTACATAATACAAAAATATAGCTGGAAATACATTGTTGTAAGTAAAACTAACATCACAAAAAAAATAAGAGTCCTTGCAAAAAAGGACAAAAATGTGAAAATGTTATCATCTAAATAAGGAAAATGGGGCGCTGGACAGCCTAGCGGTCCTGTCGCACGCCCCATGTACAGAGGCTATAGTCCTCATCAGCAGCGCCCGTTGGTTTGAATCCGACCTTGGCCCCTTTGCTGCATGTCACCCCCCCACTCTCTCCTCCAAACGTTTGTGGTCGCTCTCCTATCCAATAAATGCAAAATAAAAAAAACTTCCAAATTTAAAGAAAATCTGTTTTAGTCAAATACTTGACTTTCACATAACAGCACCAGGGCTCTCCCATATCTCATCATCATAAATATAAGAGGTAGTTGAGGTTTTATCTGTGGTTGAAACATTCATGCTGTGGCAGTCTTTTGTGGTTGTCTCTTCAGCATTTTGAATGAAATCCTCTGCAGTCCTCTCAGAACTTGCTGCTGCTGCTTCTTCATAATCCTTGGATGGTTCTGTACATACTTGATCGCTCTGCAAACCCTGGTCCTGAATGTTTTGTGGCCACGTGTTACTTGTTTCTAAATACTCCTGATGAGTAACTTTTGCGGAACTTTTCTCTCTACAAATCGGAGAGGCAGCCAAGACATCCTCTGATGTATTTACTTTCCTCCGCTTTTGTTCTCCATCTGGGATAGCGGCGGCTGCTGCTTCGTCTTTTATCTCCCCCTGCCTCTTTTTACTTTCCAGGCCAAAGAAGTTGTTACGGACAACGTAGCGCACACACTGCAGGAGGACATTCCTCTCGTGGCGGATATCTGGGGCCAGTAACTAACGAGTGGAGAAAAAAAGAGAGAAAGGGTTGATCATTTCTACCATACACATTTTATCCTTTTGATTTCAATATTTCTGGATAATCTCAGATGTCTTCATACCATCTCAAGTAGAGTAGCACGACGCATCTGTGGTGTGTCTTGGTGTCCTCCTCTACCGCCCCTTCCTCCCCTGCCTCCTCTTCCCCCTCTACCTCTTCTATTGTGTGGTGTGTAATTGGCACGGTCAGACTGGGAGACTTTTTCAGTTTCTGTTTCCTGGCTTCTTGAGGGCGCTCTGTCATGGGAGTTCGGTGTTATTGTGTTTAGGAGAACCTTGTTTTCTTGCACAAGGTCCCTGGCTCTCTGAATAGGGGTGGCTGAAACAACAAAAAAGATAACCATGATAACACATAAAGCAAGTAACAGAAGGCTTTATCTTGGATAAAGATAAATACTCATCACTACAGATGTGTTAATGCAGTTATTGTCACTCCCAAACATCATACTGATCATAACCATCATAACTGGTATCATAACTAGATGTTGAGCCACCTAAGCTACACATTGTATTCTGTGGCCACTTGAGGATGGTGTCAAGCTCACCCTCTGGTTCTTCATCACTTTCGCTCTCAGTCTGGGAACCGTAGTTGGCTATCAGGGATCCCAGAGCTGAGCTCATCTGCTTAGGGGCCACAATCAGGTTGCCAGACCTTAACTCAGCAGCTGGGTCGTCTTTGTCAGAATCTGGAAGCACAGGCGGAAATGTAAATATTATACAAATGATATGTTTGATAATGCTCCTGTAAGGCACGTTTAGCTTGTGCCACTTTTGGCGCCCCCCCTGTGGACAAAGCAGTACCTATTCTGTCTTTGATTAATATTGTCCTGTATATGCTGTATAAGTACAAGTAGGGATTTTGTAACAAGAAATTATTTCTGCTTTCTTTTGCAAGTCTGTTGTACCACTTCTTATCAAGAATGTTTTCCATGGAAGAAGTAAAACAAAAAAAATAAAAAAAAGGAAAAAAGACAAAGGCCTGTTCTGACACCTACCCCACGGCATTGATTTCAGGCATCAAAAATAACTAGACAGAAAAATCAGTCTTGTCCTTGATGGTCTTATTTGCTTTAATAGGTCACATTCACACTAAGTGACTCAGATCTGATTTTATTTTCTGAGAATGGGAACACCACAAGTCTGGACTCTTGATTTTTTTCAAGTGAGATTTGGGCCACTATCATATGTGGATTTCCACTGGAGTCTAATACAGATCACATTTAAATAAAAGTAATGTGAACAGCCAAACAAGAAATATTCTGATCAAAGCAAAAAAATCTGAATTGAGCATTAAGGCTTGCAGTGTGGATGCAGCCTTAGTGACGTCAGTCCTCCTTTCAGTCTATTTTAATAACCAGTAAAAAAAAAAACTCCTCACAGGGGGTTTAAATACAAACTTGACATTGATTAGTCACTAACCATGGTCACAATTGGCCAGTGCTCCCAGTGGATCCCCTTCCCTTCCAGGCTGGGTAAGGGGTGGAGGTCTCTCTGTAGCACTGCTGTCTGATGGGTGAGGGCCTCTGTTGTGTCGCCCATGGTACCCTCTGTTACCCCAACCACGACCCCGACCCCTTCCTCGTCCTCTCATTCGTCTGGGAATAAAACATTAAAGCCTGGATCAAGATGAGAAACACTTCTTCCATATTCCAAAGCAAATGCTAGAAAAATATAGATGTATATAGTTACAATTAAAAAAAAAGACAGAAAAAAGTCACAAATGTGTTCTTTTACCCAAACTGAGCTGTGTCTAATACTGCTCCTGTCTCCTCCCGCGCCACCATCACTTTTCTCTTCTGTTCCATATTCTCAAGTGTTGGATAGTTTCTGGAAAACAGTTGAAAAATGAAAACATCATTACATTTTGCTGATTGGAATTAGACAAAATATAATATGTATTAATTTTAAAATAGTTCAGAAATCAACAATCTGTTCTAAATACTGACTTGCGTCTCTCCTCTCTCCATTTTGCGATCTCATCTGGTGTGTCCAGCTTGATTCTTTTAGCTCCTGGCGCGTGGTTCTACAGACAGAATATAAAAAGACTGACATGAGCAAAGAAAAGTATCGAGAGCCTGCAGAAAGCCTCTGAAGCACATGAACTTGTGTGACCTACATTCTTCCAGTGGATGCTGACGATTTTTTCATGAGCCATGAAGCTGCAGTCGGGCACAGAACACTTTGGGAGAGATTGATTGAAGCAATCAGTAATAATCGCATACTGATTTCAAAACATTGTATCAACCTTTTTTTTTTTTTTTTTTAAATAAAACACGTGTGAAATTACCTTGACGTGTTGTGAAACATGTTCATCATACTTTTCCTGGATTTTGAAGCCACGATCACAGGTGTCACAGAAGTGGGAATACTCTGGTTCCTTCTTATTCTTCTGCTTAGTGTTATAGAAAAATGTTCACTTAATGCAGTTTTAGGATTTTTAAAAAAGAGTGCAGTTTACATGTTTAACTAATAGTTACCTTTTTCCCATGATTGTGAGGACCTCCATAGTTCTGTCTTCCACCTCTATGTCCACCTTGTTGCCATTCACGACCATGGTTTTGACCTGAAGACCAGACTGAGTTAGATGGCAATGTGATAAAGACATACAGAAATAAGTTCCCTGATCTTTTATGATGCTGTTATATTATTTGAAACTATAGGTCAGGTCACTATGAAGGTAGAGGTGTATTACGGAAGGCCTATCCCCTTATGGATGATTGATTGGTTTGGATGAATATTAATAAACTAATTTAAAGGTTACTCACCGTATGGACGGTTGGGTCCAAAGGTCCCCCGGCCTGATTGGGAGCCAAACCCTCCCGCTCCCCAGTGATTCCATCCGGCCTGGCCGCTATGGTCCCAGCTGGGCTCAGCAGGCGTCTCGGACCAGCTCCACATGCCGGGGTGGAAGCTGCTGTTGCGGGGCTGCTGTTGGTGCTGGAACGGCTGGATAGAGTTTGCAGGGGGACAGCCGAAGTCCGGCGGAGGATAATGTCCAGCCTCATTCATACCGAAAGCTGAAGCTCTCTCTTCACGTCGACAGTGAAGTCTTTCTGAAATAGATGTGTGTTTCTTACCACGCAACTCTCACATGTGCATGTTTTGATCATAGGTGGGTTGTTCGTCACTTCCGCGAGAACAGGAAAGAGAAAAAAATGACTGGAGTGGGAGTGGAGCCTGAAAATGACAATAGCGGTGATTAATTAGTTATCCTAGTTTCAAATTCCACGCATAAAGTGCATTCACAACTATGCATTATCTTTAATTATACAAAAACTCTTTAAAAACTGGCACATGTACCACATGGTACCACATCTTCTCGCGAGATTTATGAAGCGCTCCTTTTTGGGTTGCCAGGTTGAGGACAAACACCCATGTGGAATTTATAATCAATTTAAGGGAAGTGTGGATAAGGTTATTGGCTTAATATTTACAGCCTATGGTTATACGATGCTTAATAGGCTTTAGAAAAAAAAATACGTCATTAAGTAAGTCTATAATAAGTCTATATACACTTTTGTTATTTCATTTTATTTTTAATTTATCTTTTTCAGGTTAATATATATGTATGGGGGGGGGCGTCGGTTTTGTGGTTTAATTTGTAACAAATGTTTCATGTCATGTCTTTGTAACCTGCTACTGGATGCTTTGAATTTCCCTCTGGATCAATAAAGTATCTATCTATCTATCTATCTATCTATCTATCACTTACCGATTTATTTTTGACTTTCTGAATAAATAAAGATATATTCGCAATCTAAAAATATTTAATTGAGGTAGTAATATGGCAGCCAAATTCATCATTCATCAAACTGAAACATGTTTGGAGTGTTTTAAGTACATCTCAAATGTGACGTCTGATAGAAGAGGGTATTACTCGACCTGGCAACCCAGGAGTTTCCTGGGTCTCTCTCTCACCGCATGTGCTTCACTCAGAGCAGGAGCAGCGTGGTGACTGTGAGGAAAACCTTCAGGCTCTCTGTTAGAGAGCGCACAAAGTCTTAATATTAACTGAGTCACCGCCAAAATGCTCGTTTTATTTGAGACCGCGGCTGGATATGCAATTTTCAAAGTATGTATCTGGGTTTTGTTTCCTGTCACTTACAGATTAATGAAGAGTTACGCTTCTATCTTTTGAGTTAGCTTAGGTTAGCTTTGCAACAATTTACCCAAAGTTCGTGTGGGTTAAGTTTGAGATAACTGGCATTGAACATGATTTAAAAGATAGATGTTTAAACTCGTATCTGCATGTGAAAGTTTAATGTAACACTTCTGTCTGCACACGAGTGACATTGTTCGAGCACAAGCTAACACTGTTAGCATAGTGAAGGCCTTGTAACCACGTGTGCATGTTGAGGCAACATTAAGCGCCTCGCCTTACATGTGCTCATTAGAAATATAGTAACTGATTATTTATTTATGATTAGAATTTCGCCTGCATGTAACTCATACGATAAGAGACACTATCTTATACATATAAACATTTAAATGCCGATGTTGCCTTTGGATTAGTGACAACATGCTTATATATTTCAATTGTATTTCAGGTCCTTGATGAATCCAAGCTGCAACAGGTAGACAACCTGCACAAGGAGTTTGAAACTCCTGAAAAAGCAAATAAAGTGTAAGTGTTGATGTGAAGTGCCACGGCTCAGAGCTGGTGTAACAGTTGCAACCAGCAAGATGTCATTGATTGATTGACTGTTTTTGTTCCCTTTTAGTGTAAAGCTGAAGCACTTTGAGAAGTTTGTGGATACAACTGAGGCCCTAGCAGGTAATTCTATGTTTTCTGCACTCTTGTGCATGTCAGATATGCTGTCTCTGATGTATTTCTGTGTCTGAAAAAAACATGAGGCATCCCCTAGTAGTTAAGTTGGCAAGAAAAGTTTAAGGCCTATTTTTTTTTAAAGCTTGAACATATCAAATGTCACACATGATTGGATTTTATGTTCCCAACAATTCCCCCACAGGCATGTAAGGTTGACTGTTGTCTGGGTCTGTTTCTGCAGAGTGTATTAAATGCAATGTTCTATTCCTCAGCTGCCACGGCCCTTGTGGAGGGAAAAATTGGCAAGAGTTTGAAGAAAGTGCTCAAGAAAGTTGTTGCCAAGGAGGCCCATGAGCAGCTGGCCATCAGTGATTTGAAGCTTGGTGGAGTTATCAAAGTAAGTGTCATTAACCGCATTGTCATTCATAAAGAAAGCTTCACATACACGATATATCATTCTAACTTCCTGGGGATTTCAGGAAAAGCTGGACCTAAACTGCATCCACAGCCCTGCTGTTGCTGAACTGATGAGATGCATCAGGAGTCAGATGGAGAGCCTCATCACTGGACTTCCTCCCAGGGAGCTCAGTGCGATGTCTCTTGGGTTGGCTCACAGGTTAGTAAGCACACAAATCCAGTGGTGAATACAGTCAACATACATGCTGCCTATGATTACACTTGCTGTCTGAAACTTCCTGTAGATTTTCCTCAGCATTCGTCACTACCGCTGAGGCAGCAATCTCTTAAAGGAATAGAGAAAGTTAGACGACTTGATGTTTAAGATCTCCAATAAACACGTTTTCTCTGTGTTCTCCAGTTTATCCCGTTACAAACTGAAGTTCAGTCCGGACAAAGTGGACACAATGATTGTGCAAGCCATCTGTAAGTTGTTTTTTCTCCCATATATAGCCATCTTTAAAGTAACCATTGTTTTTCTGTCTATATTGACATTATTGCCTATAAAATGACATTAAATTGAAAATACTTGATGGAGCTGTTAAACTGAAGTGATGGCTACCATGTCCTGTGTGTTGAACATGCAGTGTGAAATAAATGTATTTGCCCTTGTCTCTTCAGCTCTTTTGGATGATCTGGATAAGGAGCTCAACAACTACATCATGCGCTGCAGGGAGTGGTATGGATGGCACTTTCCTGAGCTGGGAAAGGTCATCACAGACAACTTGGCCTACTGCAAAGCTGTCCGCAAAATTGGTAAGAAAAAATATCGACACTTGCCTCTTTTAATTTGAAGAGTTATTCCAAAGTCGTGTAATTTCATCAGTCCATCGATAATATTGAATCGAAGGCAGGTTGGGACATCTCCTTGGATGTTAGGTCATACTACCGTTTCCAAGATGAAGAGTTCACTAAGCTTCATGTGTAAAACAATCAATCAATTTTTAGTGTTATCTCGAGACACTTTACAAAAAGCAGGTTAGAGACCTTACTTATTGTTATAAAACAGTGAAGTGTCCCTTACAAATATATACAAGCACTTAATTTGGCAGCTTACCTCTACATGCAAACTAATAGCAACAGTTTTCTTAAGGAACTAACTGTGCCTATGTGTCTCTCCAGGTGATCGTACAAATGTGGCCACCTCCGATCTGTCGGACATCCTCCCTGAGGAAATCGAGGCAGAGGTTAAACTGGCTGCCGAGATTTCCATGGGAACAGAGGTGTCGGAACAGGATATAGGAAACATCAGGCACCTGTGTGACCAGGTATGTGTCTTTCTTTCATCACCAGAAGTTCAAAGTTCTGTGTAATACTCATCTTATTGTAGGAGAGCTCAAGTGACAGTAGTGATGATAATGACAGTTGTCTTTTTCCTGAAACAAACATGTGGGTTTTCAGTCACTACCTCATCTGAACAGTCACAGTTCTTCATTCACTAGAAGTTACTTTTATGGTTATCCATTTGTCGTCGTAATAAAGATCCTATTTATTTGTTTTTCTCAGGTAATTGAGATCACAGAATACCGCACACAGCTGTACGACTACCTGAAGAACAGAATGATGGCTATTGCCCCAAATCTGACAGTGATGGTGGGTGAGCTAGTGGGTGCCAGACTCATCTCACATGCAGGTAAATCAAAAAGAATCGACTTTTCAATACCATCCAAGCAGTGATGATGACGACATTATGTCACTTTCCTGAAAATGACTGATGCTTTTAAGTCACTACCTCATCTGAGCTTGTGTTAAGATGCTCTTTAGGAATGATGTACTTACAAGAGCAGCAGATTTCCTCATCACTCTTGTTGCTCTTAAGGTTCCCTCCTGAATTTGGCGAAGCATCCTGCATCCACAGTGCAAATCCTCGGAGCAGAGAAGGCTCTGTTCAGAGCCCTGAAGACCCGTAAAGACACGCCCAAGTATGGTCTCATCTACCACGCCTCCTTAGTGGGCCAGACCACAGCCAAAAATAAGGGCAAGGTAAGTCCAGAAGGAGCAGTGACTAGTCTAGGACATGATTTTTTCAAAGTTGAATGGTTAGAACTTCAACACTGACTGTGTATTTGTTATATCCGACTAGATCTCCAGAATGCTGGCAGCTAAAGCATCGTTGGCTATTCGCTATGATGCCCTGGGAGAGGACACTAACGCAGAAATGGGAGCGGAAAACCGTGCTAAGCTGGAGGCCAGGCTGCGGCAGCTGGAGGAGAAGGGAGTAAGTACAACTTGGGTGTACTTTAATTCTCGGCTAGTTTATATGAAACCTCATGGAGTAGAGGATATCGTTTAGTGCTGTACAATTCTGAAAAATAATCTTTTAATTTAAATTAAGATGTGGTGAATACTGATATCTTCATATTTTGAAACCCTGTGAGCTTATGTCTGAAACCTGTGTGATATATTTCATTTGACAGTTTAAAGAAAGCAGGATGATTTTCTTCAGTCTTTTATCAATGCAAAGACCACTTTGTCCACTGGAGGGTGCAAAAAAATCCAAAACCAAAAGTTCCTCACAGGATCTTTTTACATGAAGTGCTTAAATATCTACCTATTTAACTTGACCAACATTTTCTGAATAAAATCTTAATTTTGATATTTAGCATTTTGATATGGTCCTAAAGGTCAGAGAAAATTCACTTTGTCATGTTCCACTTTTACTATGAATGGATTACTTCTATATACTGAATATATATATATTTTTTTAACATGCCAGTTAAATTTTGTTTTGATTATTTTTACTGGTAATCTAATCTTGTCTCATTTCTGTTCTCAGATTCGAAGAATCAGTGGAACAGGCAAAGCAATGGCAAAGGCAGACAAATATCAACACAAGAGGTAAAAAGCCACAAACTTTATGTATGTCCACTTGGAGGTTAAAGAAGGTGAAACTATGAAAGCATATAGTTTTCACTGATACCCACCTCCTACAGTGAAAGTGGTAGTGTGAACCATCTGACTTCCAGAAATAGGTTTTGAGTGCTCTGTACCTACCCACAATATTAAAAAACAAAGGAAGTATGTCCACGTTTAAAATCCTCTTTTTCCTCTTCAGTGAAGTGAAAATGTACGATCCATCTGGTGATTCCACTATTCCCTCCACATCAAAGAAGAGAAAGTTTGAGGAGATTGAGGAGGAGGAGGAGGCTGGTGAAGAGCCTGAAACACCAGTGGTGAAATCCAAAAAGCCCAAAAAGGAGACAGTAACAGAAGGTGGGTGAAACAGGCATGAAGCTGATCTTGTGTCCAAGACAACATGACGGAGTTCATAATACTCAAATGTTTTTTTCCTGCCTTCCCTGTAGTAGAAGAAGAAGCAGCAGAGGAGACTCCCAAAAAGAAGAAAAAGAAAAAGAAGGACAAGAAAGCAGAGGCTGAGGAGGAGGAACCAGAGGAGGAAGAAGTAGCAGTAACAGAGGTAGGAAGTTATTTTGGAAATGCTCCTTGTAAAGTCTGGAGATGATCCACAGGAGAATTGTTTTAGTGGTGCTTTTTTAAAACCTGAAATATCTCCATTTTGTCTCCACAGTCCACAGAAAAGAAGAAAAAGAAGAAGAAAAAGAAGGTTAAGGAGGAGGAGGAAGACGACGAGTGAAAAAGTGGAGAGTGTATATATTTTCTGTCTTAGTCTTTATGGTATTTTAGTTTTGTCTCTCATTTATATGGAATACGGGCAGTACAGTATTGAGTACCTATTTCTGGACTGTAAAAGAGTTACTTTTATAAAACCACATCAACATTGGATCTCTGCTTTATACAACTGTGAGTAAGGAGTGCTTTCCAAATCAATGCCATCTCTAGCTTTATAGTAGTTTTTCCTATTTCAAAGATGTGTATTAAGTTTGGAATCATGGTTTTTATGTTGATCTTACATTTACACATCTGTATCAGACAATGAAATTCAGAAAAGGGAAGTGTCCCAATTCCCTTTTTACTGTCCAAGACTGAACGTCTGCCCAGGTGAAATAAAAGATTTTTTTCTTTGCCTGAATCTTTTTTTGTTTGTTTTGTTTTTCATAGTATGAAGGGTTATGAACTTTTAAAAAAGGAAATTTGATTTTATAATGAGTAGTGATGTGGTAGCTTTATTGTTCATTGATTGGAAATTGCACTTTTCTTAAAGGAGCAGATTTCCTGTATTCAGCAAAAAAAACAAAGCAGTAATTTTTCCATGTATTCACAAATCCATAGAGACGTCCAATGCCTTGGCTATATGACCAGTGCTTCAAAACATGAATGGTTATAAAGTTTGACGGCTTTAGGGACAATTTTGCCTTCATACAACACACCTTTAAATATGGATTTGCTCCAGCTTTTCTTGATAAGTTAACCAAAGGGTCCTGAGTAAAATGATTGTTAATGGACATGCTTATTCTACAATATCTGCATTTCAAATGAGATGATTTCAAATAATCAAAGTAGTCCCAAAACTATATCATGTGAAAAGTAAGCGTTGTTTTGTTACAAAGGTTTTAGCATCAAATAAACATTAATTAAAAGCTAGTTTTGAGTATGAAATGTTTTGTGTTTTGCGTAAAACTGTTAACCTCCATTACATTAGTCCTTCAACATTTTAAAGAATATACTTCAAATAAAAAGAATTACCTTTATTAGATTGCAGATATATTTCCAAAATCGGGTTAGTGATGTATTTATGTGTACATCTCTTTATTGTTGCAGCTTTTAAGGGAGCGCGAATTTGAATCAGCTTGAACTATAAAATAATAATGCATATTTTATATTTTGTAATAATTAGCCATGATAGAGTGACTAATAAGTAAATCTATGAAATAAACTTAATTGTGTACAAATATAATACTGTACAACTGTACTAGAATAAGTAATTGTATTCCAGCTGAAGACTTTACATGCAAAACAAATGAACATGTACTATAAAAACGCATTGTAATGTTATCGAATTAAATAAAAACAAATATTTAGTTAAATATAAACCCACCTTGACTAACAGAGCTTTAAAATAACAATTACTGACTGCGACGAGCAGTTTTTAAAGATCCTTTTCCCATGTTACTACGAGCAGACATCACTAATGGAACACACGGAGCCGCATGATCATTTGGCTCCATCTGCGCTCTACTAGAAGTGTCTTGCTCGGTACCACATGGCATGACTGACTAGTAACATGAGAGTTAAATGTGTTATGTTGGAACAGATAGACGATTGATCTTTCTCTTATTTTAACATCGCTGACTCTCTTAAAGAGATAAATATAAATACAAAATGTCGCAGTTACAAGCGCGGTTCTTCACGGAAAACAAAAAGTAAGCTCTCTTTTCACTTGGACGCAACATGATGGGATAGGCTAGCGGGCTAGCTAACTAACTAGCTGCAACAGAAAGTAAACAGAAAGAAATTACTTTCTGACGTTACTAACCCTTTTTACTTATGCATTTTTACTGTAAGGTTTGAGATCGTCTCTTATAATAGTAAGCCTCCACGGTTAATACCGTATGTTTTTAGCTTGTTGTTTTAGCTAGCTAATGCGAACACTTTCAAGACATTACTGACTACTTTTCTATACTTACATGTATTTTATACTGCAATTAATGTGTGATATAACCTTATAACCTACATACGTTCCTTTCTTTCTAGGTATGTTGTAGATGATGTCCCATTCTCCATCCCTGCTGGCTCTGAGGTGAAGGACCTCAGCAATGTCATTAACAAACTACTGGGAGCTAAACATGGTAAAAAATCACACCTCACTTTTAGCAATAACACATGTGTCTTAGTGTTTCCAGTAAAAAGTTGTGTTTCTCTGTGAAGATCCCCAGTATGTTCTTAGTCATCTCTCTGTACCATCATATCAACTTATCATAAACACTGTGATAGAACAAGATAGGGGCCCATTGCTGCACGGACAATAAGTTTAATGTTTAATTACATTTGCATTCAGTTCAAACATTTTTTACTTCTTTGCAAAACCTTACATGTGTTAGTGGAGATCAGTTTAGTACATAAGTACCAAGCTGTTTGATCCAGGAGTACATTTATTAAACATTTAGTGCATCTATTCAAGTGAATGAAGTCCATGGCAGATATAATCAGTCTGACACACGAGACCTCTATCAGTCTAAAACCTCTGCTCTTCTCAGATCACACACCTGATCTAGACAGCCACTTCCTAAAGTGTAGACCTGAGCTGTAAACACACAGCCACACCCACAGTCAATATTAAAAAAAAACAAAAAACACAAAATGTCCCTTATCTTGTCTGTCACACGATCTGTTTTGTCACTATTGTAATTGTATTTCATTACAACGCACTTCTACTATTCTCAACAGCATCTCACACCACGGTGGAGTTTGACTTCCTTGTCAGGGGTCAGTTCCTGCGAACGTCCCTGTCCACTCACATGGAGACAGAAGGCATATCCACGGTAAGACTGGCTCAATTCTGACCTCAGCCTGTAGAAACAGAGTGAGGCGCTTGCACTGCTAAGGAACATGTTATTTGACATGTATTTGTGTGTGTTTCAGGAAGATGTGGTGGAGATAGAGTATGTAGAGCGGATCACAGCCCCAGAACCAGAGGAGTGTATGATGCATGATGACTGGATAAGCTCCATAGATGCAGATACTGAATGGTAAGATGACTGATAACTTAAATATCTTAGAGTTGGCTGAAAGCAGTTACTGGTATATCTCTGATTTATTTTGTTCTGTTTTGCAGGATCCTAACTGGCTCATATGATAAGACAGCCAAGATTTGGTCTGTGGAGGGCAAGGCAGTGATGACGGTAGCTGGACACTCAGATGTGGTCAAAGATGTGGCCTGGGTCAAAAGAGGTAAGCAGTGCGGAATGGAAAACAGCCACTCTGATAATAAACAACAACCTCTCCTGACTGAATCTGTGTCGACCTCTCTGTGCAGACGGTCTGACCTCTCTGCTTCTGACGGCCTCTCTTGACCAAACGGTCCTGCTGTGGGAGTGGAACTCAGAGAGGAACAAGGTGAAAGCCAGACACTGCTGCCGGGGGCATACAGGAAGTGTTGACACTGTTGCAACGGACCCCACCGGCTCAAAGGTAAAGAGGAAATACCTTCAATAGCAAAAAGTGACATAAGTGGAGGATAAGACAAATGTAAAGATTATTTTTCTCACAAACAGTTCTGCAGTGGCTCCTGGGACAAAATGTTGAAGATTTGGTCAGCTGGTAAGTTTCCAGAATTATGACATTAATCTATACTAATACTACATTTAAAAAACGTTCTAATAACCTTTTTGCCTCTGATATCAGTACCCACAGAGGAGGCAGACGAGGTTGAAGAGCCTGCCGACAGACCGAGGAAGAAGCAGAAGACTCAACAGCTGGGCCTGACCAGGGTAAGTGGTCGACGAGGATTATAGAAGCAAATCTAACATGAAAACTGATGTACAAGTTAACATCTGATCTTCCTGTTCTTCTTCCCCCACAGACTCCTATGATGACGTTATCCGGACACAGCGAGGCAGTGTCCTCTGTACTGTGGTGCGACAGTGAGGAGCTTTGCAGTGCGTCGTGGGACCACACCATCCGTGTGTGGGATGTGGAGACGGGAGGAATGAAGACCACGCTGGTGAGAAACGTGTCCAGAAGCTGATGTGTCAACTGGAGTTCAGTTATCTGCTTTGAATTGAGGGATTTTGCTGCAGTAGAAGAATATTTGTGTCGTTAATGGGGGATTTTTGAAGCCATTGAGAGGCTGCTACACAGAGTTAGAGTTTGTAAGTGTCTCAGATTTGAGTATGTGCAGTCTGTATTCATATAAACAGAAAATAAATGCCTGAAAAGATGCTAGGTTTCAATATCATCTAAAGAAAATACTTGGTTACAATATAAAGTTTATATAAGGGATACATTGATTAACTGAGTTTATTTCATTCTTTTCACAGACGGGCACTAAAGTGTTTAACTGCATATCCTATTCACCTCTGTGTCGACGGCTGGCGTCAGGTAGCAGCGACAGACACATCCGACTGTGGGACCCTCGAACCCAAGGTACCACCCTGCACTATTCATTTCCAGTCTACAAGCTCTTTTTTGTTGCTATCCTTGGGAATAAACACCTCCCTCTATTCTCTAGACGGGTCGCTGGTGCTGCTGTCTCTGACCTCCCACACTGGCTGGGTCACCGCGGTGAAGTGGGCGCCGTCACATGAACACCAGCTGATCTCAGGTTCCCTTGACAACCTGGTCAAACTGTGGGACACCAGAAGGTCTGTGGATCACATACTTTCCACTCTAGACTTTGTGGAATAGGTTGAGTTAGTGCCTAAAACAGGACAGTAATGTGCTGTTGAATCTTTGTATTTAACCTTCCATCCAGGAAATATCCGGTTCTTCTTCTGCTCTTTTCAAACATTGTAGACTTGAGGTTCATGTTAAGGAGCTAATGAGAGCATACACTAAGTCACTATCCTGGCTTTGACAGTTTGAAAGATCGCTGCAGACATGCAGAGCACGACATCCTGCTTAGTCCACCAATCTGAGATGGAACATTTTCTCAGCAGTTCCTCTGTCTGGAACAAGCTTCCTGTCTTTGTCAGAAGTAACACTCATTAGTTAAGGAGCTCTTTCGTCTGCCTGCTTCAAAATCTTTTTTTCTGTTGCTGCTGTATTATGATATATGTTTTTCTTTCTTTTGGTTAATTTTTTCCTCTTGATTTTTGCGTGAATAGTTATGTAATACAGCTAAGTGCATGAAATTCATATATTGTTTCCATGTGTTGCAGCTGTAAGGCTCCTCTGTATGACCTGGCAGCACATGAGGACAAGGTGTTTAGTGTGGACTGGACAGAAAGTGGGGTAAGACCTTTTCCCCTAAAATCTGAGCTCAGATTAAAGTGCTTTTACTGCTTCAGACTTTGATAATGTATAATTAAAATGATATGGTTAAGAGGAAACATACAGGATCTGTAAGTAACCTGCTTTCTCTGTTTTCTATTTCCAGCTGATGTTGAGTGGAGGCGCAGATAACAAACTGTACACCTACAGATACTCAGCCTGTCAGACGGATGCAGGGGCGTAGGCTTCAAGAGATCCTCCATTCATCACCACAGACAGAACGGACAGACATAAATACGCAATATCAGTGTTTGAATGTTGTACTGAACACAATATATTTCAGTTTGTTCTTAGTTCTCATGGTTACTTTTAACCCAACTCTATTTTTTACACATATTTACTTGTGGATTGTTTTTGTTTTCCTGCATTGTAAGAAAACTATAAATTAATTTTGTCTCCTAGAATATCTGTTTTATTTTATTTGTTTTATTTTTTTAGTGCTTGATTGTAGATTATTTGCTGATGGCTCAGATACAGTGAAAATTACCACAGAACGTTTGACAAAGAAACCATGATATTACAACAGATTTTTATTGGTCAACAACTGCTGATGGAAATAAAAATGATATCAGTATATCTGAAAAATTCCATTATTTATCATTGTTTCTTGAGGTCTGATATAATTCACATTTTTGTAGTTACCATCCTCAACCATTGTAAGTTTCCAACTTCCTTATTTCTTTTGCTTTATTAAGAAAAACCTGTTGAGGAAAAACAGACTTTTTTCCTCCTCCGACTTGTTTGACCAAAGAAGAGGAAAAAAGAAGAGGTCTCACTCTGGCTGGTTTTACAGTTCCGAAGCAGGGTGGTCAAGGGCATGTTCATCATAGCTAACTGTTAACCGGTATGCACAGTTTATGGAAAAATATAAAAAATGTGCGAGGGAAAGTCGTATAAAGTGACTTAAGAAGTCTACAATACATATATCTATTAGCGTAAATGCCATTTGAATTCGACTTTCTCAGCTGTAAATATGAAGATGAAGCAGTCGGTTGTTGTGAAATGTGAATAGCGCATCTTTTACGTAGACGATCTTTGGTGTGGCCTGTACAACAAGCGCCCCCGTGTGTCCAAACGGCACCACGTCTACTTTGCATATCCTGTTTCTGTGAGTCAGACTATGACGGCTTTCAGGAGAGGGGGTTAGCCAAAGCTGCGCTGCATAGATGCTCGGACAGCTGGAAAAAGACAAAAGCAAGGTAAACCTATTGAACCCCCTGAATATTTGACCATAACATAAAGAAACAGACTCGTTTGATTAAAAGTTAAGAAGGTTTCTGTTCTGGCTTTGATACCTAATACTGCTAGCTAAACTGCTGCTAGCGACAAAGCTCCTTGTCTGACGTTTTCTTGCTTTTCTCAACTACCCTTATGTATTATATTATACGTTATCTTAAAGTATTCCCATTGGTAGTTAATGTAACACTGAAACTTACATGTTATTTCTGTATTTCCGTGTCGTTTAGGCATCATTTGTTGTAACAGTACACCTGCTCGACAGCCAGCTGGCTCTATTCTCCTGACTCCTGGAAGTCGCAGGTGTCTGATCCCAGCTCCTAGAAACACATTGGAGTAGCTTTTTAGCCTTTAGCACCGATTGTTTTTGTACAGCCACAGATAACACTCAGTGATTACCGCTTGTAACTCGATTATAAAACACTAAGGAGCAGCTGTCAACTCTGTTTTAATGCCATCTTGTTTCTCATGGTTTGTTTCTTTAGTACAAGTTCAACAGGAAATCTAGCAGCAGTTATATTTCTGTTTGGGCATTGTCACTCAGTCTTACAGAATATCTTCTGTAATGGTACACTCTAAAACCTTTTCATGAAAAAAACAATAAAGCAGAAGCACAGTCAAAGATTGAAGTATCCGTAATCTCCATCCTTTTATGCAACTGTAACTTCACATGGCTTTATTGTCCTCTGTCTAATCATCTCCATGTTTTCTGTCTTCAAAAAAGAAAAAGGGAAATATCCAATGATGGACGGGTATGTACAAAAATCCCATCCGCAAAACTGACGCATGTAGTTGAAATCACAACTTCATCAGTGACTCAGATGTCGCCTGTGTCTTGCAGGTTTTCAGGGGACATGCTGAGCGGTGGCCGGGCTCTGCTCGGCGAGGACAGCTCGGTGATGGCCCGCATGCAGAAGAAGTTCTGGAAGACGAAGCAGGTCTTCATCAAAGCCACAGGGAAGAAGGAGGACGAGTACGTCGTGGCCTCGGACGCTGATCTGGATGCAAAGCTAGAGGTAGGAGAGGAGACATGACTTGTGTGTTTTTAGGGTGTTATTATGTCAGAGATGTCCTCCCCCTTGTCAATATTTCTGAATGGCTTCTTCTCTTGCTGGCAGTGTCCTATTCAGGGGATCCATGTTTGGTTTTTCCTCTCCCACTCAATAACTGCACTCGTATTACTTTTATGCTGATTCATCAAATTAATGAACTCTTTTTTTGTAAAACATAACGTCTTTGTATTGTTTACCCAGTTTTAAATCTGTGTCATTGTGTGCTATAGAATACATAGGAAGGACGGTTTTTCAGCTGTGCGTTGGCACAAGGTGTCCTTTGCTTGCGTAGATCTCGTTCTTACAGATGTAGTAACACGTCAGATGTCTGGCAGCAAATAACAACTGTGAAAACAAACAGTTTGTCCCTCTGCCACTCGCTCATTACTCACCTCTGTGCTAAATGAGAGCAGACATTTGTGATTGGCTGAGACTCAGCTGGCATTTAGTTGTGACCTGATGTCTTGACGGTGCGGTACTGTGAGTGTGGTAGAGTTTCACTGAGCTCTTAGAGAGACCAACTGTGAGGCTTTTGTTTGTTCTGGAACAAGATAAGGCCTCTTGTGTTCTGTCCTCCTCCTGCTCTCATTGTGTCCCTATGTTTGTTCCCAGTGAGACACAAAAGTCAGAAAAGAAGGGCAATGTGTTGATGGACAAAATAAGAGGCTTTCAGATTTCATTTTGACTGTTAGCCTTCTGTGCAGCAGCTGAGACCTAAAATCACCAGGACAGATTTGATTAGGAGCATCTTCTGGACGCATCCCCAAAAAAAAGAAAAGAAACATGTTGAAACCAATGTGTCTCTCTTTATAAGCACAACATGAACAATAATATCCGCTAACAGAAATATAAATCAGGCTCTAAACATGGGATCAGCCGGAGGAAACATGGAAAACAACACTAAACTGATTATACTGATGTGTTCCTGCAGACATAAATGCTTATCTCCATTCGTCTGTTTGCTTCCTGCCGTATAATTGTGACTCAAATCAGTTTTTATTCCATTATAACATGATGTAGATGAATCTGTGAGGGTTGCTGAGACATTAAAAGCAGGACTGGTGACATGTATAAAAAACCAGAGATGTGACACTGGCAGGTGTTTGGCTGCTGCTGAGGCAAGCCGAATGGAGCTACTGACTGTTTGTTCTGCAGTTAATCAGTAACTCCACATGTTCAATTCACCTCCTCCCTCAGCTCTATAACAGTCTTAAGACTGGCAGGGTGCAGGGAGAGGACGCAGCCTTAAAGTATCTGACGTTAAACCTGCTGCAGACAGGCTTTACAGTTAAGGTCATGCAGTAAAAAGCACAAGCACATTTCAAATACTGACATTTTTAGGGATGTGATGTGGCTTTTTTTCAGCTGACATCGAGAGCTTATAATAAGGAGAGATCCACAAATTGAAGATTTTTTTTTAGATTCATTACAATAACAACTGTAGAGGGGAAAAGTAATGGATTAACAAGAGTAGGGCCAAATCCAACGTTTCTGAGAGTGAATGAATATGGCACAGGAGCGGCCTTGAAATCTGTGTTGCTATGACACACGCTCGTCATTTAGTCACTGTTGTTGTCTGGCAGATGGGAGGAGAGGCTGAATGGCAGACAAAAATGTAAGGCAGAAGAAAATGTACTGACTAGAAGGTCGCCGCGCTGCCTCACAAAATGAAAACAAGTCAAATAAAACCTCAAAGACCACGATGTTTTCAAGTGTTTCAAGAAAACGTCCAAAGGCGGAGAGGATTGTTGTGTGAGTTAAGTGTTCAAATGTTGCATGTTTTGTCTCTGCAGTTTTTCCGCTCGGTTCAGTGCACGTGCACAGAGCTGCTGAAGGTGATCGAGAAGTACCAGCACAGGATCACACGTGAGTCACAGTCAGAACTACGGGCGCTGCTCCGTCCACTTCCTAAAAGTGGGCGCTTTGCACTTCAGATGTTGAAATGTCCGATTAAACGATCAGACAACGCAGTTTTGTTTGTTTTGAAGTGTTTATGATGACATGTCTGCTAATACAGAAGCTTTTTTTTATACCAAAATTCACACAAAGCTTATATTACAGCTCATCACAGCCATATTATGTAACTATGTAACTGAGTATGTTGGTACAGTTTTATTTTCTTATTTATTTTACAAGCTAAATCAAAAATAACTTCAAAGTGTAAGTGATCATATCAAAGGTGTGAACTTTGAGTTGAATGTTTGGATTGAATGTTAGGATTGTCTTAGGAAGTGAACGATGAAACAACATCACTCTCTTACTCACCTGTGCAGAGAGCTTCTGTTTTTCTGTATTTTCTTTAAATAAGTGCATATTAGTAACCCTCAAGATTCTCATATAATGTAACAAGTCTTCATCTTATTAGTTTTCTTCATTAAACATTTTGTCCTTAGTGTATGTCTGTGTAATCTTGAACTCTTCTTGTAGGCCTGTCCCAGGAGGAGAATGAGCTCGGCCTGTTCCTGCGCTTCCAGGGCGAACATGATCGCACAAAGGCTGGCAACATGATGGACGCCACCAGTAAGGCCCTGTGCACATCCGCCAAGCAGAGGTCAGCAGCAAAGCCATACTGATATTTCTGTTTTCCTTTTAGATCTTCAAGCATGATTTGAAATGTCTATTCCGTCTTTCCTTTTTCCACAGGATGGCACTTTGCACTCCACTCCGGCGTCTGTACCAGGAAGTGGAGACGTTCAGGCGGCGTGCCATCGCAGACACACTGCTAACAGTCAGTCGTATGGAGAAGTCTCGCACAGAGTACAGAGGAGCTCTGCTCTGGATGAAAGACGTCTCCCTGGAGCTCGACCCAGACACCTACAAACAGCTGGAGAAATTTCGCAAGGTGTGAGGACTTATATTTTGGAGGGTTTGCACTCTTTTTGAATGCATGTGTGTAGTTGTTTTATCTTTTATGTCCTTCTGTTTCCAGGTCCAAGCCCAGGTGAGAGGGACAAAGGGCCAGTTTGAGAAGCTGAAGAATGACGTGTGTCAGAAGGTGGACATGCTGGGAGCGAGTCGCTGCAACATGCTGTCTCACTCCCTCTGTACCTACCAGGTATGTGAGTCTGCTAGCCTCTGCTTTACGTACAGCATATTGTATTCTTTAGAAATAAATATCTTGATCCGTCTACCTGTGTCACCTGTTGTCCCCTTTTTTTTTTGCATTCCATGTCACATTTTTCTCTTTCCTGCCGTGGCAGACAACTCTGCTGCAGTTCTGGGAGAAGACAGCCCACGCCATGTCAGGAATCCACGAGGCCTTCCAAGGACACATAACGTACCAGTTCACCACACTCAAGGTACTAGTCTGATTTGCACTGAAGTGTTCAGTGTACACAAAGCCTACATTGTAGAGTGTGTAAGTCGCATTCACCTTTTTGAGACCATTCTGCATTACAGTATAATAAACATGAGAGAGATAGAATTATGCAATCAAAGGCAGGCAGCAACAGCACAGTCTGTTCTGTCTTTAAATTAGATTTAACCGTTTACCTTCCTCCCACAGGACCTTAGAGACCCACTGGAGGAATTAACAGACTCACAGAAAAAGGAGGAGAAGAAGGAGAAGTCCTTACAGAGCAACACTGACAGGTGAGAAAACAAACTAACACACACTGCAAGTCAAAGAAAACAATCTTCTATCAGCTATTAATCAGATATAGTCTGACATGTCACAGGCCTATCACATAAACACACACTCTGCTGTACCATCTGTCTCTGTTTTCATGCCAGTCCTTTCTGCTCTTCTCTAACACACCGAGTCTGTCGTCACCCATTTTCCATCTTAACATTTTCACCTCTCCATCTGCTCTGTCCTCCTTTTTTTATTTCTGCACACAACCACCTCAGCAATGTCTTCATCAAACACGAGGCCAATCTCATGCCCATGTTTACTCACAAGTAAGTGTTACATGTGACGATGGGTAGCGATCTATGTGGTAGCTAAGGGATTTAGGGTCGCTGACCCAAGACTGCAGCTCCAAATCAAATGGAGGCTGCTGCATCGCTAAAAATAGCAAAATCGTGTCTCGTCAGCTAAGGCACTTTCTCATGTTTTCCCCTCCCTCTTTTCTACCTCCCTCCTCAGTCTTGTGTCCTTGGATGACGACAAGCCAATAGGAAGTGCCTCTGACACAGGTAGGTGCTGCCCCCTGCAGGATGAAATGCAAAGTTACAGGACTTTTTTTGGTTTAATTGGCTAAATTCTTGAATAAAAATAAGAAAATGTCAAATGCGGCTCTTGTTATTTGTGCAGATGTTTCCCTTAAAAGCCATTTTATTCAATTAAAACTCACAATTGTTTTGATGTTCTCTCCTCTGCAGACCCTGCCAACAGCAGTGATGGACAGAGAGACATTGGTAAGTTTTTGTGTAAAAGTGCCTATTTTGTATATTCTACACGTTCTTTTAGTATATCTGTAGCTTACCGTGCAATGTATGCCTCTTGGCTTGCTTATCCTCGATCCCAGTGCACCCAAACACCCCCAAACCCACCACTCCATCCCTGCAAAACCTCAGAGGACTCTCAGCAAACTCTGACGATGACCTCTTGCTCATGGCCTGTGATCTGCCAGAGCCTCAGCCCCAGCTTCTGCCTCCACTTGAGGTTGGAGACTCCAGTCAGCCCTGGGACTTTGGAGGCCTCCAGTCCAGCCTCTCACAGAGGCCTGCCACTGGTAAACAACTGACCGGCTGTCTCTTAATTCTCCTACTTTAAGATTCCTCGCTGGTCTCACCTTTCCCATCTTACTTTGCTTGGTTGTGGCACAAACTCACCTCTTCTGGGATTTCAACTCTGCTTCCCTATGCATTTTGGATTCAGTCTATCCGGCTCATACAAAGGGGCTTTGTTTCCCCCTTAATTCATCTCTGAGACTCTCCTCTTTGATAGTCTGGGCTGCCTTTACTAACGATTACAGTGTTGCGCTTTATGTTAAAGCTCCTGGGAGGAGTTTTTATCTCATCATGAAACACACTGAATTGAACACCGATGTCTCTCTATGACCTGTCAAATAAAATATTAATTATTTCTATATAGGGAGGGGGTTATTTTTTGAAAACTTTTTCATTGTCAGTTGTACGCAGGAAATTTAAAAATAGCTTTAAACCTCTTCTGAGACTCATCTGCTGCAAGGAAAGGTTTAAATATGTTGGACCAATTTTTTCCCTTAAATGTGTTAATTAGAATACTGGTACCACTCTCAGGTCTCTATGGTAGATATATAGTTTTAGCCTGTTAGCATAGCTTAGCATATATACTGCAAAGAAGGTTACAAAATACATCTACCAGCATTTAAAAAATGTGTATACTTGACATCTAAGCATTTTATCCTCTTGACCTTTCTTCAGCTAACATGACATGAAGTCATTTTCTTTGCTTAGAATAAAAGAAACTGTGCAACACTTTCCTACTTTTGTTTATATTTCTTCAGCAGCAGTATCTCTGCAACAAGCTACACTGACACATTGTACCTTTTTGCACCAACTTTGAAGCTTTTGCCTTTTGACTAATACACCATGCCTCTCTTTCTTTTTGCTCTCAGGAGGTCTGCCCCCCCTCTCCATGACAAGCCTGAGGCCTGAGGAGGAAGACGCTGAACGGGGCGACATGGCTTTCCTCAAAGACCTGCTCAGCCCGGGCCCTGGGTCCAGCGATGAGTTCAGCCAAGAGTGGCAAGATGCTTTTGGGATGTTCGACCCACCCAGCACGCCTCAGTCAATCACAGGTGCAGCGAGTAGCGGGCCGGTAGCTCGCCCTACCTCCAACCCCCCCAGCCCCACAGGTTTCCTGCCTTCCCATCTGCTGGATCACAGCCTGAGCTCTACAGGTGAGCCACACTGCACTCTGCTGGACAGAAGAGCTCACTGCGGGACATTGAAAGGGACGCAAGAGATTTTTGTTACTCTGTTTTTGTTTTGCAGGATGGTCAACCCCACCTATGTTCCAAGCCCCGCCCCTGCAGCCTCCTCCCGGACAGAGCCATTCAACTCCACCTGCTCCAAGTTCAGCAGCCAGTGGTAAACCATTTTTATATGGATCTATATCTTTTTTTAAATTACTGTTAAAGAAATTCACTGTCACTTAACACCTTACAGATAAACTGATGAACTGGCATGGCAAATTTATTATATATCCCAGCATGCACTTCACCTCTACCAGAACCATTTGCAGATAATAAGAAGCATACTCACCACTGTAACAAATTATCCACCAAGGATTATCATGTGTACATCTTCTGAACACGTCTTAAATTTGGACCACATGTTTAAACATCTTAACCTTTTTTTTCTGATGATATTTTTGTGTGTTTGTGTCAGCCGCTCCATGTGGCTCTAAAGACATGTCGGCCTGGTTCAACCTCTTCGCGGACCTGGACCCCCTCTCAAACCCAGATGCCATTGGACGATCTGCGGACGAGCTGCTCAATGCTTAAAGCTCCATTTGTGTGTGTGTGTGTGTGTGTGTGTGTGTGTGAGCGTGCGACAGTGTGTGATTTCCTTTGGAGAATCTGGATGTCAATAAGTGTTCATGTCGACGACCAAGTAATAGAACACACTTTAACAGTTAAATACCTGCACAAATATACCCCTGCATTTCTGTCTGCAGGAGAGATGTGCGTCCACACTTGCAAATACACACTGGTATTTGTGTTACACTGTAATATACGGTTTCACACTGGAAAAGAAAAACACTGTCAGTTGATTGTGAATCGCTCTGTATAAAGACTGTTAACACTACACATGAAGCCAGCGGCTCATATGCACACAGAAGACCTCGTGTGGCTTCTGTTACTTGTCGTGACATCATATTCTCTCACGTGGAGAGAACATTTTGATTACTGGTTTATTTTGGACAGCCTTGTGTGTTTTTCTGTGTTTAGTTCATGTTTGCATTGTCTGGGTGTGTGTTGGTTTGCTGTGTGTGCACAAAAAAGGGACCCAGGTTGTAAGGAAAATATATATCTATCTAATGCAATGTTGTTTTTACATGGATGCACGTATGAGGAGTATATACTGGACACAGTGTATGTTTGAAATAAGACAGGCCTGTCACTGAGCCGGTATTTGCACACAGCAGCAGATGAAGTTTTACACCATGGCCCTGTATCACAAAGCAAGATAAGTTGGCGATGTTATTAGGTTTCATTTTTAATTAATCTCTGGTTTCAGGATCCCTTTCTGGTCACCTGTGATGGTTTCAAGTCGTATACATGTAAGAAGTAGTTGAAATTTGATCGCATCCTTATCTGTCTTTAATATAAATATGGATAATGACAATTTAGAGACACATATTTGATAACCAACAATGTAATGCTGACAACAGCTGACATTAGCATACAGCCATGTCCTAGCCAAAGTTACAGTTTGATAGTGTTAATGACATGGAAAAATATCATTTACATAGTAAGTGGCTAAATGTCTATAGACTATATAATATGCTTATATAAATGTCTATAGGCTTTAACTTCTAATGATAAACATGCCAACACCAAATTTAACCGTCTTCGTTAGCATGCTAAGTTTAAAACAATTATTTCTTCTCTAGACGCAAATGTCAATAGTTTGTCATCTATCTCTGTACTGAGCTTGTGAGTCACTATCATCATGTACATAACCTGGCAGGGTTAGGTTATACTTTTATCAAAAACATGAATATCATCACTAAAAGTGCTATCACATTTAACCAGAGAAAGCTAGCTTATAGTGTGAACTTCAGCTAATTGCTAACAGCTGAACTAACATGCTCAGTAACTTTCCTAACACACTGCTGCTAAACAGGTGTTATTATTTATTACCTGCACTTTAACAGTTCATGCTGGTAGACTTTATCAGACTTATTCTGGCTGCAGTCACAACTTTATCCATCTAAATGTCCCTTTGCTCGGTAAATGGATTATCTGTGGAAAGATGCAAATGCAAGCTGTATTTTTTTAATAAAGGCTGATTATTCCCACACAATTTCATACTACAAATCCTCACAAATTAATTAATGTGGGATTTTACGGCTTTAGAAATCTTCCACTTATTCCTTAACCATTTAAAATACCACACTTTTTATCTGATGTTTCTTATTTTCTTCATCTTCATGAAAGGTTTTTACAGTATATGTACCTGTTAGGATCAGTGATGCAGGTCATAAATACTGCTTTGTGATACAGACTCTGCACAGCTTGGTATCTTGAATGTGTAGTGAAATTCTGTGATTTCTGTCAGGAGGTTGAGTCTAAAGGGAACTGTGATTGGCGTCATTATATTTGCCTGAAGCCTTGAGTCTGATTACAGACACACACTGTCCAAACTCTTTGGATGTTTTTGTAACCAACAGACCCCTCCACCTTTATCCCATAGCTTTCTTGCTGAATGTGGTGTGTGCAAAAGATTGTATGTATATGAAATCTTCTTTCCCATCTGTTACTCCGATTTCACAATCTGAAGTCAAAAGCCAAGGAAAATATGTGAAGGATAAAAACATATTTTGAAGAAGTTAGAAAGTAGGACATAAGAATAATATTCTGGATGGGTGGGTTATTTATGTTGAATAATCTGTGAGCAACAGCACCTATGTATTTATTAACAAATGATATGAATATACTACTGATTATGTTTTAGTTGTGCAGTACACTGAAAAATTACATGATATAAACACTAAAATATTGTCTATTTTCTGCTCTTTGCGTTGTGTATTTTGAGAATTCCCAGATTTTGGAAATATATTATTATATGGGAATTGAATCAACAGTGGAGAGCTGTTACCATGTTGCAAACTGGATTTAAATTCAGCTCGTGTTTTGAGGGGAAATAAACAACCATGATGGACAGTTTTGAATGCTAAGTTTGATTGAGTGTAAGGGTGCATATTGAAGAGATTTATGAACCATTTATCTGGATTATGTGAATACCACATCCGTGTGCACCAACTGAAACCAAATCATCAGTTTTGACATTTATGTGACGTGTTTTCTGAGTCTGACAACTCATAAAACACCTTTTATGTGAGCTGCAAATATCACAGCATCTATCATTTCTTTGACTGTTTCTTTGTTTTGTTTTTGTGACATTCAGATTTTTTTAAAGAAAGAAACTTCTGATCCTTGTGCAGTGGTAACAAGGGAGACTTAAACCATGTATTATATTGTTTATTCTTAATTTACAAACTTAAAAAAACAAAAACAAGAATGTATCTCTGAAGTCAATCACAAACGCTTTATTTAATTCAACTATGCCTTTTTATTTCACTCGAGGGGTTTAACAGATGAAAACTCGGCAGTTCTGTTTCCAATAAACTGGACAAGCAAACAAAGAACATTTGTGTTGTCTTGTTTTGAGCCTCATTCCAAAATGCTTTAATCATCCACTTTGAACAAAAAACAACTGGTATCTGAAATAAATCTGTATTCTCTCACATGTATGAATCTACTCTGAAACTATTTTTTCTTCTTGTAAACAGACATCTAAAAACGACAAAGAAGAACATGTCGCTCTGTGTGTGTGATTGTTTTTCAGCAAGTGGATATCCCATTTTTAAAACAGATAGTTTTTAGAAACATGCCAAATCAGGTCACTGGATAAATAACATCCACACTTCTCTCTACTTTTACTCTGCTACAGGTTAACGTCAGTCACATGTTCCTTTGTGTGAGGAGGCTACATAGATAGCAGCTGTTGGTTTGCTCTCTTTGAAGTAGTGTAGACTTGTTAGTGTGCGCTGAGAAGTAAGTATATCTTTTCTCTTTGTATCCTATTCACTACAACCTGAGATGGACGATGTAATCTATTCTGGATTAAAATTCTCTGCACACCAAATTACACTCCTGATAAATAAATACATTATTCACAATAATGAGACATGTAATTCACAGTACTCAGCGGAGAGAAAGCAGGAATAGGAGGAGGAGGAGTAGGAGCCATATGGTACAATTGTTAACTCATTCAGATACATATCTTTGTCAGCCGATAATACAAACACAGTGTGCCTCTATATTTACAGATCCAGTACATTCCTATCCCACCGTAGCAGGCACAGTCAAGTAGTAGTGACATATACAGGAGGATGGGTCGAGGCATGGAGAGGAAGGTAAGCAACATACTACACTGAGAGGGATCAGACTACTGCTTATCATATGTGTGAGTCAAACATGTTTCCTTTCAGACATTTTCAATTCAAAACATTTTTAGGCAAAGGTAAAAAAAGGATTCTGCATTTTCTTTTGGGAAAACTAAACTGTCAAATTACTCAAAACAAAAATGCAATCCTTTTAAAGGCCCTGATTTTCTCATTTAGCTTCCCACTATAAATTGAGAGAAATAAATAACACAATTCAGGGTTCCACATGTGAGATTTGTGAGGCTTGGTTTGGGAAAAAGTACTATCATGTACCTCTGTGCACCAATCCAAGTTAAAGCTCCTGTGAGAAACATTTGGGCGTTGCTATAAACTGCATGTTTTGTCTGGAGGTTAGGTTGGTCAGATCCACAGAGGTGAATCAAAACTGCAACGTTGCGGCTTTAAAACAAGAGGAAATGCATCACTTTAAAGATAATGCTCTGATTTTATACCTAAAATTCAGGGCAGGAGATGCACATCTTAGCAATGAAAGGAGTAGGTAGATAAGATCTGATGTTTAGCCCCAGATCTACCCTTGTTCTTTGACAGTGTAGTATTTGGATTCAACAACCTCTCCATGCTCAGGGCCCTGCAAGCCAGAAGGAGCCTGTCCTGTGAGGACAAGGCCTCTCTGGACACATCTTACAACAACACTGAGCAAGACAGAAGGGAATGATCATTACAGTGACAGTGAGGGAGAAAAACAGGAGAGAAAGAGCTGGAAAAACAGAAGGTAGGGAGGGTGCGATAGAGGTGGTGTAAAAAAAGGGACATTTTGAGCTAAAAAAGGTTGGCGCTTGGTAAAGAAGGGGCCGGCAGACACGGGTTGAAAACGCTGCACACATCATAGCCCTGGCCTGTGTTTCCCATAGATGCACACTGACTGGCAGGGGACTGATTCACTGCTACCATTTGGTGTAAAAAGGCATCATCACTTTGTACCAGATTACAGTCAAATTTGACTCCCAAATTTCTGAGAAAGTACAAAACAGATGTCTGGATTTAGTTCACAGGTGGTCTTAATAGGTCCCTGCCTTTCTGTGAGTATCTAAGGCCGCCGTAGTGCAGAAATCATGTGAGTCATGCTAAAGAAACAAACATGATCCAAGCATTACGCCGGTTTAGCGAAACTGATCGGTCTAAAATATCAGGCACATTTTTTTTTTTTTTTTTTTTTTTTTACTTCTCCTTGTCACGACCGTTCAAGTTTTGCTACGATAAATCTGGCAGCACCAATATTAGCTTCCATGGTCAAACTCTTGGTCGCCAAAAAAACCCAGCGGCCTTTTTTTTTCTTAATGGAAGGCATATTTTATATCAAGAGAAATAACTACAGATAGAAAAAGAGATATGTCCGTGGAAAGGCGCCATGGTATAATACGATGAAATAAAGAGTCTGTCCTTTTTTTTCGCCCTTTTCCTCCTAAAAAACAGGAACATAACCAGCACTAAAGGTAGAAGAAAGCGATGAAATGTTAGCTGCAAACACCCGTGCGGCGCTGCAGGACTCTCACGTTGTAGTCGTCTGAGGAGGAGAGGCAGTGGGAAGCGCTTTTTCAACAAGAGAAAGACATCAGAGAGAGCTTAGCTGGCATGCTGAAGGCATTTGTTTTGGAGCAGAAGGGTTGTTTCCAGTGTTTTCTGATTTTGAAGGGGGAGATTTTGAAGGGGGGGTGAGGGGGGGGGGGCATCAGAAGCTCTCGGGCTCCTCCAGGAGGCAGGGTTGGGTGGACAGAGGCACGAGGGAAGGGGACAGGCTTCGTAGGCCCACCCCGGAGCGGAAGTTGAGGTCCGGGGCGGGGAGTAAGGGCTTGAGGATGCTGACGAGGCAGAAGGCAGAGCCGCTGTTTGGGATGAAGTTGACCTTGTTGCGGTCGGGACACAGGAAGGGAGGGATCTCCTGTAGAGGCTTGGGACTGGAAAAAACACACACAGGGACACAGTCTTAAAAGATGTACTGGTGGTAGTTTCCCCTGGACTAGAGGAGCTGTAGTAAAAGGAAATTAAGTTATAAAAAGGCTGGCAAAATTATATATGGAGCTAAATTCATCTGACCTAGTTAACAATAAAACAATACCAGAAATTAAAAGTATTTTTCCTCTAAGAGATAGGCTAAGTGATTCAGTCAATGTTTCAATGGTAAGTTATGGCTAAATTATTGGTATCAAACAGCTTATTTACTAATACAGCACACACAGGGTGACATTGGCATTTATTTGGAGTCATGATTTTGTCAATTTGATGACTACAAGTTCAATATTTACTTCAATGACTTATCACAAGTAATATCTAGCTCTTAAGCTTCCAATGCACCGCTATGTTAACCAGCTCAGAGCTAATAGTGTCTTTCTATTGATTGGTGCTGGGCATTAAGTGAACAGGGATTATTTACTGATTAAAAAAAACTCATACGAGAGAAAAAAGAGGGAATCAAAACATTACATTTGTGGGCCAGAAGGCTTAAAAAAATGAGCTATGACACTAAGAGGCTCCAAAGAGGCGCAGAGTTGTTGATTTTTCTCTCTGGACATGACACTTTTCACACAAGTTTTGCGTCGATCCACTAATAAAGTATTGATTATGTCAGCTGTAAGAGGTATTCACAGCATTTAAAGGACAGTGTGAATGTTTATTTTCATGGTCTAAAAAAGATTTTTACTCACATGGACTCCTCGAACACTTTGACCTTCTCACAGCCCTCTGGAGGTTCCCTCTTGAACATGTAGCTGTTGTTGGGTCGGGGAGAGGCGGCGTATTTTGGCAGAGGGGAGTAAGGGCCCAGCTCTGAGAACACACAGAGGGGAGACAGGAGGTCAAAGTTCAGAGTCAACAACAGATCAGGCTCAGAGAGGCACATGGAAAATGATCCATGTGGGAGATCGTGTAGCGTGCGTCTGTCACCTTTGTCCTCGTAGGGGCTGCCTCCACTCATGTCGTTGAGGACGGTGAGGTAGGAGGGCGAGATGGAGTCGGGACGGCTGCTGCAGTTGCTGTGGTTACCGCTCAGGCCGCCTCCGGAGGGGGTCTGCGTGTCAATGCTGCGGGTGCTGCTGCTGCGCTGCGGGGGGACGGGTGGGGGTGCACGGTGCCCATCTGGGACATCCTGTGGCTGTCGTACAGAGACACAAATGAGGTCACAAAAACAACGATGCATCGGGGGCTTAAACCCCCACCACTGGTTATGTGTGAGATCTTAAAACAAACTTGATTTTGAATTACTCTAGTGAAGGAAAAAAACATTAAATACGACTAGAAATGGTTGCAGTTCCCCTCCTGTGAGCGGTATGTGGAATAATCAAATGACTTCATTCATAGTGATGCTAGTTTTATATTTGGATAAGCTTAATCGAACAATTTTGCTAACCAGATAAAGCAGCTGTATGACATGCAAAGGGAGGGGCAGTTGTGCTTTAACAGCTGGTTGAAAGGGAGCAAAATGAGCCTTGAAATTTGAAGTATTTCCCTGATTCACAAAGACCTTCTTTTGCAAATAATATCTCACCTTCATCTCTGTTTTCCTTTTCATTTAGTTGAAAGCCCTAATCCTCCCATACTGTCATAGTTACATTTAGTTTTGCACCCTGAACAGCTGCCAATTTTACCTTTCAAAAAAACAAAACACTGAAACTCTGCCGCGTCAGAAGAGAACAAACAATTGTGAAGCAGATACAATCTTGTATCTTGACTTGTGTTTCCAAAGTTTGTGTATATTGAAGTATTAAATACACAAACACAAGGCGGTCTAGCCTCATGACAAAAAGAAAAGAAGTCGTGACAGGGGCTTTTTATTCGTTGCTGTAAGCACCACAGTTTTCTTTAGTGTAACTTACAACTATGATCTCTTCCTTTTCAGGAGTGTCTTGGATGGTGATGCGTTCGATCTCCTGGTTCAGGCCCTCCACGCTGTTTCGGAAGCGAGGGGCGGATGACTTGGAGATAGGAATGGGTATCAGGATGGTCTTGGGCATAGGTGACTGCAAACATATGACACAAACACAACATAACAGGGTTAGTGTCCTTCTTCATCTTTCTTTTGGGCTTGCAAGTTTGCTCCTGCTGTCTGGTGTCTATTTGCATCTGTGATTGAGCTCGTCAAAGGTTTTCTGGGCGGCTCGCTCTCTTTTCTTTTTGTCTCAAGAGGAGGCCCAGAAAGCAGGACAGCTGCAATCCAGCAGACTCCACAGGGAGCATAACAGAAACATGACAGGAGTGGGCACTTAGACAAGTGTGTGCGTGAGAGGAACCTACTTTAACTGACTTTTCCTACACCAGAGGCTGTTAAAAAGAAATCACGCTTGAAATTAACCAGGGACATTTGTAAGACACAGCCAAACAGGGACATGAGGAAAAGTGGGACGTCCTCAAAATTCTCCAGATCCAGTGCCAACCTAGTTCCTTCTCTGACATGAAGCCACCTGGCAGGAAAACACACACACACACACACACACACACACACACACACACTCCTTAAAGCCCCCTTTCTTTGCTGATTACCTGCGACTGGATGATGGTGTGGCTGCCATTGAACGGGGACTTGCGGTCTTTATCCCTCCGATGGCGGCTGCTGCGTTTGCTGCGTTGAAGCTGCTGACGCAATTTGGCAATCTGTAGCGGTTCAAAGGAAGACGAAAACGAAACAATAATGCAGACTTGTATTAATATACAGACATGTCTCGTCACAACAGTCAGAAAAAGCTCCAACTAAGGGATAAAAGAGATATTTACTGACCTCCTTGAGCTGGTCGGTGCTCCCACAGGAGGCCGAGCGTTTGTGAGAGCCCCTCCTCCTCTCATCTGCCCAGGCCCTGGGGGTCTGATACACAGACAAACACACACACACACACACACACACACACACACACATATATACACACACATTGGTTTGCTACATGGCAAATAAACTACCACAAAACAGCCAAATAAACAGAATCATTGGTACTTTTCTTTTTTCTAGAGCAGCCTTCTTCTTCCTTTTTTTAAACACTTAATTATCATACAGTTATTTTCACATTATAGTAAGAGTATAAGATACATTACATTAGTAAAGAAGTATATTTACTCTGTGCTCTGCAGTTTTTACAGTGTATAACTAACAAAAATGTCTAAACATGTAGTAGTTGTGAGACACACTATACAATAATGGTTAATGGTTTGAACACTATTGCAAACACAAGTGTGAGCAAAGAAAAGTTCACTTTAGAAGACTAAAACAGAACAAAAAACAACACCTGAGCAATTTGACACATCCGTCAGAAGTTTATGTGACGCATTTAAAAAAAAAAAAAAAATTTATAATCTGACCGGTGTTCTTCCAAATCTGTCTCAGAGTGATAGGCAGCACACCACGATGATGCAACTGTCTGCAATCCCTCTTAATGTCTGTGCATTGGTTGCCTGCTTCGTAAACCCACATACAGAATTGTGTATGGCTGGTCCCAACATGCAGGGATGAACCTGGTAGACATTCTTTTTTCACCATCAACTCATCTCTTGTAGATTTCCATTTGAAATCATATACTGTGGTCTATTCCAACTATTTTTTTCTGTTTGGTTAAAAAGAACAAATCCTGTTTAGTACATCTGAAATGGATTCTTATTTTAACCCCCTTTAGTCCAGATTGCTTTAATATATCCAGGAAATATAATGAACAGGTATTTTTTCCATCTTTGCACAAACTTTTTCATTTTGTGTGACCATTCAAATTCATGCACATCCCATCGCAACATCCCAACACAGACATGTCGTCAGCACTCACCTGCGTGGCTTTGTCCCTCATGTAGGGAACGTGTTGGTGCTGGCTGTCGTCCTGAGGCCAGGGACCTGGCAGGTGAGAGCCAGCGAGCGCGCCCTGCGAGGGCCACAGCTGGACGCGATGGCAAGAGGCGGCGAGGAGAATGAAGAGCCAGGCGCTCGCAGGAAGAGGAGGGGTGACGCGGAGGAGGACCACGGAGAGAGATGTGGGGAGGTTAAGGCCACTGATGCAGTCTAAGGGAGGAGACGGAGATGTAAACAAGTTTATTTGTCAACACATGGTAAGCACATCAACAAATCAACACACACAGCTGGCCTGCAGGATTAGCCCATGGCTGGCTTCCTCTGTCTGTCTAGCTTTGTGTGTGTGTGTATGTGTGCATTATTGTGTATGTGTGTGTTCCTCAGATTGATGTTAATCCGTCCCATTCTGGGCGGAGCGGATGTGCCCCCTCTAAGTCTCCCACAGGCCCCCTGGTTAATGGCATTAAAACAGCTTAAGTACTGTAGGGTGGGGGCACCGAGGGCAGGTGCTCGCTTCTGCCCGGCTGACCCTGATTCAGAGCTGTGGAGGCATGTTTTGCATGGGCCCACGGGTCCACTGACGCTCATGGGCCCTCACAGAGAGCATGCTCTACAAACTAAGGTGGTTCGTTCTGTCAGGTTCAAGATATTGGTAGCACCCCGAAAATATTAACACACGCTTTAAAATACAAAATACACACCAATCAGGCTTCTGCATTATTTCAAGTCATACTTTTTTAATTTAATTTGAAAATAGATACAGCACTTTTTGCTTTGGAAACAGAAACATTTTGAAAAGAACTGAAAAGGTAAATCTGATATCAAGTTATTACCTACAGAATCAACAGTAGAGGAACAATGAAGCACAGAGATATGAATAAGCTTGCAAGGTTATGGTTTGAAGTTGACCTTTTTACACAATCTGTGTTTCTCTTTATCACATTCAACTCTGTTTTTTTGTGCAATTTGAGCAAAGGAATTAACATTGGCTAACATCAGTAAGAATTGAAGTCTTTGCAATCCAAATTAATAATTGAAAATGGAGTGTTTTTGAGATTTGGTACACAAAGTATAACATTGTGACAGACTAGTCAGTGTATTGATATTTCTTTGCACGCCCAGTGCAGCATAAATGTAGCCAAACATGCACACAATAGCAATGGTATTCAGCATAATGAATGCAGAGAACCTTGCAGGGTAAAGAACATATTTATATTTTAGCATGGGTGCACCCACAGGGACCTGATAACAACACAGTGTGTGCATGCAGCATGTATCCATACAGATGAACACACAGGACTGATTGACAGTGCAGGTCCTGGAGCTAAATTTGGCAGGAGCCTTGACCAGCGCACATTGCTGTTGCTAGGGAACGGGCCCGACTGATCTTCACACAGCCGCCGCCTGTGTGTTTGTGTGTGTGTGTGTGTGTGTGTGTGTGTGTGTGTGTCTCTGTGTGTGTACTGTATGAGTAAACAGGGGTTTGGGCATCAGCAGTGGACTAGCAAAATGCCTTATTTTGACTGCTGCCTTTCCTGTCTCAGTCTGTGCACACAAATCAGCACCCACGACGGTGCACTGCAGACCGACAGCAATAGTAACAGTGTTCGTAGTAACAGTAGTACTAGTGTAGTGGCAATTCACAATAATGATTCTTAAGCCATTCAGACATCTTACTTGTTGCAATCTACGGTGAAAAAAAGTACAATTTCAAGCATTTTTTTTTTAGTCAGTGATATGACTTTCACCAAGATAAGTCGATAAAATAACACAGAAATTATTGATCAGCAATGCACAAAAGTGGGACACCCAGGCTGCGGCAAAAACCAATAAACACAGTTCTTTGATATCCCCCCCCAGAAAATGTGATGTAAAGAATATTAAAAAAAAAAACAATGAAAATGTTGATGAACACAACTTTTAAAGCCACAATTTGAAACTACAAATTGCTTATATCATCCAACCAACAGTACAAAACCCAAAGATAGCCTGTCTTTGAATACACTTCTTTATATTTATATATGCAAGTGGACGGATAAAAACAAAAATACTCACATTGTGGAAAACAGAACCAGTGATCTGTTGTTACTTTTGCTTTTGTAAAATGCACCTAAAATAGTGTTTTAAATTATTGTTACAAAGGCAATATTTACACTACTGCCCTTGCACACTATCTGCCTTAGCAGCCACTGTTTAAATAAATCATTGTTGGCCATAAATTTGAATATTCCATAAAATCTGGATAAACATCATTTATTAATTTGAGAAAAACCTATCACTATTTGTCACATCTCTATGCATTTGCCTATGAAGTACAATGCAGGCCAATTGTGTTTAATGTAATGATAGCATGCACCCACTCCCCACACATCATCATCATCATCATCATCATCATTAAAAACATATTCCATGACAATAATGACCTAAAACAAACTCCACAAGCCAGAAGAGCATCAGACATGCTAACAGTGCTCAGGTAACTGGATGTGTGTGGAGAGAAAAACACGCTCACCTGCAGAAATGGGATCTAGGTGCGCTGCATGCAAAGGGGCACCCCCAGCCGGCTGTTGATATTGCCGATGCTGGAGGATGCTAAACAGGCGGTTTACTGGCAGGGCAGGCTACAACTGAGGAAAGCCCTCAAATATTACAAGAACCATACATATAAATATAAATAAACGTGTTCGTGGTTACCGTGTAGAGACAGTAGATGTCTGAATGGGCGTTGCTGTATTCGCACCCTGCCTCCTCGTCGTCGTGGATGGATGTTTTTCTCTCCCGGCTGATGCGGCACGGTGGTTGAAGCAGCTACCAAAACGCTTTTTTGGTCAGGGAAAAATGATTATCAAAGGAGGAAAATAACTCGTGTACCTGGCGTGGATTGTAAGGTGTCGGAAAACGACGGGAAAAAATAACAAAAGGGACAGAAAATACAGAAGGGATAGAAAGAAGGAGGCGGTGATGCTGGGCTAGCCTCGGTTGACACGACGGGAGAGGGACCAGTGTGAAGTTTAATGGAATAGACAGGGAACTTCCGGATGTAATTTTCAAAGTAAAATACGTACTCCGCGGCAAGCTGTACAGGACCGCAGTTTTCATCTAATCAAATATGCTCATGCCCTAGGGTCCTATATCAAGAGACAAGAGAGAAGCTATAAGCTCCAAACCTGACTGTAAAAAGTAAATCAAAAGTTAAGTGGTTAATTTACCGCTAATTCACAATATCAAACGCTATCTTGAAGGCCTTAAGGTGGGATCTACCAAGCTATCTCGTCTTGCAGACATTTTGTTGTAACACTAATCATTATTATTCTATATTTTATAAATATGCTGTGTATTCTTAAATGTAAGTGTTTAATCAAATGACTGCATAATAAATATTGGGCCATTGGGGATTAGGTGAATGTTTTTGTTTTTTTAACATAAAACACAAAGCATTATTTTTCCATTATTGTATTTTTTTTTATTTAACTGATGTAAATATGTTTGATTTGATTTTTAACTTCTATTTTTATTTTTAATAAGTATATTCCCGTCCCCTGTTTTCTTGAGCTGCTGTAATGCACAAATTTCCCCCACGGGGGATCAATAAAGTTTATCTTTATCTTTAAACAAAAATAAAACATAAATGGGGAGGAAAGGTGGGCTGGGTAAGTTAACTAGGATTCTCTTACAAAAATATATTGCTATGTTGATTACAACTTTATGTATGTCATTTAAATCTGTGATCGCTAATTACCATTAACTTATTGAACAAGCATCCCAAGTATGCCAAGTCAAGCTCAAACTACCACGGTTATCATTTTATGTTGAAGGCGAGTCTGTCCGTTTCCGGTGCCGCCTCGCCTTGCTCTCGCTGACTTGACGCAGCCCGAGCAGAGCTGTGACGTAGCGTACCATCGCTGCGCTGCTCGTGCTGATGCTGCAGTTGCTAGGGCGCGTAGAGCAGACGGCGACGAGTGAGGTAAACAAGCGGAGGACAGGAAATGTCTCCCTCTTGTGTCGAATTTAGTAACTTACGATAACGCTTGAAGACCCCAAAGTGACAGGTTAACAAAAATATTTTTTTCTTCTATTTTGAGCATATTTAAAGAAAAAGACCGTAGTCCTCTGCTGCGGCTTGTCGGCTGCTGTATGTGAAGCTAATTTAGCTAAAAGCTAATTTCCAAATGGTATTAAATTATACTGACTCTTGCAATTATCTGGAAAATAAAATTTCAAGTTCCTTTTTCACAAGGCTCTTGTTTAAACGTCCAGAAAGTTTATTAAAAATGGCAACCTTAATGAGAAAATTACTATTTTTTTCCAGATTCAACCAAGTACTACTTGAAGGAGGCGGGTTGTGCAGGTTTTGGAAAGAGCCCGGTAAGCTGTTCACTTCTTTCCCTATTTTATCCCAAGCTAGGCTCATAAGTAAATACTTTAACATACTTGAACAAGAAGGGCCTTAAAGTTGTATGAGACATGCCATTTCATACATTAATTGAGAATTTATTCTTCCATATTGACTTGAAAATGTTTACAGAAACTGTACCGAGATGTTCACTTCTCTCCCTATTTTACCCCAAGCTAAGCTAATAGGATACCAAATACTTTAACATAAAGTGGCTAAACGTTGTAAGAGACATGCCCTTAATAGATTTAGCCATTTATATTATTATTTCATACATTTATTGAGAATTTCTTCCATATTGACTCGAAAATGTTTACAGAAACTGTACCGAGCAGACGCATAGCAATGGAATAAAAGGCCATGTCCATTGAATGCAAAACAGAATTCCATAAAAATGATGCAAATATCAATGCAATACACTTACATATGATTTTTTTTCATACAAATTACAGATTACAAAAACATAAATGAGATCTTTTCATATGCCCTGAAGCAGCGCTGAAAATACAGAATGAGTACAATGACATTTCAGCACGCCTGTACAGCGCTTAGGCCCCAACAATGCTAATGCTTACTGACATAAAGAAACACAACACATGCACACTTGCTCTCTCTCTCTCACGCAAACACACTGAATCAGTCATTTGAACATCAAGGGATGACCAAGAAGAAGCAGAAATAATATCCAGCGTGCTTCAGCAGGGTTTGGTATTTTTGTTTTTTAGACTAGGTTTCTGATTTCCAACAGAGTTCAAAGAGCAGAATCTGGGACTTGATAATGTGACTGATCTTTCAGTAACATAGAGACAGCTAGAAACACACAGTCCACAGTGAGGTCAGGTGATAGTGGTACAGTGATTGCATCGGCCACTGTAACAGATCCCTCCGTAGATTAGATTATGGTGATTGTAGTGTATTAAGACCCCAGAGTTTGGGCCTTTCCTGGTGTAATTGTGCAAGCAGAGGAGTTTCACAAAAACCCACTTTTCCAGTCAGATTGATTGTTAGTGTTTGTGCGCCCCTAAAAATAGTCCAGAGAAGAAGGAAAGAGCGGAGGATTGTCGTCCATTTTCTCCTCTTGAGCCGGGGCGTGATAGTGTATGGTGGATTGTTTACAAAACGATTGTGACTATTCATAAGTGCAACCGAGATTAAAATATCAAAAATAATGATGAGATAAAAACAACAAACAAAATAATGGAAGCGATAAAACATTGAAAGCATCTAAAAGCTACATCCTATTGCACAATTAAAAAGTATGATACAAAAATGGATACATAGTCAAAACAGACAAAAAAAAAATGTATTGCATACAAATCAAGGAAATAAAAAAGTAGTTTGTTCTGTCTTTTAAGACCGTCGATTCTTTTACAGAGCAGTTCTCTTCAACGTTGCTTGATACAGCAAAGTGCGAGAACACTCGAAGTGTTGATTGTTTTTCATCGCTTTTTTTTAAAGTTTAGAGACCACTTCTTGTCGTGGTCGCAACAGACAGGACTTCTAAACACTGATTTTATTTGTCAAAGTGCAACATACGGAAAAAGAAATCCATTGAAAAGATCGCTATGCTCATGAGGATGAAATGTGAAATAAACCAACAAAGGAAGATTAATAAAACACTGAGACAGAAGCAGGTGAGAATGCTGCATAGCTGGATTCCATTTAAAGCAATGCCATCATCAGAAAGACACACAGGAGCGAGACAGACCTAATTACTGTACACAACCAGACTCGACTGTTTGTTCACAAGACACTCCATAGCTTCCTCTTGCTGATTCAGAGCAGAGATCTTGACAGACAGAAACCAAACGCTCTCTGATTGTTTTTTTTTTGTTTTTTTCAGTCTTGAGTGAGGGGTCTGAGTTCAAACGTGCGTGTCGCTCGGCTCGCTGCCCCCCCGCAGGAAGATAGCAGAACTGGACTTGGGCCGGTTCTGACTGTGACCCTGGCCACGGGAGGAGCTGTTGTTGTTGACCTCCGGCCCCCTGCTGTCTGTTGTGATGACCCATGTGCTGGGCCGCCACTTCTTCAGGGAATAAGGCGTTTTGACGCGCTTCTTGATTTTTTCACCTGTCCCGAAGGCTCCGTCTGGCTGAACCAAGCTCTCACCTGAAAAACAAGGAATGATGATCAGTATCCTTGGGGATGTTTTTAGAACAGTACACCTAGGTTACAATTTTATTATTTGGGAACTGAAGCTATTTGATATTACAATTTCATAGTTTGGGGGGCTTCAACATGCGTTTTGCAATACTTATATTTAAAATCTAACTTTTTTCAGATACTTGTCATTCTTAAAAAAACACTGCATCCTGCATTTCCCATGCTGCAGCCAATACAATTTCAGCAGACCATCCCTCGCTTGCAAATTCTAATTTAGTTTAAACTGAATTCCTCAAAAACATGGATGTATTTTACAGACCTTGACACCAGACTGAAGGTGTAAAAATATATTTCTTGGATGAACCCTTTATTTTTAGGGTCCTGTGTAAAACTGAGGCTGTAGATGGTTTAAAATAAGTTTTGTTCCGCTATAAGAAAGTTCAGCATCTCTAAAATATTCACAATATAAAGAGTCAAAGTTAATTATTTTCAGTTCTAGGTGTCCTATTAACAATTCCATTTGTATATATAATGGAAGCCTAAAGGGAAAATGTTTTTATGGTTGTAGTGGAAGTTTTTGTTGCAATACATTGAATGAAAATATTGTTACCATGGCTATATCCATGGCGTATTAATACATCAACGCTCTAGAATTAAGTTGTGAACTGATCTTTAAGAGTAAAATGAGTGCAAAAACCTTATAAGTCTGCATAGTTAGTTGGTGATTTATTCAAAAAATAATAATAATGTATTAGGATTTAATAATTGATGCCTTAAGATTTAGTCCTGGGCAGAAACTTGAGTTGTGTGAGGGGTGGGTGTAAAGAGTCACCTAGTGATGTCAGATCCTGTGTGGTGAAGGACAGGTCCAAGGAGTTGGGTCTCTCAGGCCTGCGGGCTCTGGGCTGCCTGAGCAGAGCCTCCCCCCTCATTGTGACCGGAGCATCCCCCTGAGGGTCAGCGCTGCCAGATCCTGTCCCCGAGCTTTCTCCCGGGGGTCCTGTTGTTTCCCTGCTTCCTCCCTCCCCGCTGCCTCCCTCCTCTCCTCCATCACTCTCCCCTCCGCTCTCCCCGTCTCCCTGGCCGTGGCCGGTGTTGCTGTTGTTGTTGTTGGTGTTGGGCCGGGCTGAGCGGAGCGCAGCGACACTCGCCGACGTGTCTCTTGGATCAGGCTGCTCTCGCTCGCGGCTCAGGAGCGGCTCGTGTTCATCGGGGCTGGCTGTGATTACACCGAGGCTCAAACGGCCGTCGTCTGACCTCAGGGCTACAGATCCGTTCTGAGTTATGCTTGATCCCCCAAAACCTGTGGCTCCACCCGATGTCATGGACGAGATCCCAGCTCCAGCGTGACCATTAACAGTGCCATTTACGCTGCCATTCACATGCGTGTCTCGTAAAATTGGTGTGTTGTTTGTGCCATTACTCCGATGAGCCTCAACAGCTGTGTTTGTGCTTGCTGCCACACCAATGTTCATCTTTTGTCCCTCCACCTGCCGCAGGTTGGACTTCCCCGAGCGTCCAAACTTGAACCTGAGAGAAGACGAAGACGACTCCTTCTTGGGGGGCTTTGTGCGCAGGGGGAGACTGGACGGCCTCTTGGGCAGGTTCTGCTGCTTGGGCAGGGGGAAGATGGTGGTGGGCATGGCAGCGGCTGGGTCAGAAGCGCCTGTAGCCTCGGTGGCCATCTTGATGAGGGGATACAGGAGGCTGGAGCTGCCTGGACTCAGTGGATCTGGAGAGCAGAACTGCTTCTGTGAGTGCTCCATTAGGTTCTCGTCTGAGCTCTCCTTCAGGTTCTTGTCCACCTCTTTCGGGTCGAGCTTGGTGGTTTCCAGGTCTTCCTGGGTCAGGTGGAGGCAGACTGGGACCGTGGCGACCCCTACAGGACCCTCTGACTCAGAGATAATAGTGGTGGTTGTAGTGGAGGCTGAGGGGCTGCCTCTCAGGCCCATGCTGGTGCTGCTGCCCTCAGGGCTGGGCAGGCGGGCGTTGGCTTGCTGCTGCTGGCGCTCCTGGTTGATGGAGTTCCTGTTTCTCTCTCCTGTCCCACCCCCAGCTCGCCCGCTCACAGAGCCGGTGGTGTCAGCCTGCAAATTCTTTGCCACACCCTCGTGCTCTTCAATGTAGGTGGAGGGATGGTCCGTGTACGGGCCAGACTTTGGCGTCATACGATTTCTGGAACAGAGAAAAAAATAAGAGAAAGTTGTATAAACATGGGAATTTGACAAATCACGAGGTGCTTGATCAACTACTAACAATTAAATCTGGAGCGGCATTGGGCCCTTATTTAACGTGTAATGACATACTTGATAAGCTAAAACAACAGCCAATGTAGCAGCAAATCCTCACATTGCTAACCCTACTACCTACCACATAAGTAAAAAAGTATTATTTGCAAGACTAGAACGAAAAAACACTTCACATAGCGTAACAGAATTTTTGAATTATTTTACACATTTTCTAATGTACCATTTTACACAGTAAAATTGTACTTTTAGAGAGTGTTACACTCTCTAAAAGTACACACGTAAGTGTAACATCAGTGGAAAATGGCCTCCATTATGTTAATGCCTACCTCTCGTTGTGCAGTGTCGTGGACATGGGGTTTAGTGTCGGGCTCACGGACTTGGAGCGGTCCCATATGAGGAGCAGCTCTGCCAGTCGCTCCTCGGCACACTGTGCTGTGAGACGGGCTTCTGCATCCTGGTCCCAACAGTCCTCCATCGTCTCTTTCAAAGAGCGAACCGCCTGTATGAGACAAGTTTATAGTGAGTAATATGGGCCTGGGAAACAATATAAACACAACGCAAACATGCCTTTTACACTGAAATCACTTGATGAAATGTTGCTTCCTGTAGTATACTTTTTATGAAAGACAGCTTTTTATATCGCTGCATATTGGAAAACAGGTATGCCATTATCCATATAAATTTGGAAATCAATTATCAGCCTGATAATATCGCTAGACTAATGTACTAGTTGGACTCTTTTATGTATAAAGAGTGGATGATGCGTTGCTAAATTGGGATAGGCTACTTAAAGCCTGTCACAAAACAGATTGGTGAAATGAATTTTTTATTAATGTGGCAAAAAGACTGGAAATACCAGAGACTCTTAACCTGAGGCAATGAACGAAAACAATATCTGCTTTTGGACGTGTAGCACATGCTGTTCTTCTATTTTCCTGCCAGACGAGCTGCTGCAGATGCTCTGTCACTAAAAATATCCCCCCCTGAAAGACGTATACTGACAACACTGGAGTTTTTTTTATTTTTATTAAACAGATAGCAATCTTAGGTAATTGAAATTAACTTTAATTCTTGTGACATGTTTCACAATCTGCTGATGTTGCTCATCCTGTTATGATGGAGTTATAATTACATTTTTGGCTCTGTTATGACACAAACAAACATACCAAACTGTTCTCCTTCCAGGCCTCGGGGAATTTGGGCCGTTGCTTCTCCCTGGATACCAGGACCTGCATGTCCTCAAACGTCGGGTGGTTCCCTGCCTCCGCCTGAAAGGCCATCTGGTACTCTGGCACAGACTCTCCTAGAGGTAGGACAGGAAGAGGAAGGATGAGACTTTGAACCATTAAGCTGATCAATGTGCTTAATAATAAAAGCACTGATCTCTGTCCTTGCTTCTTACTATGATATATATATATATATATATATATATATTTTTTTTTTTTTTTTTCTTTGTTTTATATGGTAATGCTGGTAATGCAAATTAAAGTACTGCAACCAAAAATTGCATCATTTTATCACAAAACTCAAAATGTCTTCCTTCTGTGAAACTCACCAGGGAAAAGGTCGGTACATCTCATAAAGGTCTCCCAGTAGATCAGGCCCAGTGCATACATATCCACCTGCTTCAGAGCCGACTCGCAGTCCCTCAGGTTCACCGCTCCTTCCAGAACCTCAGGAGCCATGTAGCGGATCGTCCCCACCTGGTAATCGAGGCAGGCAGTGAAAGATGAGGTGAGACAGGAAATAGCACAGAAGAAAAAATCTGAGAAAATAAATGATGTTCTAAAGTCAGACATTGCATTTCCACTGAAAATTGTAATCTCCCACTTTTTTGTTGGAAACGAGCAGAAAAAAAGTACAGAAAACAACTTAAAGAATCTCTAACCAATCATAATCATTCACACATGCTGCAGTCCAATACCAGATGGTGCAACAAATTTACCCCTATACATTAAGTACACACAACTTTAAGAATGTGCAGCATGGGTTCAATTCAGGCGTTGGCATTTTAAGTTTCACAAATCATGGCTGTGCAGTATATAAACAATTAAAATATTAAATAATATGCAGAAAAGAAGACAGACTTTGCTTCAGTTGTCATGATGCAGATAAAAAGTCCTCAATTTGCTATTGCTGAAGTTGTATCTCAAACCTGGGTCATGTATGAAGTGTCTTTATGTTTTGTACAAAGCAATGTGCCAGACATACTATTGTTTCGGTACCTGAAAATATCCATGTTCAAATAGTCACAACAGTGCTGTGTATTGTGATTACGTCAAAAGATTGTACTAACAAGAGGAAAGCTAGCTGCGACTTCTCCCCGGAGCAATAACTGCTTGACAACAAATTGGGTTTGGGTTGTTTCAGATGTAGCAGTCTGCTAATCTTTGTTAAAATGATGTAGCTGCATAACATCCTGCAGATGGACTGAGATAATAGAAGGCATTTAAGTGGAGTTTTAATCCACATATTATTAAATATTTATATATATATAGTATTGCTTTGATATCAGCCCTGCTTCTTCTTGAACACTGACCTCACTTATAGCAGCATTTTCCTCCTCGCCATGACGTGCTGGCCTGTTTCCTGTCAGTTTCATGGAGAGGCCAAAATCGATGATGACACACGTGCCGTCATTCTTGACGAGAACGTTGCGGCTGTTCAGATCCCTGTGGGAAACTGCAGGCTTGTACAAGTCTGTAAGGAGGTAGAAAGAGGAAAGAGAGGATCAGAAGAAGACAAAAGAGCAAAGAACTGGGCTAATTTACCTTTTATTACAAATTCAAGCCTGTACAGCACTCCCAAAATTCTCTGCCTCCTAGATACAATGTACACACACACCTTTTGTGCCATTTGCTAATGAGTGATAACATCCAGAAAATCCCTTCATATAGCTCACCATTCCCCCTCATTACTCTTTGTTCACCAGAGCAAGCTTCACTGTCAACAGACAGCTAAACCCTCTAATCTAATCTACAACAATGGGATTAAGACCATATCAGAGGAGCATTTTCCTGCAGTATGATACTGTCCAGAAGAGGGGGCAGTGAGGCAGAGGGACCCAGGAAGTTGTGGCAGCCACCACAGAGATCTGCTGATTGTTGTTGATGTGCAGGAGTGGGGGAGGATGGGGACTGTATCAAAGCCTGAGAGACTCTGCCGTTAGCGACTAAACTCTCTTTCTCTTCTGTCACTTCAACGCTCTGCCCATCACTTCAGGCTTACAGAGGGGAGAAAGACACCCCCGCTTCTTTATATCACGTGTTGTGCAAACAGAAAACTTCTATTCTTTCACTGCATGTGAACTTCTAAGCCCGTTTGATGTGTATCTGTGCTGATAAAGAGAAAAGAGTGCAGCCACTGAGGCTCAGGCTGTCACATCGGCCTCTGAAGACGGATTTTATTGAGCCACAGGGATAGTCACATGTCATCTGAATCCCTATCTTTCCTACGCCTTCCTTCCTTCCTTCCCCCCTGACTTTGTCCCTCTCTCCTTTTTTTCATTCTCTGAGGCTAGCTAGAGGCCAGTCTATAAATACTCATGGCTGGGCGTGCACGCAGTGTGCATACGTGTGTGTCAGAATGCAGGGATGCAAAGCGCTCCAAGCCAAACAGACCCACGTGGTGCTACAGTGTATGGGTCATTTGAAGCTGAAAATAATCACAAACTTTCTGAAACTTAAATATTAACCAACTTGGTTTCACACATTCAAGTTTTCCCATTTTCCTCCAGAATTCTGTGTTTATGTCTCGGAAACAGATGGAAGTAGCAGCCTTGAAAGTTGAGCCTCAGTAAACTGTGAGCAGTTATGTAATTAGCTGTGAGAGTGTGTGTGTGTGTGTGTCTGTGTTTGTTTGTGTGCCCTCAAGCTCACCTCCTTTAAAGAGCTCAGTGTGCAGGTACGCCAGGCCGCGGGTGACAGAGTGAGCCAGCCGACAGCTGCCGACCCAGTCATTGGTCTGGACACTCAGGTAGCGATTTAAAGAGCCCTGAGGAGGAGGGAAGGTAAAGGAGACAGGCAAGGAGAGAGGGTGCAGAGAGATAGAGAGATAGAGAGGGAGAGAGAGAGAGAGAGAGAGAGAGAGAGAGAGGGGGATGGAAACAGACAGAGGAGGAGATGGACAAAATCAGCATCACTTTAAAGCTCTGACATTTAACCCTTTATAGCAAGTTGTGTAACTTTATTTTTTATCTTCTTTATTGTAGTCTGTTTCAGGCTTCAGGCTGTCATTATCAGGATACTTCTCAAACTGCTAGTACTACATTTTATTATCATGACTAATATCAATATTGATACTCAGGGGAAAATCTGATTTTGATATTCAAAAGTTAAATTACATGGCACATCGACCATCCATAAAACCCCCAAAAGGTCAAGACTTACGTAAAGCAAAACGCTTATCTTCATATTTATATCTTGGGGCTTTAAACAATGCTGACTTTGTGCTTTGACCTCCCTGTAGGAGGAGCAGAGCTTCACAATAAAACTGACTTTTAGAATATTTTATCACCACCCAATAACAGCCCTGAAGTCTGGGAGTTATGGGGTTTTGCAGAAGGACATCAATATGCCATTCTGGTCTAAAAATGTGGTGTAAAAATGATGAAGTCTTATGAGGACAACAAGCAATTCCACTAATATGTTTACTAGCAATTATAGTTGACGTTATTAATTTCCTTCCTCAATTATCTCTATCAACCTTCATAATCCATTACAAGCCTGGCCCCGGCGCAAAAACAAACACACACTCACAAAGGCACATACACTGAATGTTTTCTCATCAGAATCAATCATAAAGCAATTCACGCTTCCGCTTCCAAGAAAATTACATTAGAACTGTTCATTTTCAATAAATGATATTATCATTTACTAGAAAGCATTATGCATTTCAGCTTCCTGTCCTGGCTTGAACTACGTTTCCATGACAGAGTGTATGAGATTAATGGTGATGATGCACAATGGGCTCCGTTCATAGGCTGGCTAGGTGTCAGCTGACTTGAAATATGAGGCTGATGGTGTTTTAAGGAACATTCACATTAATATCATGGAGTTCCTCGAGGCAACCTTCAGCAGTCTCTGTCAAAGTTTTATTTTGCTGCATCAGCTGCATGTTCATTTGTCTGCAAAGAAGAGCTGAGGCTAGTGAAAAGATGATTTTTCATTATAAGTTGACTTTACCCAGTACGACCCTCAGAATCCACACCCCGGGCAAACCCACCAAGCCCTCTCACAGCCCTCACTTGAGAATGAGCCCGCCCTCTCTCAAGTTCAACTGCATCATTTTAAGTAATGAAAAGATTAGACAATTAGTTAAATGCCAAATAAGATAAAGTTTGATTAATTAGGACAACGTGACGCATTAGTACTAATAAAGTTTTAACCTGCAAGATGTCTATAAAGCAAAACCTTCAATTGACATTCCATAAAAATATTTATACTGTAATTACCTCTCCATATAATATTTTTTACAGTGTTGGCCATTTCTGTCCTAAATCTAAGTTGCCCTCACAATAGTATGGGATTCAAAAGAATACCATACACATACGCCTTTGATTTCAAAGCAATCCCCCCCCTAAAAAGACGTGGTCATTTTTTGTCCGTGGATCAGTTTTAAATTTGCGGGCAGGCATGGAGGAAGAAGTAACAGCCATGGTTGATGACACATAATGAGTTCTTTTTTACTGCACTGTAAACAGACACGGAATTAGGGGACCTTTAGTATTAAACTGCTGTTACCATGGCTACCACATTTTGCCAAATCAATCAGTATGAGAGGTGTTTTTTTTTTCTTTTACTCTCCCTAAAATTACATTTATTTATTCTACATACATTCCCCCCCTACTCACATGAGGGTAGTAGTCCATGACCATCAGGTACTCGGTGCGCCCCTCTGGGCCTGTCCGCTCGTCTGCCGCCACAAACCGTGCAATGTTGTCATGCTCCAGCAGCGGTAGCCGGTAGATGGAGCATTCATTAAGGAAGTTCTGTCGGTTAGTAGCGGAGAACACCTTCACAGCCACGGGCCTCTCGTCCAGAGAGCCACAGTAGACGGTGCCGTATCTGCCCCGCCCTATCAGCTGAAAATGACAAAAAATTAAGATTTATAATATATTACAGATAAATACATTTGAAAAAATATATTATTATGGATCTCTAGCCCCGGCTTGTCTTATAAAACAGAAAGATGCCGTTTGTATACTGCTTTGAAATGTCAGGGAAATAATGAAAAGCAAAGAAACAGAAAGATATCTATAAAAAGACAGTGAGGCAGGAAGCAGGGAGATAGGAAACAAGCTAAATAACAGGCAAACAGAAGGGTCAAACAGCTAAAATGGCCTTAAGTCATTTCCAAATCATTCAATTAGTGTCCTGAATTAGCCGGAGCACAGCATGCCACTAAGGTCCAAACATTCTGCTTTAAAAGTCATGAAACGAAAAAGAGGAGTGCATTTGTTTCTGTGTGGTTTCCACCTCCATGTCTGCTGAACACATTTATCTCCAGCTATAAAACATACTGTGAAGGCGCTGGACTGTTTTGTCTGTGAGTAAGGCTCACTGCCTGCACCCCCACAGCCCCCCCCCCTCCCGCAACTAGCCTGATGTGAAAGAACGTGTGCCTGCATTAGATAAGACACAAGGACAGCATTCTGAATTCAACTCCTGCCTGAAAAGATATCACTGCCTCACTCTGGTCTGAAACACACTGAATCGATGTCAAAAGATTGGAAACAAAGAGCTGTGTATGTGTTCTCTTTTGATTGGCTGGCTGTTTTTCTGTCTTGTTGAAGAGTACAACTTGTCTAAGTTGTACTGGCTAACATTTCAGGTAGAAGAGACATTACCACTCTGTTTGAATCGGAAGACAATATACAAGAAATCATGTCTCGTTAATGAAACTGCAGGCTGTTTTTTTTTTTTTCAGCATACCCCAGTGATATTTTTCTCTGACTTTTTGCCTACAAGCCAGTTACCAGCAATAATTTCCTGAAGAGACGTGCACTTGAGAGGCACAACACGTTGCTTGTTTTGGTGCATTGTACAAAAAGGAAATACAAAAAAACCCACAATCTTAGTTGGAAAGCTAAAATGGAAATCCTTTTATATCTCTGTTATGAATTGCTTTCTGAGTATAAGTAATAGTTGAAAATGGACTCAATTAGGTAATATTGAAAGCTTTTTCAGGCTTGCACTGCTTGCTCTCATGTATGATGTTGGACTGAATCTAAAACAGAGGTTGTGAGTGCAACATAGTCTGGATGGGAAAAATTATGAAAACAGGGCCAAGGGATAAAAAAAGAAAAAAAAAGAAAAAAAGGCTGTTTTTTTTTTTTTTTTTTCTACATTGTTGTCTAACATATTGTGAAAGGTGCTGATGGATTATTGACATGCTTTGGAAATATCCTTTCAATTCAAAATACGCCGAAAAGAGCAAAAATTCAGAGATAGCAAAGTTTTCCCGAAAGCTGAGTTGTATTCTATAAGTTAGGTCTGTCATGGCACCGTCTTCCTGAGTCAATTCAAATCAGTCGCTGTGTTCATTTCTCCTCCCTGCCTCTTGTAATCCCTTCATCCTTCTTATATATTGTGGATGAATATCATCCAGACTCCATTGACTTCCCATCACAATCTGAGCTTCGCTACATCCATATCAGGTGTTCAGGATCTCGTGTCAGTGTAAGCAAATCCTATTTTTGTGCATCCTGACCTGTCACTTAATGCATTGATAAAGGTCACATTGAAATGACAAACGTAACTATAAACCTTGATGTATTTTGGGTTTATTTTGACCTCTGTGCCTTTGGTTTCTCCTTTTCTTTATCTTACTCTTGTTCCCTTCCTTACTTCACACACAAAAATACAAACACACACACACACACACTAGCTGTTAGTAGCGATATTGAAGTCTGCATGAGCACAACATGTCTAAACCAATGATACAAGCTTTCATCCTCTAGAAACAGGCAGTGGAAAGCTGCAGGATTTTGGGTATGACAGATGTAGTGAGTCATCCTGTTGAGAGGGATTGATTTTTTGATGCAACCGTACACATCACCACTGTTTTCAGGAAGAACTAACCCTATACACCACTGTGGATTCATGGCAGTAGAGCTACTAGCTGTTGATTTGTGTAATTTCCATAAACTATTTACAACCACAGCTGGATCTATTGGCTCACTTAGTTCCTGAAAGTACTACAGCATTGGTCTGGCACTTTGTAAATACTTCAGCTCTTTCTTGAGCCAAAAAAACATTGAGTCAACTGATGAGCAGATGACTGTTTAGTACAACAGTGAACAGATGGACGTCTGTGGGCACTGACCTCCAGCAGTTTGAGATTGTCGAGGTCCAGGGAGCTCTCAGATCCAGCAGCCTCCATCATATTCAGGTTGTGCAGACCCAGCTTACCATCTCCTGTTAACACACACACACATACCTCTCAGAAACATTTCAGAACATGCAGATGTATTTACCACAAAGATCTTCCTTCTATCCATTTTTACTAAATTAATTGAAACCCAACCAAAAACATAAGAATGGCCTTGAACAATAAATGTTCTCGGCTCTTCGTCACGGCATGGCGCCATGGTAACTCACCGTGCATCTTGCGGTAACCAAAGAAGGCTGCGACAGCAAGCACGGCCAGCATGGAGACTGTTGCCAGGGTGATAATTACCGTCTCTTCGTAGCCCAGTGTGTGAGAGTCTACAAGGGGAGGGGGGGGGGAGGGGACATCAAAAACAAAAAGTACAAATTAGAGTGTAACCTTTATGTGGGAAGAGCAAGTGTCTGCAGTCGTGCACTGAGACTTTGATTTGTGAGCAAGAAGTCAGAGGAAGGCCACAGCTGACATCCTGAGTATGTAGTTTACGAGGTGTACCTGTGCATTCTGATGCAATATGGAAGAAAAGATAGGAAACACAGCTTTGTGTTGATGCCTCTGTCTATAGTTGTTCATAAAGATAATGAGCTTATGCAGAGAGACACTTTGAGTAAACGGAGATACCATGATTATAATAAAAATATATATTAAAATGATTTCACGAAGAAATTGAGACACATTCAGCAGCACATTCTGTTTATATGGGCCACATACAATAACTAAAGCTATTTTCCTGAACAATTAATATCTTACTTTTTATTATTGATTGATTCATTGTTTAGTCCTTCTTTTGAGAATCTGTGCATGCAATATGAAAAAAGGAAAATTGTGTTTAAGTGGCTGGAACCAGCTACTGTTGACCTTGTTCTGTGAGTTATAGAAAAATCTTTCAGCTCTGGTTACTCTTTACTGCAACAGAACCTGGGATAATACACACACACCATACCAGGATGCCTAAGAAACTTGATTAATTTGGTGTGTTTTGTAACAGGACACAGGCCCTTTAACAAGTTCCACCATTCTGCACTTCTTCCGTACAACACACATTGGGTAGTTCAGTTTTATACATCGTTATATTGAAAACATTGTGCCTTCTGTCGGCGATAATTATTTCTGCATATTTAGCACCGTTCACACAACTGCTAAACTAGAAGTAGTCATGAGATTTAGCCGCCATTTTTAACAACTCAAGAACAAGACTTTGAATGGACTGGCAAGTGGGCGCACAGTATGTTTGTTGTTTTCCTTCCACATCAATAATTGCACACAACAATGGCTAACTTACACACAAACATTGAAATGTCTTGGGTGTGCACGTATGTGTGTATGCGAAAACAATCAGGCATGCTGTGAAGCGCGTGAAAGAACAGGAGGGGAGGGGGGAAAAAAAACATCAATTAAGCCAAACAACCATGAAGCATGGTCAACAGACTGGAAAAAGCAGTGAATGAGAAGAGAGACAGAGGTTGTGTGGGAAGTGAATGGAGAGAGCAAGAGAGAAAGAAACTATGTAAAAACAGAGAGAGCGCTGGTCAGATGGCAGGTAGGAGCAGTTAGCCGAGGAAGCTGCAGTTTCTGTCTGCTGTTTGTGATTAATGAAGCTGCATCAGCTATAAGAGCTACTCTGGAGACAAAACACACTCACAGCTTAAGTATAACAGCACTAGATTCTCCTATATACCACTAGTCTATACTCTATAGAAATAGTATAAGAGTCCAGGTCAGCAGCTTGAAAACACACAATAACAACAACTCCTGCATCCCTTACATCAGTCAACACACGGCTGCTGCCGCGAGACCTTCACCTTCTTTATCAATAATTGATGGCTTCAAGAGCCTTAGGGCTTCTTTGACTGACATACTAGCATGAACATGCATGCTCACACACTCTGGCACACTTAAACATAAAAAGGCATGGGGGTTGACACAGCTTCCTGCGAATGCCAGGGTCAGTGGGTTCATAATCAACAAGGGTGCTGCACAGGAAGCTATCTGACAAACACAGACACACATGCTTTCACAAGTAAACATACATGAAGAAGCTGCTTAAACTCCACGATATCAAAAATCCGGCCTGCAGTGCTTTTATAATACGAATAAGATCTTCTCTTATATATTCAGAATATTGCTTAGCTTTTCATTCATTTTGCATTTCAAAGATGATGTTGAACTTTTAAGTATTTTGTCCTTCAGCTAAAGTTCCCCGCTACATTACGTATTAAGTTAAGATACATAGAATATGACACATTCTATAGTGAGAAACTTTATCTTTGCTTTTAGAGTCAATGAATTCAAACTTTTCTTTATAATTAGTCAACTTAAGCTGGAAAAACAGGACTAGACAAGCTAATCATTTGACAAGATAGTTGCCGATTAATGTTGTTATTAAAAAAGTTCACCGTTTAACATTTTATAGATTTAAGGCATGCCTTAACATAGAAGTACTCAATCGAGTATAAAGAAATGAAACGTACTCTTTGGAGATTACAAGCAGCAGTTTTAATTATAGTGGGCCCCCTTTTGTTTTTGTTTGCTTCAACCATTTACAATCGTTTTTAAACCTATTTTATGAGGAAGGAAAAACGTTGCCGTGTTTATTAGACCTTGAGGATACACAATATGTATCAGTGGGAAATGTTGAATGAAAACACAACTTTTGTTTGTTAACTGAAAAGCCCCAGGGCATCTTTAAAATTACAACCCATAGTTTACTTTGCTGATGATGTTTATAAATACAAGATATTCAGTGCTGGGCGAGACTGAGGAAGCTACAGGCGAAACGCAGTGTTAGCTCTCAATAATAGACAGTAAAGTTATTTTCAGTGTGCCACAGATTTTTGATTCATTTTACAAGATATTCAGTATTGTATTGCTTTGGACAAGGGTACTCAGTCAAAATGAACTAGTTTTATTAAACACTACTTTTAAGTGTTTCAATATAGTTGTGTTTCATAAAGGTTTATCATTACCGTCTGATGATAATAATTTGTAATCCAGCATTATTTATACTTTTACTTTTTTTCTTATAGAATATCTTTATACAGAAACGGGTGTGCTTGTGTAACATTTTAGATTACTAATATTTATGACATTGTGCAAACACTACCTGTGTCTCAGTAAAAGATCCGAGTATAACTTCTGCCACCTTGCCACTCGCATGTCTTCATCTATGCTTCTTGGCTGGAGATTACTCAGACAGCCAACTGACACAAACCATTTCCTACTTCCTACAGCCCTGGCATTAATCTGCCCAGACATGTCAGAACCATCCAGCTAAAAACAGAAACAGGATTTCAAGTTATAATACAAGCCAAACTTAAGCTGCACTGATCAATCAAAAAACCCTTCTAACACTAAATCATTATTTTTCTGGGCTTGCTCCTGCTTTTGTCTCGTCATCTGTCTACACGGTGCAACAGTCACCGGCACGCCCGCAGACAGACAGATAGAGCAGACGCCTTGTAATCCATGGAATGCAGAGAGACGACATGGATGGTGGAGAGTGTATGTTTGTGTTTATGTGTGGGCAGGAGAGATGATGAGCCACCGCCGCCACTGCCATCCCCCCTGGTTCCCCTCCCCCTGCTCCTCCTTCCACACACATTGCTTTCATTCACAGCTAGTGTATTAGAGGAAGGAACAAATAACAATACATCTGTTTGCTTTGATTAACACCTTACTAAGAACACACAAGCAGCTTTACAAAATCCCCCAACGGACCATCATTGAAACAGAATTCAATATCAGCCACTTTCACGGCGCTTTAGTGCATATAATCTATACCAGCCAGAGTGAGGACACAGCGTATATGTTGGTGAACCAATTCATCTGTGCAATTCACAGTTGTCAAGGTTCATAATGGAAGGCAATCAGGAAGCTCAGTTTTGAAACCATGTGTGGAATGATGAAGCAGAGGAGGAAGAGAGAGAAAATATCTACAAGTAGGTGTAGGTGCAACAGTTCTGATATATCAAACATCCTTTCATTCTTTGCCGTTAATAGCTTTGTGCTTCACAACTGTGTGGGCCTGCATTTATTATTATTATATGTTATTTTCTGCCGTTCTTTGCTTTGTTATTCATCTTCTCATTCATTCCCCTTTTGCCTTATGCACTCGGTTGAATAAGAGATGCCTGTAACCTTGGCAGAAAAGTTTGTTCCCTTTGGAACTAGACAGGTCAAATAGGTCTCCTAAGTGAATGTAACTATTAGAAAGTGATAATTCAAACCAAATTCAAAGTATTTTTCAAGTCAGAGAAATCCCACAGACGTTCTGCTACAGAACAATTCTTCTTGGAGATTATCACAGAGATTTAACAGCATACAACAGTCAAACACTAAACCATAGAGTACTAGCGAAGGCTCAAATCTAGTATTGAATCTAAATGTATGATTTGCTTTTATGAAAAGAAGAGTATCATGAGGATGGATTTTTCGAAATGACAAAACTCACAATGAAAAACACCCACTATTTATACATATAATCTATTGTGTGAAGACTTAAATACATTGTGCTTTTGTGTGCTTACAGATTGGTTGTGCTGTTGTCGGGCTGGGCAGAAGGAAGTCCTCTGTGAAATTCATGTTGCACATGTCGCTGCCACAGCAGCAGAAGTGGTATGTCCCATTCTGGATCTGTGGAGGCAGGTTTGTCACCACGCAGCGGTCATCGCGGCAACCCTGATGGTCACCCAGGTGAGTCCAGCAACCTGACATGGAGGAGGGAAATGGTTGAATGATGAGATGGTGAGGAAAACAGGGAGAGAAGTCCCTCACTTATCAGCCCATGTCATGTTTTTGTAAGCTGAAACAGATTGTTCCTTTTACAAAACATAAAGTAGTGTTCAGAAGTAATTCAACACAACATTGCACCCATCAATACAGCCAAGAGTTTTGCTGTTATGGCCTTACCTACTCTGGATTATGTTTTCTTAATGCTGGGTCACTTCAGATGGAGATAACTGTAAAATGCACATTCCAATGAAGGTTTGCTGACGTTGCAACTGTTTCAGTGTTTGACACTGTTGCATTTTGTTCTAATATTTACCTGAATCCCATAAAAAGAGCAGTACTGGGAACATTTTTCTTTCTTATATCAAGATCTGAATCCTGAACTTATGCGTTGGCTAATACTAACTACTACTCTGAGTCCAATGTGATACAAAATGTATCCTCACCTAAACTGAAGCCCGGCATCATGCCCAAATAGTTGTTCTCCCTTGGGGAATTTCCAGTGTACAATATAATCAAATTGCTGACGTTGACTGACCTTACATCGTCTGCACAAACCAAACTGTTGTTGTTTTCACATGATATATTGTCATAATCAGCTCTTCAGAGTAGTTTCCCGTGGAAGCCATATAGTCGTTTGGAATTACTGCCAAAAAAGCTAGTTTTCCTTTAAGGATGTGATGAGTACAAAGGCTGGTTATTCATCAACACAAAATCACACATTCAAGTCAGTACAAAAGGCATTTATACTGCTGGTATTTACGCTGCTCTAACCATTGTCACTTGTGGCATCAGTGTTAACTCTTGAGGTGCTACATTATCTAACTTCAAAGGGGGACTGCGTCACCGGGGAATCTCAAGGTGTCTATTATGAAGATATTTGTGGAATTTGTCTATCTGTACAAATAGTACAGTGTCTCTCAGGTTGTACCTTGTTTGACAAGTCGCACTTCGCCTGGAGGACTTTTCTCCCACAGGCCAAAACAGTGGCTGCCCTTGGCACATCGGATGCTGGTGTTCTCTGGGGAGACCCGGCCTTCGCCCCCTGCCACTCGCTCCACCTCCCACTGCTGCTGCTGGTCCGTGAAGGCACACTCCCGCTCCTCCCCCTGTGCCGCTGTGAAAAGACAGAGGAAATGGGGCTGAATCAAATCCCATTTCTAGCAAAATGAGGCTAAGTCGAATCCCATTTCTAGCAAAATGGGGCTGTGCTTTGCAGTGGCAACAAAGTGAATAAGATAGTTTGATGAACAGAGGCATGCACATAAAACTAAAATGATGACAGTTTCTGTGTGTGCATTAATGAGGATGTGTGGGGAGGAGAAAGACGGAAACAAACAGCTCAACAGCTTCGTTAATTTATTATTTAGTCATTTCATTGCATCTCTGTATCGATTATTCTCTTTCTACCAACACACAATCATTCTAATATGTGCATTTTAGATGTCTTGCATGTCTTCTGTACATGAAAATCACTCACACCAACCCCTCTTACAAAAAAATGTGTGTTCATTATATATATTTATAAAAATCCATACATATACAGACACTTCTTGTCTGCTACAAAGGCTACAGAGATAAATGGATACTGCATCTGTCTACACAGGAAGAATAATCCACATCTGAAAAAAGCTGTCTGCCTGCAAAGACTGATGCCTCTCACAAGCCAAAGATCAATAGAAAAACCAATTTAAACTCTAGCCTGGAGGACATAACACAAAAACATGCAGAGGCGCATAAGGAAAAGCAGACATTAGTGCTTGAAACAATCCTTATTAAAAACACAAAAACTGCAGGATACCCATGAGAAGAGTAAATTAAATGTCAGAAAATAAGAGATGGTAGCTCAACACAAGACCTTAAAGACCCACGTTTTACTTCATAAACTGATTTATAGTCCATGGCCAAAGTTTTCTTCTGCTTTATGTTCAGTTGAACTTTAGTCAGTGTCAAATTGTGTTTTTTGAGAGAAAAGAAAAGCCAGAATATGTTCCCAGTTGCTTGTAGATTGGACGCCAGAGAGAAATAGTTTGAGCCAGTGTGATTGTGTGGTCCGCCTGCTTTGTGGATGATTTCAGATAAGAGAAACATGATGTGCCAGTTTGTTTCCCTTACTCCCAACTCCTCCCTTTCCTCTAGCCAGGGGAGAGACGAGGGGTGGGGGGTGGGGGGGGGTGGGGGGGGGGGGGGGGGGGGGGGTTTGTTATGAAGGGAGGGAGGAGGGTGACTGTGCCCTGCCCAAGGTCAAACTAGCCTGTGTGGGCAGAGGCTGACGCGATGGAGTGGTAGTGCTCCTGGGCACAGCGCCAACTTTCCTCCTCTGCTCCTATCTGCAGATAAAGCTATCAACGCTGGCCTACCGTGGGCCTCGGCTGCCCTCAACCTGTGGGCCTTTCCTGCCTACTGTTCAGTGGGACCAGCTTTGCATGCAGGGGATGCATGCTGTGTAGATGCAGAGTGGGAAAGGAGTTCAAACCAAGGGTTAAACATGTGGAGGAATTTTCATTTTGATGAGGAAACTGAATTTTAATGAGCTGACAATGGCCCTGGCAGGGTTAGCAGCAGAATGGCAGTTTTTTTTTCAGCATTAAGAAGCTCCGGGTTAAAATGGCCACCAAATTGTACTTGCACTTAACAAGCGTTAAACCTCTGAGCAGATAAGTGCTATGATTTTTCACCAGCCCTACCATTAAACCGAAACATTCAAGGCTAAACATAATGGGCAGACATTCATTCATATCTGACCACTTTTCTTTTGAGGGCTCTGATGAGAGATCGACCTCTCATCTTTTGGACTCTGTCAACTGATAAGTTCCAAATGAAAAAATTGCAGATACAAAAAGTCATTTCGTTTTATTTTATTTAATTAAATTAAATTTCCATTTCAATGCCAAACAAACACCTCCAGTATAAAGTTCCATTTCTCTTTTGCTTAATTACTTTAGCAGAATGTAGGCTTATCTAACCCAGAGGCAGCTTTTATGTGCTCTCTTTATTTTCTGTGACTGAAAACACCAAGTATTTCAAATATCGTTATAAAAAAGCACAGATATATAAATACAATAGAAAAGTGCAGACAAGTGTTTCAAAGAAACAACTTCAAGAATGTAATTAACTCTGCTTTACTCAACTGTAACGCAACTTACAAACATCAGCAACAGGCTCACCTAGCTAACTAGCTCCCTTTCCATTTAATTCCAAATTATTTAATTCACCTTTAGCCTCAGTCTGCTAACATGCTATAATGTTTGCAGACATAAACTGCACATTAAGGGCTGTAAAATAAGATACAAACCTCACAAGTCTAGTTTACTAGCTTTATTCCAACAGTAGTAACCCAGTGATGTTTATGTTCCTTTAGTCCAAAATGTATTAGCCTGATATCATGTATGTAGCCATGAAGTGCATATTCAAGACCTATTTCATGTGATCATTGTTGTCAAACAAGTCAGCTGGAGACACTAAACATCAATTCAGAAACAAGCTAACTATAGCTCTCTTGCTAGCTAAAGATATGAAAAGTCTGTTGGAAACAGTTACCATTTTAGCCTGGAGCACATGCAGGAGCATCTTTCTTTTTTTTCTTCTTTTCTTTCTGAAATCAAAGATCTATTGTTTGGGATATGACCAAGAAATGTGAATGAAATTTGACTTTATTGTATTTTAAACCACCTAGTTCCTTTTGATACAAGGTAGCAGGAATAAACCATCTGTCACCACCATAAGGTCAATAGATTTAACACAAAAGTTTGGGTTTTTAAAAATGCACATGACATTGTGGTGAAGAATCAGTAAGGCTTTCCCTTGACGGTAAAAAAATCGAAATATCTGGGCCAAAGGCTAATTGAAATAACAGATTCAACAATAATCTTTTCTGCCTTGAAAGTGCTCCCGTTCTAATTCCAGAAATCGAAGGGAGTGGGCGTTGGCGGTAAGACACGAGTTGCAGAAAAGAAACTCTGGGGAAAAGAGTAGAAACACTAAGGAACAACAGTAGGAAGTGCCTCCGTGGTGACAACACCCAAAGACAGTCAAACAAACATACTGACCTTGTACGCAAGAATTGGGAACAGAAAAATCCATAGAGCAGAGTATCTTCTATCTTTCTCCCAAAGCTGGGTAGATACTGTATGCCTCTAACATTAATTATTAACATTTTTACTATAATTCAAGGCTCTGAAACGAAACTCCCATAATGATGCCTGGTCTAAGAAAGCTCAGGGGCATGAAAAAGCAGATAAAAGGTTGGAATTCTATCTAGAAATTGATTTTGGGTTTTCTGTCACAAGATTTTTTAACTTGTGATTGTGAATGTTATTTCATTGTGCTTTTGTTGCACTTACACAAAGCCAAAAAGCACTGTGACTTTGTAGATAGATCACATAGCAGCTGCTTCTCATCCTGAGTTTCTCATGAATTTAAAATACATTTATTAGATTAAGCTGCTGAGCATACAAAAATAAGGGATAGAGAAGCAACTATGTGTAGCATTTATTGGAGCTCAAACCAAAGAAGATTTTGCTCATTTGCAGTCTGAGCCATGGGGGCATTCGTGAAGACACATTTTCATTGGTTTGTCTGCAGCTCTGCTAGGATGCGGTTGGTTCCCTGACTGAATTCTGTCTTTCTTCTGAGTGTTTCTGGTTGGATGCCAATCTCCGAGTGTATCTCTGATTGGCCATGGCAGACTCTGTCCCTGGTTCTGCTCTGTGGAGCTTGCTGTGTGATCTTGGCTTTCCACTGCAGTATTGGATTGTGGGTCAGAGTATGCAGGCAAGGCCACTGGAGCGAGTCAGATGAGAGAAAGAGAGAGGGGGAGTGAAAGAGAGAGAGGGTAGTCATATCAAAAGGCTTCGGAGTAGTTTTCCTGCTCCAAGCCTGCTCATTGGATGAATCCCCAGCACTGCTCAGTGTTTACCCATGGCCCAGTTATTTGCTAATCTCTCCCCCCTCCTCCCCCAATTGGCCTTCGGTGCACCCTCCCACCCCCTCCCGACTCCCGGACTACCCCTGTCCCCTCAGCCTCTCTGCTAAAAAACAACAGCGATCTAATCTGGCTCTCTCCTTCCTTTCTGCCAAGGCCCATTGGAGAGATGTAAGACACGGCAGTCTGAGACTTGATTAAAAGTCACCAAGTGCCTCTCATGTGGTGACTGTTTTCGCTCCACAACTGGTCACATTTAATAAATAGAGGGAAGAAGGAAAGAAAAGCACACTTGACTTAAGACTAAAACGTGCTCGATACACTAGTGCACACACCTCTCTACCTCTATCTCTGCAGACATTCGTGCCCTGTCCGCATCTACTGAAGTATTCAAGCTGTGCTCTCTTGCTGGGGGTTTCATGGAGAGAAATGACACGTTACTGGCTGCCATGGAGAGCCTTTTTCTGATTCTGTATTGAAAATGTGTACATTTATTGTAGTATTGGTATGGGCCTCCGTACTGCCTCATCATCCTGGTAGGTTAACAAACAACAGATCTCCTGTGCTAGCAGAGAGTGTAATGTTAAACATTGAGTCTTTATCAACTATATGTATATTTTGTTTTTAGAAGGGGTTTCTGCAGTGGCAAATACTAGAGTCTAGTACACGGTCCTTAGCTCTTAGTTTGTTTTTGCTGCTGTGTGAAGCAGACAGGGTCTCTCCATGTGCTATCATGCGTGGCTGATGCAAAAAAAAAAATATATTTTTTTTTAAATTCATGTCCACATGCACTGTATTTTCATTGTCGCAAAAGCTCAAGCTACAACCCACTGACAGCCATCAGAGACACATGTCCCCTCTGATCATACCAAATACTGCTGCTGTTTGGGTGTATGCTTGTTGCTGAGGTAGGATGCACGGGCTTTCAGGGGGTATTTAGCTGACACCCCCAATTTTCCAAGTCCCCAGCTTGAGTTTAAAGATGTCGGGTGGGCAAAGAAGAAGGGGGGGGGGGGGGGGGGGGGGGGGTTGGTTGGTTGGTGGTGGGCTTTAATCTGTCCCATCTGTTGCCTCGGGACTGCCCCCCCCCCCCCCCCCCCCCAAAAAAAAACACCAGTGCTCAGTCTGTGTCTGTCTGTGTCTGGTACAGTTATGCTAATCCTGGAGCTTATGCTACCCTCAAAGCTTAGAGGCCTCCATTATTGACCACAATGAATTTATACCAAAATTCACCCCCCTTACCTCCCTCCCTTTCTTTTATACCTTTACTTTCCCAAATATGTGATGAAAACACAGATGACCAAAGTGGTGTTTGCCATCACTCAATGGGGGGTATAATCTCAGATTATTTATGAACAAGCAAAAATTCAGATTCAGGCTGTGTCTGAATCTAGTCTTTGTTTATAACCACATATTTTCATTGTCGAAGAAAAGAACAGCTATTACAGGTTTTAAAGGCTACATACTAGCTTGACAGGCTAATTAATCCTATACATCCACCCACTCCAGCCTTATCCCTTAAGGCTGTGGTTGTCTGGTATGGCAGTGTTTTCACCTGTTCTGTGAGAGCTGAGTGGTACTTTCCGTGTCTGTTAAAATTGCAACAATTTCAAAAGGATATTCCAGAATAAGTAAGCCAGAAACAAATCTGGTGATATTTATTTTATTTGAAGTCAAAAATACCTTATATTTTCAAGTTATAGCAAACGAAATGTGATCATTTTATGTTTTATGTGATATTTAACTTAATATCTTTATTATAAAACCAGCTACCAGTGCAACACAGAATAAAGGAGAATACAACAAGACAGAGCAATACCCACAGATGTGACATCCCAGCTAGAGAAAATAAATACAAGATCAATATCACCTTAAAGCCCTGCAGTTGTGAAGTGCCCTTCTATTAAAGAAAACACAAACCATCCGGACCAAAACTGTTCATCCATACTCTGAGCAACATTTTTTGCGCGCTCTAGACTTATTGTCTCTGATGGTCTGCTGGTGTTAATCATAGGCTGTCACTCTGAGTTACCATCTCAAGGCTGCACCTTTTGTTTTCTAAAACATCCACTAATTTCTCCTTTTTGCCAAACCAGAAGGTCGGCTGAACACTGTTCTATTGTATCTCTCTTTTTGCTTTTACCTCTGCTTAAAACGAGCACCAAGGTACTAAGAGGGAGAGACATTGATTTTTCTCTTCATCTAATAGAGTACAAGGTTAGCTGTATTAGAGCCCAAATGGCCTCTCAGCACCCCTCTTCCAGTCCAGCATTCATTGGTCTGTTCTAGCCGCAGTCAGTGTCATCTCTTCTCACAAAATAAGGATGTTGACTAAGTGCTAAATATTATGGAATCAAAGCAGACGCAGTGCTTTTACATCTTTCAACTTCAGCAACTAACTTCTTTTTTCCTCCTAAATTGCATTGCTCTAGTTACACAATCACTGAAGCCAACTTGTTGGCTTGGAATAAGTACACATCATTATATCACATCTATTTTTGCTCCAACTCACTGGTTGCGTTTCAGCATTACAGACGATTTTAACATTTTACAAGCCACTTTAACCAATTTATTGTCCTTGTGTTTACTTCCAGAGTGTTGCAGAACGTAATGCAAATTCAGCACAATAGCTTGTAGTAACTGGGGATGCAGTTTAGTAAAATGGCCCCTGGGTTCTCAGCATAATCTGTATTATTAATTGCGGTACAAAAACTGACGTCAGAGGTTTTTATTCAACATTTTGGTTCATTTTCTCAATATTTTCTTATTATCGTGCTGCTTTCTTACAGTATCTGGGTTTTAGACAGTACAATGGACATTAAAACTCTTAACAAAACACACCTGAATCAGCCAAATTAAATTGTTTCAATACTTTCTGATACTTAACAGTAACTGCCTCAATTTATTTATCCACTAATTTAACATTTCACTGCCATAACAATGATTTTAGGACTTAGAGGATAAAAAAGATGCAGGAAAATGCAGATAACATCTTTATTCTATAGAATTACTGTTTCTCGCCAGAACATGGTGCTTAGATTACCCATAATGCAATTGAAGCCTCAGACCGGCAACTCTAAATTTCCGACTTGCAGGATCAAATGGAACGCACCATTATGTCTGTACCTGGTTCATTATATTTTTCGGCGCAAATTTGAGTTAACATACTAGCAGCGGTTTAGCGCAAGACTATAATCTTCAGCCAATAACTTCACTTTCAGTTGAGCTGCTGATGTGACCGCAGAGCCGACAGCTTCAAGAGTCCCCCGTCGGCCCAGGAGGCTGGAGCGACGCGGGCCTGTTGGGGAACAGTGGGCCCTGTCAACACCACAGTATGCAGCCCACGAGACACAGCTTCAGAGTTTGGACAAGCGGAGCAAATATGCAGCCCATTTTTTATGCTTTAGTATAATACTTGTGTACTAATCCTCTTTGGGACCCCTCAAACCTCTGGCTTACCTTTGACAACTTTAAAAAAGGGGGCCTGAATGTGGGTTGTTGCATACATTATGAGCACGCGTGTGATACAAGTTGGACTTAACTTGAGAAGAATTTGAGCTAAAATCTTCCAAATCTTGCTCGCTACTAAAGAACACCTGCGGTCACCCCGCAGGTAGCAAGTGTTTGGGACCGTTTCTTTCTTGTCCAGATTTCAGAGCAGCCGGCACACACACCCACACACTGATTAGTCACAAGGGAAAAGACTCAGAGAAACGACCTGAGCTCAGCTGCAAACAGGTGGAAACAAATGAATGTGAAAAAGAAATTAGAAGACGTATTAAGCGAGTTTGAGGGAAGGGATGATGGGAAGCTGAAGTGAGACAAAGGGGAGTAAAGGGAAAGGTGTTGGGTCAAATAGATGACTAACACACTCCCCTGGCTGATAAAGCCTTTTGCTTCCTCCCATCATCATCATTACAAGTATATCATCCTTTGAAACATGCACTGGGGGATCTTTTTTCCCATTCGTAAAGCGAACAGCAGCTCAGACAGAGCAAGCGGTTAATCTCTCTTCTCTTTACAGCCATTATACCAACATACTGACTGCTGCCCTAATTAACAACACAATTTCAATTTATTGGCTGTTTACATGGCACACTTGCATATAAGTATCCATTAATCGTCCTTGTACTGATTATTGAGTGAATCTGTCAATCCTCTGACAGTTGGTGAAGCCGTTAAACTGCTCTAGGGGAATAATAATTTGCATGTCAGGTCTCATAAAGGTGATCTTATCAGGGCAGTAATATATCCGAGTGATGAGAAGTCTTTCAGCGCGTGCATGGAATGATGAATTTCAGTTTAACATTTGGGCGAATATTAAGACTCTTTTTCTACCCCCAATAACCCCTACTGTTCCCACGTCACAACATGACAACTCATCGCTTCAGAAAACGCTCCATGTCCTGCTCTGCCTGCTGAATCATCCCTATCTTTTTTTAACATAATCTATTAACTCTGCCGTTGCTAATATGAAGCTAAAGCAACAAGATGTCCTCTCTACCTATTCGTTTAAGTATGGTTGTTATGAATATTCAGAAGATGTCTGTGCTTTGCAGAAATTGCACTTACTGTCCTCGCGTTCAATTATATCTGAATTACAAAACACTCAGACTACCAATTGTCAGTTAAATACAAATGGGGGCAGAGTCTCTCTGCACGACCAGTTTAAGGTAATGAACACATTCACACACTATATTTCAAATTACGCTTACATCCTTACCTCTGCAACAGCACTTATTATTCTCAGCTTCTGATAATACCCTCAAGAAGAACACACACACAAAATGGTAAAGCATTGTTATTAAGAATCTGTTTATACACACATTGTCTCACACACACACACACACACACACACACACACACACACACACACAGTCCAACAACAATTCACCTAAATTACAGATCTTTTAAGATACCTTTCCTGTCTTCCCACACATTCCTATCTCTCGCCCCTTCTCTCATGCAGCGTTCCTCCATCTCTGTGCATCCCAGCTACTATCTTATCATGCTCAAGGTCTCACAGAAGCCTGGCTTCAGCCCAAAAGTCTTGTACAGGGGGCACAACTTGGCAGACAGGGACTGCGGTATGTTTGGCAGTGTTTTTCCAGGCCTTTGTACACAGAATGATTAAATGGAGCCAGGGGTGCATTTGCTGCTCGCTTCAGAAGGAGGTATCTGTGAAGGTTTGCTTGACTACAGTGAGATGGGCTAAAAGATGAGCCAGGGAGACAGGAAGATGGAAAAGATAGATTAGGGATAGACAGACTGGCTGATGTGCCAGACAGGAAAACACACCAGGGCGATGTGGTGATTTAGTAAAATGTCTGATTTAGTCTGTCTGTGAAGCAGATTATCCGTGTTAAAATGACTAAATAATCCCAGAAATATGATCAAGAATCAAGATGACCAAAAAGCATGATTCAGCTTGCATTTTTGAGCAACGCTTGCAACAAACTGGCTCTACAGAGGGGTAAACCAAAACAAAAAGCATCAAATATTTATAAGAAGCACATTTTCGGTCTTATCCCCAAAAAAAATCAATCCCTTTTAAAAGCACTTACCAGCCACAGAAGTCAGAAGAATCGTCAGGCAAAACCCAAATTTAGCGAGTGATTTCATCGTGATTCGGCCCACAGCCATGACACTGTGCATCGGCTTTGGTCTCGTAAACTGGAGCTCCGCCAAGTCTTGTTATACTTCTTGTTCTTCTCTTGTTTTTCTTTTTGAACTTGTTTTTCACCCTCTTTATCCTCACGTCAGCTCAATAACTTGAACCGACCTCTCAGTCATGGAGAACATCGAGACACGGTGCGAAAAGGAGACGCTGTTATGTCGTGATTAAATAACTACCACTGACTGTCAAAGTTAAGTTAGTCCCGCTACCGACTCCAGCATCAGCCCGAAACATAAACCGATCGACTAACTTGTTAGGCGGATCAGCCATGTACAAGCAGCCCGCAAACAGCGTCCATATCTGCTAGCTAACATGCTAGCTGTCCAGGGAGACTGTCTGGTACTGGAAAACTTGGGCAAAGATGGTAAATTCCGCAGAAATTAGCAACATGCAACTAATCGGCGTTACTACAAAGCTTCATCAATTGTAAACTTGGTAATAGCACCCACTTTCCCAAGAAAACTGGCAGAAATGTGTCTTTTAAAACGTAGCAAATTGACTCGTTTAGGTTGCGAGGTGACTGCTAACGACGCTAACCAACGTTAGCATCAGAGCTAACTAGTTACTTCTCCGCGTCCCGTTGCATTTCGCGATCTCCAGTGTAAGGGGAAATTTTTCAAAAGTCAACGGCGTCTACAGTGATTTTTTTTCGGTTTTCTGTAGAATGAGATCATTACTCCTGTGCAAGAAGACGACGGGGTTGAGGGGATGGATGTCTCTTGGGCTGATCGTCGCTGTTTGGCTTGAAGCTTCGCTGTGCAGACAGACAGACAGGGCGGCTGGGAACGCCTCGTTTGCAGGCTTGTCTGGACCGCTCGTCTCCGGTATCAGGTTGCTGTGGGTTGGTGTTGGGGGTGGAGGACAATCCTACACAGGCATGAGGGGTGATGCAGCGCCGCTGTGCCGCAGACTATGGATACAACACTGCAAACATATGCTACATTCAGGGTCTCAATTAAATCCGTCACGTTGCTGCTGTAAAGTAAACACTGCTAAGATTTACTCAATTTGAGCATGTATTATAAAGTAGGAGAAGAAATCTGAATGCAGCATCTGAAGATATTTGTAGTTTCATGAAAAAACTCGAGAAAAATGCTTGGTCGATATTCTTACGTCCTTCAAATCTCTTTATGCGCGAAGAAAGAGCTCATTATTGCAAATCAATTAACCAATGCGGGTTATTTGAGAAAACGAAATAATAAATCTATGATATATGTTATTTGTTATGAAAATCTCCCATAGATGTCACCTCAGTTACATATTTTTTTCGATGATCTTCTTAAATATAAAATGTCCGATTGTCATTGAATGCGCCAATAATTATTGAACTACCGATGTTACTTACTGCCTCTGTGTGGTCAGATAACTTTATGAAGAGTTTAAAGCCCTCAGCAGTTACCTCATGGAAAATACAAAATTATTCCAGCAGGTGGCGACGTTTGCCCGTGTTTATGGCTGTACTGCGTGCGGGCTGAAGTTATATAACCTCAGAATACTACTTAGTGCTGCTAAAATACATTATAATTACGTTTTTTATTGCTTTCAAAGCTTCTTGTGGGACTCTGATATGTATATAGTTTGAATCTGTCTTGGAAGCAAGTATAGTGGAAACGCAGATAGAAGGTCCCTAAAAAGTGGCGTTTGGATACTTTCAAGACAATGTCGAGTGTCCCATAGATACATTACAAAGAATGCCGCCATTTTATTCAAAGTAGCACAATTTGGGAGCTGCGTTAAGCCTCCAAATAGATGGCTGAGTGAGAATACAGTGCTGGCCCGCTGGGCATAATTACGGTACACCCAAGAGGTGGGGGCGTGTCAGTTCGCGCAAGGGAACTCCGCTGCAGCTGACGGGACAGACTGGAGCGGAGCAGCCTTTGGATGTTGGTCTCCCTTTCCTGTTGACCAGTGAACTCATCTTCAGGTCTCCTGGGTTGCTGTTACTTCCGGAGCTGATGTAAAGTTTAAGGGAATGGTGGGATAAAACTGCGTCACTGTGCAATTTACGCACGTCGGACATCCATGAACGCAGGATTTCATCCTTCGTGCCTGGAACAGCCTTCAAATAGTGTGCTCCTTCTCAGTGTCTGGTTGTCAGATGAAAGGAGAACTACAGGATGGCTTCTGCTCCACCTGAGGCGAGAAAGTTCACCAGGGGGCTCAACAAACCGGGCACTGCTGCAGAGCTGAGGCAGAGCGTGTCTGAGGCTGTCAGGACTTCAGTGTTAGTGGTAAGAGATATGCTCTCACACAAGAAAATTGAATGCACATAAACACACACTGCCCTGTCTGTTAGAGGCTTGCAAGGGTATTATGTCTCTTTAGTTAAAACCCTCCCCAACCTATAGCAATATTTGACAGTATTATTATTGTTTATTCTGATGATTTTTTTAGTTTCTCTTGACATTTGCTGCAGCAAATTCCTTATTTCTGCATCTGCAGGGCGTCTTTTGTTGCAACTTTCTCAAAAAGGTTGCCAGGTAACTGAAATATACACCACCAATACAAAGCGACAAGAAAGTCGGCTGAACCCATGCACACTTCTTTAGTTCATCCTGTCATCTGACCCCCCAGGTGCACCTTGCAACCAGATCTGCTTGACAGAAACCACTGAGTAATGCCAAAAGTAGAAATGACCAAAGATACAGCGTGTCTATAGTTGTTTCTGTATTACAGGATGTTTATACTGCCTTGCTTTTGCCTATAATGAGGATGACATTTACCTTATGTTGCAGTCTTTGTTAAATCAGGTTATATTGTTCTCTCACAAGTCCTGGATGAAGTTCATTGTCTGCAGACTGCATTGATTGTGCTCCAGTCTACCTCTTGCAGCATCTGTATCCTAAGGGACTGATCCAGAGCTCTGACCTGACTTACCCTGTGACTGTGTCTTGTTGCATAATACTGATCAATATATGCCACTTTTCTTCAACTAATGGATTTTGCTATCAATTATGTTTTTCTCCATGGTCCCAGTGGCCTACTGATCTTATAATGAAGCCATCAAAAAGTACATTTTATTTGTCAATGGTGTCATGATAGGAGGAGCTCAGTGGTCCAGGCCCTGATCAGTGACCATGACATCATCATAGTGCTAATGAGTTTGTAATGGGGTTGGGCCTGCGTCATCATGCACGCATGCATGCATACTGTGCATCATTGCCTCACAGTACAGTTAGGAAAAAAAGTGGAGTAGTAGGAGTACCTACATTTTGTTGTGTAATGTAACACTTGTTCTAAGAGCAACACTTTACCTATCATTTGAACAGGTGTTTTCTCATTTTTTTCAAATTTGAGTTTTTCATTTTTGTTGCCGTCAAAGTCCAAGTCTTGGCAATGTATTGTGTGGACAGGAGATGGTGTACATGGACCAACCAGAAGGAGTTGCTAGTTTTGCAAGAATCTCATCAACCTCATTGACCAGCTGTGCTCAGTCAGGCTAAGCTGCCCGAAAAACTTAAAGAAAAAACTGGACCCTCTGATTAATATGCTTATTTGCGTTCTTGCAGAAAAGGTTGTCACCTTTGTCTAAACTTAAACAAAAAATGTCTACAAACCCCTAATGCTCACTAATTTACTGGTTATATCTTGTATTTTTGTTCTGTGCAAAAACAATATGTGGCAATGACTCCAGAAAGTAGTGTATTGCTAAGCTAAACTAACAGAGTCAGGTTTAAGTTTTCATTTGGGGGAACATTTAAACATGATAAAAAATGTAAAAAAGATAATAAAAATTAATGGCCAAAGTAGAAGTAGCAGGAGCCAAGATACAACAGTCAAAGTCTTGAAAAAAAACATGGAGACCTGAGTATCTTGTAATGCAACCATATTTGTATGGACCACTCTTACCTTTGGAAAACACACCTATCAGGCCTCAAACCTCCAGTTTGATACACAGGTTTTATATGTTATACATTTGCAGCCTCCATGCCCAAAATGAGAGAATCCTGATACAACTCTACCTATGACATGAAAATAAATGAGTCCCCTTAAACTAACTGTACTTTAAGGTAGCATAAACTACTCTGCACCTTTAAGGTGGACCACAAGGTATGCATCTAGGTCCCATTATGGTCCTTTAATAGTACAGCTGTGTAAAATAAACTTCTGCTGCCACTCTATTTATGACCAAGTATTTATGGTGCAGCTGCTTCCCCTGCCCATTGACGCAGAGACTGACATGCTGGTATGGCAAACGCAAACATATATAGAGTACTGGACATCAAAGAATTTCCTCAACCACTCAGATTTCACCCAGCCAGGCGAAGGTTGGACTGCAGTGTGATGCTGTTACTGTTTTTTTTTAAGTTTTAAAAGAAGTAAATGAAGGACAGTAGATTGCATATAAATATTCTCAAATTGAAGATACTCCTCTTCCTGGTGGAACAAAATCCATTATTCAGTCTTAATCTTCATCCCCACACTTGGCAGTTATGTCATAGCAGCCTATTAATTCAGCTTTAGCCCACAGTGTGTGGAGTGGCATAATGGATCAGATCAGATCTCCGGGCTGTGTTTAATAATGGATGAGATGATGGTAGGTGTCCTGACTATTTTTAAACGTGCCCTCTTTCTCTTCTGTAAGTCGGTGTCACACTAAGCACCCATGGGACCATCAATTATAAATACCTGCATATGTAATAAATCATCTTGATTCAAGACTGAGGCCGGAGCAGGTCTTAGTTGGACTTGCTCACATTCACATTATGCATAGCTAGTACAGGCGTGGCTGCCTCTCAGCTCTACCTTCGTAAACAAAGCAGAGGCCAAGTGGTGGAGCAGTAAAGACGGTTCCTGCTGGTTTAATAATCGCTTCCAACTGTGGGAAATGCTTGCTTGGAGGTTTTTATACCTCGTCTGCCTTCTCGCTGCCTTGCTGAAATTTCTTCATGCACTGTAATCACACACGCCATAAAAAATGCATAAAAACACTCAAATTTTCTCTTTTCATATTTTTGTCAACTCTTTTCTTATCCATGAGACTCAGTCAGCAGTCTATTCAGACACTGACACCTGAAATGTGCATCTTGAGAGCTCTTTACCACTACAGCATTTGGGAAGCTACTTTGAAAGCTTTGCAAGATACCAATTCCTTCACAGAGGTTGTAAGAAGTTCATTACTATGCCGTTCTGTAAAAATGTTCTTTGTAAATAAAATGACCAAATAGACAACGTAAGTAGCACACAAATGATGGCAATACTATTTTACAAAAAAGACCTATGCCCTACATAAAAACTTCAGCCTTTGATTCTTTTTCAGCCCAAAGTTGTTTGTATCTCAGTATTTTACTACATAGTTAATGGCTTTTGAATTTATTTATTTTTTACTATTGGAGTTACATGCACGCATGAATGTATTTAAACTTCCAGCAAGCTAGAAATCTACGAGTTTAATGATGACATGCAGTTCCCTACTCCCATACAATACAGCCTCCCAGTTACAGCTGCTCCACACCAGCATTTCAAACTGTGGAGTTTCACTTAAGAGTGAACTCTCCTCCAGAGGATTTGGTCTGATAAGAGCATAAAAAAAAACCTGTTAGAGATTATCTGCAGATTTGCAGATGCTTTAGCACTGCTGACCTATATCAGTGACATGATACAGGAGTGCTGCTTTGGGTTAGCTGCTGCGGTTTGCGGTGGAGTCCTGAGTTGCTACCTCTGATGGCTGATGCTCAGGCTTTTGCGGCCATGTGGTTTCCACATCTTTATTTAAGCTACTTCAAACTCTGTCATAAACACCCGCTGTCTTTTTGCTTTCACAGCCAGTCGTGCATGTGTGTTTGTATAGCTACTTTCTAATTTGCCTACCTGTGAGCTTTAAACTTAATTCTTCCCTTTTTACATTTTTTTTTAAACATTTCCAGTTTCCATAGCATTCTGAAAACAAGGCTGTTGTTATTCTGTAGAGCCTTCAGGCACAGTGAAGAAGTCTGTTCTTGTTCAAGTGGCATATCGCTTTTATTGTGTAGTTGCTACGTATTTTTGTATCTCCTCCGTGGCTCACAGTGTTGATTTAGGAAAGATTTTAGGTTATTGCAACATCTTGATTGTTTTGAGGTTTGTTATGTTGTTTCTTTTGTAGGAAAGAAAGGTGTATAAGACTATAACAGTACTACAAGCAGACTGTTTTAATTCCAACAGATTTATGTTAATTATTGTTCCTTGACTACAAAAATGTCTGTTTACAAGGTGGGGAAATAAAGAAACTCAGACACAATTGTAATTGTATTGTATTTAAATGGTATCAATCTGTTCAGAAAACAGTTTGCAGACTTGCTACAGATGATTTTGGAGTGTGTTGTTGATTGGCACTGGTGTATTTTCCCACAATGCATTGCACAATAAATAAAAGAGCAACTCAGAGTTAAAAAGACATTACAGTGAATTGTGGCTGAGTAACAGCCTTCGAGAGATCTTTTTAAAAATAATATGAAATCATGATGTCTTTTTGTTGAGTTTAATTGGCAGTACAGTTTTTCTGACATACAAAACCACATGTATTGTATCATTTCTGTTAAATGCATTCAGTTTTTCCCCCTACACGAGAACATGCATATTGCATCTCGATGCAGAGTATACCATGAACATTATGATGGCATATTAAGAAGCTTATACTGTCAACGGCATAAAGCACAAGGCTCTGAGAACCCAGTGATTATTGCGTAACATCTTCCTCTAATGGTGTTGTGCTTTTTCGTATTTAACTGGAGTGACAGGGAGAGCAACCCCTTTAGAGAACTGTTGTTGATCAGTTTGTAAAAACCCATAAAGTGGAGGTGGTCTTAAGAACAGTTTAAAAAACAGATTGTAACACCAGAAGTCATTTTTTACTCCCCACTACCTGACATTGAAATAGCTAATCTCCCAAAACAATTAAACCTGAATTTCCCACAATGCAACTGATAGAACATTTGGTTAGCTAATGCTCCAATCAAATTCAACCCCCCACCTCCAATTTTTAAAACAGACAAATACATTGCCCACCCAGTGCTGAAATAACCCTGATGACATCATCCTATCACTATGACATCACTCCTTCAGACTATACAAAGCTCCTCTTGAGCCACGAGGACTAATTACCAGGCTTTTTATAACTCCCCATGAAAAGTAGATTGACTTTTTATGTGTAAAACTGGCTCTGCCCCTTTAACTCTACTCCACTGATTCATAATATGAATGTGCCTTTAATATAGCCATGATTAACAAAACAGTTGCTCTTTCGATTAGCAGTGCAGCCAGCCCTGTCTGCAAAAATTGGGCAGTGACCATAAAAAATTCCTCTGACCCAGTTGACACAATTTCACAGCACATCCAGTCCTCTGTAGTATTTGTAAAAATAGGGGTTTTTGCTTTAGTGTGGAAAACATTCAAGGTTCTTTTGGCTGTTGAAGAATCCTTCCAAGTGAACGGCAGGCTGAAGAAGGTAGAATGAGATCATTTTAACCAGTGGCCTAGATACAATATAATATAGACAAAAGAATATCTCATTAGGTTTGTTAGCCACAAGGACTGTTGATCACAGCCAAAACCTGCTGTCAGGGCAGAGTTTTCTCCCCTTTTTTTCCTGGGTGCACAAAGATCCTTCCCTCGTCTGCCAGATTACCTGCAGGCCTTTCATGAAACTCTCACTCCCAAATCACAAGAGTGTAACCCAGATTCAACAGTAACCTTCATTATTGTTAGCCTAAATTTAGGTCCCCGGTGAAACTATTGGCACATTTTCCTCAGAGGAAGAGAATCACAGTTACGACTTGCACTGTATAAACTAAAAGTGAAATTGGAACGTGATCTTGGCTACATTTAAGAGCAATTATTGAACACCAAAATAAAACTGAGGTAATATCAAGCCTAATTATCTAGGGGGAAGGCGGATCGCAATTGGTCTTAAGGCGGCTGCCTATGAAGCGCTGCAGGAAACTGCTATAGCAATCTTTCAGTCAGCTGCAAAACCTATTGCACATTAACACTTAATTTAAGTGCTCATCAGCAATCATAGAATTTACCTTTATAAAATAGATGCTGAACTTGTTAAGCATTATATATCTTAAACTATTTAGCTATGTCATGACTTTGCAGACGAATTCCCTTTATTTATATCCACATCACTGACCAAATGTGCAAAAATTGCTCAATCTCTCCAAGTTTTGCACACAAATACTTTGACTATTTTTCTTTGAAAATAGGTCACCTCTGAGTATATGAAACAGCAAAGCTTTCATAATAGTACACCCTCCCTGTTTTTTGTTCAGGCTTGCAGCTTGAATAGCATTCTGGTTGCAATGATTCATGGGGTTGCATTGGAAGCTTTTCCAAAAATCTGTCAGAAAAGATGAGGTAAGAAAAGCATCATCTGGCTATTTATGGTGTTGTTGCAGTGTTAGGAGCAGCCTGTAGGAGGCAGCAGTGATGCATGACTTCTACCTCTGTCCTCTAAGAGCTATTGTGGAGAAATAATCCTTTGACCATTTACAGATGTAAAGACAAAGACGTGTTTTCTTAGAAGAAGATGTTTTGTGTGTCTTTAGATGGTGTTTAACTAGATCACGTGTTGTATTCATTGGATATGGAATAATGATTTCTTTTGGTCAATCGCCATATAAATCTTTACATAAGGTTTGTTTTATTTGCATTTTTCTGCTTGTGTGATGAGAAAAACACACATATTAGCATGAGTGATGGCTCTGCACCAAAACTGTCCTCGTTCACATTCCTAAAAATAATAGTGTATTCTTGCCAGGAGAACAAAACTTAATCCCTCATAACAAATTGGCACTGACATTATGTCTTTAAGAGTTGACCACATTGAAAAGCCACATTTTGGTCTTAAACTCTCAATGCAACAACAATAAAAGGTAATGGAGTAAATGTATGAACGTATGCTATGAACAAGGAAGATTTCATTCCCCACTCACTACTCACAACATTTCCTGTCTCTCTTCAGCTGCCTAATAAAGACAAAACCCCAAAAAAGAACTCGAAAATAAGGGAAAGATGTTACAACAATTTACATGCAATACAATTTAAAGATGAGCAACTGAGATGAGCTTTATGTTTTTTTTTGCAGACTAGGCAGGATTTCATCTTTTCCACTGCAATCTTCCCAGTTTTCATTCGTAAACACCACATGGAAATAGCTGATTATTACTAAAATAATAGTGTGGTTTGGTGCAAAGGCTCCCTTGTTTGCAGATCTGGGTTTGAGGAGGTTATTGGGTGTATTCTGAAGTGCACTATGGATTTCATTAAGTTAATTCATCCTTGGGAGGAACAGCTTTAATTAAATGACTTTCTTCTAAGAAGGCTGCAGAAGCTTTCTGAACAAGCCTGAAAACTGAAACTGCTATGTTTTTTTATTTGAGTTGTGAGTGTCAGGGCAAATTTTTGTTTGAATTTAAGGCTAAAGCAACACAAAAAATTCAAAGCAAAAAGAAGCAAAACAGAAAGCAAAAGCAACACTTTCAAGAGAAGAAAGAACTGAAAGTTGGCCTTTTTACAAACACAATTGCATTAATATGCAACAAAACATTGCATCGCTTGTTTTATTAATTATATTGATGATATATATAGATTATATTATATTGATATATTCTTTGTCTGGTATGACCAGCAGCTTTTGTGGCTTACATTAGCTAAAGTTAGGAAACTTACCAAGGCTTCATAATGCTCTGAATAGCTTATCACGGTAGACAATGCTGAGACAGCTCATTGATTTTGTGACACTTTTATGGCCATGGTTACTTCAGTGCTTTCTATTAATCAAATATTTCCTCCAGCACTTCAATTTAACAACTATTTGCTGTTTAACTCTGCCAGTATTTCTTATGCTTCAAAACTTTCCATGGTTAAATTTCAGGAGCAAACATGAAGTAAGTTTTGTCTCTTTAGTTGTATTTAATGCAAAAATAATCAAGTTACTTCGGCTAATGCTTATGTTTTTTGCTATCCTGATTCAGCTTGCAGTCTCTTCTGCCTTTTTATGTAATCCCCCATGTTGCCCGAATTGCTGAATCATCCACTTAAAAGTAGGTGAGTGTGTCATCCTCTGATGAAATATTTACACCAGCCACCAGAGAGAAGCTGCAGAAAATTCAGAGAACTGTTTGTAAGTGCCTGTAAATTACCCTTACATGATCAGACCTGTATCCTTGTGGAGATGGAGGAGGCTGTGATGTTAATTCGGTGATGATTTGCAGCAGGTTGCCAGGTTTGTCCTGGTTGTCCTATGACGCATGATTTTTAATGGATCAGTCCAATGAAGTGTAAATGAACATGGGTCTGCAAATGCAGGTCGTGAGGAGTTAAATCATTCCGTTTTATGTCTTGGAGCGCATGTAAATGACCTCAGAAGGATGACTGCATCGCTTGTAATTTCATTGAAAGTGAGAGAAAGAGGAAATAGGGAAGGAGGGAGTGAGAAAGAGTAAAACATTGTCTGCATGAGCCAGTTTGAGTGTATCTATGTGTGTCTTTGTTTGTAACATTCAGCTTTTACTGTTGACAAAGCATGCCGAGTCAGAGAAATGACTAAGCTGTAAGGGTGAGGGAGGGAGAGAGGGAGGGAGGGAGAGAGAGAGAGAGAGAGAGAGAGAGAGAGAGAGACTGAAGGACAGAGTGAGGGAGAAGTGAAAGTGACAGGCTGGTGTGAGCGATGGAGAGGGGTAGCAAGGTTAAAGAAAAGAGAGAGAAAGAAAGCAAACCAGCAAAGTCAGTGAGAGAAGGCGAGAGAGCAAAGTGAGAGCGTCTTAGCATCCCCCCCGGCAGAAGGAGCAAGCAAAGGAAGAGGAGTCAGAGAGTCGACGCCCTGCTCCGGCTGAATGAGCAGCTCTGCTTCCTCTCCTCCCTCAGCACGCTCACCCCTCCATCCCCGCTGAGCTGCACACTGGAGGATACGAGTCAGCGGACAGCACTGGGACTGAGATTTGTTTTTGGAGATAGTGTTTCAAGCGGAATAATTGGGAATCGTTTACTGCTGAGGAAGATAAACTGATACCTGAGTTAATTTAAAAGCCTGCCACTCAGTGCACCTGTAGAGGATTTTCTTTTCTTCATTCGAAAGAGGATAAAGTTGCTGCATCTACCTGGTGGAGAGTTAAGACATTGGCAAGCTAATTCTTTCCTGCATGGTGTAGGTGAGTGTTTGGTGGCACCATGGGCTGCACCACCAGCGTGGTTCTGTTGGAGGGGCTGCGCTCCATCCTTGAGAGGAACTGTGGATACATCAAGGGGGCAGTGGAGCTGGGGGGTCTGGAGGAGGAGGAGGAAACAGTGAGTCTGAGGGGATCACAAGTCTGGATGCCCACCACCGCTTTGGTAAACAAACTAATGTAACTTTTTGGTGTCTGGTAATTGGATTATTTCTAATCATTTTCGAATCTGTTGCCAGCACCTCTGTTTCGATGAAATACTACGTTTCTTTTCCCAATGTCCGTTTCACAAGCATGTTAACCACTTGTAGTTAAAATCTGCTCAAAATTATGTCAAGAGAAGGAATTTATCACCTGTCCTACTACTTAACACACAGCAGCAAAAAAAAATGTTCTAGAAAGTGTACCCCTTCTTGGCAAGTCAAAATGACTCCATTCTCCTTTTTATATTAAGTCGATTGTTGGCCCTTTTATAGCATAATATCTTTATTAGGGGTTGAAACTGCGTAGAAATGAATCATTTACAAAAAAGAGCATGGACTTGTTGGATTAAACATGAGTCACTGCACATATCAGCAGAATTGTGTTGAATAATCTCCCTAATAGACTCCCCAGAGGAACTAGATTTAGCAGTGGAGTATATCTTTCAGTGGCCCCGAACCCACAATTTTTGGTGCAGCATCAAAAGCTGAACATTTCGGTGCAAGGATATGTAAGCAGACAGGGTCCCTGCGTTTTCACTCTCTCTTTGCCAGGAAAGTAAAATGCAGGTCTTGAAGTTTTGTTTTTCCTCCGTCTGAGTGTTGTCTTCCGCTTGGATTTATGCACTGCTCTCCTCCATCAGCCAGCAGGCTGCCCTGCGTTAAGTCAAAGAGATTTAATGGACAATCAATAGCGAGGGGGTTAAGTAGGATGGCTAGTGCACACAGAGTCATGGACATTCAACCATTATCACTTTTAGATGTTTCCTTTGCAACCATTAAGCTGTTGTTGGCCTCCCATAACCCTTTCCAACGATTACATTTTCCATTAATATCAAAATTATAGTTAAAGCTGGAAAACACAGGAAGAGTCCAGGACTGAGCCTCAAGGTCTCATAAAAGTACATCTCAAATAAAGGAGTTCTTCACTGTTAGGGTAGCTGGAAATCACTGCCTTCATTATTTTTATTTGTTTTACTCTTACTTTGATCCCTCCAAGCTCTTCGGGACTCAACCCTGCTTTTATAGTGCTGTAGTCATTCTTGAATACATTTTAAAAATCCTGCAACCTTGGTTGTAAATAAGATAAGCCTTTAATGATCTTCAGCAGGAATCATTAATGTGAAATTCTCGATTTTTCACAAACCTGATTCATTGATAAACTTGATCTGTCGCCCAGCTCTATCTTCTTTAAAAGATGGCTAAGGGAAAGTATATTTTCAGGTTATCCTATTTCCTTGAAGGCCTGCACCAGAAAGTGGCCCAGTGAAAAGAATCTTCAAGCAGCAAGTCCTGATAACAGAACAAACGATACTTCACAGTTTATACAAACAAAGTATTTGTACATTTGACCCATATGTCATTCCTGTCCATGAACCTGTAAATACCATGAATAATATGTTTTCAGATAAATGCTCATCAGCTTGTCTGTGAAATTATTTTTTAATATCTACCAATTATTGCAGGCTAGGATGAAAACACTACACATTTTTTGGTTTGATATATGAGGACCGTTTTTTGGATTCTTATCCATTTGTGTGGGTTTTGAGACTATATCTTTGTCCTTATGGACTCATCCCAAGCAGGGACTTTCTGTGCCTCATTTCTCGCAGCACCTCAGCGAGCTCTGACATCAGGAAAATCCCCTCTCTGGTATCATAGTAAATAATCCCACATGTTTTTCAGTGTTTCACCTGGAGCTACAGTAAAATAATTCTGACCACATGACAGGCCACTGAGCCGCTCTGTCATTGGTCGATTAAAGGACATTCTGCACTTTTGCATAGTGTGACGGACTATAGCTTGTGGCGGCTGTGTTTTTTTTTGCTAAGCAAGCTGCAAGTGATTACTCGACATGTATGTGTGTGCGTGTGCAGGGGGATCCGTCTGGAGGGGAAGTCTCAACTCTTTTCAGGCAACACCCTTACACTTTCTCTCTCCAGGGCGCCTGTAGCGATGATCAGCTTCCAAACATTACGTCAATCTGCGCTTACGCAATTCTCCGCAGACTTGTGTGACGCTCTACGTCTACATATGTGTGTGTGTGCACGCCTCATGGGAAGGGTGTGGAAGGCTCACATGTCCTAATGGGTTCAAGCTGTGTAAAAAAAAAAAATGTACGCCATCTTCCTCCTCCCTCACTTTCTCCCTCACAACTTTTACTTTTTTTTCGTAAAGCTCTTACGCAGATGGTCTTGTAAACTAATTAGCACTCCCATCGTTCACTGTACACATTTGCAGACACAAACTCACATCCTCGTGATATTGCTGGCATGGCACTAGTGAAAGCTCCAGGAAGCGTGATGGTGTGAGAGCACTCCAGAGATGCGGGTGAATGAAGCGGGATGACCTCAGTGCAGTCAGGGTTTCTGACAAGAGGCTGATTATCACGCTGAGCTGGTGACGCTGTCACTGAAGCCTCCACGGGACGAAGGGGGGGGGGGGGGGGGGGACACATGTTACAGTCAGCAGTCTATTAAAGAGTGAGGCCAGCAAAGTCAAGTCAGGAATTGCATGCATTAGATGTGATTTCAATTCCTCACCTTAGATTATCCTTTGGAACATAAAATGAGTTTCAACATGTAATTTATTCTCTCAGCTTTTTCTGATAAAAGAAACATTAAATGTTTCCAAGGAGCATGAGCCTCAAAATCCAAGTGTCCAGTAGCGAAACAGTTGCATTGGCGCTCAAACCTTTTAAGATTTACCTCAAGTTTCGTAAATTCTTCCTATTTATGGGTAGACATAACGAGATGACTCAGATGATGTATCTGCTTTGGGGTCTGTCCTTCTGTTTAGGAATGATTACCAACATATTTATTTTTTTCTTTTCTCTCTTTAGGTATTTCTTTTTGTATTTGTATTTATTAGTAAAGAGAACATGTAAAATACTAAACATAAATGTTGCAATTTGATGTGTGTACCAGAGTTAGTTGAAGGTTAATTGTCATTCCAGTGCTTTGACAGGTTTTTAGTCTTGTTTACATCACACTTGAGCTTTCTGCTATTATCACCATACCAGTGGTGTTGTTAACTGAATAACATGATAAATGTGATGGGACTGTTATTTAGGCAGAGACTTGGTCATAAACAGAATTTTGGACATATTTGACCTGGTGATAGTGCTAGTGAAAGGATCATCAGTGAGAGGGATATGAATAAATGTACCAGATGTCACAGCAATACTTCTAATAATCTTTTGACATAACACTGTCAAAAGGGAAACACTGTAAATAAAAGTTATTAAGTTTGTAAAAATCATGGTAATCCAATGGAACGACTGCTAATATTTGAATTGACTGTCTAAGGTATTGGACTGTTTTCTGGACAGAACCAGATACTTGAAGTGATCACTTTGAACTCTGCTCTGTTTTTATAGACCTTCTTTTAATGACATTTAAACTTTATTGTTAAATACTAAATTATCTGACAATGAAAGGAGTCATCAATGGCAGCAGGTTACATTAACATTTAAATCATCACTATCATGATGCTTATCCTTGAGGTTCATGAAGCTTTCTCAATCTCACCTCCTGTTCGCCCTCTTCACGATGTGAAACATTGTTTGACAGCCTCTGTGCTGTTTCCTGTGTTTTTAAAAGACGTTATTTCTCTGAATGGTACATTTCAGCAAGTCCCTTTGAAGCGAGTACAGTTAAAACAAGTTATGCTAATGATGCACAGTGCCTCACACATCAGAGGACCCTGCTGTACACTGAGTCAATGTCACACACATGCACACACTCGCTTGCCTTTGTGCTACATTTTGTTCGGGGGGATATTGCTAAAACTATAGCGCCGAGAAGACGGCCTTTGAAGTCATCTCCACCCTGACATCCCAGCTCCCCCCCTTCTCATTTTTTAGAGCACAAGAGAGGCCAAGCTTCTCATCCTGAAGACATAATTGGATGAGTTATTAATCATGCTTGTTGAGTCAGAGAGAGCCAGTTGCTTGTAAACATCGATGCGGCTAACAAGTTGTATAACGCAGCAAAAGAGAGAGAAAAAACCCTTCAAAATACAGGATTTGCATAAATTTACCAGCAGTAATTCCTCACTGAAAACTTTAAATGTCATCATTCTGAAACACGCTCTCCAATAGAAAACAGCTGAGCCGAGGCGTCTTTGTTGCTTAAAGATAAAAGGCGAAAGATTCTCCTTTGAGAGAACGCTGACTGGATAGAGAAGCAAGGGGCAACTCAAACTCTTCCTGAAGCAGCAGGAGAGTGTGTGTGCGTTCTTGTGTGTAAAAGTGTGTGTTGGTGTCTAAGAGGCGGATGAAGGGAAAGTGTGTTTTCACTGACCCTGCTGTGTGTGCCTGCTGCAGCGGATACAGTGTAAGAACAGTTCAAAGCAGAGAAAATATCAACGGGGAGTAGAACTTTATCAACACAGATTGAGTGTTTAAATTGTGCAACTCTCAAAGTTATTTTAAGAAAATTCAACAGAATCGTGTTTAAAAAAAAAGAAAAGAAAAACCTCTTTTGGGTCCACGGGCCAAATGACGCTGATGTTGCAGAAGCACTAATGTCATCTTTAAAATAATGGCCCTTTGTTAACCTTTCGTTTGAGAAAAGTGAAAAGTAAAGTTATAGAAAGTATACAGTATGTGGTAGTATATCGATATACAATTATTTTTAGGACAATATCAAATTTTTAAATATTAAAAAAAGCTGCCTCTCTAAAAATACTCAAAACAGACTGTAGGCTACGTCCACGGCTGAAAGTGGGTAGTCTTGTTACCAAGTCCTTAAGCTCCTCATACCCAGCAGTATGCCACGCATCCAGTTGAGCTTCACCAACTTTATACACCAAAATGTGTTTCCAGTTGTTTGTAAGCTCTCCCACTACCTCCTTACTATACCTTCTTTGGCTCTAGAAGGAGTCCCGCAAATCTCCTCAAGTGATGTCACTTGAGTCAGCATCAGTTGTGATTGAGGAAAACCAGTTCTGAAAGTAAGCGGCTATCGAGTTAAAAAGAAATGAGCTTACCAGACGTCTGAGGCCTGCTCCTTATCTCTGCATTTGGCTAAAGGCCCCTGTCTACATATGTCCTGACTAGAATTACACAAAGGAACTACAACCAAACTGCATCCTGGGTAATTTAAATTCCAGGTTTTAAAAAGGAAGATGCAATTAAAGTTTAGTTCTAAATTGCTGCATCAGTTTAGACCATAAGTGTATTTAATGACACTAGGCAAAGTGAAATTGCTGCATGTTTTTGGGTCTGTTAGACTCCTGTGAAGTCTCCCCTTATAACTGCTGCTTGACACCAACTATGTATTTCATTGGTGCCCCATGTGCATTACAAATGATACAGTCATGTACAGGCTGTAATCAAAAAAATGTTTGCAACTTTTTTCCACTAACCTCCTCCATTTTTGTGCCTTCTTTGCTACTTTTTATTTTCAACACACACACATAGACATTAGGCAGGTGGAGAATGCACATGATCTCTGGGCTTCTTCCAAGTTTTTAATGGGGGAGTGGTTGATTTCTCCCCTCCTCCACCTAACTAAAACCAAATACTGTACATACACAAACACACATACATCCACACACTCCCACAGCTGCACAGCTGTAAGGGTGGGAGGGGCCCAACCCTCCTGATGAGAGACAGAGCGGGAGAGAGGGAGGCTGGGCTATTGTGATTGAGTACAGAGCGAATCTCACTGGACGTCGGCAAAGTTCTCTCGGCTTTCACACACTGCAGGCAACTTTATGCCATGGCAGTTTGCTTGTGGTGACTGGTGAGTCTCTTCACCTGACTGAGGGAAACACACACAGGCAGGATTTTTGCACCATGCAGGGCCGGGCAGGAAAAGCCCCCAAACGGGAGATGGTTATAGAGTCCCCGCAGCAGTACAAGAGCCTGGCTGAGATTGAGGCAGAGGTGGAGGCTGTGTCACAGGTGGCAGCGGTAAGTGTGTACTCTGCCATGAAGTTTTTACAAGATTTTGTTCTGGGAGTTTCTTGCTAAAAGGAGCCGATGTGATCTGATTGTTTTAGGAAGTTTTTTATCACTTGAATTCCATTTCAAGAGCAGCTTTGAAGATATATTTAAAAGGCAGAGGCGGAAATGGGAAATAGCAGCTTGAGGGCACACCTCTCCAGGGGGTTGAATGTTGATCTTTTTTTAGGAAATTGGAGCACTTGTAGCTTCCTTTGTTCATTAACTGTTTCTGTGGATCAGAGTCAGGGAGCTTGACAAGGTGCACACTCACTAGGACACTGAAAAAAGTCTAATATTATGCACTTTCTTTTAAAATAATATCCTGCATATTGTTCCTAAATTTGGATTATTCTGATCAGCGAAATCAAGATTAAAAATGGTAGCTGAGCAGTTAGGTAAGAGTATTATTTAAATGACAGTATTTGACCTTACAAAAAGCAGACTATCCACTTCTTCATGAGCCTTAAAGTTAAACGTTATCCTCACATTACTGCCTTTCTAATGTATTCATGAGATAATTACTTATTCAGAGTTAAGTCAGAGTTCACAGCTGCTTGTTGTTATCTTCTGTCTGGATGGAAATGATCCAGCGGGGAGTCAGAGCGGACGATTTACTGCTTATCAGATGATCTTTTACATCCAAAGGGCTGAGAGATGTAGAGGGATATTTTCTATCGCGTCATCAGGGGGATTGGTTGGACGAATCAAAATGTAAATCTATGGTCAGGCGACTGTTTAATTGGCCTTAGTTTGTTCTGTGTTTATTGGCCATAGACCAAGAGGCTAATCCAAATACTCTGGATTGCAGCCACGCCTAGTGGACACACTATAGGTTCAGGAGGCTGCAATAATTTAAAATGAAGCAGAGATAAGTGATAACTTTAAGCAATATTTTGTCTTGGGGCTGTTTTTTTTTTTTTTTTTTTTTTAATTTTTCCAGATCGTTTGATAGACAAAGACGCTCAATGCTACCTAACAGACTTTTATGATGGTCCAGAATTAAACAATTTTTGGAATTATGGCCATGCAAATTAGTAAAGACATTTTTGGCCCTCAGAGTACCACTCAAACGAAAAATAAATGTAGTGCTAATCAGCAAATGTAAGCATGCTAAAGCTCTAAACAAAACATAATAAACCTTATAACTGTGACTTAATACAAATGTTAACATACAGATGTTAGCATATAGCTATACGCTTAAGCTAGGATCATAGACTGTATAAAATAAAACTTGAACGCAGTATCAGTGAAATGTAAAAGTTATAAAGTTAAAAAGTAATGCAGTATATGTACACTCATTTCTATACAAGCATGTTGCCTTTCTTTGATGCTTTGAAGCAAATGAAACAGACGGGAAGAATGATCTGCTTTTTGTAGTTTTTTCTGAAGTTTGGACAGGCAGCATTTTTACTTTTCTAAGCCAAAAATAATTTTGTGTTTTGGGTATTGATAAGTTAGGGTGTCACTGCTTTGATTAAAATCAGGAATATTGAGGAGATTTAAAAAAGCAAAATCTGTCTTAGTTCAACTTTAAATAGATCAAAGTGTTGTTTACCTCCATATGTGTGTCACATGTGAAGCTCTGTTTTCTAATATCACAGTCAGGCTGGTTGAGGGAGGACACGCTGGAGGAATCAGTCGGGTCTCTTCAGTGGAATGTAAGAGCGGACGTCTGAAGCGCCGGGGGAGTTTGATCTGTGCTAGATCATGAACCAGGCTGGACTATCCTACCTACTGCCAAGCACCGGTGCTAACAAAGCCCCTCTCTGTTGAAACATAGCTTAAGGATTTATGCTATCATGAAGTAAACGTCTTCCTGCAGTGGGTCTTGGTATTAGGAGGTCATGTCTGTTCATGGAAAGTCTCAGAAAACGTGCTACAAGAGCTGCAGTGAGCACTAGAATCTTGTTAAAGTTTTGAACGTGAGCTCATGACACACTGAATGGTACAATGGCACACACAGACTCTCGCTCAGCCATCCCTCGCTTCTCTCAAGCTGCATCTCCTCTTCTGTAAACCCACAGTCATCTCTCCGTCTCTGTGTCTGAAAGACAATACCAACTTGTTGTCCGGACAGCGTAAATACCCCAGATCTCTGTGTCTATCAGCCCTTACACTGATTCCCTAAAATCCACCATATTAACAGAAATATTTTGTGAGAAAAAAGATAACAGAGCAGAACAAAAACAAGCTGCCGGTTGTTGATCCTCTGCTGTTTTTCCTCTTCTAGGTGAAGCCAAAGGTCATCGAGCCACTAGACTATGAGAATGTGGTTCTGCAGAGGAAGACTCAGATCATCAGTGATGTTCTACGGGACATGCTGCAGTTTCCCACCGATGACTTCCAGGTAAGAAGGGGAGGAGTTATTCACTGAGTCTTCAAGATGTTTGTTTAGCATTTAAACTGGTATTGATTAAGGCAATGACTGTGCTAATGCAGTTGTTTGAAACAAGTGTTTCTATTAATTAGTGCCATGTACAAAAAATAAAATGTAAGCTTAATTTCAATGTCCTTCAACTCCCTACATCCATAAAGGTTGATTTATCCTACACTTAAATACAACTGATAAAAGTGTTTCCTCAATTTAATGTATTTAGCAAAAAGAAGAGCATGTTTTTATCAGGAGCTTATCCTGTTCTTAAGTTCCTTTCCACTTCTCGTGACTTTAACTTTCTAGGAATTCTCCACCTGCAACAGCTTAGCAAATCTGTTTATGAGTATATGGGCAAATTATGATATTTCTTGGGGAACCCATGTGTGACATTTGACCTCTGCATGTACCGCATGTAATTGCTGGCACTGGGTCTTATAAACATTTACACCCTACATATATCTCCTGCCTGTGTTCCAAGCAGCTCAAAGACTGTGTCAACATTGCATCATGTAGCGCTCGGATGGATCTCAGCGGGTCCACTCCCAGTTTAGGAGAGAAAGAGAAAAAAAAGATGGACTCATGCTTGAATGTTTGTCATACCTCAAGCCCCCTGAATAAGACTTTAAATATTTTTCAAAAACCATTGTTATATTATTTATTACCATGAACACACAGTGAAGTTTATTCTGGCTCAATCCCACATTAGTGATAAGGATGTAATAATGCACTATTATCTCCTGTGTGAGAAACATTTGCTTAAACTGAAATGCCCTACTGTTTAATGAAATCACTAAGCCCAAAATTAAACTGTTATTTTGACCATTTGGGACTCCCCGCCCCCCCCCCCCCCCCCCCCCCCCCTTCAACAACATCCTTAAATTCAGATTAGGCAACAAAACAAGAGAGCAGACACACTCAAGAGAATTGAGCCATGGCAATAACAGAGTTTGGGTGGGAAATCTTGAACGTACAGTCTGCCTTCAGACTATTTCACAATCAGTGGATGATGAGTGGTTTTCATTACAAGAAGGCCACAGCCATTATTCCATACAGGACTGTGTGTGTTATGGAGGGTATGTGTGCGACCCCAGTCCATCCATCTGTCTAACCTGCCAGATGTTTCGCATCAATGGGCTGAGAGAGGCGAAGGGGGGAGCCAGCCAGACATATGGGTCTAGCAATTGCATGTGCGACACAAATACACACACAAACACAGATGCAAACTTTAACTGAGGCTGCAATAGAGAGCTACAGTGTAAAACATTCAGGAGGCTTTGTCTGCTCTGAGGCTGTCAAATTAGATTTGCACATTAACTTCATTCATCATGATTAAACACTTACTTAAGCCTGTTCTGTTGGGATTTATCAATGAAAACAATTCAAATAGGCTCAGCTTTTCTCCGGTACAAGCAGGGGGGGCTCGCAGGAAATTGGTTGGGAAACACTGTTGTAAAAGGAGGTAACAGGAGGTTAAGTATGAAGTCAGATTATCTTTCACTACATGCAGAGTTAGAACAGAAGAGGTCCTTGGATGGATGTTTGACTAAATATGGTCAATATATTTAATTACCATCAAGAATGAAATCAGAACAGATGTTATGCATATTTTGATTCTGCACACATGTGATCATACATATGCATAGAGAGGAAATTGACTTTCATCTTTCAAAGTAGAAAAAAGATCTCAGACAACTCTCTCCTCCCCTCTATACCACTTGGCCTCGGTATCTCATTGCTAGAGAGTTTAATTCCCGGTTGGCATCACCCTTTCTGCCCTGCAGTGTCACTGCTTGTGGAAACATGCTCCTCTGGCCCATTGACAGCCATCAAAGCCCCGGTTTAATGACTGTGAGAGGAATGCTGTTAATTGGCAGCCTGCAGTTCTTGCTAACAGTTGACTGACAGCGGTGTGCTTTCAAAGTCTTTCTTGAGTGACTGAAACACACAGGCAGCATGGGTTTGTTTTCAGGAAGGTGGCAATAGTGCAGAAAGACAGATAGGCTGTGTTAATTACAAAACCTTCCCTCTTATTACAGCTGTTATACAGCGGTATGCTAATTGGTACTTCAACATAGAATTCAACTTCATCTATAAACTACAGCTAAGCCTCAACTTTAAATCATTGTCTTTTGATTTTCTGTATGAGAAGATTGCTAACACAGTCAAGTGTGGAAACCAAATATAAAGCATAAGCCAGGAGACAAGTACTGTAGCTAACGATAGCATGAAAGCTAGAACCAAGCTGAGAGAGCTAGCCTTGCTCTGTCCAAAGGCAGGAAATATCTACCAGCACTTCTAAAGCCCACTATTTAATATGATGCATCATCTTATGAGCCTACATGTGTTTTCACATTTATTTTTAGTATAGATTAATTAAACATAATAATGGAAAAAAAATATTAATTGGGGCTATAATGTGCAGTAGGTTCACACACACACACACACACACACACACACACACACACACACACACACACACACACACACACACACACACACACACCCATGCTGTATGCATAGAATATGCATACGGCACCTTACCATTATAACCCTGCTTCTTACAGGAGAGTTGTGTCAATGTTATCTTATTTGCAACAAGAAAGCAAAAAATAATAGTTTTTAAAAATGTAATTGTAAATTATACAGCAGAGCATAAAAATCCAGTCAAGTCTTTTGTGGAATTTTTAGGCTGAATGACCCATATAATCCTCACTGCAATTGCTTTAACACATCACTGGTACCACTGATTTTTGTAACAGAATATACAGGATCGAATAAACTTGGCTTCTGGCATGTCTTTAATTGCTTTTACAAGAGTAAACTGGACAAATGAGGGCAGAGGTTCAATAGCTGTATGTGCTTCCCAGTGTGAGAGTAGTAGATATATGACAAAACTAGGTCATTGTGCCACTGTTTCCTACTCATCTTTGTGGGTTGAGTGGAAAAGCAGAACACTAAGTGGGAGCAATGGTCGCTGCAGCATCCAAAAGCTTTGAAGGCAAAGCAGCTCAACCGTCTTGAAGCCCCAGGGTGCCTTTTGCTCCTCAACTGTATCCTCACTGTCCTCAGTCTGGCTGTATCTGTCTTATAAGATTAGCAGGGGGAGGAATTAGGACTGAAATAATAGACTGCAGAACGATGTCTGTAGTCCTGTCTTCTTCTCTTTTTTTATAAATCTTTTTTTATCTTTTTATAAAAAGAATAAATGTTCTGTCTCTTTTAGTTTCTTCTTATTACATTAGATTTTCAACTTTGTTTGAAAGATGAGTTCAGTATCTTGGTAAATTCAAGTGATGTTACACCTGACATACCATGCTGTGTGCATCTATCTGCTCTGCACGCCTTAATACCTGCAGCTCTCATACAGTCACAGCACAGACAGATCAGCAAGTCTTTAAGGCATCTCATAAAGGATGCACAGGTTACAATAGTGTCGGAGCGGACGATTTACTACTAGTGTTGCTGACAGATAGAGAGCATAGGAGAGAGACAGCGATGTCACAAAATCAAGGTAACAATTAACTTAACTAACCCCTTTCAAGAAAGCCGAATCTTGCATGTTTCCCCGAATGCCAAAATATTCCTTTAAATGTCACCTTTGACAATAATTAGAGCTAACACCAGACTTGATTCAACCATCTGGAGGAAGGAGAAGAAATCAGAGAGGCATAGCAAGTAGCATCCATCCGCAAAAGTGTCCTTGAGAATAGCACTTACCCATGCCAGCAGGAGTCTGTAGCTTACATTGATCTTTGACCTTCCTTTGAAGGAAAGTACAAAGAGAACTGGCCTGTGGGGATTACTGTAATTTCATATAATCACAAACCAACTCTGAACATACCCCCGAAGCTGCAAATGTTTTTACTGGGTGAGTGAATCTCCTCTGTTGTGTATAAACAGCAGCAGGTTGAATCTCTCATGCCAGTCTGTTTTTCATGCCTACTCTCTCTTTCTCTCCTCAGATCTCCACCTTGAGGCGCCAGGGCAGGACTCTGTTCTCGACTGTGCCGGAGACTGCTGAGAAAGAAGCTCAGTCGCTGTTTGTCCAAGAGGTAATACTAATACATACCTGGGTGTGAGCACTTTCTGTCCCTACTTTATCCCTGGATCTTGGCTACAGCTTAACCCTCTCTGTCGTGACCAAAGCCTGGCTCAAACCTTTTGTTTGGAGCACAGCCATGTTTTTCTCCCTTTTCACCCAAACACAGTTGCTTCGCCTCTGTCCAGAAAATGCAACAGGCTCTAATACCCTAAAAACCCTTCAGATACTGGAGCCAATATGCTGAGACATGAATCCAACCAAAGACTTATTCTGATTTGTTCATGGGTCAGGGTTAGTCAAAAATGTCAAAAATGTAGCTCCTAGCCTTTAAATTAACCTCAATTTGCATTTTCCGCCCTCACATGTTTCCTGACAATGCAGAGGATTGGCTGTAGATGGAATCCACAGTTCACTGGTGGCTCACATCATGTTGTTTCAGAGGAGATGTGAGCTAGGTTTGGTTGGGGTGCGGCCCAGATAGAGCCTGATAGGGGATAGTCCCCCATGGCTGAAGCCAGGAAGTACATCATGACTACATCTGGAGCAGCTGTGCAACCTCACATAGATGGATGTTCTTGTTATTAATCTGTTTTATAACTTTTAGTGACCCCTGGCCTCAGGCCACATTTGTATTTTTATGTCTTTTCAGAATTACTGAACACTTTTTGGAATTTTGTTATGATAACTAAAATAATCAATAAATGTTACACAAACGTAGCCTGCAACGTTAATCCTGTCCAAATGGTTGTGTTGTTTTCATGTGAGTCAAACATAAAATCATATTATTGTCAGTCTCTTGTGCCTTTTGTGACATGCGTGATTTGTGCCAGGAGCATTCAAACACAGGAACAGCTCTCTTTTACTGCCTAATGTAGAGTAAGATAAATGTCTTCTTTGCTAATTTATGTTGATGTAATGCCATGTTGCATCTGCTAAAGCTGCTTCAAACCTTGAACTCTGCCCTTAAAGAAATAACTCTCTCTGTCCATTACTTGCTTAAAAACATGGAGGTCAATCACATAAACCCAGAGTTTCCTGGGGTTGTTTAAGAGACCTGACGCTATCCGTGTCTTGACCAGTCATGTAGGTAAATGTTTTAATTTTCTCCCCTCACTCTCTTTTCACTCTGTGTCTCTGCAGTGTATCAAAACCTACAAGTCTGACTGGCATGTGGTCAATTACAAGTATGAGGAGTACTCAGGAGACTTCCGCCAGCTCCCAAAGTAAGCGTGTGGTGGATGCGGTGGAATAGCTGCTATCCAGTTGTTGACACTTGGATTGAGAATGTATTTATTTGGTGTGTTGCTTTATACCCATAAATGCATGTGCTATACAATTGATTGTCTGTGTTATCCTCGCACAGCTAACCATGCTGCAAAATCCCTCCCAGGGATATTTTCAGTCTCACTGTGTTTAGTGACATTGCCCCTTTGTTTACAGCCCACTGAATGCTTAGGCCAGATCTGTAGAAAGACGGAAATTTGTGTCTCTGAGGCTCTTACCTCTTCCATAACAACAATAGAGGCTTCCTATGTTTTTCTACTAAAGATAAGCAAAGCTATTCTGAGGCTGCTCTTGATTGATATCATTTAAGCATAAGGGAAACCCCATGATGTCTGCAGCGTCCTTGGTCAAACCACTTTTCCTTAACAACAAGAATGTGCTTTACAGATGTCGTGTGTCATGTTTAAAACATTGTAGAGTGAACACTAGACAAGCCCCGGCCTTGGCCTTGACACTGTTTATACTAGTATTTCCCCAGAGCAAGCGTGGCCTTTTACATGTCAAATGGCAAACTGTCTAACGGGGGGTTGAGTTGTAAAACTAGAAGCATTGCTGAGTGACCTTGAAATAAAAAAAAATCCATTTGCATTTTGCACTTTGTTTGCTTCAGAGACATACTTTATATTCTTAGAGCTACAATGTGAAATATTTGGGGTAGAGTACTCTATTTCCTCTTGTTCCTTTGAACTACATCAAGAATAATACCAGTTCTGGTTTTATACATTTATATAACATTATTTGATTGTGATTTTTCTGGCCTTTCCCTGACCTGAAAATGGGGCCTTACTTTAGTCCAAAACCTACCTACTAGAGATCTGAATTATTCTAAGAAGTCTGATCTTGTTTCACCTGCAGTAATATTTTTGGTTAGCTACCAATACAAGCAAGAATGATTTCAGAATCCGCCTTCTGTCTTACAAGGCTTCAAATGGATTCCTGTTCCTTCATCTTTCAGAGACACAGCCTTTTGTTCGTTTAGCTTGGGAATACACTCCCACTTTAAATTCAGGTGGTAGACTCTTTTGAATCCAAACTCAGTTTAAAAAGTACCTTTTTATATGTCTGACCCTGAACGGTTCAACTGTTGCCAAGGGGTGCCTGGAAAGCTTGTTAAGCAGCATGGTTATAATTAAAGGTAAAAACTCCAACTGAATTTTAATTTTAAAAACATATATAAACACATATGGATTCAAATGAAATGTGTCAGCAAGCAGGCAGACAAAATGTAACCTATAAATTGGGAATGTAGTGTTTAAATAGCTTTACTAAAAGATATGGACATTTTCAAACAGAGAGCTACAGGAACTGATCAAGGATTGAGTATAAGTGTAGTTGATAATGACATGCATTTAAATATAAGAATAATGTTTGTAATAGTTAGCTAAAGATAGGTAGATATATATATATAGTTAGATATAGATAGGTTTTAATTGCCAAATTATACACTATAAAACGTCAAATAGTTTATTCATATTAATGCATGTGGAATAGGATTTGATGTAAAGGGTTACTTGAGGTGTTCTCAAGGAGTGTAAGCATATGTCAGACAGGTAAAGTTGGAAACACCTACATCAAACTATATTTTGGTGATGAGCAGAGACTTTGTGCTCGGTTTAGCAACACTGTCTACTGCCTCCACATTTGGCACTCATACATACATGACAGGATGATGCTCCCTTTAAGATAAGCAGAAGTTTGAGTTCACTGTCTCTAAATGATCTTTTCCCTATACTTTCAGTAAGGTGTTGAGACCTGAAAAGCTGGCAGCTCACCTGTTTGAGGTGGATGAAGATGTGGAAAAAGACGAGGTAAATCCACCAATCACAAACCTTCTTTCCTCTTCATGTTAAAAATAGCTGATTATTCAGAAAACCCTTTACGTGTTGATGACAATGAGTTTACAGTAGGGGGAAAAAGGAATTCAGGTACTCAGTTGTAAACCCACTCAATCAAACTTGATTTTAAGCTAGGGCAAGAAAGCACACACTTCATTTTTTATTGTAATATGTCATCATTTATTAATTTCACTCCTTTGGATGTGTCTACACGGTTTCCCAGAATAGTTGTGACATCTTCATGACATTTGTAGCACTTTAGAGGCACATCCCTTTTCAATAATTACCTCGCTTAAGGCATTGATTTAACCAAAGGCCAGTGACCTTTAATTGACACACCATCATGGCTGAAATCTCCTGAGATTAAAGGAGTGTGGTGTCGATGTAAGTGTTGATCCTAATTAAGAGCATTAATCTTAGGAAGGACTGGTCAGCTAATGGCTCTCTGTCCTCCCACTGGCCTTGAGGGCAGTCAGCAGATTTTAAAGACCAGGTTCACTGTTGTGAACTGTTCCCATTGATGAAGAGGGCCTATAACCATATCATTATGTAATACTCATTTGTTAAGCTTAATTTATTGGCCAAATACATGTAATAATGTTTGTTTTCGTAACTTCCTCCTGCAGGACACAGCCTCCCTCGGATCACAGAAGGGAGGAGTGTCTAAACATGGTTGGCTCTACAAAGGCAACATGAACAGTGCAATCAGTGTGACAATGCGGGTGGGTACAGAGACAACACACAGCTCATACAACCCCTTTCAATATTGTTATTGTTATGTGTGACTTCATTTATTATATCTATACAAGTACAATGTTTTCAGGCAGTGGGATTAAAAGGATACTGCAGATAAAAACATTGAACAGTTTTGTGGCTTCCGAGTAGCTTAGTGTCTGAAATCAAACCTTGATGATGTCATAGTGATGTCATCGGGGTAAATTAATTGTCTTCATGTTATTCATGTTTAGTTAAAACATATCTAGTCATTTTCTCTTTTTCTCTTTGCACATATGGAAATCAAATACGCCTTTGCTTATGGTAGCTCTTAACTTATTGTGCATTTCATTTCACCCTTGAGCTTTCCCACGCCCTGTCTCCACCCTTGTTATATTTCTAGAGAGAATGAGGCCGCTTGGGATGTTAACTGTGTGTATTTTCATCCTCCAGTCCTTCAAGAGGAGATACTTCCATCTGGCTCAGCTGGGGGATGGATCCTACAACCTCAACTTCTACAAAGATGAAAACACCTCAAAAGAACCCAAAGGAACCATCTTTCTTGACTCGTGCATGGGGGTCGTTCAGGTAATTGACCTTTGAAATCATGCACAAAAATTAATTGGGAAATTTGAAGCTCTTAAAGGGCATTAAAAAACAGTTTTAATCATTGTCTGCGTTTGCTTAATTTTAGAACAGCAAGGTGCGTCGCTTTGCCTTTGAGCTGAAGATGCAGGATAAGAGCACGTTCCTGCTGGCTGCAGACAGCGAGGCAGAGATGGAGGAGTGGATCGGCACACTCAACAAGATTCTCCACAGCAGCTTCGAACAGGCCATGCAGGAGAAGAGGAACGGAGACCTGCATGACGGTGTGTTTTTGTGCGTTAACTTGATGTCTTGCTAAGCAAAGCAGCTCAATTATGTTTGCATGTATTCTTTTGCCGTCTCACTGTGTTTGTGTCATTATGTGTTTTTGTCCATGCCATTTGATACTTGATGCACCTGCAGGCTTCTTCCATTCCCCTGTAACCCATGGATTAATTTATCTCTGGGATGTGTCATACGAAGCCCACTCATGCTTTTATTATTCACATTTTGTCTTATGTAATTTTCACTCCTCATCACAGAGAGGCAAAGACCAACACATCATTATGTTTTTATATAGTTGCATCAGCTAACAGTCCTCATGCTGATCTCTCCAACAGATGAGGAGCTCGGAAAAACAGACATCTCCTCCGGAAGTTTTCAGGACTGCTTTCAGGTAGCATGTTTCCTACATAAAAACAATGCTGACCACCTCTGTTTGACCACATGAAAAGTGACAACATGTGCATTCGTCTACAAACTGTGAAGGTGTTTTAAATGCCTAAAGGTGCTGAAAGGCTTCACTTGGAAGTAGTTTTAAATTTAAATAGAGCTCTGCTTTTGGTAGAATTTTAAACAGCTGTGCTTCCTGAAACCAGGACCCCATATTTCCCTGTTGGTGCTAACCAAGCAAACATCTGGTTTAGTGCGTATGGTCCTCAAATGAAGAGTCCAGATGAGGCCAAGTGGAACGCTGGTTCGTGGCAGTCTTAAAACAAAAATTTAAAGGCATAGTCTCAATCTCAATCTTTTAACAAATAATAAGAGTTGCAGCTGAATTAGTCAAACCTGTAGATAAATGTCTCACAATTCTGCAATTCTATTGGCTGTTTTAGTGTCTTTTAGCTATTGTCTTGATTTCCTGGGTGCAACTACATTTTTTTGGTTAATACCAAAGGACAATACCATGCAGTTTGTTTCAGTACGTCTGGTTGGCTTAATCATAAGTATTTTCAACTTTAAGGGTAGTAATGTATGAGAGGTTGCTAAAATTAATATTCAGTCCTAGGTCTCTAAAATCATATCAATGTTCTTGATCTGACACTTCCTATATGTTTTGGCTGTACTGCAGAAACTCCATTTATGACCAGGATTTTTGAATGTATTTATGTAGAGGATAAGAAAGTAAATGATAAGGGGTGCAAAACTGGATTTTACAAAGATTTCTATAAATTTGACTTCTTTTGAACTCTGACCCCGCTGTCCTTGGATTTTCTGAATACAGCACTCATTCTTTAAATTAAAGTTTTTAGATGAAATGTTTGAAACATTTTTTTTTCTGTGTAATGTACAGACTGCCAGAGATATCGAGTCCAAAATGAGGAGTGAGGCTCGCCTGAAACTGTTCACTCTGGACCCTGACACACAGGTGATGAAGATAATACCTGGTTATAAAGATCTGTTTTTGCTCATGTAATTTATTGATTTCATGACCAAAGATTTTTCAGTTTCAACCTTTTGACATTTTCTTCTGCTTCCTCAGAAACTGGACTTCTCGGGCATAGAGCCTGACGTTCGGCAATTTGAGGAGAAGTTTGGAAAGAGAGTCCTTGTCAACTGTCAAGACCTGTCGTTCAACCTGCAGGGCTGTGTTGCAGATAATGAAGAGGGACCAACAACCAATGTACGTTTTAAACAAAAAGAACTCAAGTACAGCTGAATGTTTAATTACAAACCGCACACGCTAATTGTATCAAAGTTTTAAGCATAATTCTCTGAAATGTCTTTTAGCAAACCAGAGCGAGCTTTAAATCATTTAAGAAGATCACAGACAGTTCAGATGGCCTACTTCGCGGGCCCCTGTCAAAACTGGTATTGTTGGCACAAGAAATTGAAGTAACCATGGCAACAGGCCTCGACCTCCCACCAAGCATTAGCACCAGTCTGAGGCTGGTTTCCTGCTGTCACTCTCCAAGGTCTCTGTCTCTTTGGAGGAGAAAACTGCTGCCACACTCAGCACACTGTTTAGAGACCACAGCTTTTAACTCTGCTGCTCACACTAAGACACACACACACAAATGGGTTTGTGTAATGGAAACCCATAGTGGAAAAAGCAAACAGGAAGATGGATTGCATCAATAGTACATTTTGACTTGATGGAAAATGAGAAGTGCATTAGGAAGTATAGCTATCCCTTAACTGCTTCTTTCTTCCCTGTATTATTTCTGTTCTACCAAAAAATACTTTCCCCTCCTCTGTCCGCAAAGGTCGAGCCGTTCTATGTGGTCCTGTCCCTATTTGACGTCCAGAACAGTAGAAAGATTTCCGCTGACTTCCACGTGGATCTCAATCACCCTTTGGTTCGACAAATGACGTCAGGCTCCAGAAGCGGGCAGGATTTACACATTAATGGCAGTGGAGATGGTCCTCTGGCTGCTCAACGGCAGGCCAGTGGACTCCCGGAGGGGGCTCTGCAGTACCCCAAACAGGGGGTTTTCTCTGTCACATGCCCCCATCCGGATATCTTCCTGGTGGCAAGGATTGAGAAGGTGCTGCAGGGGGGGATCACCCACTGCACTGAACCCTACATGAAGAGCTCAGACTCCGCTAAGGTACAGAGATTAGCAAAAATGACAAGGACGTTAAAGTGCCCTCAAGTCTTAAAAGAAGATTGATCCCATGTTTTCTCACTAACTTCAGATGGCTCAAAAGGTGCTGAAAAATGCAAAGACAGCCTGCAGCAGACTGGGCCAGTACAGGATGCCTTTTGCTTGGGCTGCAAGGTGAGAACACAATTATTTATCTACTATTTGCATTTTGTGTCATTTTGTGTCAACACGATCTAGCCTTAAAGGAGTATTGTGACATTTCTGGTAAAAGGCGTTTCTCTGTTCTGTGGCAGAGATAAAAAAAATAAAAAAAAAGATACCTCACAAAAGTATGATCAACAGAACAACTCCAAACTCCCTTTAAAAAGTAGAGGATAAAATAAACATCAACAAACTAACAATAATCCCACTGCAGCCTGACAGAGCACAAACCTACTTGTGTACACACAAATATAGGTTGAACTTTCCAAATTGTCTGATGTTTTCATTAATTATTTACTCTGCTAGCAGCATGCATTCTTGCATTTGCTTATTTTATATTCAAAACACAGACAAATTCAGAAACCTAATTTTGTTTACAAAAGGAAGAAAGAGACTTCCAGCCGTAGGGGGTCCTTTACTTATCTGGCATTGTACTCATAAATAGACTCATGTACTTTAACTCATTTTAGTGATTAGGGGTAAACTTTTAGCTTCTAAAAATCAAAGGGATCTTTTTTCTTTTGCCATCAAACTACATAGTTATCCAGATTGAGGACACTGCATATGAACTGAGTAGAAACTGTCAAAGGAAAGCCTGCTGGGAGGCACAAATCTTTAAACCACCAGTGTAGAACTGAAATGTGCTCTTTCTGCACCAGAGTCAATGTTTTTTTCTCTCTTTTTTAACTGTCTCTGTAGGCCTGTTTTCAAAGATGCATCAGGAACTTTGGACAAAAGCACTCGCTTTTCTGCTCTCTACAGGCAGGACAGCAGCAAGCTGTCAGACGAGGACATGTTCAAACTGCTCACCGACTTCAGAAAGTACGCTTATTTTCTCCTCTCTTCAACATATCAGTCTCACTTGTTTCAATTTGTTCTTTAAATCTCTGTTTATTTGTCTTGTTTTTTCAACAGGCCAGAGAAAATGGCCAAACTGCCAGTGCTCTTAGGAAACTTAGATGTAACAATTGACAGTGTGGCCCCGGATGTAACCAGTAAACCCTCTAAATATTTACAAAATCACTATTCATGTCAATTTTATGATTATCAGACCTTGAACTCCCCTCTGGTCCTGTCTGCAGATTGTGTGACTTCATCTTACATCCCTGTAAGGAACTTTGAAGGCAACGGACCTGGCAGTGCTCATCTGGAGGTGGAGGAGTTTGTCCCCTGCATCGCTAAATGCTCCCAACCATTCACCATCTATAAAAACCATCTCTATGTTTACCCAAAACACCTCAAATATGACGGACAGAAATCCTTTGCTAAGGTACAAACACCTTGAATGCCAAGCAGTACTTTTGTAACAATCTCTTGAAGAAGTGAAAATAGGGGATTATAGATGTGATAAACTGTTAGTATTGATCCTTTATGTAACATAATATGATCCTAACATGGAAGTGATGCTTTTGGTTGGCTAGCATTCTCTTATCGTCATCATTTTGTGTTCCTGTTGGGTTTAAAAGACAACTGGCAGCCGCCTCAGGCTCGTTCAGCCAAGCAGCAGAGCTGGATAGAATTATCCTTACGCAGAGCACAAGCTTCTGATTAATACATTAATACTTTTCTTTTCACTAGGTCAGCTCCATGTAGGAAACCAACCTGCATTTCTCCACCCATCTGTCTCTCTGCCCTCTTTTGTTTTAAATGATAGCAGCAATTTGTTGCCTGAAATATCTTCCCTTTCTTTATTGAAAGTAATGCATATCCTTTACGAGCGCAGAGAGGCACAGTGGACAAATTGGCAGAAATTGGTTCCAGGCCAAATGGGATATCTTTGAGATTGTTCATGCTATTTTAATCTGTCTGTTTTGTAACTTTTCTCTTTGCTTTTCAGGCGAGGAATATTTCCGTTTGCATTGAATTCAAGGATTCTGATGAGGATGACGCGCCGCCATTAAAGGTACATTTGAATATTTTTCAGCTTTTTGCACACTGACCTCTCAGAATGAACACTAGTATCTAGAAGTATCAAAAAAGATGTGATACTTTGTAACTTTAAAAGGTAAAACAACAGAGATATACATATCTTCAGAGTTGAATTCCTTAGGGACTCAATAAGATTGTTCTTTATTTAGGCTTTTATTTCTAAATCACTGTCCAACAGTTTATGCTTTAAAACCGGTTATTCATATTCATTCTGATGTTTGATTACCTCCTCCCTTTGAATCCACTGCAGTGCATCTATGGTCGGCCAGGAGGTCCCCTATTCACTAAGCAGGCATATGCAGCTGTTCTGCACCACCAGCAAAACCCTGAGTTTTATGATGAGGTATTTAAATGCTCAATCTACCCATGATTAGCTTGATTTAAATGATGTTTGATTGTAATTTGCTTATTCATTGCTTAAACTAGGAGTGAGAGCAACAACATAAATTACAAGTCTAAAAGTTATATATATATATATATATTGTTTTATTTTAAGCAGTATGTGTTAAAGTGAGGAGTTACCTCTCACCTCTATTCATGTCTATTGAGAACATTTCAACCCTACATTGAATTCTCACTGGAAAGGGGTTAGGGGGGGTTAATTTTTACTAGAACAAAGCTCCCTCTGCATTAGAGAACTAACCCTGGTCCTCTGTGTTTTCTCTCCTTTAGATAAAGATAGAGCTGCCAACTCAGCTGCATGAAAAGCATCACCTTCTGTTCACCTTCTATCACGTTAGCTGTGACAGCAACAGCAAGAAGAAAGACCTTGTGGAAACTCCTGGTAGGCTGCAGATTTCAGTTCCCACCTCTGAATATAACCAACAGGTTTTTTAAACATCTGCAAAAAACAAACAAAGAATGTATGTAAACAACTGCTGCACATAAATGGGAGAAGCATTATGATACATGCATACTTCCTGACTTTAGCTTTTATGATGCTTCCCTGTAAGTGGAAACTTTTGAAATGCTAATCTTAAAGCTCCTGCTGCAGCTCAAGTATTATCACTATTTAACTAACATGTGACTCCACCTGTTCTTCACCCACAGTGGGTTCAGCATGGCTGCCTCTGCTCAGGGACGGCAGAGTCATCATGAATGAACAGCTGCTGCCTGTCGCTGCAAATCTGCCTGCCGGGTACCTGAGCTCACAGGATGGAGTCAACAAGGTAAAAAAAAAAGAGGAATACTATTAAAGAGTTTAAGCTGAACATACAAACATTAAATGCTTCAGGAGGGCTTTGAACTTATTCTAGGACTATTTTTAATTGCAGTGTCTTCTTTTTGTTAAGGGCAAGTCATGTACTTCTGCAATTTTTTGTTAAGTGAAGGTTGTCATTTCTTCGGAACTAAAATATTTTCTGGTTAAAAGTATCTCCCTGTGATGACCTCAACGCTTTCCAATTTATAAGATAGGATTTATCACATTTCAGATGCTGATCTGATATGGAAATGACAATGATCATCTTGTTATTTTGTGATTGGATTGGGACCTTGTTAAAGCTTGCACATGAAATGCCTGTGAAATCTGATCATGGTTCAATCTAATGCATTAAAATATCAATGGCATCTCACTTTTTTAAGACCCCTCAGTGCTGGTTTGTGGTGCTGGGATAATGGGTTTAGTGCAAATTTAATTAAAGCTGCAGAATGTATACCAAAGTAGCTCAACAGATAAGCTTTGGTGTTTAATGCTTATGCTGATTTAAATTAAACTTACTGTGTTAGCAGTTTTTAACACAGCTTCATTTATAAACAGCTGTATTCTGTTTATCTTGCAGCACACTGCAGACATATGGCAAAACAGCTTGCCTTGTTATTTTAGGAAAAACTATCGTTGATTAGTTGACTATATCAGGTTATCTGCATTGTTTTTTTAAATGTGCTCTAATAATCAACACAGTGCAGCTTTACTCAGTGTTAAGTGCTGTTATTATTGCTTTCATGTCATTGCAGCACTCAGGCTCTGAAATCAAATGGGTCGATGGAGGAAAACCATTGTTCAAACTCTCAACTCATCTTGTTTCTACAGTTTACACTCAGGTATTTACACAGAGTACTTCTAATTATACAAATTTTATCACCTCACTTTTGTCCTTGGATGAAAAACAACAACCTAAATTCTCTTTTAAGAATGTAAATAAACTGAAAATGGTGTATTCCTTCCTCAGGATCAGCACTTGCACAACTTCTTCCACCACTGTCAAAGCATGGAGATGTCAGAACAAGCTTTAGAGGGGGAGCTGGTTAAATACCTGAAGGTATCGTAATCCCTTTCTTCATGCCCGATCAAATACAACCATCAATCTTTATTTGTATAGCGTCAACTCCATGTGATCTAGCATTGAAGAGAAAATGACAAGCCACAGTTTACATTCCTTCAATATTTGTTTTATTTTCCTACTTCCTCCCTTTCCTTCCCAGAGTCTGCATGCGATGGAAGGTCATGTTATGGTCAACTTTCTGCCCATCGTCCTCAACCAGCTCTTCTGCGTCCTCACCAGAGCTACACATGAGGACGTGGCTGTCAACGTGACAAGGCAAGCCAAAACACACACATGGGAAATACCTGTTTACAGCAGCAGAAAGATATGCCTTACAGCAATATATTTAGTCTCTTTAGCAAACTCCTCCATAGAAAAATATAACAACAATTCTTTCATCTGGTTCTCGCTCTAAAGCACATTCCCCTGTTTCTCTGAAATAGCCTGAATCCTTCTTCTCATTAGACACTCACCTTTGGTTTTCACACTCCGTCTGTATGTTTCATATCACAGTAGGGTGTGTGACTGGTCTTTGAAGTTCTGTAGGAAGTGTGTAAATGAGGACTCTTTGCCTGAATGATTCAAAGTAGTTCCTTCTACTGTGACTCTTTTAATTCCTGATATTCTCATGCTCTATCTCTTTCTCTTCAGGGTGATGGTTCACATTGTAGCACAGTGCCATGAAGAAGGGCTTGAACATTACTTGAGATCTTATATCAAGGTGTAGTTTTTTTCTCACTATATTCACGCTGATATTATGGAGACAATGTTTATACTATGAAAACGAATGAACTGATTTTGTGTGTTCCCATCTACTCAGTTTGTGTTTAAGCCAGAGCCTCATTCGTCCCCCAATGTGAGAACAGTTCACGAGGAGCTGGCTAAAGCCATGACCGCCATTCTCAAGCCATCCACAGACTTCCTGACAAGTAATAAGCTGCTAAAGGTAACCTATGTATTCCAGATTAAATCAAATTGTGACTATTTAAATGGCTACTTTTGCACTGACTCTGTTTTTATGTTGCAGCACTCATGGTTCTTTTTTGAAGCATTGGTAAAATCCATGGCTCAGTATCTCATAGAGAGCGGGAAGGTCAAGGTAGGTCCTGTGTTGGTCTTTTATTTATTTTGTTAAGCCCCTTCCTCAACGCCTAAATCACTTCACTCAGCTCTTTTTATTTCTCGTCAATCAAGCTCTCCAGAAACCAGCGCTTTTCTGCATCATTCTATCATGCAGTGGAGACTCTGGTGAATATGCTGATGCCACACATCACCCAGAAATACAAGGACAACCTGGATGCAGCTCGCAATGCTAACCACAGCCTGGCAGTTTTTATTAAGGTTGGCACTCCTCCCAATGCCTGCAATCCTGAATGTCCTTTAATATGTAGATGAGTTTGTAAAAATACCCGTTAGTTTAGGGTATACATGAGAAGTTACTCTCACTGCAGATTTGAATGATTAAAAAGATTTAAAACAATAACCTTATGTTTCTCACCTTTTCACATGCAGCGCTGCTTCACCTTTATGGACAGAGGCTTCGTATTCAAACAGATCAACAACTACATGAACTGCTTCGTACCTGGAGACCCTAAGGTTAATAGACTCCTGCGCTTTCATATTTATTGTTTAAGTCTAAATAATTAAACATGACCTAAAAGATCACTTTATCTTGCATTCTTTCCAGACTTTGTATGAGTTCAAGTTTGAGTTCCTGAAGGTTGTTTGCAACCATGAGCACTTCGTCCCTCTTAATCTGCCCATGCCCTTTGGAAAGGGCAGAATTCAAAGGTTCCAGGGTAAAGAAAGAACAGAAGCACGCTGAACGTCACTTTTATCAAAGCGCATTGCAGATTATGCACAACTTGTTGTTTCTTTTGATTGATGCCTCCTACAGATCTTCAGCTGGACTATTCCCTCACGGACGACTTCTGTAGAAACCACTTCCTGGTGGGGCTCCTGCTGAGGGAGGTGGGGGGGGCTCTTCAGGAGTACAGAGAGATCCGTCAGATTGCAGTCCAGGTGCTGAAGGGGCTGATGATCAAACACACATTTGACGATCGCTATGCTGCGAAAGTGAGTTCTCCAGCTCAGCTTTTTTCAACAAAACCCATTTTACTGTGGTGTAGCTGTGAAGGAACTTTGCCTGCGAAACACCTTATTTCTTTATATTTCTTCCTGATTATTTTTTACAATTTGATCTTGTATGACTTATGACAGCATAATGTGTATTTTCCAGAGCCAGCAGGCCAGACTTGCAACCCTCTACCTTCCTCTTTTTGGCCTGCTCCAGGAAAATGTCTACAGACTTGACATCAAGGAGTCAGCCCCACTAAACAACCACAATGTAAGCCTGACACCTAGTGGTTGGAAACTGAATAGCAGCTCATTTCTCTTATCCCTACCAAGACCTGCTGTCTCTTCAAAAGATTAAGTAGAGGGGTCAATGTCTTGAAGTATTGCCCTCTTGAATAATTAAAGGCAATGTTTGTTTTTTCTCTATTTAAAGCCTGGCTTTTACTGTGACCACTCTCTTTCCCAGAATGCCCGGGACGACTCTCTGGTGCCAAACTCCATGGTGACTCCTCAGAAACCTGGCAGCTGCATAGAAAATGCCCTCCACAAAGATGTGTTCGGGGTCATCTCTGGAACAGGTAAATACTCCCTACACTATCTTACGATCGTTTGGAGCACAGTCAAAGCTCATGCGGCAGGAATATTCTTTTAAATCCTCTTAATGAGGAAAATTTTCGTTGTAATGAGCAAATGTATATTCTCATCCGCAAGCAAACGTTCACACTGTAGATATATCCAATCGTATTGTATGCATTAAACTGAGTGTTTAATGCTTGATTTATGCAGCCTCCCCTCACAGCTCCACTCCCAACATCAGCTCGGTTCACCACGCAGATTCCAGAGGTTCCCTGGTTTCTACGGACTCTGGAAACAGCCTGCTGGACAAAAGCAGTGAAAAAACCAACTCCCTGGAAAAGGTAAATAAATACCTGAATGAGAAAGGGCAAGAATACTTAAAGGAGCAATCTGTAACTCTGACAGGTAGCGTTTAGAATTGGTAATGTCGTCCAAATTCAAAACATTGAAGAGGGCTGTCTCCCCCAACTTCTCCCCTCTAAAGTGGATGTGCACGCACACAGAAGCTTCAGTGTTTTGTCAGCTCTGCATCGGTCTTGAAACCTTTCTGCACTCAATTTCCAAAAGCATTTCCAATATTTATTCTAGTTTGATCAAATTGCTGGTCGTGGAGCTTATCAGTTAAATGCTGAGGCGTTTAAGTTCCGGTAGAATCATGTATATCTGAACCAGTTTGCTTGCTTGTTTCCATCGCTGCAAAATATGTTGGTTTTTCCGTCTGGGGGTGCCTTAAAACGGCATACCTTCTCAAACAAAAACAGACCTTTTCGGATCTGAATCAAAACTTTAAAGGAGGACAAGCCAGTCAGAGAAGCCAGCACTTCACCATAGCATGTTTCCTTAATGTCTGATGATATAATAAGGTCATTTTATGTTTTAATTCAGTAAATATCTTACATATTGTCCTTGAAAGCCAAATATGAAATGAACAGAAATGAATACTAATGCCTCTATACACTTAAGATATCTAACATACCCATTTATCCCTTTGTGGTTTAATTTCTAACCAAAAGGATAACATATATGTTTCTACAAGTATAGCACATACATTTTTTGTGTGGCACACATGACCTTAAACACCAGAGGTCATAAATCAGGAAAAAATCTCTATTGAAAGGATGCCAATACAAGCGAAACACTAAGGTTAAGGTTAAAGGTTTGCACAGCAACAACCCACGTTTCATCCTAACAAAATTATCTGCACTCTTGGACATCCACACTCCCTCCCGCCCCCTCCTTCAGACCTCCAACACCCCGTCCCACTGCTTTGCATCCTGCAAATCTTACCCCAAGGAGCGCTTCTCCCGGAGGCACTCCGTCAACGTGCCCCCTCTCCCCCTGGAACCCGAGGACAGAGTCCAACCTTTTAACCGCGCCACAAAGCGTGTCACCATGGACTTCTCTCTCCTCTCTGTGCCCCTGCCTCTGCAAAATGAGAGTGATAATGAGGAATCAGCTGCAGGCCTGAGGATGGAGGGAAATCAGGAGGAAAACATACCCATACAAGTATTCTGTGTGACCTGTGTGACCTCTACAGCAGAGACTTTTGGTTGCATTTGTACAGAGTCCAGCAAATGTCTTCAGTAAACAAGATTCTTTTGGTGCCTTTAAGATTAAAACATAGTCTGTGGTTTGCAGACATCTGTAGAAAATCCTCCTAAAGTTTCCTCCCAACATTCTTCTCTCTGCGTGTCCCACTTTAGGGAGTGTGTTTGTTTTTCCCAAGGCAGAATTTGAGCTGACCTCAAAGACTTCTTCATGAATTTCCTCAGATGCTGTAATGCACTTCTAAATGTGTTTCTTCAAACCTACATTGATGTTACTATCTCAAAGCACAGAGCTGCTGCAGCAAATGAGCTATTTTTTTCCTGCTCTCGTATGATTTCCACCCTGAAGGAAAAAAAACTTGACATTTCTCAACTCTGAAGTTTGGGGTTGTTCAAGTCTCTATCCCTTTCAAGTGTACATTTTGCTGGAACTCTGCCGTCATTGCCCTCTAACTAAAACTTTTACCCTCTCATTTGTTGTCTATCACATCAGAACCAGTGTGCATCCGCTCTGGGCAGCTCTTTGCTGCGTTGTGACAAACTGGACCGCGATGAGATCAAAAACCTGCTCATGGGCTTTCTGCATATCCTCAAGAGCATGTCAGAGGGTAAGATAGTCAACCATTGTGCTTGATTTAAACAAGTTTATATGAAAAACTGGTCCTAACTGATAATTTCTCCCAATTTTCTTTCTGTTTCATCATCTCAGAGGCCCTGTTTGCATACTGGAATAAAGCAGCCCCCTCAGACTTAATGGACTTCTTTACATTAATAGAGTGAGTACAGAAGTGGCAGACTGTTTTATAATAATTTTCTGAGCAGTTTAGATTGTGACTTGAGCCAATCATTGTTCTTTGTTTTATCCTACCACAACACTGAAATCCCTAATTAGTTTGAAAATGAACAAGATTACAGAAAAACAGAAAGAAAATAGTCCCCAAGCCTGACACACATACACTTTAAAGAAAGTGTTCTGAAATTAAGTCTATTTTCATGTACATGGAGCAGAGGGCAACAGCCAGCCTAGCTCCGTCCAAAGATTGAAAAATACACCTATCACCACCTTTGGAGCTCAATAGTAAACACTCTGTTCTGTACATGGTCAAAAAGTAAAATGACAAGAATTGTTTTTCTATAAGGAGTTCTTGCAACTGCAGCAACTCATTCATTTTACACCTGTAAATATGAACACATATAAACACAAGAGATTGCACTCAGGATAATTAGACAATTGACAGTTTGCTGAGGTTTACTTTCTTTAGCAAGATTAATTATACGTATCTATATCATGTCTGTGTATATATTCATGTGACAAGTAAGTGGAATATGCTGTAAAGGTAACATACAGTAAGCTTGCTTTCTGAGCTTTATCTTCTTTGTTTATTCATACAGAAAGAGAAATGAGAAAGTATTACTTTAAAATGTGTTGTTTGGTGCTTCTCACACTACTAAACAATAAACACAACAACAGTTCAGCTGTTTACTTCAGCCTATTTGGCTGCTGACTCCAGAAGTAGCTTGATTGTTAATGCACAGAGTGGTATTGATCTTTTCTTCCAACCCTTGGCAAGAAAGCAAATAAAGGCTAATATAACTGAACTGGTATCAAGCATTTAAATAGATTATGAGTATAAAGTAGAAATACACACAAGGCTACATGAGATTATATTTCTTAACTCAGACCCACTTAAATCACATTTTTCTGTCATTACGGTTTTCCAAAATTCAACATGGATCATATTTTATTCTGTTTAGGGGACAAAAACTGTCTGCCTCTTGATACAGAATTTGAGAAATGGTGCAAAAATAGGCCAAATAATCTATACATTTCATTTAAATATAAATTATTGTGCTAAATGAAGTCAACACAGCCTGATAGAAAGTATCATTAATAAATAACACTTTATCATTGATAGAACTTGTTTTAATATACGAGTATGAATGAATTCATAAATTCAAAGACCTGAGTGTTGTACTGATATCTGACTGAGCTTCTCTTCTTGTGTTTGTCCTGCAGAGTCTGCCTCCATCAGTTTAAATACATGGGGAAGAGATTCATCGTCAGGTAAAGAGTTCAATTAAGCCACTTATGTTGTTTTCACTTAATAAACTGATTCTTAAACTGGATGGTTTTGGTCATCACCTCTGCTATAATATGACTCACAGCCTTGCACAGACTTACAAACACAAATCTTTTACTGACTCTTTTAATCCCTTGCTTCTGGTTTGTTCTCTCGTGCTGGAGAGTTGTTTTGTGGTAAATATCGCGGCCCCCTGGCCCCTCCTGCATGGGTAAGAAATGGCTGTCTTTTTGTCTGACTGTGCTTCATTAAATGCATGTTGCTGCCTTTTTTAAACTTTAAAAATACATTATATTATTTTCCATTGTCTCTATTGCTGCTAAGACATTTTCTAATTTGATCTGTGTACACCTGATCCTTTAATGCATCTCTACATATTGATTCTTCTATCTTGTGTCTATATCTTAGTGTAATGGTCTTTCTCTTCTCCAAACAGGAGCCAGGAGGTTGTCGGGCCTGTAGCTTCTGACAGGAAATCTCTGACCCTGCCTGTGTCTCGTAACAGGGCGGGGATCCTGCACGCTCGCCTGCAGCAGCTGGGAACTCTGGAAAACGCTCACACCTTCAACAACAGTAAGCCTTCCTCACCTGTCCTGAGTTCCACAGGGAAAAGCATCAAACTAGTACTTCTAAGGGTCATAACTCAGTCAAAAACACACATTATTTGATAACATAAAGACTGGGATAGTAGGATTTACACCTACCTTCTGTATAGCACCTGTCCACTTTCTGCACAAATCAGAACAAATGTTTAATATTTTTGTCAAATAAAAAGACTCAAATGAAAAACTTGTGTTTTACACCTCTGTTAAAAAGTTGAATATTACTTGCAAATGTGCCTGTAATAAGTATTTGATGTCTTCTACTGACCTCTATGAGCAGAAAATGAGTACTGCAAAAATGACAGCGCTTATCTCTTTCCATAAAAAGCATTATAGGAGAGTAATTATAAATGTATGTAATCTGCAAGCTATTGCTCCAATAAAGTGATATCTGCTGCACTGACCTTGTCCTTTCTGTACAGTGTACTCTCATACAGACGCAGACGTGAGCAGCCAGTGTCTGCTGGAGGCCAATGTTTCTACAGAGGTCTGTCTGACTGTGCTGGACACACTCAGCATCTTTATCATGGGGTTCAAGGTATACAACTGATACATTATTTGATGTTTTTCTTCCAACACACAACTTATTGGTTGTTTCTTAAATTCTGTTTTCAATGTGTCCTTAGACGCAGCTGAATTCAGATCTGGGTCACAACCCCCTGATGAAGAAAGTTTTCCAGGTGCATCTGTGCTTCCTGCAGATCCCTCAGTCAGAGGCCGCCCTCAAACAGGTCTTCACCTCACTCAGGACATTCATCTACAAGGTGAAAGAGGATATGATAAATCTATTGTATTATTTTTTTAAATCATTATTCCCTTGAAATATCTTTAAAAACTTCCATTGGTCATGCATCAATTCCTCTCTTTCACCAGTTCCCCTGCACCTTCTTTGACGGCCGGGCCGACATGTGTGCCTCTCTTTGTTATGAAATCCTCAAGTGCTGTAACTCCAAGCTAAGCTCAATCCGTAGTGATGCAGCACATCTTCTTTATTTCCTCATGAAAAGCAACTTTGACTACACCGGACGAAGGTCTTTCGTACGAACACACCTGCAGGTACGTGTATTTAAGTCTTTTTTTTTTTTTTTTTAACTGTTTGCTCACATGGCCGATCTGATCTGATGTGATCAAGTATGCTAACCATATTCTTATGTTGTCTTTGTTTGTTCCTCCTGTCTATACACTCAGGTGGTGATTGCTGTCAGTCAGCTGATTGCTGATGTCATCGGCATCGGGGGTACCCGTTTCCAGCAGTCTCTCTCTATCATTAACAACTGTGCCAACAGTGACAAATCCATAAAGGTGAGGGGGATTCAGCCTCACAGTTATGTAAAACACCCCTGATTTAAAAAAAGAATCCTTTCCAATTCCCTTTTTAATGGTGACAGTATTCACCCAGTTTGTAGTCAGACTCTTAACGTTTTTGTCTCAACATTTCTATGTTAAACCTTTCCATAAAGGATCATTCGTTCTCTTGCACTCTGCCAGCATACAGCATTTCCATCAGATGTAAAGGACCTAACGAAGCGCATCAGGACGGTGCTGATGGCCACGGAGCAGATGAAGGAGCACGAAAACGATCCGGAGATGTTGGTAGACCTTCAGTACAGCTTGGCCAAATCCTACACCAGCACGCCTGAGCTCCGCAAGACCTGGCTGGACAGCATGGCTCGGATCCACAACAAGAACGGAGATTTATCAGAGGTACTTAAAAAACTTCTCAGTTGCAGAAAACAACGCCTTTAAAGAAACACTATACTTTAACATTGCATTTATGGAATAACCTGTGTTTGTGTTTTATCTGCAGGCAGCCATGTGTTATGTGCACGTTGCCGCTTTGGTAGCCGAATATCTGTGGAGGAAAGGTAAGTCCAGGAGAAATAGATTTTCTATTGGTATGCGTCATTCTACTGTAAATACCCACTGACTTTCAACTCCATTTCAACATTTTAATCATCCTAATTTATAGGGGGCCTTTAAATATGTAACTGGTCAAGGTTAACACAACAGAATGAAGATAATTATGGAATCAATTCTCAATAATTATAAGAATTATAACAATATGTCCTGCCTCTTTCAGCTACTTTGTTCTGTATTATTGTAAGTTAGAACACATTCTCCTAAGTCTCACACACACACAAGAACAAACACCTATTGTTCCACCTGAGCACTTGTCCAAGGGTCATATGTTCGTTCCTGTTTTAAAAACGCTCCAACACTGCATTCCCAAGATAAGATCCCCCGTCATGTTTCCTCACATCAAACTGGATACTGAGTTCAGACTATGGAGGGGATCCGTTGTATAACGTCACAGGGTTTTATTAACAGTTTGTTGTTGACATGGTTCCTTTCATCCAATTTTTATGAGGAAAGGAAAAAACACTCTTAAGATACCAAAAATACTGACACATTATAATCCCCAAATTTAAAGACAGTATTTTCTTTTTGAAGATATGATTTGATATGATTTGTTATGATGCACTTTATCGACCCCTTGGGAAGATTTGTCTTGGTCTCCAGTCCTGCACACATTTACCCACCTCTCAGTAGAGTCACTGCACATGAGTCCTGGTTGAAAGCAGAGCAGCACCACCGATAGTTGTAGGGTGTGAACAATGAGTTTTTACAATGATCCACAAGGTAAAATTGTAAAATGGGGTTTGGTGGCTGAGCCAATTCATTTTGGATTGGATTATGGTGCTCCACTGTGACTACCATTAGTTCCAAATATTTCATAATGCCCCTTTAACACATATTAACTCAGCCATGAGTTAATTCTGTATGCTTAATTCAAGTTATTTTAGCTATGATCTATTATTAGTAGCCTCATGTTTTTCATGCTTCTTGTAAAAAGTCTCATTTAATGTTAGTTGTGTTGTTGTTCTTCAGGCATGTTCAGGCAGGGCTGCTCAGCTTTCCGTGTGACCACTCCCAACATCGATGAGGAGGCAGCCATGATGGAGGACGTGGGGATGCAAGACGTTCACTTCAACGAGGTCAGACTTCATGTATTAACCTTTTCTTCATGTCTAACACCCTATTCCTATCTTTGAATATCTGCCAGCACGCCAATACTGTCAAAGCATTTAGGATATTTTTAGAACTTCCTCATCATTAACACGTGTAACAAAATGACTTTCTTCATGCCAAAAACCATATTCATGTCCTTGAAAATCTTCCTGTAACATTGTGTTGACAAAGCATTGTCGAACTTCCTCATCATCATGAACACGTGTCACTTCAGAATTGTCTCGCAGAGCTCTTATCTCTGTTGGCTATGGATAAATCTGTGAAGGGAACACATTGTAGACTTTGTACAGGGCTTGGTACATGTGTTGTTAACGTAGAAAATCACTGATCTGGCAGGTGGGAATGTCTTTGGTAATCTGACAAGGGCTCATGGTCAGAGTTGCAGCAACGTACACTGCAGCAGGTGCAGTGACTTGTTGACACAGAGGCTTCAGATCAGGTCTTCTGCCCAACTGATAACCCTCTGAAATTGAAAGTAATGGCCTTAGGCCGTGCAAGCTTTTATGAGTTGGTCATCAGCTCTGGAGGCAGTGAAAAGCCCCTTTACTGTACCTTCCATCTGCTTTGTAAACCTTTCCTCTTTATGAGCTGGACTCCCCCAATAAAAGGAGCTGACATGATGGACCCATTTCCTCCCACATCTGCTGTCTTTACAGGACCATTATGCTCAGTTTAGCCTCCTAAATGAATAAATACATACACAAATGACTGTCTGTGCAACAGTTTAACAACTGCAATGACGAGAGGAAACTTTAATGCTGTTAAAATGTATTTCTCTGGGTGTTCAGGAGGTGCTGATGGAGCTGTTGGAGGAGTGTGCTGATGGACTCTGGAAGGCGGAGCGTTATGAGCTCATCGCTGACGTCTACAGGCTCATCATCCCCATCTATGAACAGCGCAGAGACTTTGAGGTGAACAGGGATCAGATGGCTGGAGTGGTGATAATAGTGTTAACAGACACATGCCAGAAGATGTGCAGCTACATACGATTTTTATATAAACACAAACTCTGATGCTTGTCTGCATCATGTTTCCAATGCTTTGAAGAACAATAACTGAGTTTGCACTTCTTTAAAATGTAACATATGTATTTGATTAATTTTGAGAAAGGGTCGACAATGAAACAATAGTGACTTTTAAAAAGAAAATAATTTTCATTTCACAAATAAAAAGTTACCAATTAAATGTTCTTTTATTTTTCAGTACACTCCAGGGTTTCTTGTCAGATGCTATTTACTCTGCAGCGCAGTTTAAGGAGCATTTAACCCTTTGCGTGTGTTTTGTTTAAATAACTGAAAATAACTGACAATAAAGTTGATTTCTTTTTCCCTGCTCTTGAAATAATGTGCTATTTTTGTATTTTCATGGTACAGAAACTGACACACCTGTATGACACCCTCCACCGTGCCTATACGAAGGTGATGGAGGTGATGCACACTGGCAAGAGACTTCTGGGTACTTACTTCAGGGTGGCCTTCTTTGGACAGGTAAGGGGCAGCTCCTGTAAAATAAAAAAACTCTAAAGACAAAAAAGTGGAATAACAACTTAACCACAGATGTGATAAGATAAGATACTATTTTTGAATACAGACTAACTAAATGAAAGTTGAGATAAGAACATAAAAGCAGTCTTCCTATCCAGCCACTCAACAATAAAAACAATCTGTCACACAGACACAATAACACATAAACCCTTCAATTCCATCAACTACACTTGATTTCTGGTTTTAATAAAGCTTTCTTTCTTTTCTCCTCTCCCTCCAAGGCTGCGGTAAGTGTGTAGGGGTTTAGCCGTGTCTGTTAGCCTGGTGTGCTCCGCCTGCTTGCATCATCATCATATTGTTTTAGGGCTGATGTTATTCACATTAAGTTAGCATCACCATGTAGCCGTAGGTTCTCTAGATTTGGCTCAATAGTGGCTGATTTCTGAACATCAGCTGAGAAAAATCCCTTAAGTGTAGAAAGAGTATTTCATGCTGATTTTGCAGCATGTTTTTAAAAAATCTAATATCTGTGTCAGCTGTATACTTACTGCTGTGTTTTCCTCCAGAGCAAAGTAGCAGAAGCTTGCATTAGCATAGCAACACTCCTGCATTAATTATGTTGACCTCCCTATAAACTCCGGGTTTCATTATACTGGCCTGCTTCCACCCACATGTACTTTTGTGTACTATTCCATAGATACTGAGTAGCAGTGATAGAAGCTTGAAAATCACCTAAAATAGATTACCTTTGTCTGGAGATCAGCTAAAACTTGCACGTTTGATGTTATCATTCTTATTTTCCCCTCTTTTTTTGTTTTATTACTTTCTTTGTTTCATGTTAGAGCATGTTTTTTTATAGTTAGACTAAAGTTATTATTTTTGTGACCTTGTTTGTTATTTTGTCCTTTCAGAAGTTTTAGATCGTAGTACCTTAATCAAATGTGGCATGTCATTCTTTTTCATGGTAGTATTTAGTTTATACATTAATTGTGATTATCTTTATAGGCTGAGGTTTGATAAGAACCCGTTTGCAGTCATTTAACCAATATTCATGTTTATATTCTCTTTCAAAGGGCTTCTTTGAGGATGAAGATGGAAAGGAATACATCTACAAGGAGCCAAAGTTCACTCCGCTGTCTGAAATCTCCCAGAGGCTACTGAAGCTCTACTCCGACAAGTTCGGCCAGGAGAACGTCAAAATCATTCAGGACTCCGGCAGGGTGGGATCATCTTTGTGTGTGTTTATCTCACAGTAACCAAAAATAGTAGGCCATGGCAATTGTGTAATAGTGCTGGGAGAACATTGTTGTTGATGGTTCGTAGTGCAGAGTTCACGGTTACAATGCAACTCCATACAACAACTCTTCAGATTGCAAACAGAATCAGAGAAGACTGCAGATGCAAACTATCTTAAATTCTGGTAAAATACATGGAATGGCCACATTTATGTTTAATAGTGTACATGGTCCCTTTACAATAAATGGACAACTCACTCGGCCACCTCTCACTGAAATATATAAATGTATCTTTTAAGAACTCACATATTTTATAGTTTTCTATGTTTGAGCTAAAATAAGGTAGCTGACTCTCTTGCACACCCACAGGTGAACCCAAAAGACCTAGACTCCAAATACGCTTACATCCAAGTGACTCACGTCACTCCCTACCACGACGACAAGGAGTTGGAGGACAGGAAAACCGACTTTGAGAAGAGCCACAACATCCGGCGCTTTGTGTTCGAGACGCCGTTCACGGTGTCGGGGAAGAAGCAGGGCGGAGTGGAGGAGCAGTGTAAACGGAGGACTATTCTAACCAGTAGGTCATTCAGGGAAGAAATGTACTTTAAGTCTTATCGCAGCAGCAATAGAAGGAAGCTAAGAACAGATGGTTGCCTGGTTGCCACCTGTTTTTGTTGATAACACCTGAACTGTCAGATAAGGCAAAGTGTCACTGCATTGCACATTTAATCCCAAAGTTCAGGTGTTATCTGATCTTAATGGTAGTCATTTGATTCACTCTCTTGCTCAGTAACTCTTCAAAAAACTCTTAAAATCCTGGAAAAAAACTATACTGAAGGAATCTAAGTAAAAGATGTTAAGCATATCAGTTTTAGCACATGTATGTAGATGCTGTCCCATGAAACTGTTATTATTCATGCACTCTTCAATCACTAACCCCATGTAGCCACCCACTGTTTCCCCTACGTGAAGAAGCGTATAGCCGTCATGTACCAACACCAGACCGACCTGAGCCCCATCGAGGTGGCCATAGACGAGATGAGCGCCAAGGTGGCCGAGCTGCGCCTCCTGTGCTCGGCCTCTGAGGTGGACATGATCCGACTGCAGCTCAAACTGCAAGGCAGCATCAGCGTTCAGGTCCGAACTACAATGCCATGCTGCTGTTCAAAAGGCGATGTTGATTTTTTATGATGACTTAAAGTGGAATTTATTTTGCTCAATTTTTTTCCAGGTCAATGCAGGTCCTCTTGCTTACGCCAGAGCCTTCCTGGATGACAGCAGTGCCAAGAAGTATCCAGACAATAAGGTCAAACAACTCAAAGAGGTGTTCAGGTACTTGTCAAGGACAGAAACATTTGTATTTATAAAAATACAAATTTAACTTTCTCCCCTCTCTGCGCCTTTGAAGTGACATGCACATCTTCATTCAAAATAATGAAAATAGGAATTACATTTTACCAATCCATTCAGTACCTAATTTGTTCAGGTGTTCTCGGTAAAGTATGTACTAGAGGTTCATGGCGTGATGGAGAATATGTTGGACCACCAGGTAGTTCACAACTCGCAGTTTAACTGACGTTTTTTATACTTTATTTGGACATTTTCAGCAATGGTTATACAGCCATCATTTATAGGACAACTTCTAAAGCGATCCATCCAACTCTCCACCTTAGCAAAGCTTAAAAAAGCTAAATTTTTATTTTAATTAAAGTTTTAATTATGCAAACATTGAAAGAAACAGCCGATAGAAATGCACATTGCTCTATGATTATGTTCATAGAAGACAGGGGTCTAGTTTCTGACGGGGCCTGAGTGCCTCAAGTAGTTGTTACTGTTGAGTATATGTACCTAAGAACTTAGCAGAGAACTATGAGTTATGGTTGTATGTAAGCTGGAATTCCTTTCTTCAGGCCAAAATGTCCTCAGTAATGAGTTTAACTGCACATAGGAAGAAGTTACTGTTAGATTTCCTCCATCCGCTTCTCTGACTGTCTGGTCTGTGAGTCTGTGTTTGTAGGATGATAACATTCTTCTCTTCCTAATAACATCACTAGAAATTCTCTAAAAGAAAACTGTTCACTCTCCATACTCTGCATGTTGCTTCAAGTGAAAAGGTTCTGAAATTCAGTTGCGTCTCTCCACAGGCAGTTTGTGGACGCCTGCGGTCAGGGGCTGGGAGTGAACGAGCGGCTGATCAAAGAGGACCAGCAGGAGTATCATGATGAGATGAAGGCAAGCTACAGGGACCTGGCCAGGGAGCTGTCAAACATCATGCATGAACAGGTAGAAACATCAAACCCTGCAATGGACACGGTCAGTCAAACATCAGCTACAGAAAAGTATGATAAGTTACTTTTACCCGCTCCTTAATAAGCCAGAAACTTGATGGTGACAGCATTTCCAATATGGTGATCTTTGTGCTTTTTCAGCCTCTTCAGAAACTGATGGATAATGTCATTGAGACTCTGTCCATGTTTTATACAGTCTATGGTTTCAAATAGTATGTTATAATAGTTGTCCACTAATGCAATCTTCTGCCTTTTTACTAACCATGTCTCCTGTCTCTTCTATTTGTGCTGGCCTGAGCAGATTGGATGGTAAAGTTGCTTTGGTTATTTAATGAAGTAACAGTAATGTTGTTCTCCACTTAGGTAGATGAAGGGAAGCTGAAAATGATCTAGATGTAGAGATTGTTTTATTTCATGCATATAAAACTAAAGTGCTATGCTCTATTTGTGATATTTTTTAGACTCATCCTATACCTAGAAAAAAACATTGAAGTCTCTAAATAAGTAGCTGCACACAGATACAAGCGTTATGGCTGCAGAATTTTCAAAATGATCATTCATTGAATATTTATTTGAACCAGCTGATGTTGAATTCTGATATAAATCAAATGTTAGTCTGACTGTATATGAGAATAAAATTGTCATTAAAGGAGCCATAGCTGTTTTGCCAAGGTTTGTTGGAGGACACAGCTTTTCCAAAAGTGATTAGTAGTTGGTTGAAACAAGGCTGAATTCGGAGATTTGATGTTTTACCCTCCAAAAAGGTGCATTAATTGAATTACTTGAAAATAAAAGTAAAATCTGAGATGACAAAATTCAAAAAATGAAAATCTGTACAGATGTCCCCAAAAACGTAGACCACAATTCCCTCAGCATAAAAATAACACCCGGTGAACCCCTCATAGGATGATCTAAAATGAATATGCATGTAAGTGTTTAAACAGGATTTAAAAATGCATTTCTTATCTTCCTCTTAACCTTTATTTCCTCCAGATTAACCCAGTGGATGACGGCACGAGGAGCGCGCTGTCAGACTCAATGGGCATCTTCAACGCCATCAGTGGCACACCAACCAGTGCCAATACACACGGCTCCACCACCATTCTCTGATCCAGAGGTTTCACACCAGACTCATGCCTTTCTCACCACTAAGTTACTGATTTAACAGCCTGACAGTCAATAGGAATATAACACATTTAAAGTACCTTAACACAACCTGAAGAAATCATTTGTTGTTATTTTGTCATCTTTCTCAGTACATGTTATCATTAGGCATTGTGCTCATCTATCTTGTTTCCTATGGAGACCATAGTCAACTAACACACTTTGAAAATGAGTGATTCTACAGGATTAATGCAAGATTTGGGTCCTTTATCTTTTTTGTATACTTTTTAAATAGCGTGTTAGTTGGGGTTAATTATATTTGATGACACAGCAAGTGTGTATCCAATACTGTGACTTTCAACAGAGCTCCACCGAGGGGATGTCGCAACAAACATGAGGGACTTCAGTATTCACATCTGACCTAGGTCTACATCTTATCTGTTTTCTATCTGCAGGGCTCCCATTATTGTACAGTGTTTGTAAGAGTTCAACAACTTTTTTCAACGCAACAAATCAAAAAGCGACCATTGAAAGCATACATACATCCTTTTGCTAATGCGCAGTATTTTTGTTATACTTTTCCATTGAGGCGCTGTTACAGCAGATGCATCGGAGTGGATTTGTATGTGACTTCAAAAGACTTATTCTCTCTATTTTAGGCAAATGGACGTGTAAAGAATCAGTCTAAAGCCAAGTGAACCACGATGTTTCAAACTATTTTCTGTAAAGAAAAGTGTGCAATATTTTCTATTGTTATCAAGGCAACCTACTGCACAGAAAACCACTCTTGCCAAAGACATTAGAAGACATGCTGTGCAATGCAAGACAAGGGTGCAACTATTTTTAATCTACCCCCTTTTTTCGTTGTCTGTCATGTAGATGCCTTTTATTATCTGTGTGGTAAAATGCAAAAGTTTTTATGTAATTCTGCTCATGTAAATATGTTTAAGACATAAATAAAAGAAGAAACTGTTATAATACATCTTTCCATGCCTTGCTTTTGTATGTCACAATCCAAAACTGTTTAGAAAATGATTTCATAATGCTTATATCTCATCGAGTGATGACTTAGCAGAACTGTTGTTAAACTCAATGTCATTAGGTATTGGTTAATTTGTTTGTCACAGTCCTGCTGTTACTGTTGTTGCTGCTTTAAAATGTTTTCTGCTTTGTTTGATTTCAGCTGAAGTTGTTAGGCTTTAAAGAGTTTACATCCATGCCAGCGAGCCAGTGAGGCTTTACATATACAGCAGTGCATTGAACTAATTTCAGTTTACAAAGAAAATGCTTGTTGCTATTTGGCAGGTAATGTTTCCCATGTCCACTGTGCTACTGTGTTAGCGTGTTTACATTTGCTAAACAGTGAACACATATTGCAGGTGAGGCTTGAGGGTAAAATATCACCACACAAAGATTTAGTTTGAACACATAACTGTGTTCAAACTGTCAATGCATTTAATTTATTGTGTTGGTTTTAAAAAAGTATCTTCAGTGCTTTAACACATGGTCATCCTGTAGGCTTCCTGTTTTGTTTCAGATACAATTCAAAGCTGTCTCTTATCTGTGAAGCAGGAGCTACAGAGAACCAACTGTCTGTGAAATGTTTTGAATACACAGCACAGATAAGGAAGTCCTGTTTCATGCCAAGGATTCATTATGTCTGGTCTGACTGCATGTTACAATGGGTAAGTAAAAAAGAAAACATCTCTAAATTCTGGTTATTGACAGTTTGACTTGGTCCACATTTACCTTACTGCCTCATGTAATTTATGATGTACTAATTCTTCATAGGGATGATACAGGATTATTTGACAGTTACTTTTAGATACAAAAGGGGTTCAACACTAAGGATGCACTTTACTGACAAAATGTTGCAAAATATAATCAGTGAAAGAACAAATATATTGTTTACACTTGTCTCACGTGTGCACTCGTTCATGGTTTGTATATAGTAGAGAGTTAAAAGATATATTAAGTGATACATTTTTCTTTGAATACTGACTTACCATTTTGAACCAACGAAAATTACTTTAGGTTACCAAGGTAACCCTGGTTCTCTGATACAATGAGTGAGATACGCCATAGTGAGATACCAGACGAATGTTTGAAGGAGAACTTTAGGTTACTGGGGCAATCCCAGTTCTTTGATATGTAAAGAAATAGGTTCCATGTTTGAGTAGTACATTGCTATAAAATGCACTTTGAATAAATTCAGGGGAAACTTGATAGTTATAGTCAGCAGCTATTGTCATAGCATTATCAGTTAAAAATAAGTTATTGTTTATATGTGAGGTATCAAGCTGTACAGCCATTGAAGAGGAACAGGAGAGATGAGTGAAATTGGGGTGCTGACTCCTGTAAAATCATGTAAAAGACCAGCTAATCCCACCTCCAATCACCTCCCACCTCTCTACACACACACACACACACACACACACACACACACACACACACACACACACTCACACACACACAAACACACAAACGTTCACACATCCTGTTGTGTTGCTGATGGGTTACGGGACAATCACCCCCTCTGTGGCATTGTTTCAGAGGTTCGGGCTGCTAAACATCATGTGTCTGGCGTGAGTCCTGCTATGCGTTTGTTTTTGTCTTTATGTCGTCAAATACAAAAGTTTCAAAAATGATTCTACTGTACATTTGACCTTTTTATATCTCTTGTGTTTTTGTTATTAAGTGGCTGCTGTTACCATCATATAAATGTGTGCCTCTAATGTATTAGTATTACCTTCCAATTATAGAGCTAAGCAAATAAACACCTGACTACTTTTGACCCACAGTGGTTTTATTACAATGTATTACTGCTATATAATGAGATTGTAATGACACATCACTCAATGATCAACAATCGTGTACCAGTGAATATGAATCATGATACATTATCTATCTAAATCTGATATTCTATCCCATTTCAATCATTATCACAATGACATTAAAAAACTAAGCTTCATTGTCAAGGACAGCATGATCTAGAATAATTTCCTCCACAACCGGTCTAGTGGTCTATTTGGGTTAAGGGTTTTGAGAGCACACGTTGGTTAGCGCTGACTCATTTTTAATAATGCAGAGGAACATACACATGAGTTTCCTTTGTAATTATATTTAGAAAAGGCTCAATCAATCGATTTTTCGAATCAATAAAATAGATTTTTTACTTAAATGGAGCCAAACCATTAACGTTCTCAGGACACTTTACACAAAGAGCAGATCTAGGCTGTACACTTTGTTTTGTAATTTGTACAGATCCAACAATAATCTACTAGGCAACCATGGCAATGAAAGTCTTCTTTTAACCGGCAGAAACCTCGAGCAGAACCGGACTCATTGGTATACAGCCACCTGCTGCATCAATATATGGAAAACTTGTAACTACTAACTAAACTTGTAACCACTAGCTTTATTCAAATAACTTTATCTCCCTATGTAACTTAGCACTTATAAATGTAATCTATCAATTAATCAATCCATCAGAATGTTATCTATACAGTGCAAAATCATAACAAAAGTGATCCCAGGAAACTATAAATCAAAATCAATTGGACAATGAATAGAGTCAGAAATTGGGGAGAGACAGAGAATGGGAAATGACATGCATGAAAAGGAACCACAGGTTGGATTCAAACCTGGGCCGCATGCTCAGAGGACCACAGCCTCTGTAAATGGGACACACACACTAACCACTAGGTTAATGGTGCCCCCAGAATCCATTTTAACAGACAGACACCTTGAGCAGAACCAGCATCATTAGTGTCTGCCACGATGGGTTTCCTGAAGGTTCGCACTGTATGCATTTTATGGAATCTTTTACAGTGTCTATAGTACATCTACACTTACAGCAATACTGAAACTTGTGTCCAAAGCAGTGAGAAACACACGATAGATATAAACTTTATCAGCTAACCTGACAACTTATTTTTATCTGGAAGGGTGGACCAAGGCATTGTGCCTGAGTTCCCTGAGTCATAAAGTAATTATTGACACACACACACACACACACACGTGCTCACTTGTAGTTATGATAAAGACAATGTGCGGGGGGGGGGGGGGGGGGGGGGGGGGTTATAGGTGGCTAGTGAGGCTGGTGAGACCTTGACTCTGTGTTTGTGTTGTGGATTTGAACAGGGCTCACTTATCTTTCTGTCATTTTGTTGAAGGATTCAGTTGGAGAAGGGACCTGAAGTTGACAGCAGCCATGGCAGGTGAGTCCTGGTCTGGGTCCGACCCTGAGACATGGACGCTCAGGAACCCATCTTTACCTTCTTTGATTTGTTTCGTGCATATTTGAGGAAATTATTCTTATACTCTTTTTTTTTATTTTTTTATTATTATTTTAATCTTGCTGATAATACTGTAATTCAACCATGTTTGACCAACTGCATTTGATCTGTCCGTCACTTTCAACAATATTTATCTGTCATTTCACTTTTTATTTCGAGTTCAAAATAAAAGTTTACATAATGAAGGTGTGATCTTTTTCAGACACAGAGGAGATAAAGAAGCCCAAGCAAAAAAGTGTAAGTCCAACTGTTGTTCTACTGTCTGTAGAGTTAGTATGTGAACATATGCAGTTATTATGTCATGTTATGAATGAAGATAAATATTGTTTACTGCTCTGACAACCAGAATTGTAAGAGGAAAAACTATTCACCAACACCACTCTCACACTTTAATAAATGAAGGCTTTTGCATCTAGTTGTATACTTCTAAATCAAAGTGGTACGGTGAGTGATACATCTTATGACTCAAGATTCATCTCTCGTCCTAACAGGCCACAGTCTGTGGCTATCCAATAAGCATCTTTTTCATCGTGGTCAATGAATTCTGCGAGCGATTCTCCTACTATGGCATGCGAGGTGAGGAGATTTATTTTGCTTCTGATGCAGTAATGTGACTCTTTACTTGCACTACTCTACACTAGTATTTCACAGATATAGTGAGTTCGGATTTTACACTCAATTATTCGATCAGTAAAATGAATGCAGTAAAATGACCAAAAACTAAAGTCCTGCATTTGAAGCTTTTATTTAATATATAAGTTAAGTATCTCTTGCAAAACGTCCATAAAGTATCCAACAGGAACTACAGAAAAGTGGCACCTGTGAGCCTCTAACCACTTTAGGGATTGGACAGATTAAAGCATGAGAAAAAATGGCTTTGCACCATATTGTAGAGTTAATAGGAATTCTTAAGTAAAGTATTGATAACTGAAAACTGCTCTGAAGTATATTACCTTTAAATATTATTGTATTGAGCCTTTTTCCATAGATAAAAAGATCTATAAACCTTTCATTCTTACTCTTTCCCGCCGTCTACAGCCGTGCTAGTGCTGTACTTCAAATACTTCTTGAAGTGGGACGATGACTTAGCCACCACCATCTACCACACCTTTGTGGCTTTCTGCTACCTGACACCTATCCTGGGGGCCATTATTGCTGATTCATGGCTCGGCAAGTTCAAGTAAGTTTCAATTCTTTCTTATCTTTTACCTGCTACAGAAAATTCATTCTTGCATATAGAAATGCCTGGTGTTCTCTTTTTTTTTTTAACTCTTTGCTCCTTCCTTCTTCTCCTTCTCCTCCCTCTGCCCAGGACTATTGTTTACCTGTCCATCGTTTACACGCTGGGACAGATAGTCATGGCTATAAGTGCTATCCATGACATCACAGATACAAACAAGGACGGCACCCCCGAGAACATGTCCTTCCACGTGTGAGTTAAGCACGCTTGAATTGGTGTGACAAAAATTACAACAGGAATGCAGATTCAGATGTATTAACTCTGTGTCTGTGATACGTTTGAAACCCAGAGCTCTGTCCATGGTGGGTTTGAGCCTGATCGCCCTGGGAACAGGAGGCATCAAACCCTGCGTGGCTGCTTTTGGAGGAGACCAGTTTCAAGATCATCAGGTTCGAAGTTTCTCAAGAACACAAACTCATGTTGTATTCACCTTTGAGAGCAGACAATATTGCAGAAAAGCTTGTCTCATAATAACAAGAAGGTTTACTCATAATGATGACGTCTTATGTTCATACATACATGCTTACAACACATCAAGGACACACGTGTGCACACATGCACACACAAATACACAGCAATTAACAAGAGCTATCAGTGGAGTCCCATCAGCACTTCTTCTATCTCCGTTACATTGCTGCTAGCTGTTTATTAACTTATAACCAAAGGGTGCATGATGTGTCTTGGTCACTTTATTACACAGTTCAAGGGTAGACAAAGATTACACTTTGATATTAATGCAGCTTTATGGGATTTTACATAAGAGTTTGGATAAGTCATGCATATTAATACAGACATTTTTTATTTATTTGTATCTTTCTGTGTCGTATAGGAGAAGCAGAGAAGCACCTTCTTCTCCATCTTCTACCTGTCCATCAACGCTGGCAGTCTGCTGTCCACCATCATCACTCCCATGCTCAGAGGTACGCTTAGGCCAATGATACATAACAAAAAACATAAAAAAAATGCATGTATTTAACTATAAATATGTGTGTGTATCTGTGGTTTTCAGCTCAGGAATGTGGCATTTACTCTCAGCAGAAGTGCTACCCACTGGCCTTTGGTGTCCCCGCTGCTCTCATGGTGGTCGCACTGAGTAAGAACAAGGTTTTAAGATCCTAATATAAAATCAAGTGTTATTAAGTTTTAGAAATGGTTTCCGATATTTGAAAGAGATGCTAAACAGATTTTCCTTTTAAGATCTACCTTCTAGTTATTTTTTGTATCAAATCTTCTGTTGCCCTGGAGTAGCTTTGCAAACTCTAAGAACTTACTATGAAGATGATGTCATAGTGATATCATAAGGGTTGGCGATTGTAGAAGAAAGCCTGCTAGAAAACTGGAAAAATTTCTCTTCTGAATCTCCCCAACTTAAAGATAACACAATGTTTAATAGCCAGAGTCTCCATTTAAACCCATTTTATTCATTTAATGTCATAGATAAGAAATAAGGCTTTTGTACACACCTTTTTGTTTCCACTCATTAACCCTTTATTACCTTCATCAAAACAAATATAATGATGTTGTAAAATAGTTTAATGACCTCCTTTATTTCTGACCAGTTGTTGTTGTGACAGGTGGTCAAATGTTAATCTGCAATTTATCTGGTGTGTTTGTGTGTCTGCAGTTGTGTTCATTATTGGAAGCGGCATGTACAATAAGACTGCCCCTCAAGGAAACATCTTGGTGAAGGTCTGCAAATGCATCGCGGTAAGTGGCTTCAAAAAGGATTTACTTCCTTTGAAATGGAAGAAACAATCCCTGAGCTTAAACTGACAATTAAGTCACTAATAATTAACATATGAGGGAAGATTCACATGGATATGTCCTTTTTTTGCTATCCGTAGTTTGCTATTAAGAACCGCTACAGGCATCGTTATTCTCAGTTCTCTCAGAGAACCCACTGGATGGACTGGGCTGATGAGAAATATGATGTAAGGTTCAGCAAAAAATATTTACGCAAAATTTATGCAAAATTATATTTACTGAAAATGAAAATGCTTTTCTTTGTTTGGTTCCAGAAACTCCTGATTGCTCAGGTGAAGATGGTGGTGAAAGTGCTTTTCCTCTACATCCCTCTGCCCATGTTCTGGGCTCTCTTTGACCAGCAGGTATTTACCCATTTTATTTTTCTTTCTGTATTTCACTGGCAAATTTCAGTAGAAAAAGATATAGATAATAAGCCAGACTAAAGACATTCTAAAGAAGAGTTATATCTACTCCACAGGGGTCAAGGTGGACCCTCCAGGCGACCACCATGGATGGCGACTTTGTAAGTATTTTTTTAGTATTTTTGCCATGTGACACCCTATGAGTGTAATTAAAAGAAACTACGACTCTGACTGTCACTATCTTTTTTCTTCAACAGGGACTTCTCACTATCCAGCCTGATCAGATGCAGGTAAGACACACTATGTTTACACTCGACTCTGTTGTGTTGTGTGTGAAGCTGTTGACTTGAACCTATAGGAAATACTTTAAAAGAGTGACTCACCTTCTTCCCCACCAGACTGTGAACCCAATCTTGATCCTGGCGTTGGTGCCAATAATGGACAGTGTTATCTACCCGCTGATTTCCAAGTGCAAATTAAACTTCACGTAAGTTTAGTGTTGTTTGTTTAATTCCTGTGTCATGAAAAATCTTACATTTGTTTCACCCTTTGGTGTATGAGGACTTTCTGTGAGTTTTTGTCTTTTATTTGTCACTTTTACAACTATATCAAACAGATGCTTTACTCTGACTTTATTTTATAAATCAGCAATGATCCCCAAATACAGGGAAAATTCTGCAGTTGCAGACTAAATGTGAAAATGATTTTTGATAAGAACTTTAAAATTGTAAAACAGTTTATTGTTGAACAAAAACATTGTTTCCCTTTAACATCAATCTGTGTGTGTCTTTATCCTGCAGTCCTTTAAAGAAAATGACTGTGGGGATGTTCCTTGCTGCTCTTGCCTTCATCGCTGCTGCCCTCGTCCAGCTACAGATTGACGTGAGTGTAACTAACATAAAGAAACTTACAATGGGACAGCTTGTTAAGCCCAATTCTCCAACTCATATCTTAATTTATTTTCCAGAAAACCCTGCCGCAGTTCCCATCAGGCACTGGAGTCCAGGCAAAGATCATCAACATGCTGGACAGACAGGTGGACGGCTCAGCTGGAGCACTGAAGTTTAGCTTGCAGCCTTTCACGGTATTGACGTCAAAATAAGACCCCGCACACAGAGACACTAACTAACAAAATGTATGTGAAGTATGTCGGTCTAACGGTTTGGAGGATATATGAATTGTTGACTTTCTCTATTTTACAGGCCGAAGAGGATTACATGTCATTTGACGGAAGATTTGCACTGGAATTTGGTGGCAATGTTTCCCCAGTCAGTTTAAAGAATGGCTCTAGAAATACCCTCGCCATCATTCAGGATGGAGCCCTACCCAGACATCTAGAGGTAAAGACACATGTGACATCTAGAGGTAAAGACACATGTGACATCTAGAGGTAAAGACACATGTGACATCTAGAGGTAAAGACACATGGGCACATGTGGTGGAAGGGGGCATGTCCAAGTGAGGTTATTATGTTCTACAGCGAGAGTCCAAATAGTGTTTTATGAAACCTAACGCTAGATCTGAATCCATATATTAAAGCAGGATTATTATTTAGCTAAAGGTTTTCCTCCCAACATTACCTGTCTCTCTTCAGCTGCCCTACCGAACAAAAAGGCCCAAATAAAAACCTTTTAAAATGGGATGAGTAGTGTGTATCATAAGTTGGATTTTAAATATTTGACATTGTATGTTTTGTTTTAATTAATTGTGTCAAATGTATCTTAAAGTTTCTTTCTTTCTCCAGTTCACAGACATCACAGCAAAACCGGAACAGGGAGCTAATGCTGTGAGGCAAGTGTCGAAATGTTCTAAAGCTTTTAGAAACAAGTTTGTGGATAATTTTAAATTATGCAAGACTGTGTCATCGTCTTCTGATTTGTAAAAGGGTGAATGTTTCAAATCATACTGCATATATGCCACTGAAAGGTATCTTATTGTTTGTGTCTTATTCCACAGGTTTTTTAATGGTTACAGCTCAATTCTGAACATAACCACAGGGACCCTGGACTTTGGGAGCACTGTCAAAAACAAAATGTCAACATATGCTAATGTACCACATGGAGAGTAAGACAGATATTTCATGACATATCTCACAAACATACTATATATATTGTAGATTTTTTTATTCTTCTAACCTATATTGTCTTGTTATGTCAGAGCGAAGTTCCACATCAAGGATAATGCTGGAAATCAGTGTGACTACAGTCTGACACTGGGCTTCGGGAGCTCATACACCTTGCTCATCCCGTCTACTTTCAAATTTGGAACAAATGTAACTAAATGAAACATTTTGAAGTCACAGCATTGCTGCTTGAATTGATTATTTTTTGACTGAGGTTGCACATCCTCGTACTTGTCTTTGTCATGTAGTGTGAAAAGAGCATCAACACAGCGCTAGACATCAAACCTAACTCCTTCCACATGGCCTGGCAGATTCCTCAATATTTCCTCATCACTGCAGGAGAGGTGGTCTTCTCCGTCACCGGCCTGGAGTTCTCTTACTCACAGGTAGAGGGTGCTATCTTGTGCATAGGCAGCTGAAAAATACAAATAAAAGTAACAAAAGAGACACAAAATAGAGGCAGATTGACTGCCATGAAGCATGAATTTAAATCTATTTTTTTCTCGGCAGGCACCCAGCAACATGAAGTCTGTGCTGCAGGCTGGTTGGCTGTTGACTGTTGCCGTAGGTAACATCATTGTGCTAATTGTCGCTGAGGCTGCAAAGCTCCCAGATCAGGTGGGTGGATTTGATTTAACTGTTTGAAGACACATTTGATCTCCCTGACCTTGAAAAGAAACAAATGTCTACTATGAATACTACTACATTTTTTATAGAGCATAATTACACAGGTTTTGTCAAAAAAAGTTGAATGTGTTAGGTCCACTTAAGGACTGAAAACATATTCACCAATAAGAATATATGACCAAAAAACAGAGAGAATTCATTTTGTGCTGATATATCTTTTCAAGTTCTTTCTTCTTTCATTTTAAAATGTCTCAAATTTAAGGAAGGAACATCTCTCTCAGGTTTCTTTTCTTCATGGAATAAAAAAAAAAAGACAAAATAAACTCAGACTAGCATTGATGGAGGTATTATTTTGATAACACTAACAATGACACAAAATAAAACCACTTCATTAAGAGTAAAGCATTACATTCGTAGGTGTTTGATATGAAAAAGATTGAAACCATACTCTACTGTCTGAGATCTATCAAAGATAACTAATATTAGCATAAACAAAAGACGGGGAAAGCTCGCCTAGTTTTAAAGAAGGCTGGAAAGGGATTTTTTCTTACTCTAATACGTCTGTATTGATGATGTAATGCAATGAAATGTGTCAATTTTAAGCTTTAAAAATGCTGGTATTTCCCTTTTACCTTTGGACACAGCCAACAAGCTCTAAGTCAACTCTCTTAGCTACAGCTTCATACTAAATAGACAGATTTAAGAGCAGATCTTCTCACCGTAAAGCTATTCCCTTTAGTTTAGCTCCAGTTTAATGTGTTGAGTGTTGTCATTACTTTTCTCTAGTGGGCCGAGTACATCCTCTTCGCCTCTCTGCTGCTGCTAGTTGACTTCCTCTTTGCCTTCATGGCCTATTTCTACACCTACATCGACCCAGCCAAAATAGAGGCCCAGTTTGCCCATTCTGATCCCAAAGACAAAGAGAAGAAGAAGAGTTTGGAGATGGGGAGGAAGGACTCAGATGGAAACAGCAACTCGGACAGGAAGAGCTCTTACACCAGCCACAATGAGAAGAAAGACGTACAGTCCAGGATGTAAAGGGACCTTTTCTGTAAGGCTAACCCTCTTTGCTATATGAATACGGCTTGATTCTGTGTCTTAGAGTGCACCTGCATTTTTATTTGGTCATTTTGTGAAGGAAGTCTGGTGCAAAGCTGGACAAAAGTGTTCAGAATGAATTGATGACCTGAAGGAAAAGGTTCTGAAGTTTGAAGAACACAGAAAAAAGTGCTTCGATGATTAAGCTCTTGATGGACAGTGTTAGTGAAAGATCTCTGCAGGGATATTTCAAATACAAGATAATATATATATAAATAAAATCCCAGGGTCCTTATTGGTTAATAATTTGAGCTTTCGCTGTTGTACATTTGTTTTTAAAATGAATTATTTTGCACTGTGTAGCAACTTCTCTGTGTAATTTTTGTTTCATAAGCGTATGTACTGGAGTACACATACAAAGAACACCTTTGTATTTTCTTCCAATCACAGTGTTGTACTTATTGTTATATTTTGTTTTAACAAAATTTATTTTATTTTGTCTGTCTATTTTTGTTTTACAGAAACACATTGTTGCCATCTGCATCAGTTTCAATCTAGCCTTGTAGACTGCCTGTTTAATAAGAAAATGTTGAATTATGTTTCATATTCAATTTCATTTTGAACTCAAAGATTATTGTCTGCATTAAAGCTACTGGTAAGGTGCTCCATCCTTTCACATTTATACTGCCACAGATTTATTGAATCTGATGGAATTTTTTTTCCTTTTGTTTTTATTATTATGTGTTTACACAAATATGAGGCCAGACAAAAACCAAATATTCAAGGGATGTGCTTCACAATATTAGAGCTCTACGTTCCTCTTCATCATTATAGTAGGTGTAGCTGTTTGATTAGTGAACCAATATTTGAGTGATCAAACAGCATGCTTTTATGTGATCCATTCAGACAGATACACGACTGCTGATAATAAATAGAGAGGAGAGAGAGAGACAGAGGCAGATGATTAAAAGAAAGAGAGAGAGAGGGAGAACAGCAGCAGCAGCGCATGAGGTAAACAGTGCACACATTCACTGCATTAACTGTGTATCAAAAGGTGTATAATTGAAGTAATATTGCAATAATGTTCGCATGAATGCACTTCACTTGTTTGTTCATGATAACAGCTATGCATCAAAATGTCATATCTTATGATCATATCATATCATATAATTGTAAATGAAATAAGGCGCCTGTAGTGCATAAAAAATCATCAAAATAGTTTGATTATTTGAAAGATCCCTTGAACGCCCCACAATGTAACCATGTTAGGCTGCTAACACTTGCCTCTACGCTCAAAATTTAGTTAGGGCTGAAGAAAGCCTCAAACTAAAAATGTTATGATCAACTAAAAAAAGGAGTCGAGACTCTAGACCTAATGTCAACCTCGTCATGGTGATAGAAGAATAGAAAGCAAAATGAGCAGGATTCATCTGAAGGACCATGATGAATGTCCATGTATGTATAAGTAGGCATATTATACTGAGTAAGATAGTGATTAATCCACCAGTCATGCTTGCCATGGATAACAAAAATAGGCTATGACTAAAGTCTTTATGATTCATCATCTGAGGACCGTAACTGCTGATCCATCATTTGGTGCTAATTCAGATTGAGATATTTCACTGAAAAAGTTAACAATTTAATTGACAGTAACTTAAGATCAAATGTCAGGGAATCCCCCAAACCATCAGGATCCATCCTCTGGAGATGATGAACACCATGGTCAACTTCACAATATTAAAGAAGCTCTGTAGAATTCAAAGGTCAACACTGAGACACACACGACAAAGCTCTCAGTTAGCATTAGATCTTTATTTCTCATGTCACTTTGAAAGCTTACAAGGAGCTTACATTAAACTTGGGAATTCTCAAATGACACAAGCAAAGATTATATACAGTACTATAAACTGTCAGCTATGATAAAGGAGACCAAATGTACACATTTTGTAGTTATTTCCGTAGCATATGTTTTTCTGTAAGGTATAGATATTTTTTGCCAGAGGCAGGTGCCCATATCCATAAAGCATTCCATATTTCCATACTTAACTCTTTGCAGTTATAAAAATATCTGATATTTCTTAATTTCTTTCAATCCCTGTGTTGACAAGTGCGTCTTGATGCAACTTCTCAACATTATTGCTGCATTAGCACAGTAGTAAAATCTGAAACTCTTAAGTAAACGTATATAGTAAAACATGGCTATTAGCAACTCTTTTCTTTTTGTCTTTTTGTTCCTCTCACGGGTCTCTTTAAATACTCGACACACTTTCAAAGTGCAAAACAACTGATCTGAAAATAAAAAAAGGTGCAAATCATTCTACAAACATGGTGAAAGCGTTAAAGACGACATGGCACTTCTAGTGTTGGTTCGGAAGTGAGAACAGAAATTTCCGGAGCAAAGGAAAAAAGATGGCGTTGATTTCTGCAGCTTAGTTTTGACCTGATCTACACTCTAGTTTGGCCATGAAAAGAACTGTAATGTGATTGCTTCGACTTCACTTAAGCTTAAAGGATCAATTACGAGCCGAGGAAAAATAATACTTGTCTTGATGTCTGCATTCAGCCGCCTAAAGTGGTTCTCCTTTGTAATTGTCCAACTCAATACTGTTCAATTTAAGAGCCACCGCCGACACAAACATACCTTCATTCTTACCCTAAACAATTTCAATTGTCTAAACAGAAGCACAGGTAGGAGTTCTCCCCCTGCCTACAAAAACAAAGGAAAACGCTAAACAACGTACGCTTAGTATCGAAGTTAGTTTGATGATTGAAATGGAAGATTGAAACTCAGTCATTTTAAAAAACACTGATGGATACTGAATCTCACTCACAGACGAGTAAAAGAAAACAAACTTCGGATGAAATGCCAGAACATAGATGTGTGTATCTCAAAAAGGCAAGGCATTTTCTGTTTCCATCTGTTGGAGTTACTTCTGAAATCTTTAAATATCTACTTCTTTTTTTAACATTATCAATATCTACAAAATGCACAGGACCATTTTGTACACAGTGATTCATTTCCCACAACTCAAAATCATGTACAGCATGGCGACCTCCCCTCCTTCCCCTTCCTCTCTCCGCCTTCTCCACCTCTGTCCAATGCCTTGAAGTCCACTTAAAGCACTTTACCTGAGGTTTCATTAAGAATGCTGCAATTTGCCTTAACAGGGAGTCTTACATACAAGAGAGCACGCACGCAAACACGCTCACAGGGTGCCTGTTTTAAGCACGCACACATACGCAGCTTGCACACTTATATCCCTGCAGGTTCATCAAGCATGCGGTCAGAGGTTTTGGGGATATGACGCCTGCATTAAGAGAGGGGCACTGAAGAAGTCTAGGATTTTTTAGGGGAGATTTTCAGCTCCTCTGCGAGCAAATTCCATGTAGCGAAGCCTCCGAGAAGTCTTGTAGAGTCTGACGGTGGGTTGCTCCGACTTTAGTCTCGTTCCACCAAAACTTCTGGCTAAAAGAAGCTCTCCGGAGTCTCTTTTTTTATCCTCCGTTTTGAGTTCAGTTACTTCTACAGGCTTGGTAAGCTCCCCACCCACACAGGAGGTCAAACATGGTCAGCTGGTATTTTTTACTTGACCTCTCAGCTGGATGTGGTGTTGGGGGGGAGGTGGGGGCCTGGGAGAGCAGGGGTTGGGCAAAGAGCCAGGTACTAAGGGGATGAGGAGGATGTCCGGCTTGTGGAGAAACTGCAAAATCAGACAAGGAAAACAAAAAGGTAAGATTGGCATTATATGCAGCAAAAACATCGTAAAAATCTGCATCTCATGACTGGATTCTGTTGTGTGATGTTACCTCTGGAGCCTGTGCACCATGTGGGCAACCAGCGAGTCGGAGATGCCAGGGTAAGACTCCTCAGCCAGCAGGATTGCCTCCCTCAGCTCGTCCAGGACCATGGGGTTCCCGTTCACCTGCTCCTGTCTCGCCTTCAGCTGGGAGTGATGAGTAAGAAGAGAAGGCAAAGATTTAGTAAAATTACTAAACACACAAGCCAATTAGATAAAGTTGTTAACCCACAAGGGCTTTCAGTTTAAATAAATAATAAAGGTTAAAAGTGACTATTGATGACTTGAACACACTTCTGATAAAAATGAAAACATGAAACAAACAAGGCTGACATAAGAGTCGGGTGTCAAATCTGTGTATGAAACAGCTAAATCCAATTTGACGAAATCCTGAGGTGTGTGCAGCCCAGGAAGTTGACTTACCTCGGCTAGTGCAGGAGAGATGACTGTGGCCAGGCTCTGTGAATAAGGCCTCTTTGGAATGTCTTTTGTCTGTGGAAAAAAGAGAATGAGAGAAACTTGAGAACAGGGGAAGTGAAAGAAAATTAAAGTAGTGCCTTTTCAACTTGGGAGGATCACTTTTAATCACCAAATCATGCATTCCTCTCCACATAACACAGACTAATTCTTGTGTAACCGTGCGCAGTATCTTTCACAGTGTCTTTTAGCAACTGAAAATGTCGAAACTGAGATGATTTGCACCTGGTCTGTTGCCCCTGACTGTCCCTCCCCATTCTGCAGCTTCTTGGGGTCCTTCTCTCGGATGGTGAAGATCCAGTCATCACTGCCAAAGTCGTTCCCGCCCGACGCCTGGCCGTCCTGCTCTCTGATTGGATGGATATGAAAAAGAGGCTTTGAAACATCCATCGAGCTAGTAATGAGGTCATGCGTGTTAAGTGCTTAAACCTCATCATAACAAATGTGGGAGAAAAGCAGCACAGAGGCTGTTTTTACCTCCTTCAGCAGGATGTGTTTGTGTCCCATTTACTCTTATTAACAGGCGAAACAACACATCGAGAACTTAAAGGGACAGGATCAGACTTACGAGTCAGACTCATCAGAACTGGACTCTGTGGTTCTGGACTGCTCCGCCTTCCACCTCTTGTACTTGTCAACCAACTCAGTCAGGTAGGAGGTCTTTTTTGCGTGTCGCACGATCAGCTTATGCTTCAACAGTTCTTTGGCGGTTGGCCTCTGTGGGAAACAGTAGAAGCCAATGAGATGATGCTGTCAGGAAAAACCCTGTGACAAAACAAACAAAAATGAATAGCTACGTACAAAACTGGGCTCCTTGTTGAGACAGGCCTCTATAAACTCCTTGAGCGGTTTGCTGTAGTTGCCCTCCAGCGTGGGTGGGTTGTTCTTTGGGATAAGGAATAACACCTTCATGGGGTGGAGCTCTGAGTGAGGGGGCTCACCTTTTGCTAGCTCGATGGCTGTGATGCCCAGAGACCAGATATCAGCCTGGAAATTAAAGAAAGACAATGTGAAAATCATACAATGATGCATCACAATATCTGATTAACTGAAGGTTTAAAAAGGCCCCTAAATAGGTCAAATGCTAGCTGTATTGCTGCATCAATATTTTGTCCGACCCCAAACAAAAACATACCAGCAATAACAGTTGCTAATATTCCTTTCCTGTGCTCTCTGCAGTAATCCACCTCTTCTTGAATCATTTTAAGGCTTGCATTCATCTCTTCACTGTTTGACCTTCCTTCATACTTCAACTCTTATCGGTTTATAATTCTAGTGTTCTAAAAACAGAAACTTTTTCTGTTGTGATGCACTCATTGTGAGAGCAGTGAATGAATCTCAGCGCGAACTCTGTAGAAATCCTTGACCTTTCATCATAAGTGGGTATAGCAGCCAAAAAAAGTGGACTCAAAAATAACTACCTGAGTAAATATAGGGAAGCAGCTAAACCATAATATAAAACCCAGACATAGACAGCTGTAAGTGACTGCACAGACACAAAAATGTAGACTTTGAATCAGTGGTTCCCTTGATTAGAGGCCCCATGTGATTTTTTTTCTCTTAAGCAAAGACACTTTGAGTATTTGTCATCAATAGAATCATTTAAAACACATTTCCTTCTTAATTTTAAGCTCTATCAGGCAGATTATTCTCAGTTTGATGGCTGTCTTATTTATGCCGTGTTTACTATCAGTCTTCTTCTGCCCTGCTTTTCTGGTGCAATGCTGCGGCAACATTTATTTCCTTTTATAACTGAGCATGATGTGTGCTAGTTCAGCACATACAAATGGGTGCAACATTTACATTTAATACATTTTTTATTAAGGTTGAAAACTTCAAAAACATTATAAATAAGGCACAGACATCAACATTGCTATATTAAAAACAGGGTTCATACATTTTTCAGGTTGAGGTTTTGTGAGAGACATTACAGCCCTCATTAGCCAGCTGAGTACTGAATACTTCAAGCAGCTAATAATGGAAAGTAATCCATTTCACATGGAGGAGTTCAGTGATTAAAAATAAAGTAATTATAACAGAGATTGGCTGGAACCTGCGAGGTATGGGTCAGTTGAAGGTGTCAGTGGGCTACTTCGCAGTGGGCTTGTTAGCTTGTTTATTGCTAATTTAAAAGACAGTGGGAAAAAGTTCATGCACACAGCAGTCCATAAAAAGGGCATTTGTTCCATGATTATTTTACCTATACTTAGATAAAGGATAAATTGTGAATTGTGTTATAAAATGATGACTGGAAATAAGTATGACAACAATGCTGCTGCAGTATTATAGAACGCAAAAGTCATTTATAACAATTATTGCCTACAGAAAAAAAACAACCTTTTATAACAATTTCAAAGACAAACATTTGAATAAGTCAATTAAACTTGACTATAAACCCAGAAAGGTTCTGAACACTCAGAAATGCTAAGCTGGTAGTAAAGAAACAAACAGATTAGCTGGTTAGAGTCAGTGCTAGTTAGACCTGGGCCTTACAATTTGCAGCTCAGACCACCAAACAAACTCTCCCTTTAATTCATAATATAAATAGATGATCATTTTACATGTACCATTGTGTTAACCCGTCTTTTTGCAGAGACAAAAAAAACATTTGAGTACTTTAACAATTCATATGATGTGAAAATGGGAGGTGTACCCAGCAGAAATGGAGAATTTCCTGCTGTTTGTTGCATTGGTTCGTAACACAATGTCACTGATCTTACCTTGGAGTCATAGGCTGACTGTTTGATGACCTCCGGCGCCATCCAGAACGGCGTCCCAACGAAAGTGTTGCGTTTGATCTGAGTGTCCGTTAACTGTCCTGCCACGCCGAAATCCGCCAGCTTCACCTCTCCCTGCTCGGACAGCAGCACGTTGGCAGCTGTGGAGGAAGGGGGAGGATGATGTGATCGAGCTCAGACAACACATCAAGTGAGAAGCTTCACAGCACCATTAGACACTCCTGTCAGTCTTGATCTGCATCACCAATTTATTTACGAAAGAGGGAACAACTGTCAGAAGCCTTTTAGCAGGCGGCTGCTGCAAATCCCCCGATGAAACACAAACTATATAATGAATGAAACCGTGAGTAGACATCAATACCATTAACGTGCTATGTGATATTTGTGAGTCCTCTAATAGCAGCTTTCTCAGTGGGTCAGCTACCTTTGATATCCCTGTGGATCTTCTTCTCCGAGTGCAAGTACTCCAGGCCCTTCAGGATCTCCCTTAGGATTGTGGCGATCTGGGTCTCGTCCAGAGCTCCGGGCTCCATCTTTTGGAGAAAAAAACACCTGTGAGCTGTGAAGGTAAGCCTGGCCTTAGACTTACTGTTATAAATAGCAATAGCCAAGCGTTATCTTAACTCTCTGCAAACACACAACCTCTTCTGGTCATCTACGACCATGCTGCCTGCATCTGCAGTCTTTTCAAAATAAGCAGCTGTCTTGTATAATCTCAAAGCTTGACACTAATTTGAGCCAGCGACATTTTGGCTGACAGCAAATTTATGAGGAGCATCAGTCAAGCCATGGCTTTAGCTCCTGCCTCTTCACTTCTTTATCTCCCACCCCAGTATCTACGCTTGATCATGTTTTCTTGACAAGGAAACATTCCCATATAGAGTTATAAAAATGAGAAACTTTAAAGGATGTGATTTAGTTCTTCATGTTTACATATTTTGGATTGATTGGTATGAAGTGCTGAAAACCTCTGCTAACCCATATCCTGGATAAACCCTCAAAAAAACATAAAGCAGGAAATAACTTACCAAATCCAACGCTGATCCTCCCCCTAAATACTCCATAATGATCCATAACTTTGTGTCCTGGAGACAGAGAAAGAGAAGAGAGTAACCGGTCAGTGATGAAGAGAAGGGTCATTAGTTAGAAAAGTACTGTGGTGCATTTGTGGAGAAGAATATTGAGTAAAGTTGTTGCTGGCTTATTGTGAGGAGCAGGCAGTCAGGTGTGTAGGTAAACAAGTCGTGATGATACTAGTAAGGGCTCGGTGGGTGTCTGAAGTCATCAGAGGCTAATCCCTTTTTAATTTCGGATTATTCAGGGAGAAAGTGAGCGGAGGAAGATAAATCCTTTCCTGTCTTGTCCCATTTACTCACAAACAAATGCAAAGAAACTCTTAATGCATAATCGTTGTGCTGCAGCATTATGAGTGGCAAACTTCACCTTCAGATATGAGCCGTAGTATTTGGTGACAAAGGGGCTGTCACACTGGCTCAGCACCGTGATCTCCTGCTGTATGTCTTCGATCTCGTCCTCTGCCTCCTCCAGGTCGATGATCTTGATGGCCACCACTTTCTGCGTGCGATTGTCGATACCTTTGAACACCTCGCCAAACGAGCCCTTGCCAATGCGCTCCAGCTTGGTGAAGAAATCCTCCGGGTCAGCTTTGGCATTCTGGGGGTGATTGAAGGGGGAACAAAGCAAGGGGAGGAAATGGAGGTGGATTTAAAAGAAAAAAAAACACAGGAATGTTTGAAAAGAACTGAATGTTGGGGAGTCAATCGGAAACACCAGCAGGGTGCCATTCTTACAGGATACATTAATTCACTCATTGCAACACCTTGTGTTTGTGTACACAGAAAGAAAGACACAGGAGAATGAAGGGAAAGAGTGTAACAGTTGGATAACATGCAGGTTAAAGGAATTTATGCAACAACACATTTCATTAAAATAACAGGTTTTTCTTTCAATTCCCTGCTGCACCATACGGTTATATCCATGCGATGTTTCATTATTAAGTGATAAATCTATGAAACGATGCAAAATGGGGTCCACACTTCTCCCACAGACTTATTTTATATGAACAGTCAAACTAAAAGAAATGGAATTTGCAATGAAACTAGCCATTGAAAGCTGAGCAGCTTCATACTTTAGCAGCTTAAAGATATTCAACATTATTTGAAAAAGTGACAAATCAAACAGAATCATTGATACAAAAATAGTTCCTGATAGTATTATCTGGCGATAGAATAATCAGTTCAGTCATCCAGTGAATCAAAGCTGTTTTATAATAGAGACCCTATATTTGGATTAATGATACTGCTCCTACTGATATTTTGACAGTGTCCTATTTTGCATACTCTTAATAAAAAACTTAAGAAATTTCAAGAATGATGCTGTATTATTGATTTCATCACAATACTTAGTATTTTTCATTATTCAGTCTTAAAATTAACTTTAGCAGTAGGTTTATATATTCAGATCAGTTCCATTTGCCTTTTGTTTGTTTCATGTTTCTATGATTCCCTTGTTTAACAATTTCAGTCCATTTAACTTGATTGAATAAAAATAAAGCCTGATAGGTCTGATACCAACATAAATTCACTCAGTTAGATTTGGTGATGTCTGCGTGGAACCTAATGCAGATTTGTTTGTATCTGCAGGGATAGAAGTATTTCAAATCCCACTGTTTGTCATTTAGAAAAGAATTAAAAAAATAAAAATAAAAAGATTAAACAATAAAAGCACCATTCACACCTTTACTGGAGCAGCACACTGTAACATGTGTATCTGAGTGATGGCTGGGAAAAAAACCCCTCTTGAATGCTGCAGGAAGTGAACTAAAACGACTTGACTCTCCAGAGGCTGGTATGTGGGAAACACAAGAGCAGGCGCTGACAAAAACCACTTCCTTTTATGACCTCTTTTGAGCCGAGAAGAGGTCAAAATGCCCGTTTTGACTTGAGATGGCTAAAAATGAAACAGCTACCTTACGCAAGAAGGGATACATCCTTATGTCACCAAGGAAGAACATTTCAGCGAAATGACAGAAATATATACACAATAAACTAAACAGTAGGTACGCTGATTTAGAGTGCCGTGTAGAACTTAAATTCAAGAGTGATGGCCAAAAGACGTTCCTTACCCAACTTATCACTATCAAATTTGACTAAAGCCTTTACAGGTGCCAAAATCCCTGCAGTGCCTCTCCTGCACCCTCCCCCTGTTCATGAATCTGCATACATCCGCTAACAAGCCTGCACAGGGACCATAATTTGGTGCATGAAGCAGTTTACATTAAGAGCAGTTATCTCCTGTAGTTATCTACCCAACAAGTTTATCCCCTAAAGGCAAAAATCCTAAAGATAGCAGCATAGGCAAGAACAAGGCTCATGTGTGCATAATGGTTTATTTGTACAGGGGGGCAGAGAGATTATATTATTCCTATCAAATCAGTGCTGCAATATAATCATTTTGTGATTCATGTTTATGTTAAAAAGATGCAGCATTCACAAGAATTAACAATATGACCATAAGTGATAGTGATAACTTTATAGAGATAAGTTTATGCTAGGGCTGTGCTATAAACAGTGATTCTTTTCGATATTGCAATATGAGCACTCGCAATAAACACATTGCAAAAGTCTGAATGTATCGCAATAAATACAAAGACACTTTTAATGTAGTCAAGAAAATCTTTCACACTTGTGTTCATTTACAAGTTGTTTGGAGGCCTGTGTATATTGGTCAAGCTTTACAACATTTAGATGCAGTCGAAAAGATCAACAGAAAGACAGAAACTGTAAGATGCTCTAATACGCACCCTTTACTTTTTATTTATTTATCGCAATTCATATCGTTTTCGCAATATTGAACAAGAAGCAGGCCTTCTTTCTGCTGTGTTGAAATAAATAACAGTTTTTGTAATATATACCCCCCCCCAACAAGTCCTGCTACCTACTGCAGAATTAATTTTTAAACAACATTTTGGTGCTTCGTGCTCTTGAATGTGCTCCCTATCGCGAGAGTGTGTTATATTTTGGGGTGTGCTTTTATTCCCCGAATCTGCTGGCACAACTCTTAAACCAATACAATCTCTTTTTAAAAAGGCCATAAAAAATCTTTGACAAAAAGCCATTTTCGTTTCACCATTTTAGATAAACATAATTTACTAAATTTTCAGAATTTTGTTCATTTTAAAAATGCATGTTTTATACATAAGATTTTGCACGGATTTGCTCCTCCTCCTTTGAGGGACTTCATAAAGCTGAAGTCTGCCGGTGGGAGACTGTGAGGTCCCTTACAGACGCACTACATTCAGACAAACTGTTCTGTCAGTCAAAGGAACTAAATATTGGACTAGTCTCCCACTCACAATAAGAGACTCACAAACATATGCAACCTTCAAAACACACCTCAAACAAGTCTGTGACCACCTTTAAACTATATTATTGTCTTGTGTCACTTGTGCCTTTGTGTTTGTATTTTATTTGTAATTTGTCTTTCTCTGTTACCTGCCTAGAGACAACAGATGGAAACTAACACTAAAGCTATAATCTGGCATTTATACAGCTGTAATTGTTACAGCTGTTCATTAATATGCACTGTCCCTAAAAAATAAATAAATAAATAAAATCACTTAATGTTTTAGCTGTGCAGTGACTGTGAGAAACCCCTTGGCAGGGGGTCAGTGAGTGTACATTTTGTTCTGGCAGTGACCTATGACTCTACATCATTGAGAAGGACCGCCACTACATATTTTTAAACAGATTCATAAGACACTTGTCTCACCTGCATGCCCGGCAGGTGTCCCTGGACAGGAGAATGTGCCATGGTGATGCTGACGACGCTGGGCTCTCCTCGGCTTAATGTTTACAGTCCCTTCAACGTCACAAAGTCTCCAGTCCTACTCAGAATCTTCTGAGGTACTTCTACGCAGACAGAAAAATGTCCTTCCACACTTCTGCCTTCTGTCGGAACAACCCGAAGTCAACCAAAACAGCTGAGCAAGCTAACTGGCGTTGGCTAATGCTAGCTCTAAAGCTGCCAACAAGAAATCCGCAATGTTAGTTTGCTAACCAGCTAGCCAAGCGTTAACTGGTGCATTAAATAAGCTTTCCCACTCAGTGACGTTTCGCTGCTCCAACAAATGTTAACTCTCAGAAAGCGAAGAAGTAGCAATGAGTATGTATCCACAAAATTCACAAAGTGTCACTTTCTGTAAAACGCTGTTGTCAGCTAGCTAGCATGGTTAGCGCGCTAGCTAGCTAGCCGACGCAGACAACCTGACGATCCGTCCGCTAGCTGGCTCGGAGTTCATCTGCATACCAGATCCGAGTCCTGAACAACCCGAGTGTCGAGCTGCTGTCTTTGCACTAACGTGTCTTCGGCTGCTCTTACAGGTCTGGCATCTGCGGCAAGGATATCTCGCCAGTGTTTTTGTTTCCTCCCTCACTTTCGTCCCTTACTCTCGGCCATCTTGTCGGTGCTGTGACGCCTGGCTGGGCGGATCCGGATCCGGATCAACAACAACATCCTGGACTCCCCGGTGCTGATGCAAGGTGGATGGACCGAGGGCCCCCAAAAGTTTATAAGTCAGTAAAGCGATCCTCTTGACAGCTTGAAGTTATGGCTGAATGTCATCTGACTGAGGAAAAGTGAATTCTTGTGATATGGTCCAATAAGCTTAAGAATTGACTTGTATAGATAGATATAATCTTTATTATCATTGTATACAAGGACACAACCAAACTTCGTTAGCAGACATCCTAAACAGCAGCGTTTACAAAAACAACAACAACAACAACAATATATTTGTGGTGATATGAAAGAGAAGTATGCAAAAAGTGGCCAGAGAAATTGCTGTTCAGTGAATGAATAATAATAATAAATAAATAGACAGTTGTGGTGACTGAAATAATATATACAGTTATTATTTTGCAGTGAGTGATTAATTAAACAAATATAAATATAGAGATATAGTGCAAATAAGTGAAGTTATGGTGCAGTGAAAGAGTATATACAGTTATTATTGTGCAGTGACTGGATGAGTAAATAAACAGTTAAAGTTAAAGTGCAGTGACAGAGTAAATAAATAGACAATTGTAAAGCAGTCATTTACAAAGTTATTGCATAAGTAATATTGAACGGTTAGCAGCGGTTGGGTAATTATTGCACATGTTCATTCTATGTATATTAATTGGCCATGGTATTATTTTAAAAGCTGAGAATTGTAAAGAAGAACTAAAGATGAAATCAATGTTTGCCTCATTATGTGGAAGCAACGCCATTGACTAAGCGATGTGATAAACATAGGTCTACTACAAACCACCAGCTCTTATTTGAAAGGCTGCATTCATAATAATAATACTAATAACTTTATTTATATAGCACCTTTTAAAAACACAGGTTTACAAAGTGCGTTGACAAACAAGAACAAAGCAAACTAAACCAAACACAGATCGCACGATACCCAACAGACATATATAACCCGACCATCACAAGAACCATCATAAGAACCCAGGCAACACAAGAACCATCATAAGAACCCAGGCAACACAAGAACCATCATAAGAACCCAGGCAACTCAAGAACCATCATAAGAACCCAGGCAACACAAGAACCATCATAAGAACCCAGGCAACACAAGAACCATCATAAGGACCCAGGCAACACAGGAACCCAACAACACGAGCTGAGACCAAGAGGACCAAAGATTTAAAAAGATGTAAGAAACTAAAAGAGCTAAAAGCAAATAGAAAGACAGCAATAAGAAGGTAAGAGCAGAAAAAGAAATAGAAACAAGTGGTGAAAGGATCAAAAAAACCCAAACTATAATATTAATAAAAAAAAAATATTCATCTTATCATTGTACACTCTTAAGATGCAGCAGTTTTTGTCCTCTGCAATATTGATCATAATAAGCTTCTCCATAGCACTGATTTGAGATAGCCTAACACAATTAAATTGGGAGTAAATCAAATTCTATTGATTCTCAAACTGTTATTGACAATACGCAGAGTTCACCAGAAGAGGGCGCCAGTACATAATCCTCTGCATCAGCACCCTGGTGTAATCTGGATACTGATGCCAGTGCACCATTGCGTGCTACTGCTGCAGCTACAAATGACGATGGGATGGCCTGCGTTGCTGCAGCTGATATTTTGTGTGTGTCCAGGATTATCCCCTGTAACATTTAATACTATAAAAATCTATACTTATAGCTGAAGCCAGTACAGTCTGTGATCACATTGATGGCTGCGGCTTTTTTTTTTTTTTCCAACAGAGGGCCTGTATCGAGGAGGCCGGAGAATGAAAAAAAAAATCACATGGGTAGCTCAAACAAGGCACGTTGTCTACATTAGGAAGTCATGGCAACATGATTGTATTGTTATTGCAGCTTGCAAGAGGGAAACGAATTCTGTATGGGAAATTAAAATGAATTCTAGCCTATATTGGTTGAAAATGCGTCTTTAGAGGATGATATAAAGTAAGAACCTCAAGACGAGGTGGTTGAAATTCATAATTCTTTAACCAAATGTCCCAATATTGATTAGCCTTTTGCTAGATATTATTCCCCAGATCAGAAGTAGTTTGAAATAAGACATATTCACGTGTCTGTATCTGTGAAAACATATTTATTGAGGATTAGCCCACACAAATAATTTCTGAAGTCTGCGCACACGCGTGTTATGGGAAGCACTACCTCCCTCCTCCATGCGTAAATTATGTAGGGCAGGACGGGAATGCTCTGCTACCTCCATTTGACAAAACCCGGCCGGTGAATGTGAAGGGGGGTGGGAAAAAAGAAAAAGAAATCACCAACTAGTCCACCCCGTCTCCTGCCAGCGTTTGACAGAAGCGGAGCAGCGCACCACGACGTGTCTATTGTGAAGCTGAGGTGAAGAAAAGATGGACATCACGGATCAAGGAGCCCAAATGGAGCCGCTATTGCCAACGGTAAGACCCACATTGACACGCTATTGTTGTGATTATGATCCATTTGATGTGCTTCAGCCTTGAATGTACTGGTGTTCATCGGCTTAGGTTATTTATATTTTACAGGAAACCGTTTGGATTAAACATCCCATCAGTGTATGATTCATAGTTTACATCTGTATTTGAAAATGACCCATATTTTGATTGCTTTACCGGTTGCGTGCCTCATGGATATCATGACCAACATGGATGCTACGCACCTTCAATACATATCATTTATGTTTTCACCGTGTGCACAGTTCATATCTGAGCAAACGATTAAATGTATTTTTCCCATAAACGCCCACACCTTCACACAGATGGCCTCTGTGATACAGGTTGATACAGTGTTACACCGCGCAGCTACAGCCATTCATTTGTACCACACTGTCTACACGCAAAGGCTCCTTAAAATGTTGCCTTTCATCCAAATCATATCGACCCCGTTTTCAAACGCGTTGTTTATGAAACCTGCTGTTAAGCTGTTGCTTCACAGATCTGCCTGCCTAAGATGTAACACGGTGAGGGGAGCATTAGCCTAAGTGTTTGATCTGACGGTGAGGGAGCAGGAGGAGATAATATGATGATGATGATGATGCCTCATCAGTTGGATGTAACTAGCTTGTTGTCTCTCCATTTTTTCCGTGATGAGCTTCTCTGAACTATTATTCACAACCCATTTGGTATTATTAAAACAGACATTTGATTGAAAAAGTAATTGCTTGTTTACACGATGTTGCTATTATCCCTCTCCTCTGGTGGAATCAGAGGTGCTGTGCAAGCATCCCAAAAGTCTTTATTTCTCTGAAGAAAATTCTTAACAGTGTGGGATCAGGATGTGTAAGTGGAACACAAACAAAGAGCCAACTGGTCAAATACGACATGGAAAAAACTGGAAACATGTTAAAGATAACAGGGAGCAATCAGGTCAGATATTACAGGGAACATATGGGCAAAACAAATGAAAGGGGACAAATGGCAGGATACCAACAGGTTAAATAGAGCAGGGAAAACATTTGAAACTAACAGGTTAAATACAACTACAGTAGAGACAGGAAACAACAGACAGACAGGGAAACAACAGGGAAAATATTGGGACCCAACTGGCAAAGATCAGATATAACAGGCAACAAAGAGGGGAACAACAAACCAGTCAAATGTAACAGGAAAGCAATATTTCCAAAATTGTAAAGGGATCAAACTGGTTGTACTACAGGGAAAAGACAAGGAACAAAAAGGATGAATATATGTGTTCTTTAGGTGAGAGCCTTTTAGAACCACTGGCAGAATTTCAAAAAAGCACGTTTCAAACGTAACACATCGGTTCACTTGAAGGCAGAGGCCTCTTCTGCGGTCAGCATCCCCTCATTAGCATTCAGGTGAGACTGTGCGGAGACGGAGGGAAAAATGTCAGCTGCCTTTAGTGCCTTACATGCACAGAGGAGGAAGATGAAATACATCGCTTTTTGTTCACCATGTTAAACAGCAACGATTGCTCCTGATTCAAATCAATACTCTCGTTGTTTGTTCTATTACCGGACGTGTTACATGAGGACTTTCCAGAGCTTACACTGAAGCCTGCCGGGGGCTGATGTGGCGTGGGATGGCTGTTCTGCTTCCCCTGCAGTCTCGATGCAGTGTGGTAGATTTCCTCTTATTGTAACTCATCACTGCTACCCCCATCATTCTTCTACCCACACAGCAAGCTAATGCATTGTCATAGTTTCACCAGGATGCCAGGATTTGAGGTGTTAGCATGGTGAGGATCTCAGGGATTCCTCAGAATGTGACAACAAAACAAATCCATCCTTCTGAATCTCATCCGAGCAGGTTACCAGGTTCCCAAGGTCAAGCATGAGAGTATGTTTAATTTACAGCAGGAAGGATTGCCCATGAATGCATCATCGCTAGTGACGATTGTTATGAGCCGAGACAAGTTTACTACATGTTAAGGGCTTTATTAATAGAGCATCCACATGCAAATATCTAAGTGTCCACGAGCCTTTCTTTTGTCCTATTGACTGATGTATCCATGTTCTTTGACTTGCAGGACCAGAGTCCCCAAGAAAGCAAAGACGTGGTGAGTACAATTCTTCTTCTACTACTATTTGTCTGGCTGGAGAAATGTAACATCGAATCGCCCAGAAGCAACAATGATAACTCAGCTTGATGCACTTGTTCAGACTAGTTCTAAAACACTGGGGGACAATACAAAAAAATCAATAGGAAAAAGTAATCCAATAAAAAAGGATGTAGGGTAAGGCAAGAGTAATAAAGCAGAGGTCACATGAAATTACTCTTGTTACATAATTGCAAGTTTGTGAAGAGTTTTAATAGGAAAAGTTTTATAGGTTGATCAAATTATTTACTGAACCCAAACACAATTTAATGTCTGCGGTTTGGTACTTTAGGCAACTCTAATAATCACATTTTATATTGCTTTACAAGGACGAAAGAAAACATTACAAACCTCAATTAATAAAAAACAAAAGACAGAAAAAATCAGACCATCTATAATAAAAAGTTAAGAAAAAAAGATACATTTAAAAATAATGTGTAAAATAAAGTGCAGAATCAAAGTGTGGTATTAAGTTGTAAGTTGCATTAAGTCCAACAAAGAAATGAAGTGCAGAAGCAGAAACTAATCGTGCTTCTTTTTTCACAACATACTAAGAGTAAACTCAAAGAAGGTAGCAGTCATTTTATGTATGTACAGAAGACTTTACAGACAGCCTACCATTACATTTTTTGGTATTTTCATTGGCCTCATCACTGATGTTTGCCATATTTGTAAGTATTTCCTTATAAATTCTCCATAGTAACTTTATAACATATATGGCCCTGTTAATGGTTCTCAACCTTTAACTTCTGTTCTACTACAAAAGAGCAGAGTCAAATGTGGACGCCCCGTATCATTATCCAGAAACAAAGACACATTTCCCTCATAAAGATCTCAAGTTCTTTCATTTATGTAACCATTTGAAGGGCCAAAGAGGTAGAGTACCCTCTACTTCATGAAAAAGCAACACTTGAAGAAAAGTGTTTGTTACTCCTCTCCCATTCATTTCCTTGAACCTCTGATTTATTTTGTAGTCACCTTGATCGAGAAACACTGTTACTTTAAGAACATTTTCTTTATTATAGACTACCAACAATATTTTACTTTTCTAGGATAATGATAATGAATACTTTCCCATCACTGCAGAGCTTCTCAGAATTGGGACAGCTGTCTCACTTTCTTGTTGGCTCTGATAGCAAACGTGCAATCAAATCCTGTCCTTAATCTGTTTATCTAATAATCTGTAATCTACAGTAGAATAACACTGCTGGTTTTTTTTCATGTTTATACCTTTTATTAGCTGGCTTGTGAAGCAGATGTCATTTATTTTTAGATCACCATCGGTGCACATGTCACTATGCATCTGGCAGCGGCACACGGCTGACAACACACTGGGTAAATAATAGATAATGGGAATTAAGTGAGAAGACTTTGAGGAGCTCACAGGAAATGAGTGTAAACAGACAATCAGGCCAGCCGTACAGAGGAGTTTAGATGCATGCATGTCATCTGTTCTGACAAAATATTGCTTATGCAACTGTGGGCTGAGAGCCAGAGTGAGGACAAGGCTCAGCACAAAGTGTGTGCCAGTGGCCAAATTGTGTAGCCTTGCCTTACTCGAACTTAGAACTCCTACATCCCTTGAATATTCTGAGGAAGCAGGGATTTTTGTCACATTTGTTTTTAGATCACTGCTGTGTTAATCCCTAAAATCCTCTTGTTAGGTTATTGTACTTTTGAGGAAAAGTTCCTTGGAGTAAAATAAAGAACGCTGAATAAATTAGCTTACCTTAAAACTTGAATTTTTAGAACTTTTTCTTACCTTCTTGGATTTATGAGTAGTTTTGATTTGACTTGACTGACTTCTTGCAGGTGGTTTGACTTTAATTGACTTTTGGAAAAATTAAGGAATGTGTAATTTTACTGATGTTTGATTAAATTTTTTATTAGTAGAGATAGTGTAAGGGACTTTCGTACTAAATAAAGAAAAAACTGAAGTCCTTGTGTTTCGCAATCTGTTTCACTTGTGTTGCCTGTTTGTGAGTTAGCTGGTAAATCATCATTAAGATTGCTACGGTGAATCTTAGTTTTTGAAACTTTGAGCCGACCATCCTGAATCGTTTCTGTGCATAATTCATAATGAACTCCAGACTGTAGTGTACAGTGAAGTCTACTGAGCTAGATAAATTGCTTGGCTTGAACCCCTATCTTCCAACCTCATAGTGGATTGAACTCAAGTGGACCTGTTCCTGGATAGATTTGACTTGGATTGACTGGTGTCGTCCTAATTACAAACCCTGACATAACAGCAGGCTCTCTGCCCGGCTGACCAGTTAGGGCTGGTTCGTTGTCAAAGCAGGAGAAGATGAGCAAGAACAGATGGAGGAAGCCTAACTGAGCTGCCTGGGCTTGTTTTTTTAAGCATGGTGTACTTGGATCAGTGTGAAATCGCTGGTTAATTTGGTGATCCAACTGTGTAAAACTGGCAGGCAGGCGGGCAGGAAGCCTCCCTGCAGCCGCAGCTAGGAGCTTGAAACGGCTGTGCTCCCTTTGCATAGTTAATTATAGCAGTGTCAGCGGAGAGGATGATGAGGAGGGCATGGAGAAAGGTAGAGGGTGAGCTTTCTTAGAGACAGGTGAGACAAAGAAAAGAGAGAGGCATCAAAAACATTCGATTTTTTGCTGTTAAATGAGAAGTTTCTATCTCATTTTCAAGAATATGAAGTGATGTCTTTGATCTAAAAACTTCTAGAAAGATCAGATGACATAAACCACAAAGACAGCAGAAATAGCTGCTTAATCCTCCAGATGTGTTTCTAGAACACCATGCCTGGATCACAGTATCGCTGACAATGCACAACAGCCAGAGAGCAGCTTCTTTGCCTAAGGTAGGTTGTGCAGACTCACACAGACGCAGGCACGCACGCGCACACACACACACACACACACACACACACACACACACTTTAAAGATGCATGTACTGTACAGAGTAAGACTGCAGCGCCAGCCCTCTCCTTATTGAGCTGTGTTGTGACTGCAGCACGTGTAGCTGAGAGCTATGCCAGGGCTTTGTGAAGACCCCTCATGCTAGATGGTGTTGCTTGACTCCCTGCGACCTCAGGCTCCTCTTAGGTAACAGAGCCACAGCAATCTGAGGCTCAGCAGAGCAGAACTGTGCACGGCACAGCATCAGTGATGTCAGAGCGCTAATCTCTCTGGGGGGATTGGCGGATGGACGCTTGTCAGAAACATTTGATGCTACCCTGGATGAAAGCCGTCGGAGGCAGAGAGGGAGAGACAGAGGGAGAGTCGGAGCTGCGCCGAGCTCCCTGCTTTTGTTTTTATGTTGAGATTTCAGAGTGAGGTTGCTGTCATGTTCCAGCATGGGAAGAGCGGCTGAGGAAAGCGGCTGAGGAAAGGAGAGGGTTCAACTTATAACCCTGCCGTGGAGCTATCACTTTCTACTGTTCTCTCTGACTCTTTTTCACAACAAGAAACAGACACTCTGAGTCAAAGTGGGGCTCAGGCCCTGAGCCTTAGCCTCTCGTCTTACCATTACCGCAAGCGCAAGGGGAATTAGCGGGCATCCTTACAGGAGGAGCACCATGCTGACAGTGGACCACAGTAAGGGATTTAATTATCAGGTAGGTTTCTCTGATTATGCACTAAAATAAGATGGACGAGGATGAAAAATTGTCTGATTCTTCTCCACTCTGAATTGGAAAGAGTTAGCCACAGGGAGGATCATGATAAAATGTACATTTGTTGATCAGTCAAGCTTTAGACATATTTTGATGCAATCTTGTTGTGGAGTTGAGATTAACAGTAGCAATGGCAGAAAGGCAGTCTGTTTCTTTAACGGCATGATGTAAATGTATGTATAGTTTCTCAAGTGCTGCAGAGCGGGTCAGCCGTTTTGATGTGCATGCGAAAGGTCCCGGGGAGGTTGGCTGACAGATGGGGCTGCCATTCTGGGGCGTGAGAGGAGCTTATACCCGCTGAACTGACCCTGGTGATCTCTGAGGTAGAAACAAGTAATAAAAAGCCAGTTACGTCAAATCTTTTTCAGCAGTTTCACTTTCATTACATATATTTTTTTCTCATGTTTCCCATCCTCACAGGATGTTTTTTTTTTTTTTTTTTTTGCCAGTTCGAATCAAAGCTCTTAAAAATCTTCCATATCATTTTAGAAAGCATGGTCCACTATTTTTGCCCCCCTCCCCCCATGTCGGACAAGGTTAGAGAAAAGTGATGATGTAGCGATGACGGTCCCAGTGTGCTTTGCATATTCCTCCCTGTGATGCTGCCGATGCTGATCCTGCTGCCATTGCCACGGTAACCATGGCCATCTGTAGGGATGAAAACCATGACAACAGAAGCCACCAGCCAATCGCAGGGCATGTACAACTGCTTATAATCCATCTCTTAGCTCATAGCTAGCTACAAGCTATAGAGTCACTCTGGCTTTTAGCAAATGTAGAGCGCTCACTAAAGCAGATTGAATTTAAATAGGCGGATTGATATTGAAACCCTGTCTTAAGGATTTTGCATGAATTGCCACATGGGAGGGGCTTCCTGTGGAGAATGTATATGCACTTTAACTTAGTACAACTGATGTGATTTTTCCAGTACATACCATGGCCTGGATCTCAAGGTATAGTAATGTAAACATTCATCATCCCTGCTGCTGTGAGAGCCTCAGGAGAGATCACTAAAGAACAGAGAAATGAGGTCACATATCTCCCTCCCTGAGACCGTGTGATAATGTGAACAGATTCCTGGAAAGGAGCCGCTGAGAATCAATAGGTCTGTGATTTATTCTGGCAAAGAAAATGGAACATAACCTCTCAGGCAAATCTGGAGTTGACACTTGAAGATGTCCTCTGTGTTGTTTTATTACCAGTTCCCCATGCAAAATAACATCACTGGATAGTTAATATGCTCAGCTAGTGTTCCATTTGCTGACGTGATTTTAGTCCATTATGTCTTGTGTTTCCCCTCTCATGGGCTGGTAGAAATTCAAGCATATGAAAACAAAAATGGACTTTCGTTTTTGTTCTGCAGACTCATCCTTATTCCAAATGTCACCACTACTACACTGAAAGTCAGAGTTTTAGCTTTAAAGCAGTTTCCATCCTCACATCACTTGTCCAGGCTGAAAGTGTGGCATCTGAGAGCTTAATGTGAAGCAGTGATATTTCTTTTCAACTTTGTAGAACATTGAGTTAAGATTTTTCTGTAGTTTGCTTGTACCTTCATTGGAATACTCAAAATGATCAAACGAGAGAAAATGGCTTTGCAAATTTCTCCCCTGAAACTATGACATGTTAATTCCAAGGGAATCATCTCAATATCAACTCAATGTCAATAATATTAATCTAGAACAATTAACAGGCATCATTAGAGCGCTATTCTGGCAATTAAGTTTTTCTGTTAAACGTAAAGTATTTACCTAACACTGTTCAAACAACAAAAACAAAAAACGGTACCTCCTAAATTAACCAACATTTTAATTTAATATCTGTCATAAAGTTGCTGTTGGTTTGGGGTGTAGCTCAGTTTGTAGAGTAGGTGCCCCATGTACAGAGGCTACAGTCCTAGTTGCACTTGTCACAGATGTAAATACTTCAATACCCATGAGTCCTTGTGGCAAAGAAGGCAGTCAGTGGTAGAAATAGGAGGGGTAGAAACAATCTAAGTGCTTTGTTGTTCCAATTGTGAGTACATTTTGCTGCCATAGTTGCTGAATTTGCCTTAAAGTGACTCAGAGATGTTAACTGTCTCAATCATTAACATATTAACCCATTGTAGCTTGAACATGCAAACACCCACATCTCTTTAGGTTGTCGACACTGACAGCGGCAAGACAATTTGCCTAGACTCTGAAAATCTTCCTCCAGTGCCACAGAAACTATGAAACTACAAAGTATTTGTCCTCAAAACTGAACCTAATGTTTAAACTAAAAGGCCACTGTTGGTCATTAAAAGTTCCCTTCAAACTATTCCTGTAGTCGTCCAAACAATATTAGTCAACAATGTCAGCTCCTACAGTAGCTCCAGGCTGTACAGTGTGATATGCCAAGCTGAATTACAGTCTCCCAGGGTGCAGGCTGGATGCGCTACATGTTAACAAACGTTGACTGGGTTGTCACTTTGTGCAAGTGTCAACGGAGAGGCATTCACCTTATACTGCACCAACACAGAGGGGTCAGCAAAAGGAGGAAAGTGGAGCACATTGTAGAGGAGAATGTAGAGATGTAAATGTAAGACGAGGAGTGGTGTACAAGATGATTATTTTTAGATGGTATTGGTCCTAGATAGAATACAAGATGTTGTGTACAGGATTTAGGCAAGGACATGTCTTTAATATCCACGTTAAGTCGAAACTGATGAATGAATGTTCAGTGATGCAGTTGGTGGGATTATCACTTAGCATGAGTATGTGCAGGGATAAGGACAGATTGTTCAGTTCAGATATTTTCACAGTCTTTGCTCTCCCACGATAGCTGGTTTTTCCCCCCAGATTTACTGTGGTAATCATCAGTGTGTACAAAACGCTGGGACGTGGCTGCTAAGTGATTCTAAGGACACACTGGCTTTGTGTGGCCCTTTTCTGGTCAATTACGCCATCCTCCCCACCACTGTCTGACATGAAATTCATTAGAAAGAGTGGTCGGGACGAGTACTGCACGTGTAGCACCCTGAGGTGTGAAATGAGGTGTTGAGAGGTTGTGGATGAATTGGTTTTGGGAATACCTCCAGTGTTTCCCTTGAAACAATTTAATCTTTGTGTCCCCTGTCTGAAAATGCAGTGCAAAGTGAACATTGACTAACACACCTGCTAAAGGATGTGGCTTTTTAGAACTTTATTATGGCTATTACAGATAATATATCAACCTGTGGGAAACCTGTTCATGGCTTTAACTACTCGGACTCCTGTAATTCTAGATCCAGGACTTCCAGGGACACCTGTTCTTCAGAGGGGAACACTGCTGGTAATCCTTTGAGGGATTTTGGGATTCTGGCTATTGTAGAGATTTGTTTTCTCACTAAATGTATTGTGTTTTTGGCTGCTCAGGAAAGGAAACAACAACTGGAGCTTCATTGTTAGCTGGGTCTTCTCAGTAAAAATGTTTGAAAAACTGAAATAACCAATTGCCCACATTCTGGCTATGGAACTGATCATGAACTAAATACTTCAGGTTGACTTTTTTCGGTCAAAGATTGTGTTGGATATAAAAAAAAGATTAATGTATGCGTCTTTCAGTTTCGTCTTTTTAAATGTTGGGACTGAAACTTGCAGTCTGTTCAGTCAGCGAGAGTATACCATGAACACTGTCATTGTCCGCATGTTCTTGTGTTTATTGCCTCCTTGTTTTTTTACTGCAATCCTTTGTTTAAATGTTGAGTTTATATTTATGACCGGATATCGAAAAATGTTTCTTGAAATTGTCTTACGCCAAAGGCTCCATCATACTCTCAATTGCTGTAGCCTACTCACAGAATGTGGCTCTTTAAAAAGCATCACTGCCTGTGCCACATGATAACGTTCTCATAGACAGCAGGTTTAAAAAGAGAAGGTTACTGCTGGACATAAGATTTACCTGATAGGGAACGGCTTCATCGGTATTGTATGAACTTTTTGGCAAAGGAATGCAACTCAAGCCTCAAGTGTCACTGTCTAATATATTAGTTAGCTTTTTTTATTTTGGTTTGGTTTCACAGATGAGCTAACATTACGGTTAGCTAGGAGTTTGTGCCTGTAAGCAGTGGCTTAATACTAACAGAAACAGCAAAAAAGGAGCACAGTAAATAACATTTAGTTTGCACGACCGCGACAAGACTAAAAAAGAGAAAGTTTCCGCACCATGAACGCTGATGAAGGCCTTGTGCTGAAACGTTTTGTACGCTGCTCTTACCCAGATAAAAGAAACTTGGAGGACATGTAGTGTGCTTTTCTGTCTCTTTAATACTAACAGACATGTCAATCAGCTTCTAGCCAAACATTTATCTTTTCTCAGGATCGGGAGTCAAACCTGCGACAAGTTCCACTAGTGCTGTAGCCTCTGTACATGGGCTGCCTGCTCTACAAATTGAGCTACACCCCAACCCCACAAGCATCTATCTTATGCTGCTCACATAAACTGAAAATAGCAATAGTAAGCTCCTGATCATACCAGACCTATTGAGCAAGTGTTCACTGTATTGTATAAAATTAGATCTTAGATTGATAAATATAAAAACTGATTATCCTACAAGTAAATCTCAAGCAATATTGTAAATGCCAGAGCAGGTCAACCGTGTATTAACTGCATATGTCCTACACACAATGTGCATTTGATTAAAATCCGATGCAGCCCAATGTCAAGCCTCGCATGAAGGTCATGATGCTCTACTTAGCGTCGCTGCACAAATTCTTCCACTGTGCGCACGCACGTTAACACACATGCATTCTGAACACTGTGTGACATTAATAACATCCTCTGGTCCTCGGTTCGTGTCAATGCCTGAAGCCTTTACCCCCGTGTTTATCCGTCCTCTCTGCTATTCTGCATCACAGGGCTGTATGCATTAGTGGATCTATACTGTACATCATTTACATCCCTATGTGTACCGGACATGTTCAGCCTGTATGAGTCGAGTCTGTGTGTAAAACTGCATACACACTCATACACCTCAATATCTTGCAAAGCAAAGAGGCTTATGGTGAAAAAAGGTAAATGTTAACATAGATTTATGTGTTTCTATTCATCTTGACTGGTCGCATGTCTACTCCTCCCCCACCTCGACATTCCCAGCTCCCCCCTGGGGTCTTGGTCACGAGGTCCATACTCCCGTTCCCCCCATGAAGCTTTCATCACCGGCCAGCGGAACAACAGAGAAACGTCTGGTTTAGTTCACTCCGCCACGCAAGGCCCTCCATCACTGATCTCATGGTTAGAGACGAGGTTTTATCCCGCCGTAAAGGCTGGCAGATTAATCTCCACACAGATTGGTGAGCCGAGATGTGACTCTCAATGCTGGTCTGGGGTCAGCATCATGAGGTAGAGGAACTGGTGGCTATAAATAGAAGCAGGGACCTACAGGCAGGATGATTTTGGCTCATACTGAGCGTGCAGGGAAGAGCTTTGTTAGAGATGGAGCAGAAAAGGGCATAGCATCTGGATTTAAATACATCTAATACATTCATTCAGACTGTTTTGACTTTGAAATTAGTCTCTTCGGAAAAGGAATCAGGCTTTATATTTATCATCTGCTGTTTCCCATTTGTTTGAAGAAATCAGCATTGATTTTAAGTGCACAGCGTCCTTACAGTAGAATAGTAGAATCACAAATATATAGATAACAATGCAGAAAAACATACTTCATACACATTCCTGCAGACTTTTATCAGATTGGTAAATCAGGACTTAAACAGTGCAAATATGGAAAGGAATAACAGCTTGATATTAATCAGACAACTATTTACATAATGAGATGTCTGGGTGTTTTTTAATTCAGAAAGACTTGAAATCAACATCACTTCTACAAGCGAGACCATACTATAGTACAAATTGGATTATAAGACATTACAGTAATTCAGCCATTTCATGCTCTTGCCACAGACACGTTAATTAAGACAATTCTCATTAGATAAAGAGATGTAAAAGATCATTTAGTAGAACATTAAAGTCCTACACTTTAATGGCAAAGTGTATCTGGAAGCCATTTTTCCCAAGATACAGCTCTCTGCGATGTGTAATTACGATTGTTTTATTTAAACTCACATTGAAGCCTCTTTTGTGCAAATACTCCTTGTTTCGGTGTGCAAAGGATGTGAAGTATGTTAACATGTACTTAAGTATCCCAGTCTTATTCCAGTTTTCTTCATATTTATATCCATAAGTTTGCATGGAACACAAAAATATCACTTAGAAATCAGGGTTGTCTTGATTTCTCCACAACTCATCTCCCTTGTTTGAGACCCTTTTTCTACAACTGGTCCTGAGTTAAGCCAAATAATTGTTGACTCGTTTTTACCATTGAACAGAAGTTAAGGATGATTTTTTTTCTCGCTGCCGGAACTCTCGAGTCAGTTACTGGGAGTAGAAACAAGCGCAACCAAAACAACATTTGATCTGTGTTACCAAAGTCTGCAGATGACACAGTTTCCTCATTTATGTTCGCAGTGCCCTGGTCTCTATTGGAGAACTCGAGCCAGCATATCCAGGTTTCTAAAAAACTCAATTTTATTTTTAGTGCACATGGCAAAAAGCCTGTTCACTAACCAACATACCATTGTACATGTAAACAGACTTTTGTTTCTCTCAACCATTCAGTAGTGAAAATCGCACAGTTAGTAGACAACAAGCTTGAGTTATTTCCTATTTTTACTGCTCTGTTTTTTCCCCTCTCATAAATAGGTTACTGTCTACCTGTCAAAGAGTGGTGCAGTGCCCACTGCAGTGCTAATGCTGGGGAGATGCAGGACAGATTAAGGGGACCTGAGACTCAACTATCACACTAACCTGTTAGACTTGTATGTGTCTGATTCAATTTAATGCAACAGTGGTTTTAAAATCCTCATCCTGTTGCCACCAGGTCATATCATGCTGGAGCATTGAACTGCATACACGCTGTATTTATATTTGTGTACTCCTCATGGACTCGGGACAGGGAGACACAGTGTGTTTCTAAAACTGAGGGTCTCCCTGGGGACCTGCAGGGCCGACCAGCAGTTTCAACCGCCTACTCGTCTCCCGTGCCTGTCAGTAACACTCACATGATTGCTGCCTGCACCTCCACAAGGTCCATACAAGCTAACAAAAATATAGATAGAAGCCTTTTTTAGAATTTTTAGTTATTCTGGCCACTCTTGCATTGAAATATAAATACTCAGGGTTGAGTGCTGATTAAGTCAGAGATTTCTCTCTTGGCAGATAGCGTGCAGTGGTCGGTCTGAGTCTGTGGAGGGTTGGATAAGAGTGATTTAGTATGCAGATGCTGGGATAATGACAAAATTAACACATTAATAAAATGTCAAGTCTTCCAGATTATCATTAACCATCTGTCAAGGGAAATCTAGGGAAGTCTGTCTACAGGGACTTCACAATGAATCCTCATCCGGGCCTGTTTGCATGTCTATGAAAGCATGAGTACTTGCTGGGTTAATGTCCCTTGGCATGTACAGTAAGCCCACCATGTCAGCCCTCAGCATCTGTCCACACACTGCTTTGTTTCTCACATGCTAGTCCATGTGTGTGTTTGCCAGTGTGTATGTGAGTCTCAGTGTGTGACAGAGTGTCCTACCACCACTGCTCTTGCTTAATCTCTCAGGATCAGAGATTGATGGTAAGCATCAGCCCCTTCTGCTTGTCACAATGCAGTGTGTTGTTATCTGGTTGTTTTTCACAGTATAGATAAGAACCTACTTTTGGAAATACGTTGCTTTACATTCTTATTAGTGTTTTAAAAAGAGATTATGACTCAAATTAATTTATTTCATCCAGAGGAATTTGTTTTCAAGTATAGTTATTATATTAGAGTCATTCTTAGTTTAGGTGCTCACATCTGGGGTTAAGAAATTAAGCCAATACAGTGCAGGTCCCCCACTTGAGGCTTTCTCCAAAAGGATATCAATCCCATTCATGCTGCATAATAAATTGCAAAGATTTGCAGCAGAATCAAACATTTTTATACAACAATGTTTTTGTGTCTCTTTAGGTTATTGTCTCAGTGATGTCTGTAAACATGTAATTTCATTTAAAATGAGATTTTGTTTTAAAAGGGCCTGTATGCTGAGAGAAAGGTGGGGGGCACTCGCTGAGTGTTCAGGCTACATTGTAATGTTAGCACTTGAACTTCAATCTTCAGGTTTCTACCTTCTTGTCTGAATTTGGTTGGAAAAATGCCAATAGGTACTTCCGCTAACTCACTGCAAATTGTGAGTGACTAAGTGTGTAACTGGTTTCATTTAAACCAGGCAAACAACGTCTTCAGCTTGGGTCTTTTTTACAAGCTACATTGAGAGGGATTTCCGAGTGTGGATCGTTTTCTCTTGTTAGGTTGATGAATAATTTAGTGACATGTCCATGTATTACTTATAACTTTTCTAGTCACTGCACTGCATGCTTTTGTGCCAGTATTGTACTGTATACCAAGGGGCATGATGAGAGAAGAAAAAAAAAAACATTGTTTAATGTGGTTTAATTGTTTCAGAATATTTGTACACGGGGATCATATATTAATGATAATGTTATTTCACAACAAAACATCTGACAGTATGGTTAGTGATGCATTCAAGTGTATCAATGATCTCCAAAGGTAAAGGTCAAGGAGGGAAGTTATGTACTTAATATTCTCCCAGGTAGCTTAACCTATAATAATACAACATATTCTTTGAGTTGTTCTTATATACGGTAACTAGCTGTTGAATGAATAGAGTGGAGTTTAAGGTACATCTCTGTCTGAGAAGTAGAAATATAAAGTGACACAAAATGTTATTATAATACTTCAATACATTCAAAGATTGCTCAATAGTAGTAAAAATGTGCAAAGCCTTTAATAATTTATCTGAATGAATGACCCTTATGGGGGACACAAGTCAGCAGACTCAGATATCGAGAGGGCAGAGAACATATGACTAGACGCAAAAAACAGACTCTCACACACACACACACACACACACACACACACACACACACACACACACACACACACACACACACACACACACACACTCACACACACTCACACACAGACCCGAGGGAGTCTGAGGCAGAAGAGAAGGGAGAAGGTGATGGAGGATGTGTCACCAAGACAACTTTTTGTTCCAGTGTCAGTGGCCTGGAGGTGTTGGCGTGCAGAGTTCGTTCACAGGAAGCCATCTTTCTGAAGCCAGGCTGTCAACATCACTGTCCACTTGATTAAATGGCTGTGACTTGATTAACACCTAACATACCCAACTTTCTGTACTAGTTGAACCAGTTTTTCACCCTAAATTTAGATGATTGAGGGTCTTAGGGGAAACAAGTACAACACAACAAAATCTACAAAAAGCCAGTGTTTTTTTATCATGAATAAAGAAAACAGTGTAAGCATTCAAAGATCATTTCCTGTGTTAAACTTTCAAGGTCAGATCTACTTATGGCACAGAGTTACCAGAAAAAGCACTATGTCTCATGTATCATGCATCAGCTGTCGTCCTTACACTTGAAAAAATCCTCCTACCAGAGGTTGTGTTGGGCCGAGCGTTTACATCATATGTGGGTGAACACACGATGATGCAGTCCTGTTAAAACCATGACTCAAAAACAGAGTAATCTGGCTCTCAGGAGATGAGCAAGGTGGCTTTTTCAATTTTGCGATTGGCTGCCCTTTGTTGCCATGGTGACAGTCAGTGCAAGTTAGTCTTGTAATGCTGAGTTTTTGTCCGTATGTGTGTGTGTGTGTATATTTTTCTTCAGGATACAGCCTCCCACTTGGCAAGGGAGGGTGCTGTCAGGATGCTCTTACGTAACAACTTGTAGCATTAAAATGAAATATTTGTGTTACCTATGTTTTGCTTCAGAGAGGATAGAAAGACGCTTAAGACGCATTCAGAAATCAGCAGCTTTCAATTTGAAACGTACATACATTAATTATTAACACAGAATGTGATGACTTACGCATTGTGTGTATGAACTCACTCCCACTTTTCTCTGCTTCGTGCATGTGTGTGTGTGAACCTTTATGAGATGATGTTAAATGTTTAACCTCTGTGGTTGTGTGTTTCTCTTCTAGAGAACCGATGAGGAGGCAGTTGTTGACCGCGGGGGCACACGCTCCATGCTCAACACCAACTTTGAGAAGGAAGAACTCGAAGGTAAAACCAATAAGTGATCAAAAACTTTAGATTAAATGTCATTAAATGCCTTATACTTAGTTGAGATTTACAAAAAAAATGATGTGGGGGAGATAGAAATACCTTGATCTTCTAGTCCAGAGTGAGTGCTCAGGCTCGAAACAAATACGTGTTTTCTATATCTGCCACAATGCATTTCATTATCATTCTTAATAAGACTTTTGTGCCTCCTGAAGCTGAATATTCAAACACAAAATCCGTAGTTTTCGTCACAGGTTTAAAATACCCCTCCAAAAGATTAAGTGATAATTCCTTTGACCGTCTTAGCCTGTCCATTCAAAATTGGAAATGAGACAATATAATCTTATCCCAGAGAGAAATTTGTGATACAAGCAACAATAATTACTTTTTTACAAGACTCTCTACTCTTTGATGCTTGAACATAAATTAAGCACTTTTAGATTGGAGTCAAAAGACAGTGACCAGGCTTAGACCCCCCTTTTATGTGTAAAATATTACAAAAAATCACAACAATATAAAAAAAGATATTTGTAAAACAATCTATTTTGGGCCTTCATTGTACCTTTGGCCCTATTATATTATGTGGAGCTGTATTGTCTTTTTTTTGGTTGTCAAGCTTATCTGATGGGATCTCACAATATTTCCACCCAAGCAATAAAAGAGTTTGATAAAAGACAAGAGACTTACCGATAATACAACTATTTCCACTTTTACTCCTGAGAAAAAAATAAAACCTTAACGTGGAAGGTCATTGGAGTTCCCCTTTAATTTTGTGGATTAACATGGGAGATTGTATATCTTTAAATCACATAAGAAATCCAATTGTAATGCTTGCGTAACAGAGATAAATTCAGGTTATCCAGATCCATCGGTAAACTTCCTTCTTCTATTGGGCCCTTTCACAAAGCTGCCACGTGACATGTTGTTTTTGTTATGCTCCAGTACTACAATTGGCTCTTTAATATAAGCATATCATTTGCACCTACTATTGCTGCTACTATCTCCCCGCCTGCATGTCTAACCCTGCTGAACTAATGTTCAGGCTCATTATCTAGGTGTTGTTGAGAGATACTTGGGGACACAAATAGAAACAGAAAAAGGACACGCACACTGAGGGAAGGGACAAAGAATAATAATGCTACATTAGAAAATAAGGACTGAGGACGGGGATGTTGCATCATAAAATATATATGAAAGGATCTTCATGTGTTTTACAACTCACAAAAAACACAATTCGTTCCTGTTGGATACTTTTATAATATCAGTCCATAGCTGAATAGGTTCCTCTGTCTGTATCCTCTTTTTTTGTTGTTGTTGCCATGCGACATTCACCTAAGCAGCCAGCACAGATGTCACTCTTTGATCCTGACACTCATGCCGGTGAGGTGCTGCTTTCATGTAAAGGACCCTCATCCTTGGATGATGGCTGTTGTAATGACTAGCTCTCTGTCTGGCGCTGTGGTAACGCTGACACTGCGTCAGCACCACGCAGGGGGAGGAGATCCTCTGAAGTTATCTCGCTCCAAACCTCACAGCTGCTTTCAGTTCAAACACTCACCTGCTTCCTCATTCTCATACACTCCCAGATTCAGGATGAAGGGAAGAGTTAGCTCTGACATATTCTTTTCTTGGTTGAATGATAGACTCATTTTCTCTATTTGGTACTCTCTGATTGGCTGTGGATGCAAGCCCTTATTATCAAATATAAAATGTTCATTATAATAATATAGCATGTTCAATAGCATTGTTATTCTATCGACAAGTTCCCCTTTTAACCATGAACACACTACTTAGATTATTTGGACTAAGTACCAAATACACAGACGTGCTTCCAGAAATACTTACTTGTGCCTTGAAAATCCTTAAAAATAATAATGTACAACATGCATAATATATAAATAGGCATTTAGTTTGGACAATATGGTAAAACAGTTGATTTTACAAGTCCAAAAATAGAAGAAATTGTATGCATTAACTGTAGCTATTAGAATTCATTTAGGGCGGTCATCGTGCTGCTATATCAGAGCAACAGTTTTATAAAACATAATTCACAACCCCCCAGCCCATCAGAATTGCTGTGGAAAGCAGTACATACACACAGACTTAAGCAAAACTCCGCCAGCGCTGCACGGATTCAAGGCTCGACTGAGTGAAAGCCACTGAGTCGTGGCGGGAGAAGAGGAGAGAAAAGACATTCTATGACATCAGCAGTAGTGCGGGCCTCGGGGAGGAGAGCTATTTTTGTCAAGCCCGCCACTCATGAGTTTTGACTCATGAATTTTAAAGCTCCAGCGCTCTGTCCTGTGTTCCTACGATACCTTATTGTTTCTCTCTACCTGCATGTGCCTTTATTTTGCTGAACGTGCAAAGGCAGTCTTTCTCTTTCCTGCACTTCTAACATAAATAATTTACACAATGCTAACAGCAATTAGCTCTGGATGAATGCGTCTGTAGCAATGCGCACTCAGTCTGATACCCTCCCCAAATACATTTTGACATATTGTTAGAATCTCATTACATCCTCTGAGACCTCGCTTAAACCTCTATCCTGGACTCCTATTGGTGGAAGATATCGAGTGGGCTGCCCTTTTCAAATAGTGATGTCAGTGTCTCTGAGGTGCCTCTGATTAAGTGTGCTATAATGTGATTACTCATGTCTCCCAGCAAGTGGAAGCAATTTAAGGCATTAAGGTGGGATATTTTCCCCTCAGACTAAATAAAAATATACTGAGATTTTGACAATGATGAAATAGAGTTAGCTCATTTATTTCTGAATCTGCACAAATGGCTTAAGGGTTTGACTGTAAAAGCAAAAGCAGATTCCTCAAACTTTACTATATCAAATATCTTGTGGTGTCACATTTTCCTTAACACTGTTGCGCCACTTATGGTGCAGAAGTACAATTCAAAAGAAAAAAAAAAAGGGTGTCTTGTCTTTGTCCAGCAACTGAGCTGAGGGCCTTTGGGAAGGAAATGGCGCCTGGGCAGCGAGGCCACAGCAACCGAGAAAACAGTCAGCTCGCATTATCTTCACACTGACCCTGTGGATGCAAACACACGCACAGGCACACACATCTGAGGAAGGCCCTTTATGCTCACGTTGCACGATATCCCTTCAGCATCCCAAACTCATGATTTGTTCTGCGTTGATTGAAAATGAAAATAGCTCTGTTTGTCAATGCCACCAAAATAATTGATTTTAGCATCCTCAAGCTGGAAGATTGCTTCTCATTTTAAAAAGAGACGCAGGAGGACTTTGAGTAACCAGAGGATTATTTTTTTGGAGCTGCTTTTCTGGTTTACTCCTGGCTGGGTCAGATGTTGTTTCACTGCAAATTATTTTCCACGATGTTTAATTTTTTTGCGCACTAACTGCCAAGCACCCACTGTCATTGCTCTTGTCGCTTCATGCACTGAAAGTATGTTCACCTTAATCCCAGCCCAATGATAGCTTTTATGAATTATAGACACTACTTTCTTCCACTGAACCAAGATTTGATTTCGTCTTGCTCAAAGAAGGAGCCTTCTATTCCCAGAGCAAGGAAACTAAAGCAAGAAGCATGTTCAATTATAAAGAAGTTCTCTGAAATCAGGTCAAAGAAAACAAAAAAAAAACAAGTGGAAGAGCTTAAACTCATTTATTCTTAGGTTTAAAGAAGAGGACAGGAGAATTAGATGCTCTATTCTGTATGTTGTGTCCAGGTCACCGAACTCTCTACATCGGGGTTCACGTTCCCCTGGGCAGGAGGTCGCACAGACGTCACCGTCATCACGGACACAGACACAGGAAGAGGTCCAAGGAGAGGGACTCATCCGCTGATGATGGAAGAGAATCACCCTCACACAGTAGGTCTTCAAAATGGACAGAATCAAGATGTATTTCTTGAAGTTTTCATCTACTTTGCAGTATATGTTTAAAAGAAACAGTGTCAGGCCTGCACATACATCATTTTTGTTCGTTCCTCTCTCTATCCCCACGTGTCTTCCGCCTGTCCTATCCGCTGCAGCAGACACGCCAGCTCAGAGGGTGCAGTTTCTGTTGGGAACCGAGGATGGCGACGAGGAGCACATCCCCCACGCCCTGTTCACGGAGCTGGATGAAATCTGCCTCAGGGAGGGCGAGGACGCCGAATGGAAAGAGACAGCCAGGTACACCGCTGCAGTTGAACACATGGGCTGTGTCTGGCATGCTGCACTTTTTTTTCTTTCTGCTGCACCTGAGAGTTGGATTCTGTTTGTGTCGACTGCAAGCTCTTATCACAGGGCTGTTATCATGCCATACCTCTCATGATATCCTGAAGTTACTAAATCAGTTTCTTTTTGTACCTCTGACAAATACATGTATATAATACGTTTTTAACATCTGCAGGTGGCTTAAGTTTGAGGAGGATGTTGAGGATGGTGGAGAGCGGTGGAGTAAACCCTACGTAGCCACCCTGTCTCTACACAGTCTCTTTGAGCTCCGTAGCTGCATCATGAACGGCACCGTGATGCTGGACATGAGGGCCAACTCGCTGGAGGAGATCGCAGGTGAACCATGAGCTGAGAAATGTACTTTGATCTTGTTCAGCTCCATGAGAGGCTCCCCAAGGCTTTATTTTCTGGCCTCTTTTTCTCATAGTTTTGTATTGTAATATAATTTTTTAAGGCTCTTTTGCATTCTTTCTGGTCAAATTCAGGGACGTTCAAAACACACAATTCAACTCAACTGTCAACAGTTTGGTTGGAGATTTGGTTGTATTATGCTACTGGCAGCTAATCAAGTCTTGACTGTTTCATCTACTAGAGATGATAAAGAGGGAACTGATGCCTTGTAAACTTGCTTACTTTATCAACAAGATAGTCCATTGATAAAATCAATGACAGGTTTTACAAAAATGTATTTCAGATATACTACGAGTCAGGCAAAAATAAGAAAAAAACACATGTACGAAGATCTTTGGTTCAACATCCATATTAAAGCTCCTGTGAAGAGTTTGTTGCTGGTAATGGAACAGATTGAAATTAATATTGATGACTCTATATGACCTCAAAAACCAAGACCATCCGAGAGAAGACTGACTATTGTTAGATGATCATTTCTAAGGTCTAAAAGTGCTGCTGCTGTCGGGTAGGCATGACTAGTTTTGACATTTTCCAAGGCAAACAATCTCAATGAGTGATACGTTTCACTTTTAATAAGAATTAGACTTTTGGTTAAAACATGATACTTCCACATGTACAGGACAAAAGAGTCTGACTTCATTGTACACAAAGGTTGCAAAGGTTCCTCACAGGAGTTTTACAGAAATAAAATCAGGTTGGGGTCTGCTTAAGAACTAATCAAGAATGTAAGGACTTCTGTCTCACTAGACTTAGAAAAGCTTGTTCTTGCTATTTTATTTTAGTAGCATCCCTCTGGCTCTCAGTGATTTACAATTGCTTCTTATGGCTTAAAGACTTGACTGCTTCTGTTTTGTTTTTTTATAAAACCTTCACTGCTTTAAGGCTAAATTACATGTCTTGTGTGCTGCTTAGTTAAGAAACATCCAGACCGCTCAGATCATCTGAATCCTGTCCCGAAGGTTAAAACTAAAAATAGAGAAGCACTGGCAGTGATCAATATTTAGCTGGAACAAACTCAAAGATAACTTGAGGTCTTGAGATTATAATCATGAGTTCAACAGAGGCCAACTCAGAAAGTTACTTAAAAATGCTCTTTATATCCAAATTCAGTTAAGCTTCTTTAGAAAGGAATAAGCAAAGTATATATTATTTTTTTAGGGCAACAGCAGTTGTACTGTTTGTCTGATTGTGTGACAAACTGCTGCAGAAGAGATCTGGTGAACTTAACCTGGTTTTGTGCGATTAAATCAGCAGTGGGTCGTTTTTTTTTTTTGTGTCAGAATAATCAGCTTAGCATTGCTGGCTGCCGTGCAGGGACAGACACTATCAAGAGAGGCTTTTGTGATTTGAAAATGAACAGAAATATGGAAAACTACATCTGTGTGTTTTTTTTAATTTCTCAGACATGGTTCTGGATCAGCACGAGGTGTCGGGCCCTGTCGGTCAGGATGCCAGGAAGAGGATCCGCGAGGCCCTACTCAAACAGCACCATCACCAAAACCACAAGAAGCTGGCCAACCGCATTCCTATTGTACGCTCCTTTGCTGATATTGGCAAGAAGCAGTCTGAGCCTCATTCCATGGACAAAAATGGTTAGGAAATGGTCTGAATACACGTATACACCTACACAGTTGCAAATACCTCAACCATTATATATTAGAATATTCTCTGCTTTTTCTCTGGGGATCATAAATGTTGCATGTTGTCAACATGTTCAGTATGTTTTATGTATAGTTTGGTAATCCTTTGCATGCTCCAGAGTGTTTCCATCTGTGACTTGCTGTTTACTGCTGTAAAAAATCTCACGTTTATCCTTTGGTTTGTGTTTCTCTATGTTTGTGTCTGTTCTTGTTGCATGTTGGTGCGCATGTGTCTGCTTCACTTCACTAGTAAACGGCCTCTGCTTCAAAACTATACACAGCCCCAATCGTTTGCCTGAAAAGAAACTCTCCACGAGTGCTTCACCCAGAAAGGCCTTTTCTTTAGTGGCATGGCCGCAGTGTGTATGTTGCTTGTCATGTCTTCCTATGTCGTCCTCACCTTTAAACTGCTCCCGTAGCCGTGGTGACGTGACTGCAGACACCAACTTTGGCATAACTGAGACCAAGCGTCTTAGTTTCCTTCAGGCAGTTGCACAGGGCTACTGTCCCATCACACAAGAGGAGCAAGAATTCTGCACAGGCAACCAGAGCACCCGAGCTCATGTTAACGTCTATAAATATATAGAAGTAGAAGTAGTTAGATTATATTTTAATTAGAAGTATTACAATTTAAACATCACAGGGGAGAGTGTTATCATGAGAAGTGAGCAATTACGTATACACAAAACTTATACATCTTAGAAAGCTCTGGGTAAGTGGATGTAATTCTGCAGAATTATTCATGCATGATGCACGTGCAGTGTACACAATTCATGATAATGCTCTCCTCTTGTTATTGTCAACAATGTGTTGTTCTGTCTAGAAATAATAAGCTTTGTGACTCATGTTCAACAACAACAGTTACTCATGACTGACTGGTGTAGCCCTTTACTTTAGACTCTTGTTGTGTAACTTAATAACATAAAATCTCATCTTTTTTGTCGTTAGGATTGTTGTTAGTAGAAATATTTCAACATTTTGGGAAATACTCTTTCAGACTTTCTTGCTGGGATTTAGTCTCTCCCTACATTCTCAGGGTCCTATGCTCAACAAATCTGTAAGAAATAGGTAAGAGATATCCTCTCAACAAATCTGTAAGTATTAGGTAAGAGATATCCTCTCACCAAATCTGTAAGAAATAGGGAAGAGATATCCTCTCAACAAATTTGGAAGTATTAGGTAAGAGATATCCTCTCAACAAATCTGTAAGTATTAGGTAAGAGATATCCTCTCAACAAATCTGGAAGAAATAGGGAAGAGATATCCTCTCATTTCAGACTGAAAACAATAAAGGGAGATGGGCCAATGACTGGATGGGAAATCAACATTTTAAATACAGTTAGAATGGTCCAAATCTGTTCAGCCACTATTTAGAAAAAATCTCGACATTGAAAAATTGACCCTGGTAAAATGAGAACATTGTTGAGAATAAAACTGTTCCTCTTTGATGTGTTTGTAAGAGGATATTGAGAACCTGGAACCCTGAGAACATTGAGTAGCTCCTCGTCATACAACCCCTGTCTTAAATGTGAATATGAGGCTGATTAGCTAACCCCAGGATAAAAGTAACTTAGAAAAAAAATGTTGTCGAAGGCTAAAAAATCAACCTACTAGAACCACTAAATCTCTGTTTTAGTTCCTACATTTAAATTTGAAATGAAAGTTAAAGATGTGACCGCATTTAGTTTGATACACATGAATTGGAATAAGAACCAATGGTGGAGCTAGCCTCACTTTCTCCTGTGCACTGAGCATCCTTCTGATGACACTAATAATAACTAACGCTCTCTGAAACAAGGTACAATACTGTGTCTATTGTCACTAGGACTGAACCTTTATAATCAATCAAGGTTCAGAACCTACTTCAATAAGTTACAGTGTTGTATCATATTTTCCAGAGGATGTAGCTGTACCCTCTAATCACTCACTCATTGTGTGGAAAAAGTAATATTCTGATTGCCTATAGCTGTGTTGAAATTGACTTGATGTTTTTTTTCCGCTCTGCCTCACAGGCCAAACAGTCTCGCCTCAGTCCCAGCCGGCTAACAATGAGGGCAAACAGGACGTCAGCCGGGAAAACAGCGCTGTCGACTTCAGCAAGGTGAGCCACCAGACCTACCGCCTGCTGATCCTGCTGTTTATCCACGGGCACTGATAGCTGCACACATAACTAGTGCTGATTATTTAACTAAGGTTGGGTTACAGGTGAAATGGTCACCATGCGATCTTTCCCTGGGAAACTTAGTGGAATTTACTAGGAGTAAAGCTTGTTTTCTTTTCTCTCATAACTTATCAGATCCAGCCAGTGTTTTGGATTTTTTGTGTAAATACTTCTTTAAATTGCTCTATCTCAAAACACATTTTAATATAATTTTAAAGGAGTATGCGAATGTGTTTTTTCTTTTCATGTAATGTTATTTTGGGTTCCTCTCTGTCCCACAGATTGACCTCCACTTCATGAAGAAGATCCCCCCTGGTGCTGAGGCATCAAACGTCCTGGTGGGTGAGCTGGAATTCCTCGAGCGCCCTGTGGTGGCCTTCGTCCGTCTGTCTCCTGCTGTGCTGCTCAACGGCCTGGCCGAGGTTCCCATCACCACCAGGTTATACACACACTAATGAAAAAGCCCCCTCTTTTTTTTGTTAATATTCAAGGAATTATTAGTTGGTATTTCATTGAATACGTCATACAAACATGATTTAACTTTCACATAAAGAAACTGTTCTTCTTTGTGTTGCACAGGTTTCTTTTCATCCTGCTTGGCCCTCTGGGAAAAGGTCCACAGTATCATGAAATTGGAAGGTCTATTGCTACCTTGATGACTGATGAGGTGAGGCCTGAGGACAGATTTCAATGTTTGTTATGATGTGAGTAGGGATCTTTGGTCTTTGTTTATGTTATCAACAATCCCTACGAATATGAGGACTTATTATTCGACCCACCTGAGACTTTAAGGAAAAAAAGATGTGACAACTTGGCTTTGTGACTCCATAAATATTGAAGAAGCTACTGAGCGTAGTTCTGTCTTTTGGAGCTCTGCCACACTGTCATGAATAATATAAATAACATAACCAGGAACCAGCATAAGCTCCAGCTACTGGCACCGCGACAAAATGGAGGCAGTCGTCACATCAGCTGATAGAAATGAACCTTTATTATAAATGTATAAACGAGTAGCTCAATAATTCCCCCTCTTCATATACTTTGCATCCCTCTACCTGTAAAAATGGCGCTGACACACAAATCATTTATTCATGTGCTGGTTCCTGCTTTAAGCTTGTACCACAGATATGCACTGAGGTTGACCATGTAAATAAATGCATCATTTCCACCGCTCAATGCCAGTTTCTTAAATGTTGTATAAAGATTTCAAAGAAGAAGAATCAGAGGATGAATTCAAGCAAAAGGTTTATTATCTTCTGAAATGTACAGGCATTTATTTACCATCAAGTACCTTTGAATTCCACATGTGGAGTATTGATTAGAGTTATTTATTTACCTTGTTTATATGGTTATACATGTCTTTATGTTTGCCTCAGCGCCAGGGAAACCATGCAGCTATCAACACCAGACATGCTTTTTTATAACTCAGGCTGACATCTGGCCTCAGGAGAAGCCTTTGGGGATCAGCAGAGTATGACGTGAACACTCTGACAGGATTTCCCACAGTGCAGCTACGAGCTGATGTCACTGACCATCACAAGAGCCAGATGTTGCCTTACTTTTTCAATGGCAACAGCCCTCTGGGATGCATGAAAAAGATTTCAACCTACTTCGTGCCGGATATTTTGTATTCCATATAAATAGACTTTTATTCTGGACACAAGGATGATATCGTACCAGGGATACGTTGACATTTGTCAGCAAACAATGACAGAATACATTTTAAAGCTTCACTCTATATGATAATATTTGAATCTTTCATACTCTTGTTGTTTTCATGTTATGTAGGGAGATTTTTACAGACATAGGAATAATCCCCTGCTGAGTAGTTCTTCTTTGGCGCTGGGAAATTATTTTCTGTTTGTCAATCCATTAGAAAGAATCAAAAAACAATAGAGCAGTTGTCAATGAAAGTCAAATGAATCATGCTAATGCCAGACCAAAAGTGGGGACGTAGTTGACAAGATGGATTTGCATTTTTATCTGGAGATTGAGACCACATACTTCTTTGATATGTTTGTACTTTAATAATTAGACAACTGAGAAGTAAATGTGCATCAAACAAATACTTGAATGCATCCTCTTCTGCTCCACAGATTTTCCATGATGTTGCGTACAAGGCCAAAGACAGGAATGATCTGGTTGCAGGCATCGATGAGTTCCTGGACCAGGTGACGGTGTTACCTCCCGGAGAGTGGGACCCCTCCATCAGAATAGAGCCCCCTAAAAACGTACCCTCTCAGGTAAACTCCCTAACTGTTGTATGCACACATATATACATAAGGTATACAGATTGGCATGCCCCATTTGCTACCTCTCAAGAAGCTCAACTCCTAAACTAAACTATTAGAAAGACTGTATGAGAGCGTGTGTAAATATAACCGTTCTATCATAATGCGTCTTTGTGAGGCCCCTCTGCGTCATTCTGCCTGCCTGCTGAGACATTTTCAAACATCTGCATTCTCCTCTAATCTCAACTGCGCTGTACTCTGTGCTTTGATGCTGCTCCCCGGGGTTCTGCTCTCAATCCTCTCCAAAACTGATGTTATTTTTCCTCCATTAGTTATTTTGGTCGACTTTGAAAAACCAACCACTATCTTGTTTGAGAGGAACTGATTTTATCTAACAGAAAGCTGATCCTGATTTAAATAAAAGTGTTTTTTATTTCTTTCCCTGTTAGTCATTAGGCACCTGTGGTGAATTAATCACAACCCCCTGTGCAATGATATTATGTTCAGATTAATTTAGCAGCAGAACTTGTAAGATGTTTGCTTGACAGATCAGTCCTTTATGCTTAAAAGTATGTTGGTGTAATTCTAAATTCTTGTGGGACTCAGGGGAGCAGACATTTGTTATTGTCCTCCTCATGATGTCTTGTCACAGTTGACTGACAGTGATCTTAACCGCACAGGAAAAGCGGAAGATTCCCCCTGTTCCCAATGGAGTGACAGATCTTGGAGAGTCGGAGGAGCACGGAGGGCACGGTGGCCCTGAGCTGCAGCGCACAGGGAGGTAAGTGTGAGAGAGGAACAGCATGAATGATGCTGTGCCGCCTGGAGCACTCCGAGCACATCTTTGTCTCCGTCTTCCCGCCGCCTGTAAGCTGCCTCGCTGTCCCCAAACTGTAAATTTAGCTCTCTTAAGAGGCAGACAACCCCACTGGCCCATTACCATCCCTCACACTTCAACTCCACAAAGAGCCTTTGTTTGAGTTCCACTTCATTATGAGTTTAGGGATACCCCACACATGAAGTCACACATTCTGCAACATGGAAACATTGTGCTTTAATTGACTAACACAGGAGATGGAAGCAGTATCTACATGATGCAGACAATGACATTAAGACACATACTGTAACGTATAGTACACATGGCTCCATCACTCAGTGGTAGAATAAACGTTTTGTATTGAGGTACAATTTCCATATACCTGAATGAAATTAGAGTACTTCTACTGTATAATTAATTATTATTCAGCTCCACATAATGTATCTGAAAGCTAAACGTTTTTAGGAAAGCTAGAAAAACTTAAGAGAGCACATTTGAAAAGGATAGATGTGCACATATGTTCTACTTGATTTGATTCGATAATATAGAAGCTTTAAAATCACATCACACGTTATGTGTATGGAAAATAATAATAACTTAGAAATAATTGTAAAAATAAAATTGTTTATGCTTAGCTGTGGAGGAAACGTCTGGCCAAAATAAAAAACAGGACATGCATTGTTGCTTAGTCCTTCTCTGGAGTCCAGGTGTAATGAATGAGAAAACACCTCGGATCAGAGGATTAAAAAAACTCCTCCTGTTCATAACTCCATGACAAAGGCTGGCATAGAAAAAGTCTTGACCTCCAGAATTTCATTTCATGTAATTTTCTTGCGTTAACAGACAGCATGATTTCACTCGTCAGATAATGAGATTTACTGAAGGGATTAAAGGGATGACAACCCGGGGATTCTTGAAACCCAGAGTTAAACAATGAAGTGATAGCGCCATGTGCAGGAGTGTCAGGTGAATATTACATCTCTGAGTTTTAATGGCACAGGGGTGAATGATGTGCTGCTGCTCAGCTGCAGTACGCGGCGGTGTGGCGCTCTTATCCCAGCTACGATTGGCTGAAAGCCCAGTTTCTGCTATCACACCCGCTCCTTTCCCCTTTCTCCTCCTCCTCCTCCTCCTCCTCCTCCTCCCGGGACACGGCATCGCTGTCTACCGCTCAGACTGAAATAAGCATTTTGTCCTGCCCACTGTTGCCATAGAAACCAACTCTGGTTTGTTGCTCAATGAGAGCCTGGTCCTTGAGGCTGCAACGTGTTGAAAGATAGATGCATGAGTTAATATTCACAAATATTCACACATACACACACAAGCAAACACACACACACACACACACACACACACACACTTAATAAATGGATGTGCGTCTCTTGCTTGATTTGAAGTAAAATAGTTGCACAATATCCGGTTCAAAAAGAAATAACAAACATTTACTTAAGATGTTGGCAGATTTCAAAAAGTGTAAAAGGAAAACAGGTTATATACATTATTTTAAATCAGAAGAAGTCAGGACTGAATCACATTACTCTGTATTATCCTCACTATGATGGGATATTAAGTTGGCTAGTTTTGTTTTAGAGCTTGATTTTTTACTTTGGATTCTGGTCTGTTTTTCTAAATGATGCCTCTTAAGGTTGTCTTTGGTTTAGTTATACAAGACACCATTACTAAATCAAATCTTAATATTTATGTTCTGTTCAGGCACATTAATAGCTCTTCAGTTGTTTAGGAGTAACAACTCTTAAAGTAGGACACAAGAACCAGCGGATGCTTCTTACACATTATTCTGTCTTAAAATCCTTGTTTCCCTGCAGGATATTTGGTGGGTTACTCCTGGACATCAAGCGTAAAGCTCCTCACTACCTTTCCGACTACACAGATGCCATCAGTCTGCAGTGTCTGGCCTCCTTCCTTTTCCTCTACTGCGCCTGCATGTCACCTGTCATCACCTTCGGAGGACTCCTGGGTGAGGCCACAGAGGGACGCGTGGTAAGAAGTTACATCTTAATTAGTCCCTCTAGAATGTCTTTCTTTCCTTTAATTTACTTCAGTGGTACAAAAGCAACTTACGCCTGTCTGAATGAATGACACGTGAGTTGCCTGTGTTTCCAGAGTGCAATTGAGTCCCTATTTGGGGCCTCCATGACTGGAATAGCGTACTCTATTTTCGCTGGTCAGCCCCTCACCATCCTGGGCAGCACGGGGCCTGTTCTCGTCTTTGAGAAAATTCTCTTCAAGTTCTGCAAGTAGGTTTTTTTCTCGTTATCTCTGCAGTACAAACTGTGTTTTTGTTTCATGAATATTTCAGTGTCGATGGTGGATTTCTGTACTTTCTGCTTGACTGGGGATGCCCTATCTAATTGCCCGTCCCTTCACTCATGTGTATGTGTGTGTGTGACCCGTCTCTCTCAGGGAATACGGCCTCTCCTACCTCTCCCTGAGGGCCTGCATTGGCCTGTGGACAGCCTTCTTCTGTCTGCTGCTGGTGGCCACGGATGCCAGCTCGCTTGTTTGTTACATCACACGCTTCACTGAGGAAGCTTTCGCTGCGCTGATCTGCATCATCTTCATTTATGAGGCTCTGGAGAAGCTGCTCCACCTGGGTGTGCACTACCCCATCAATAAAAACAACAACCTTCAGAAACTCACAATGTACTCGTAAGTGTTCTTTTTAAATCCCTTTTTAATTAAATATGACCGTAATTATACTTTTGGACTGTTGTATAAAAAAACCTTTTCAAGTTGTTCCTTAGCTGGGAAACAGTAAAAGTAAAGAGAAGTGGAAAATGCACCAACATTTGCACTACTTTTCAGAGGAATAACTTGAATAAAAATGAATTCACAGAAACAAAACATATGTTTTCACATTCAGTGTGACTTAAAGCTCCCTTTTCTTTTGTCTTCATCTTTATTGGGAGTACATGAATCAATCTAAAATTCTAAGAAATAATGCTCCTTGTACTCCAGAACTTGACTTAAAAACGTATTTTTTTAAGATTTATTTAAATGAAAGTAGAATTATATTCTTCAGTTTATCCTTGAGCACACTGCAAACACAAAAAGTCAATTCAGCACATTTTTTTAAGTAGCCACTTTGGCTAACATACATAAATGCAGCTTACACAAAGGGGATTCAGGTACCAAATGGTCTTTTAGAATAGAAAGACTGTCACAAATAAACACATGTCTTTCTAGGCATACTGTACTGATGTTGTCATTGTTGTTGTAGCCCCTGTTGCATTCACAGTCCCTCACAACTTAGCACATTTGTACAAACGTGCTCGGGGGTTTTGCTGCGTCATCAAACGACAGATGGTGCGGTGGTACAGTAGACAAACTGTCCAGTTTTTTTTTTCTTCAGTAATGGGTTTTGCTTTATGGTGAATAATCCCATGTTGAGTGTGTGTAAGGAGCATCAAGCATTATCCCTCAATATAAGCTGACTAGTGTGTGTGTGTGTGTGTGGAGCCAAGCGCTCCTTCTGTGTGTTTCTATTCTGGTGGAGTGGACAGCAGGGGATGCTGACATTTAGTTTTGGTTTGAATGCCAGCAGAATCTGTCTTTTCTACTGATGTCTGAACAGAAGAGTTCAGCCATGTCGAGTGGAAAATGCATTACAAATAATACATTATTTTTGTTTCATTTTTTAAAGATTTATTTGTGGTCCTTTATGCCTTTATTTGGATTGGACAGTGGATAGAGTAGGAAGTGGAGGAGCGAGAGTGGGGACTGACATGCATAAGCAGGAGCTGCAGGTCAGAATTGAACCCGGCTGCCTGCTTGGAGGACTATAGCCTCCATACAACAACAACTTGGCCATTGGTGTCCAATTTAGTAATCTGTCCATCATATCATGATAAAGTTGTCAGAAAAATCAAAAAAATAATTGCAAAAAGGCATATTAACAATTAAAACTTGCTTATTTTGTGTCCCACTAACTGTCTGAGATCCTTAATGTGATCCATTTCATATCCATGAACACTAAGAAACCAGCAAAATATTCTAATTTTAGAACCTCAAACTGTGAATCTTCTGAATTTGATCTTAAAACATGTCCCCAAGTAATGTCCAATGAAAGTGAGAGGTTAAGAAGATGACTTACCCAACAGATAAGCAGAATGCTGCGTGTCAGAAATGAGCGATTGCACCTAATGAGCCGTCCAAAAATAGACAAAAACTGACAGCTGGTTCTGATTGTTTAATTAAATATGTTTATGAATTTGGTCCTGTGGTTCGTATTCATTAAGCCTTTCAGGATGTCGTATTTTGGACAGACAATTGCTTTCTCCATGAAATGCAGTTGTTGATGTCATTGCCTCGTTGAAGTTTAGAAATATTACATGAATGCACTATCAAGTTATTCTTGGACTACAAAAGAGAATTCCTGCTATTTTATGACTGAATAGTTTCTTAAAGTGACTCTGAGATGTTGGTGTTGACTGAAGCTCTACCCTGGGATCAATCAGGCCTATATAAGGTCAATGTGCACCTGCTGTAGAAGCATGATATGTATCCTCCTTCTGTCCTTTACAGTGAGAGAACATCTGAGTGAAGAAAAATGATACCTGCTTAGGCTTCAGTTGTTATCATGCACACTCAAAACAACAAGTTAAAAACAGGATGGATGTTGACCTTTCCTTTCCTAGGCTTCTTACAGCACAGGTTCTTCTAGCTTCTTTTGGTGGAGGTTGTTGGGTATGACATTTGTTTAAATGCTTTAGCTTTTTTCCTCTATCTGTGTCATTTAAGCATATGCTTCCATCTATTGGTTGTTTTATGGCATAGCAAAAATCCTGCTGTCTGTTTCTTTTCACAACAGTAAAAGACTTCTGGGTTTTTAGTGTTCTTCCAGTACCTGTGTGGATGTTTTTGGTTGAATGCAATACTGTAAAACAGTAAATATTAGATTTATCTGTGACTCTATATTGCCTGTCATGGTTTGAATGGCTGTTAGCATCATCAATAGCATCATGTTTCTGTCTATTCATCTATACAGTAGTATAGGTTGTGTAATATATATGTATATGTACTTTAGTGGCCATATTTGGATACATATATTCCTCAGTGGGTGTCCTCTTTCTTTTTATTCTTAGAAAGTTAAATATTTAAGTGGACTGAAATGTTAAAAGTAAAAAATTTTGGTTTCATCATCTTCTTTTTTAGGGATTATTTGATTTCACTTCTCCTTTGGTGTATCCATCTTGTTTCATTGTTATTATTCAACAAAATGATCATACTCTAATATCCTCCTTAGGTGTGCATGTGTGGAGCCCAGTAACCCCAGCAATGAGACATTAAGGTACTGGGAGGAGAGAAACATCACAGCCTCTCAGGTCAACTGGACGATGCTGGAGGTCAAGGTAAGGATCCCTTGACATTTAGAGTAAATAACAGTAAATAAAAATCTGTAAATAAGTAGAACAGAGAGAGTTTTGGTTCGAGAAGACCCCTTAGAGAGATTATAACCCAAGAAAGGTCTGTATGTGTAAACAGTTGAAGAAATCGGAGTCAAATGTTGATTCTGATTTCCTGCCATCACAATGATCTCAGTTGCTTATCTAGCGCACAAACAAAACACCTTAGATTATTGGGGATATTTCCAACAGCCTCTGGCACTGTGTTGTGTCTCACTTAGCTCACTTTGCTTTATCGAGAGGCGTCATAAGTCTAGGCAGGGATTAAGAATGTGTGGGCTGGATTTCACAGGATTTAGTCGTGCAGAATGAGCCTGGAGATGCAGTGAGAAGAGTTGATTCTCTCACTGTCAGACAAAAATAAGCTCTGCCTGTATTTGGCACGTTGTGTCACTCCTCCATGTGCTTTATTTGTAGACTCATGGCAGCAATAGGTGTGTGAGGTAGGATCACGGGAGGCCTTTGGGATTGTATGCAAATTGATGAATTGTGTACTACATGCATCATTTAAAGCTTAAAATACTTTAAAATGATGGTTGGTGTTCAGTTTTTTCCAATTAATCACCGGCATCTATCTTTGCCTATTACCCCATCATCATCATCATCCTCACCGTGTCCTCTGGTGCCAGTAGGAGTGCGAGATGTTTCATGGTGAGTTTGAAGGCAGCGCCTGTGGCCCCCATGGCCCCTACATCCCTGACGTTCTTTTCTGGTGTGTGGTCCTCTTCTTCTCCACCGTCTTCATGTCGGCCTTCCTCAAGGAGTTCAAGACAAGCCGCTACTTTCCAACCAAGGTACAAATTAAACTGTTGTCCGGCCCAAATTCATCACAAAACTCGCTGCAGTTCTTCTTTTTGAAGTATGCACATTTTCAAGGTCCTGTCCTCAAGTGTGTGGTATCCAAAATTAAATCTGCTTCATTAATTTTACAGTCCTTCATTTACTTCTCCTTTTACCAAGGGACTGAAATTATACTGAAAATGATTTTCATGTCGTTGCCTCTCGTGAGTCGTGTAAGACTACACTGCCATCTACTGGTGATTTTAAGTCACAGCAGGCATCCTGCAGTCTTTGTCACTGTTCTATTTGTCCTATTTCTAAGACGAATCATTGACGTGACACTCATGAGCGTAATGTGTGGGGTGAGGCTGGCACACTTCTCTACAGAGTAACAGCGCCACCTTGAGGTGATCAACACTACACCGTCGTCTTGATGTGGTTCAAAAAATATCTGAAAGATTTTAGTAATTTTAATTTAACAAAGTAACATGTTTATTGGACAGAGATCTCTGTCTGGAATCATCAAATAAATATCTCAGAACATAAATATATCAACAACAGGACTCGTCCAGTCAGTGCGCAGCTATATCTGATACTCCTATTTAGGGTTAAAACATGCCTTTAAGGAAAGGACACAAATAGGAGAAATTAAACATATTACTTTGAATCTAATGCATAAAAAGTTAAATGTAATGTCACAATAATAACTAACCAAGAAAACTTATGGAAGAGACACTTTAACTAATTCACATAAAAATCTGTAGTATAAAATTTGGTGTCCTCTGTTTGATTTAGCCTGCGGTTTGTTTTTGATTGAGCTTCTTCAAAAGTGGCCATTAAGTGAGTGCATGTCTTTGTGTCCTGCAGGTGCGGGCCATCATCAGTGACTTCGCCGTCTTCATCACCATCCTCACTATGGTCTTTGTGGATTATGCGCTCGGTATCCCCTCTCCTAAATTACAGGTCCCGAGCAAGTTCAAAGTAAGTGCACATGAAAGCCTCCATCATAAAGCCACTCATCGATTTTATCACCATTAAACCTGATTGTGCTGTGCTATATATATTATAATTGACTACATTTCTTGAAGTATCAACCCGCCAGAAGCTGTTGATGGAAACAAGCCTGTTTGGATAAATCTGGCACATTTAATGAATGCACTTAGGTGCTCAAGTCACTGAATGTGTATTGATCCTTTAATAAACTTAATGAAAACGGAATAATCTGGAAAATCAGATAATAAAAGTTTAGCCGACGAGACAGAAGAGTTTTATGTTTTATACTCATCTTACATATACCCGTAGATAGATGGTGATATTAGAAAATGCATGGCTATTCAGCACCTATCAGTTGACAGTAATCAGGTTTAAAAAAGGAAAGGAAATAAAGGCTCTATTTGAGGCGTCTAAAACAAACACTACAGGGATCAACAGGAAAGTTTAGAATAGGAATGTGTCTGTTGATACTTCCCAGTTAGGAATTTTCAGCAAACATTTCTAGGCTGGTGCATTTTTAAATCCTATTTTACACTGTTAATTAGCTAATCTGATAAGTAAGCTATCAAAGTTTTAGAAGTAGTTGATAGAAAATCCAAAACATTATCTGTCTCAGCTATGTTTTCCCAAACTCTCCTTTTCTTAATTCTACGTTTTTTTCTCTCCTCACTCAGCCAACACGGGACGATCGTGGCTGGCTTATAAACCCGGTTGGACCGAACCCGTGGTGGACCACAATCATCACTTGCATCCCTGCTCTGCTCTGCACAATCCTCATCTTCATGGACCAGCAGATCACAGCCGTCATTATCAACAGGAAGGAGCACAAACTGAAGGTCATTATGACCTCTAAAATTACATAAAAAAGCAGTTCTTGTTGTTAAGACAATAAAAGACCAGTTTAATTCATTTACTAATGATGTTATCTTGCTCCTGCAGAAAGGCTGTGGCTACCACCTGGACCTGTTTGTGGTGGGGGTGATGCTGGGCGTGTGCTCTGTGATGGGTCTGCCGTGGTTTGTGGCGGCCACCGTGCTTTCCATCTCCCATGTGAACAGCCTGAAGCTGGAGTCGGAGTGCTCGGCTCCCGGTGAGCAGCCAAAGTTCCTGGGCATTCGAGAGCAGCGCTTCACTGGCCTCATGATCTTCACTCTGATGGGCTGCTCTGTCTTCATGACCTCTATGCTAAAGGTCAGCATACACAAACATTCACACAGTGTCGTCTTGTAGTTATATATCTTATTCCTGGTAACATAACGACAGAAAATGACAAAGTAAGAAAGTTCTGGTCCTGAACCCGATTTTTGATCCGTCTGTCTCCAGTTTATCCCCATGCCTGTGCTGTATGGGGTCTTTCTTTACATGGGGGCTTCATCTCTCAGAGGCATTCAGGTGAGCTCAAATCACACCTGCTAGTGTTTAAAAAGAAGAACTTATAGTCGAGAAACAAAGCTTTAATGTTGGTCTTTTTGCAGTTCTTTGACCGTCTCAGGCTGTACTGCATGCCGGCCAAACATCAGCCAGACTTCATCTACCTTCGTCATGTCCCGCTGAGGAAGGTGCATCTCTTCACCATTGTCCAGCTCAGCTGCTTGATCCTCCTCTGGGTCATCAAGACCTCTAAAGCCGCCATCGTCTTCCCCATGATGGTAACCAGACTGTATGTGTGTATGCATGTATGTGTGTGTGTGTGTGTGTGTGTGTGTTTTAGTACGTGTGATTGGTTGATGTCTGTTTTTTTCTGTCTCAGGTCTTGGCTTTGGTGTTCATTCGGAAGCTGCTAGACTTCATGTTCACTAAGAGGGAGCTGAGCTGGCTAGACGACCTGATGCCCGAGTGGAAGAAGAAGAAACTGGAGGATGCAGAGCAAGAGGTGCATTAATGGACTCTAATTAATACAATCAAAAAAACAACTCTGAAGACTTTAAATTTGAACTTCTGCAGCACAAAGCTTGTATCCATCCAAGGCTTTTCTCTTTTGACCCTTTCTGCAGGATGAGCACAGTATTATCGCAGAAGAAGAAGGCATAGTACAAGTACCGCTAGAGGTCAACTTAAAGTAAGTCTAAAAACGTTTCTTTTGAACAAAACAATTCAGATCAGAGAAGGCTTTCTTAATGATTTATTTATTTAAGGACAAAATATCTTAAAACTTAATTTTTCTCAATTGTTTTCAAAGACTGAACAGCTAACAAAGCAGTATTTGATTCTTCATATAAACATGTATTTAAAAAGATTAGTCCCTGATGTTAGATGTCTGTCGGTAGTAAAACTTTGATGAAATGTTTCATTTGATAAAAACATGTTTATGCTTTTTATTTTACTTCTGTGTGTTTTTTATTTTTAAAGGGGCGACCCAGCCACCGTGAACATCACTGATGAGATGTCCAAAGGATCCTTCGGGAATGTGTGGAAGAGTGTCAACCCTACGGAGAGCACAAAGAAGGAACCAAGCGCTAAAAGGTTAGCCAACTCATTCACTTTATTATCATATATCAAGATCTCAATTCATCAATGTCAAGGGGGAAATTGTCTCTTTTGGTGTTAACGTGAGCAGTGGCAGGTGTTTGTTATTAAGAAGTTATGGAACATTTACTTTGTGTTTTCCCAGGAAACTGAGGAGCTAGTATGTTTTTACAAAAGGGGTTTAATCTAAGAGCAGCCCTGCCCCTGCAGATTTCCCACAGAGTAGACTAACATAGTGTCTCCTGCCTGCCTCTCTCATTCCATCCCACTCCTAAAGCTCCCCTACCTAACCTCTCAGAAGCTGAAATCCCAAAGGTGAGTTATTCCCAGTCCCTGTAAGCATGAAGAGTCTTGTAATGTGTTTACTGCTGCTGTCTGTTGAATGCTGCATGAGGAAAACGGTGTTGGTCTATGCTACAAATTGACGTAGTAAATCGAGAGATAAATCAATCAAACATGGAAACTGGTCAAGTGAGAAAACAGCATGGCTGGGGTGTGCATGTTAGTTCAAAGACCTATTTTATGTTGTAATGTAAATGTCGTAAAAGTTGTCCTGTATATGTATATATATATATATATATATATATATATATATATATAGCACTATATCTCAATCACAAGTTGCCTTGTCGCACATTTCAATGTCACAAGATATTGAAGTGTCAGGCGTTTAATGCTATGTAGCTTTTTTAGACATATTTGCATGCTGGCACTGCATCTTGAATCTTTTAAACTTCAGTCATTTAACAATATGCAACAATACTTTGCTTTTTCTGTCGTCATAAATTTTCTTGGTTTAAATTTTGTTTTGTGTGTGCAGTTCGAGTGGCGGCGAAAAGCGACACAAGCGCCGGAGGCATGACAAGAGCTTGGACAGGGAGACAAGTTTGTGATGACACGTACTGGCGGTGCCACTGTGCTGTCAATCAGTTGTTCAAACAAAAAAAAACAAAAAAAAAAAAACATGATACCGTGCCACACTCAGCCACCTTTGTACTGTGCTACACTGTGTTTTTTGTCATGTAAGTCTGTGTGCAAGTTGTGTAAAACAAAGACAAATTTGTTAGAAACAGTATTAACATAAGAACCAAGACACTCTTGTGTTCTTTTTCTATGTTTATGAAAGTTTGGTGATACCAGCATTTAGGGGAGGCAAGAATTGTATGACACTTCCAGTAACTGCTGTGTCAACGGGCCAATTGCATAGAAATCTGAACAATTTTTGAATCTACTTTATTTGTATTTTGTATGTTTTTATATTTTTTCAACAACAACTATTGCCAGTTGTCCTTTTAAAAACCTGCCACAGTAAACCACAAATGTGTGGGGTTTGTTTTAATGCCAATATTGACCTGATGCACATCACAATAGAAACCTAAGTAGTAGATAATTGCCAATTCTGATCTATTTCACTGGTATCTTTAAAAGTTGGCTCTTTAGCGAATCTAGTAGTTTTTTGAAAGTATTAAATATACGTTTTATATATTCAGTATATCTAAATGTTTTTTGTGACAGTGACAACTCATATCATTCCAGAGTCCTTTCCTCTGCTGTTTTACCGATAAATGTCTCTCCTTCAGTTATGTATTTTCCAAATGAGTTGAAGGAATAGTTTGAAATTCTGGAGGAAAAAAAACACATTTGATATTGTTGAGTAAAATGAGAAGATTGATACCACTTTCATGTCTGTACACTAAATGTGAAGCTTGAGCTAGTAGCAGACAAGCTTAGCTTAGCACAAAGACAGAAAACAGTTGAACTGGAAGCTTAGCTTTGTGGAAATGTTACAGAATCAACCAAAAGATAATTAGACTAATTACAGCTTGCTGTTCTGTACACATGAAAAAAATGTTTTGTTTTCATATATTTTTGTCTAGCTAGCATTCAAATTTAGCATAGAGGCATGAAACAGATATCGGTCTTCTTGCTTTCCTTTCAAGAACATGGATCAGCAAATTTCCTAAAACTTGATATTTGTTGGCAGCTTATTTAAAAAATACATTTAAAGCTCGCATGGCAGCATAGTTCAAAAACTTTCAGTAGTGGCTTTTTACAAAATCATCCAATTTGCGAATTGCTGAACATTAGGACAACTGTACAGACACCTCTGTTTTCCACCTTCATACTCTTCGTCATCTTGTCAGTAAGTGTCATCCATGGACAAATGATCTCCTATCCAAATGACCCTAAACGTGTTAGCATCGGAAGCTAATTGTTTTTTAAAAAACACCTGCATGACGGTGAAACAGACTTGGCTGTCTCGCTGCAGGACCATGGATTCTTCTAAAGATGCAATAATACCCTTTTTCTTGGAAGGGCAACATGTAATAAACGGTAAAGAGTCTTAATGATGTATAATAAATAGTATATTTTATTCATCTAAAATGTTACTAATATATTACTAACATGAAGTCAGTGTTGAAGGCAGGTTTTTTGTTGTAGATGTTATTTTCCCATTGTCTTATTGATGGTTCTTAGTTTTAGAGAAACTAATAAAGGGTCAAAACTATATCAATATCACATATTTTGACCACTTCTGTGTGGAATTCTGCCTTAAACTTGGTAGTTATAGCTGTACACTTTCTGTTGAATAATTTAAGTCACCTGTATAGAAAATCCAACATGTCAGATCTGTTGTTCTATTGTGATTTGTTTCATGAGAATGAGAGCGTGAGAGAGTGAATGAGAGCATAAATAAAAATGTTAAACTCTGCTGCAGTGGTCTGGTGCTTTATTGATCAACTCTCATACTTACGCTTGTCCACAGAGAGGTCGAAGGTCAGGTAGGTAGCAGCAAACTGAAGGACATTTGAACTGTTTTCTGACATAGGAAAATGGTACTATATTTCGTCAATATCATACCATCCTCTGTTCCCCAGAGCTTTCCTATAGGTGATGGTTACTGACCTCCTTGCCTCCACCTCTGACCTCAGGAGCTCCACATCTTTGTCCTCATGGGAGCCAGAGAGCACCCTGCACTCTCAGGCTGAAGCTCCTCATAGCATCCACATCCTCAAGATACAGAAGGTGCCCGTATCTTTGACCCATGAGCCTGCTGTTGCTGCTCCCAGAGAGACCAGCATCCCTGTTTAAAATGACTGCATGATTCAGAAACAGTAGGAGGAATTTCTAAAGATGTACTTTCTGCGAGCATTTTTTGAAATGTGTTGTTGCTTTTAGTTGAATATCCCGAAGTAATGTGCTAAGTACAATTTTGAGGCACTTGTTGGTAACTTGAGCCACATTTTGTCTAATTTATTTTGACCAAACACCATCCTGCTGACCCAAATACTCCCTAGAGCACCGATCTGGATTCATCCGGAGATGAAAACAGTCCCAACTTCATCTGTTTGGACAAGCGGCATTCCATGAGAGCTGATAAAGTGAACAACAGCAACCCGACTCTGTGTATCACCCCATATGTTCTGAATACCTTCTATTGATGTGATATCTCTCTAGTTTGATCAAGCTGCTACAGCTAAACAAGCAGCAAGAGAACGTGAAAGAATGTGGGTTTCTTGGCAACAGTCAGTTTCTAGTGAAGTTGCGTTAGTGAAGCCAAATTAAGTATTAACAAAAATAATGTGTTGTTTACTTTTTACTCTATGCTATCTGTAGAACTCTAGTACAAAGAGATGTAGCAATTGAGGTGCTGCTAATATACTGAAAAGCAGCCCAGCTCTGATAGTGCCTGTGTCTGCGAGCAAATCGCAGCAGTGATAATATTCAATGCCCAAATGTCATTGCCTCAGAATAATACTATAAGCACACAATGGAAAAACTTTATTTTTGCAGAGCAGATAAATAAATTTCACTGAAAACCGACCATACTACATGTGTTTTCTATAGGCCTACCTGAGATTTCACTTTTTGTGTTCTTGTTTTCACCTCAAAAATATAGAAAATAACTTAATTTTGTAGAAAAATATGCCCTCAAATTCATTTCTTCTCTGTGGTGCACCATACAAACTATGGAAGAGTTGTCATTTTTTTTCTATTTTTTTTCTATTGCATCACAAACTGAGTAAAAAAGTCTTACAAATTTAAATATTTTGTTGCCTTGACAACATGTAAAGTTAGAATGGCTTTCTATTCCTCCTGAATATGGTTTCGTGTGCAGCACTCAGAGGGAGTTGATGAGCAGGGTCTCACTGATCCTCTTGTCTTTTCTTACTGCAAAACAGAGAAAGTACAATCATGCAAAGCTACATTTGTCTGCAGTTTATCTAACAGCCATGTGACGTGTGGTTACCTCTCCCCTGAAGGCTTGGAGGTCATGACCCAGAGTAAATATTCCTTGGCCGCCAAGGAGTCCAGCACCTTGTTCACATCGCTGGTGAAGCTTCCATCAACGTGCCTCCTGCTGAGCGCTTCACCCCGCCCTTCTGTTTCAGATCTAAGTATGTACACATGCACACAATGTAAACACTAACCACTCAGTGTTCGTAATCCCACAAGGTATAGTGACCTTCAATATTTACCTTGGATGCAGCACTTTTCAGAAAATCATCGTTTTTTTATTCCTCTGATTGGTGAAGAAATGGTGCTGCTGTGATCATTTCATGATTGGTACTTTGTTGCTTGCATTTTTTGAGTCAGAAATAATCATCTAAGTTAATAATCATCAGTCATGTAGAATATCAATCAACACAGCGTGAAAAGTTCAGGTGATTTATTTTGGCACAACCACAAGGAACATTAAGAAAACAAAGCAAAGAAAGCAAAAATGGGGCAGGAGAAGCAGTTGATTAGCTCAGTCTCTCTCAGGTCATGGTGGAATCATTTAAAGGCAAGTATGCAGGAAGGCTGGTAGGGGTTTTGGTGCTGTAGGAGGAGGAGGAGGAGGAGAAAATAGGAGGGACAGCCTACTCTCTTCGGACTTGTCCAGACTTGAGACTGGCGACAAAGTCTTTGATTGCCTGGTCCTTGAGGTAGGAGCTGACGTCGCTGGTGAAGGTCCCGTCTGCGTGTCGCTTTTCTGCAGCACTGAAAACAGATAGACAGAAAAGAGGATTGAAAATGTTTTATTTTATAGAACATAAAAAAGCTTTCCTTTGTGTCTGAAGCAGAAAAATTATGGTTTCTTTGGAAATTGGGATTTACTTGAAATCTGATAATCCTCTATTATTACATGCATTATAAAATGCCCTAAAACACCTCCAGATTTTTTTTTTTTTTAAATCTGATTGTTTCTAGAAGCCAAATGTATTTGTGCAGATTTTACAATATTTCATATAAAGTCAAACATAAAAGTCAACATTTTTGTAGCAGGGTTTTTCCCCCTTTCTTCTCCAATGAACCAGCGTAAGAGTTAGGACTCTTTTGAGGACCCCAACCCTTAGGTTGAGAACCCCCAGATTAGACTACCAAACTGGTTTAAACCGGACGAAATTACATAATAAAACGGCTTACAGTCGCTCCAGTCAAAAGGGGACATTTTACTGTGATTACTTCCAACTTCATACAGAGTACATTTAGCTGAAAATACTGCAGAATTTAAATAGGCTTAAATGCAAGACTTATACATGTAATTTTATTTTTTATTATTGTAATGGTACTTACACATAAGGAGTGTGTCATTGTTCAAGAAACAGTGCAGAACAAGTCAAAGCTTTTTAAAATCGAATTCTTATAATTTAAATAGGTTCCACACTGACCCGCTCCTCTTGTTGCTCATCAGCCATCGAACAAAGTCCTGCGCCTTCCTGTCCTCCAGATATTTGCTGTAGTCGTTTGAGAAAGTTCCCTCTGAGTGCCTCTTCATGTTCGACAGCTCCCTCGGCTCTTCACCTAATGTGTTGTCTGCCTCAAAACTACAGCAGGTAAAAAGAAAACTGTTTGATAATCACATCACAAGTCCACATTAACAGCTTCATCATTTCTCAAAAAAAACAAACAAATGATGATAAATGTAGTTTATCATCTTCTGTTTTAAAAGTTTAGTGGCCAAAACATTTTCTAGGTCTCATTTAAGTTTTGATATTTAAATAAACTAAAATTTGAAATGTTTCAATTTAAGCTGTACAAATGACATAATCCCTCTATGATAAAAAAAACAAATCCTTCCTTTTTCTTCAAAAACGTACACCCCTTATCCCTTTATTGGCTATAAATCTAAACTAGATATCAGTTTGAGAGTTGCACTTTTTAGGAAGATTCGTCCAATCTTTTTGCACATTTTGGCTCAACATCTGTGCAGATAGGCAGCCGAAAATTTGGCTTCTTTTGAACTTTTTCTCTTTCTTTCCAAAAGTGAAAGAAGCAGTTACTACAGTTACATTATACAAAGAAACAATCGAATTAGTTTAGATTTGATTTCTGTACCTTGAGCTGTCTTCAGCCTCCTGTAGAGGAACCTGCCAGCTGCTCTTGACAAAGCAGAGGACCAGGAGGATACCAGCCATGGAGTGGATGCTTTTCATGATCATGACCTTGGCTGCAGAGCAGCACACACACACAAACATCAAGACAACGTTTGCTCACAGAATCACAGAGTGGATACACCTTTTTATCAATATAATACTCACTTATTCTTCCTTCTTTCCACAGGACGGTGCTTTTAGTTCCTCTGGTTGTTTCTGGTGTCTATCTCTAACTCACCTCACTTACTTTCTGATCTTATATACTGTTACAGGGGGAGGAGGATGGCTCCGCTCAGGTGGGCCAATTTTAACACTTTGTCAGGTCCACCTGTTACTCTCAACCCATTAGACACGGGCCGCGTCACATCGGCCGAATCAACAGGCCGAACATTAGTTGAGAAAGGAAAGGTGCTGTTCATGCGTGATGCCAGCTGGTACTTAGGTGTCAAGATCAAACAACCCCGACTCATCCTGTTAAACAGAAAGTAGGGAAGATGCTTTAATGTGCTACTGTGTCATCATGATGGGAAGTGATTGGCCTGAATGTACTGTCATATCTGGAGGTGAGTCAGTGTTTGAGGATTCTTTCCGATCACTTTTAAAAGGTGGGAAATATTGACTGGGGATTTTTTTTTTGCATCAGTTAATTATTTCCATTACGAAAAAATATATATTCTTTAAAAACAACCTCTCTGTACCACTATATGACTCACACGTACAATGCAACATATGAATTTCTTTGCAAAAAACAAAAATATATCATAAAGGTATGCTGAATCCTGTGAAAGCTTCTATCTTTTTATTATTATCTTTAACCTTTAATGATTTAGATTTAATCATCTGAATTTGATACTGATTTTAGGTTTTTAAACTAACCTGGCCAATACTTCAGTTAAGTCTGTACAAATATCTATCTGAAAAACATGTGACATTTGGACTGTTGTACTTTATTTTTGTTTGCAAACTAGAAAATGTGCTAACGTGCAAAACTTAGTGTTGAATCATTTCACTCTGAAAGAACGATGAGAAGTGTAAGTTATGTTTGTTAACTTAAGATTGGTCAACATGATTTTCTCGACACAAAGTTATCACTTTTAATTTTTTATTTTATTTTGCAAAACAATCATTTCGTTAAACAGTCAACAATCTCATACAGTTAGTAAAACAAATACAATTACTTTGTTATGTTTCTGTGAATAATTTATGACAAAACAGTAAAAACTCTTCATATCATTTTATTCTTTCACATATTATACACTGATTATCTTCACCAGGTCAAGTAATGGCCACTTAACAAGTTGATTTTATGAAACACATATGTTATAAAATAAATCATGTTCATCGGCTAAATGTGTCACAAGTAGAACCTAAGTTATAATTTACTGATGTGTGTTTAACTGAAGATATGTATGATGATGTCATCAAAGCCCTAATAATCAAGTCTGCATTTACAATTTCATTATTTTCCCCCCCAAGTCATTTCTCTTTATTTACGTGGAGATAGATCTTGGTGGAATTCATTCAAAGCACCTCAAGAGGAAGTGAGACATGTGGGTGTAGACGTGCTGGTAGGCAGAGCCTCCGAGGCCGTGATCCTTGTCTGTGTACCACTGTAAGAAAAAGGTCAAAACAAATTATTACTAATTCAAAGCCACATTATTCAACATGTCTTTTTTTTTTTTTAAACCTAATCAGATTTTTCTTGTTCCAAATCCTAAAAAAAATGAAAAGTCCACTTTGTGTTTTCCAGATTACTCACCATTGCCTCAAAGTCAACCTGCTCGTCCACTAAGGCCTCAGAGATCTCAGCTGCCTGCTGGAAATGTACGTTATCTACAAAACACATCAACAGAAAGTAAAATCAATTATCAGCAACAAATGCACTCAGGTGGCTAGAATAAAGGTCACTAAGACGGCAAAATCATTAAAAAAAAGAACTCACTCGACAAGTACATCTGTTAAATCTAAATGAATGGTTATACATTGTGGGGAATACACATATTTGCTTTGTTAGACACCACTGTCATAAATAGTTTCCATAAATAGCCATAAATGGCTTGGCTAGTGGATGAATGGAAACAGAGGGAGGACAGCTTGCCTCTGTCTGAAAGTAGCTCAATCTGCCTAGTAGCACTGTTAAAGCGCGGGTCAATCATTATTTCGGATCAGACAGGACAATAATATTATGTTGACCCACAAATTCTCTTCTCTGACTCATTTTAATGAAACATCTTAGTGCCCAGATTAAAAGATGTTGGGAATAGTTATTTAATATATCAGGATGTTTTGCACAAAAAATGGGGGTTTGGTGAACCAAATTGGGAATTGCAGTGACACATTATAAAGGGAAAAAAGAGGAAATGTACAAAATCAAAAATAAACATGAACATTATTTATAAAGCCATGCATGACTCACCGTCAGCTGTCCCATGCACCAGAAGATATTGCACTGAGTGGAAGTGTTTGGCCCTTTCTGTTACCGTAGAGTTCTGCACACAAACATATATGTGTTATACGGGTAATTGCATAATGATTAATGATGACCATCAGGTGCAAGACATGAGAGCTTACAGTATGTCACTTACATCGTAGTAATGAGAATTCTGTGAAGGCTCCAGCATGTAACGCTCTGTGTAGATCGAATCTGGAATAGACATGTATGTGTTAACGTGAGTTTATTAGGTCTGGGGTGATTGTGAACATTGAAAATTGTGTTTTAAAATACCGTAGTATTTCCATTTGGAGACTGGAGCGACTGCCATTCCACATTTGAAAACTCCACTTCCAGCTCCCAAGGCCATTGATGTCACATATCCGCCATAAGACTGTGAAAACATGTCATTACTGTAGCTCAACCTAACCCTAAACCTTAAGTAAAGACCAGGGCTGTGACTGTGAGGTGAAACATTAACTTGTTTTCAAGGCCATTGAAACTGTAAATTACCTCATGCAAACTGGATATGGCTTGAAGAACATAAAAGATAGAACTTTTGATTACATGATGACACTTTGTTAACTTACCCAGCCCCAAATAGCAACTCTGTCTTTGTCAATGAATCCCATTTTGATGAATTCCCTGAAATACAAAGAAAGGGAATTCTGTTATTTAAAAGGATGTAAACAGGTAAAAGGCCAAGTGATGATCGCCCATCATTCGGTGACACTTGTTTCATTTCCTGTCTGTGCTGTTTCAGCCCCAGAAACAAGTTAAATCCAGTTTCATCGAGCTTGAATCAGAGGATGAGGCTGTTTGTTTTGACCGTCAGATGCATTGACTTGTCTGAACTGCTCCTTTCCTTACCTGGCTGCTGTTATCTGATCTTCCACCTCATAGGTTCCCAGACGTTTGTAGATAGCGTGCATTAACTCGTCGCCTTGGTAGCCGCTTCCTCTTCCGTCAAAGCTGGCGACGATGATTTTCTCAGTACTGGCCAGGTAGGTGGACCAGCCCACCCTGTAGGCGAAGTCTGTTTTCTGACTGCAGGGACCAGCATATCTGGAAGATTTCACAGAATGGGTCAACCTGTCCTCGAACACTTTAATTTATATTATATACACTTTATGCATCCTCTTACACATCTATGAGTAATGGGTACTTCTTGGATTTATCAAATCCTGGAGGCAAATACATCTGGTACCAGAGATCTGTCAAAAATATAACAGAAAGATATCAAGATGAGAACTACGGTGCTTGAGTGTTGGTGCTTTGATACTGTCCATGAGTGGTTCAATTTAAGTTTTAAATTCGTAATTGTTACATTCACTTACTTTTCCCACCAAGTTTGATGGAGTCTCGGCGCATTGTGGGCATTTGGATTTCAAGTATTTGGGAAGTAAAATCAGTATTGTCCTCCAAAACCAAAATCTCTATAAAAGAAAAGAAAAGAAATACAGAAAGCTCTTTAAAACAATAGAAGGTAGAGGCCGGGGGGGTATTATTCTAAACAATATTGTCAATTACCTTGGTTTTTCGTGGTATCCCAAAGAGAATGGAAAGGAATCCTAGGACCTTTGCAAAAAAAAGTACACATACATTATCTTATTTATCACTTCTATGTTTTTTTTCCACTGTATACAAATTTGATAATATAACAACCTTTAAAGACAAGTTTCAATTGAAAAAAAGAGAGGGAAAGACACAAAAACAAAGTATAACTGACCACTGCAGCTCATACGGTAGAAGGAGGCATTGTGGCTGAAGTATGCTGAGTTATACTGACACTCTCCATCACGCACCGCACAAGTCAGACATTTGGTCTCTTTTGAGTTTTTCCTGACACAAACAAACACATATTTTGTTAGTCAGAACAAATGCTTTTCTATCAACAGTGATGTCTCAAAGTAACAAGCCGAATGAGTTCAACTTGAAAGTAAAGACCCTCACTTGTAAACATTCCTTCCTCCTGGTCTGCCGCCATCTTCATTACTTGAATAATATCTGTGGAATAATTGTTATGCATGATAAGAGACTTTCAGCTGCAATAAATAAAGTATCCAGCTCATGGGAGAGAACATTTTTCTCTCAAGATCTATCGACAACAATGATATTTCCTGAGAAACAAAATATGCGCTGTAACATCCTGCACAGTCATGCAGTGGGGAACATCATTGATGTGTCATTTTCTGCTTAAGAGAAGCTACGCACAAGCAAGGTTTTTATGCATATGAATAAATCTGTAACAGAACTTACATACTATCTGCCGTTACTTTCAGAATGCTGACGACTTCCCATTGTCCCGTGGTGATTGCTGTAATTTTTCCCTACAGCAATGAGACAAAACGTATGGGTGGTTACAGGAAAATTGAGGATATACTGCAATCTTTGATATTATGCACGTTTTAAAATAGAGCAGATTTCCCCAAAACTGGGAGATTCACTTAAAGAAACATTTTTACCTACATTGTTCACATGATGGATGTGCTTGTATCCATTTTTGTCGCTCATCAGGAGGTAGTAGCTGTTCCTGTCTGCAGCAAAAACTGGTTCTGGAGGGGAAAACTAGGAAGAACAAGAGGATTTTTTTTTGGAATTGGTTGATAGAAATAAATACATAGATCACCTGACATCCTTTTACAATGTGCTGAACTTACCCGTCCAATCCAACCGCTGGTACTTTTTAGTTCCAGTTGCTGTAAAAAGATATGAAATTGTTTTTACAGCTTCACTTGGTGACATTTCACAACAAAACACTGAATCATCCTAAACAGAAACAGATGTTTCAACACAGAGCTGAACTAAGAAACCCTTACTTTAATGTATTAACGTACACATGATGAGGCTACACTTACATATGAAACATTTTTATACACATTTTATATCATTAAAGATAAACTTTTGCTGGAAGATAAAAATGTCCAAAGTGTTCAAGCAGATTGAATGAACAACATGACAAGTTGATTTTAGAGATAGATATTGGTATAATGAGCAACAAGATGGGATATGTAAGTTGTTAAATACATCATGTTTTACCTCTAAAGGTACCCAACTGGATACACTGAAGTTGTAGATCTGGAGGATGAGATGGTTTTGGACTCTCTTCAACCACTGGACAGCTATACGTTCATCGGACACCCAATTGACAGTGGCTAAGTAGTGATCACTGAGGGTAAGAAAGACATAGAGTAAGTTAACCCATGTTCTTGTTTGTTGCTGATGAATGTACTCAATAACAGGAGATAATCTTCATACAAAGTTAAGCAGCATTATAGCAGAAATGTAATTACCTTGAACTGAATAAGGCTGGAACAATAACCTCAGAAATATCTGTTGTGTTGTCAGTGTCCACAACAAAGAGTTTTACGATAGGGTTGGGAGTACCTGGCTGCGCAAGACGAGAATGTTTTCAATACAAAAGATAAAAGAGATTATGCCAACAAAGAGTGCACAGGTCCCTGGCCAAGGATTACAGCACAGAGCCAAACAAGTCATGGAAGATACCTTTGGATATGGAATGGAAACAGTGGTGGGGTACTGGTTCTCCCCGTACCAGGTGTACTTTATGGTGTGGACCTCTCTGTCATTGGACTCAATATAGGCCACATACTTCCCTCCAGGTGACCACCAGAGGCCTTGATTGGATGAGAACATCTCCTCTGTAGGGAGGGAAAATTTTAAATCTGAGTTAAAATTCCTTCAAAAAGTGGCATGGTTGATCTGACTGACAGATGCCTCTTTTCCACCAAAGTGAACACTGAACATTAAACGGAAGGTGTTAGCTAATCTCAGCCTTTGTTAGCCTTTTGCTAGCAACAACCGTGCTGTTAAGGTATGAATCAAATAGCAGGTACTCAAACTACCTTTGATTGAAAGGCTCTCTGGGGGATTATGTCATAGCCCTGCCCCTTCGACGATGTGCAGCTCTACTCACCTCATGTAGTTCAGTGTAGTTTAGAGTGTGAGAGTTAACTGTTCCTTGTTACCTGCTCTGCCTGAATTACCAGTTGTGTTGAGTGCTTTATTGTGTGTGTCCATGAGAACCTTGTAAGTACTGGAGGTATATGATTTAGTTGATGTTTTATGTTCAGAAGTAGAAGTGATATTAGTGTTAGCAATTAGTTTAGCGATTAGCTTGCTGGCTGTCACATGGCTAATTATTAGTAACTGTTATGCTATATGTTTAGCTAACATGGCTTATGTGTGTACATTTACTTATTCTGTTGTCAATATGATTGGTTATCATAGTGTGTTATGTGACTTATAGCCCAAGTGCATACCTCACCTACAACCTTTGTCACTTATGTCCCGTAAGATAGTCTTGTTTATGTGGTCAAAACAAAGTTTTACATGGAGCAAGGAGTCATTAAAGACCAGCAAGGAGTTGTTGCTACTCTTAACTGTTTTCTCTGGCTAGTGGCCAGTTCTTTGACTGTCAAAACACAGAAAGTGGTTCCAGATTAGGCACTGGCTCCCAACCAGCCCTAGAACCAATTTGGTGGAAAGGGGTGATAGTGATCAAATCTCAGCGCCCACTGTAAGTGGCCAACAAGCTGAAACTCCATCTCTTGTTTGGTAAAGCAAGCCTGACCAAAGGGACACGTTTGTTGAACGATACACCAATCCCAGTGTATGCAGTGTAGATATAGAAAAAACTTGTACTTATACCAGGTGTGCATTTTTGCGTTCTGATGATTTGATAAAAAAGGCTCTGCTTTATTTTCCCTGTGGGGACATCCATACTTATTTTGATACACATCCGTATCAAAATGGTGGCTCTGTATACAGATTACTAGTTATATCCAGGTGTGAATGGGACCATAAAAGTGACATTTAATCTGTATCATGTTCACCTTACCCTCATACACCCAGTCTGGATGCCCGTTAAAAATCAGATTCTCCTCGCCATTGAAAGTGACCTGCTGTGGTGGAGACCCCGGGCTGGTCTTTACATACACATTATTTCTCCAAACATAGGCCTGAGAAAACAATCAAAATGCAAACACATCAGTCAGAAAAGACAAACTTCTCGGATTTGTGAACACTCAAAAACCCCTTTTCTGCCCTTTTTTATTTTTAGTTGCTCTGCTTAAGTGTTTGGAAAAGGTTGTGCTTGATGGCTCCATCCATCACCCACTTCAAAGCCCAACTGTCACTCAAAGCTATAAGTACATACAACCAATAATTTGCCTGTTCAAGCTTACCAGTTTGTTTCCTTCTGGAGCCCAGGCAAAGTACTGGACTTCATCAGGAATATCAGAGGTTGTGAGAAATGTGCTGAAATGAAGGGAAAAAACATCATCAGAAGATAACTATTTTCAAATTAAGTCCCACGAGTATTTGAAAGCAACATTAAGAACTATTTTCAATAACGATTCTTAATTAATTTCACTGACCATAGGTAGCCAGATACTTGCTAGTTAAATGTATTGTTAAGTCACTTACCTTGTTTCTCGGTCATAAAGTGAATATGAAGCAGTAAATGAATGCCTCCACAGCTGATTAGACAAAGACAAAACTGTTATTATATAATCACTTTGAAAATACCTAATCTTCATATGAATAAAGGCGTATCATACCTTGGTATAGTTGCTCATGAATGCGACATATCTGTGGTCAGCAGAAAGCTGGTAATCATGAGCACGTACTCTGTTCTGTGTAGGAAACAGGAACATTATTGTGAACGAACCTAGACTTCATGCTAATAACATGCTTTTTGTTTTTTACACAAAAGACACACACGTGTATATGTATATATATATATATATATATATATATATATATATATATATACACACACACACACACACACACACACACACACACACACACACACACACACACACACACACACACGAGGAAATGACTTACAAACAAGTCTTCCTTCAAGAACTCTTTGACGCCTGCTTTAAGGGCGTTTCGGAGGTAGACTGTGCCCTGGGACTTATACAGAAACTCGCTATCTGTGAAGGGAGATTAAAAAAATGGAAGTTTAACAGTGAACATTGAACACAGACAACAGATTTGATGTTAAAAGTAACACTCATGATTCTACACACATGCCTATGTACCAAATGCTCAATTTAGGATAACATACTACATGCATGAATGCAAGCTGTATGGTTAATTCTTACAGCTAACCATTAATATGAAGTTCTTACTAAGCGTTTATGTTGTAATCTGATTGCCTGTGATTCCTAGTTCAATAAAAAAAAGCATCACTAAGGGTTTATAACCAATTGAACTTTGACCACAGAGTGTAATTTAAAGCATCACAAAACTAATCCTCAGGAGACTGTGAAGAGATGCACTTGAAATCACCAACATCCACCTTATAATGGCACTAAGTAAGTCGAAAGCCGATTCAATTATTAGTGTATTATCTCCTGGTAACCATAAATATCACAGGATCTTGTGCCAATCCATCAAGTAGATGTTTTAGATATTCACAGTGGTCGTGCCTCTAAGAAAGTCAGGGGATCATGATGTCTAAAGGACTCATCCTCTAGGACAGGTTTCTCCAGCAGGGAGCTACTGGTAGCCCGCGGGCAGGTTTTCAGTAGCTCGCCTATAGGTTTACCGGCTGTGTTAAAAATAAAAATAAAAATCTGATGATGGTAAATGCACCTCTTCCCACTATTCATATATTTGGCCCATAAAAACAAGTATGAAGTACAAATGTTTTCTTGGACATTGATGTGAATTTAAGATTATTGATAAGCATTGGCTTATTGCAATTTCACACGTGTACAAACAGTAGCTTAATTCAGCTGAGCTATGTCAATAAATGCAAGCGATTTGATGCAAGTAGCCCTTGGCCACTTTCATTTTTTGAAAGTAGCTCTCAGATGAAAAAAGGTTGGAGACCCCTGCTCGAGGGTAAATGAATGTCTGTACCACATTTAAAATTGCCTGTTCAGTCTGTGAGCTGGTCGACAGACAGATCTGGAATATATGATATATCTTTCATGTTCTAAGTCATCACAAGTCTTGCATCACTTTAGTATTTTGAACTCTTACCAGTAAATATGACTGATTAGACAAGAAAGTTAAGTGCATTGACTCCTCACACATGAATGAGAACACAAACGTGTTCATTTCAAAGTCGATAAGAGAAGACTGTTGTAAAATGAAGTTCATGGACTTCTCACACATGCATGAAGATTCAAACACTTGAATTAGAAACTTGGAGGAGGGGGGTAGATTATGAAGCATTCTCAGTGAAACATTTATCTTTTGGAGCCTGTGCACACCATGTTGTAATCTTTTTTTGATATTAAATATCTGATGACAAATTGTCTCCCACCTGAGATCCATCTCATACTGTATGATTTTGGTTTCAGTGTGCTGTTGAAGACATCCTCCAGGGTGAAAGATTTCTGATTTGTGTTCGCCTTTTCCTCTGAAACACATGTTACAGGTCACAGGTTAGAGAGATAAAACTGGTGATAGCACACATGTCTTGATCATAATCATTATAAACGAAGATAAGTGCTGTAAAGGCTGATAATAACAAGTGCAATAATGCTTAAGTCAGTGTTTTAGGGGGTAATTATGGGATGGACATGGTGTTTACAGAGTGAGTGCGAAACTATTTAAAGACATGCAGTGTTGTGGCAGAAAACGGAATTGTAATTAGCCATCTGTGACGTAATAATAATGAAACTTAGTAAAATAATTTTCCATACCCGGTCATAAATTTGAAAAGTTGTCTTTTAAAAGTGGTCCAAACGGATCGTGCGTAATGACGCGTGCGTAACTTTCTTTCAGATAACGGTGCGTCGAACCACCGATAATGCTCTTATGCCCATATGTGAATCATCAATCAATGGCAGAATCTTACCATTTAAAAATACTGCTGTGGGTACCGCTATCAAAACCACGACGACTGTTAACCCAAAGACTCCGAGGAGCACCTTGGCGATGGAAACCTGTGAAGAGACGAATGGACATAAAACAGACACCCAGCTACATGAAGAGCAAACCCCAACTTAACATCGACATGTGAGTATTAACAAACAAACACCAACCATTGTCTCTGCGTGTAGCTGAAGCGTAAAAATCACCAATATCCGCCCAAATCACAACTCCATCGATCCCAACGCGCCGAGAAGTTAGGAGCGATACTCCGCATGTGCTGTTAAATATTATCTCCAGGGAAGTTTCAAAGGTGGGACAATAAATGTGCAGCGGGAGTAAAGTTCGTGAGGTTTGCAGCTGTTGCAGTGTTTTGAGGAAGTGTTGCGCCTTCTTGTCAGGCTGTTTCCCAAACTGTCCACTGTTCAACACGTTCACAAGTCTTTCATTCATACGTAGAAGGGAAATCTCTTTCTGAGAATATCTCCAAGACTTTTATACACAATGTTCTTATCAATATGATAACTGTTATTGTACGGTTATCTTTACACTAGTTAATGCATTAGTCTTGTTTAACAGGGAGTTACATTGTTTTGAATAACACGAAATGGTTACAGCGTGGATGCACTAAGATCGTGTTTCCAAGTATTGAAGCTTTAATTTTAAATTTTTAAATAGAATTTGAAGTAACTTGTAAAATATGAATGGTTTAAATAATTGACACAATACTGTCTACTTTGCATCTATCAGAGTCAATGTGAGCATCAACTTAAAACTTATTCAGGGAATATTAACACATCATGTTTCAGATACTTATGGTGGGTTTTTATGATTTGAATCATTAACCAAATGCAATCAAAAGTAATTCATTATGAAGAAATATAAAAAAAAAGTGAAATCTATCGAATATCAGGGTTTCCTCCTTGTGAAGTGAAGCTTGCAGCTAGATGTCAAAACAATTAGAATGTTGAAAATGTCAAAACATTACAATAACAGATCATTTTACATAATTCATACTGTTAATGTTTTAAAGATTATTTGCAGGTGGAGATGTTTGAGATGGACTCCATATCTCATTCAAAGTAATCCGGTAAACGCCCAGCACAGTATCTACTACTTTAGAAACTTTAAGCAAAGCTATAAGTTATGTAAGATGTTAAGTTTTAAGTATGCTCCTTCCTTACATGTGAAAAGTATGATTAAGAATAAAGCATAAATCCCCCCTTCCTCATCATAATAGAGTTTAGCTTCTACAGCTTTTCTTGGTGAAGTATGACCTGTAGCTTGTGATTGCTTATGTAAGATAATGATGCTGTAACTAGCATTTCTGTACCAATACTGCACTATAATTGAGTCATTACCATTATCTTGTATACGTCCCTGATAGCCACAGAGGCTGCCAGGCAGAAACACTTTGATGGCCTATAGCCTTTCTTCAAAGCATGACTTTGAGCATGACTTTTGAGAACAAACAACAAAAGTTCAACCCTTCACAATAAAACACACATTAAGTCAATTCTTCACTCTCTCTTTAATATGGTTTTGATGCCTCGGTCTTACTTGGTTTTCTTTGAACAGTACGGAGGTTAGATTTGGCTAATGTCACCAAAATAAGCTTTTGCTGGATAAGAAGTATAACTGGGTGTATCAGCTCATGTTTCTCCAATTTTCTTGTGACACTTTTGTTTCTGTTTAAAATTTGCTGTATAAGTTTAGTTGCTGTAGTTTTTTTTTCTTTTAACTTTTCCTACATTTTCCAATAAGTTTAAAGCCAGTTAATTACTTTGGTCCACCAAGTCGGTCCAATAATTCAAAACTAATTCAAGTCTCCTTACAAGTTAAAATGCAGTTGTTATCCTTTATTTCTTTCATTTAGAATCATAATCAGATAGAAAGTTAATTAATGTGTCTTAAGACCAATGTGTGCTAGTGAGCTGTTAGCATGATGACATTAGCGTATAGCTCAAAGCACCACTATGCCAAAGTGTAGTCTCACAGAGCTGTTTGCATATCTCTTATAACTGCAGATATTCACTGCCTTCTTTTATATTGATAAATTAGCACACGTTTGTATAACTTATTGGCCTTAATTCTCACTTCTCATCACTCACTGAAATAATACGTTCACGTATGACAGTCTACAAATACCTCAGATGGTTTCACATATGAGACGTCTGATAACATAACGACTGTGCAGCGAGGAGGAAGGCTAATAAAGGGTCATAAATGCTGTTCAGTGTATTGACATAATGATTAATAGCCTTCCTGTTTCTGTCTATGTCCAGAAGGCAGTGTGGGAATGATGGCACTGAAGGCGGCACACCAGGATGGACATTTGAAAGGTAAAAGAAATAACATTCCTATTTTGAGTAATGAAATTACTTTAAATTGTATGCTTTTATTTAAGAAAGATCTTGAAAGCAGGAGGCTAATAACAGTCTATTTTTAGTCCATGTTGCGACAGATTTTGTAAGTTTTCCTCTCTGTACATAGAGTAAATGCTGATCAGTCACACTAAATGCTAAAAGCCTGTTAAAAGCTTCACAAATATAAAGCTGTGCCTTTATGAGAAAAGACATCATATTGTGCACTTGCTCCCCTAACACCGGACGTCCTCTGCAAACAAATAGACAGTGGATGTCTCCTCTAATGCAACACGGTTTGTTTGAAGAGCATCACTTCATGGATGCCTCCATTTACCTGACACTAAGGGCAACCGAAGACGTTTATAGGTGTCACACTGGACACATTCTGTCTCATTGGACAGATTGTTGAATGGAGATAAAGAGAGAGAGAGGGTTCACAGAAAAATAACAGGGAGAGTGAAGAAGAAGGGAATCAGCTATACATTACAGAGATGAAAAGGTAATGGTAAAATGATCATTTTAATAGAATTGTTTCCTGTAATTTTTGTTCCGTTTCTTTAAAATGATATAAGTCAGTTAATCAGTTGTTTAACAATACAATGCTGTCCTTTCGGTTCTTACCAAATCAATCCATATTAAAGCAATGAATAACTAAATAATCAGGAAACAGGAAGATGGAGTATACACAAAACACATATATATAAAATAACCCAGTGCTGCTGTTCAAAAAACATACTGAAAAAACAGCATTCACCAACTACCATTAGCTATAATTGACAAACCTGCCTATTATTATTTTTACTGATTTTATATGTGTACCCATATCATTTATTTTATTTTATATATATTCTATTGATACTCTATTTAACTAATACGATCAATATCTTAAAGAGTCTACAAGGGCCCAATCTGAAGTCTTCAAAAGTCTTATTTCTGTCTGACCAACTATCAAAACATTAATAGTATCTCTATGACATTATATGAAATACTGAATGACAGCTAATATTCATATCCAGCAAAAAAAAAAAAAAAAAAAAAAAAAATCTTGATTTAATGACTTAACAGATGCTGGGTGTTTGTCCTTGAAAATCTCTCCACTTTGAGTCTTCATGGGGAAATGTGCAGTGTTTAATCTCAGGATAAACATGTCAACAGATGTGTTTGAGTCTCAAAGCTATAATTGCGTTCTTGGCTCGAGGTTGAACGGCACTGGAGTTTGGTAGTTTAGTGTTTGGAGAAGTGTGAGGAAATCGCTGGTGTTAGAAATGGGTCAGTGAAGCTTCTATGAACATCTTTACAGCTCTGTGTGTTTGTCTGCTTAATGTCGAGTAGCAGCAGCTGAGGTCATCACAGTCCCTATCTCTGCACAAGGACATTTTAATTCACAACTCTACCACCGTTATTTGTGTTATTTTAACATATTTTATATGTAAGTCAGTTTAAAGATACACCATTTAACATGAAAATACCAATATAAAAGACAAATGCATGAATACAGTATCAGCATACTGATGCATCCATGTAAGTCCAGTATTTTTGAACATATGTAAAAAATGTTTAACTGTAATCCAGTTCATTTAAAAGGGATTATATTTTTTCATGTTTTTGCAGTTTGTCTATTTTCTGAAAGATTTTTTGGGGCTTTTTGCCTTTATTTGGACAGGACCGCCCACTTGGACCTAACCCGCTAGTCCATCTGCTCCACATGTTTTGGCAGTTTTGAGAAATAGTTGATAATCATGCCTCTCAGTTCCTCAAACATTCATTGGACTGAAACCTCCTGATGGTTTTGTCTGTGAAAAATAAGAGCAAACTAAACAAGGTTGTTAAATAAGGTCCCTATGTGTAGTTTATTTTATTTTAATATTTAAAGCATTGAGGCAATGTTTTGTGACAGGTAAGGCACTTTGAGGTTCCAATTGATTAATGTTAAAGTTTTTGTACACATTAACTCTCCTTTCCCCACCACAAGTTTTATGAATCAAATATACTGTGTTTGTTTACGTGGCACAAGAAAAAGTTTCAAAGGCACCATCTAGTGGCAAAAGAAAGTAGTGCAGGACAGCTAAATAATCTTGAAATGATAGCGTACTACAAGTAATCTGATTCTTCAATTAATAAAAGCAAGAATCATATCAAAACGGCGATTTATAAATCTTTGAAAACCTACGCCATTTAGACACGTAAATATGTAAAACAATTATAACAACCATAGACTTTACATATTAGAAAACGACAGAGGGAAATAACACTGGAAATTCTTCGGTAATGTGTTGGCTAAAATGGGAAATTGGAGCCTCCTAAACATCCTACAATTTGTAACGTTTACTTGCCAAAAACCCATCCAACCATCAAACATATAAGAATACTTGTCAACAGTCTTTATTATTTGAAAATAAGACACAATTATAAAAAAAAAACCAGCTGCATATGTGTTGTACGTGTCATAGAGATCCAAAAATGTCATTCGTCTCTTTATTGTAGATATTTTCCGAGGAGTTCCTAAATGCAGCAGGTAAACTAGTGGGCGGGTCTTTCACTACTTCTCCTCACCTATTGGTTGTTTTTGAAATCACTCAACGAACTTCCGACAAGTCTTGATGGCTCGGATATGATGTAGCTACTGTTCTGACTTGTCGGAAGTTAAAACAGTATAGCAGAGTAGTCTGTAAGTAGCGTTAATCACACTGAAACATTTTACACCTGTGAAAGGTTACTGTATTTTCACCAAATGGCTTATCCAGGATACGGCGGGGTGAGTGAATTATTTGTTTTGAAATGTAAATGATAAACTGGCCTCATGTGTTAGCAGGAGAAAGCTAGCCTCAGGGTTTTGTTTCGGTGAATTTCCGATCATTTCGCACAAGCTGTTCCCTTACTGGTTCTTACTATTTATACGCTGTCTTACCGATAAATGTGATTTTCTTTTTGTGTTTTATGTAAATTAGGAACCTTAAAATCACTAGCGTATAAATACATGACGAACACTATGGAAGTGTTTCTTCCGGGATCATAAAAAAACAGTCCTAGTTTTGGAGTGCTTATCAGAACCAGCGCTCACATTTAGCCTGCTAATACAATAAAAGGCTTAACCTAGCTTTATTAGCCTCTATTAAAGTCTGTAGTGACATTAACTAGCCTAAGTGTATTGAAAAGCATAGAAAACAGGAATTCATACAATGAGATATTATGCAAATGAAGTTCTTCTGCGAAGTGTCACAGCTGGACATTTTCATTAATTACACTGACAATGGACACACCTTTTTCTATTTTTATCCCTTTGTCTGGACCTTCAGATTCCTTTAGACCACCTTAGCCAAAGAAATGCAAACAGACTGACCCTACATTATTTGCTTATAAGTTTCTACATTTAGAAACTTACCATAAAGTAGTGGAAAGTGACTTAAAGTTAAAGTATGATCCTTGAATGTTGTCTACAGTGATCCCTGTTTTGTTAAATCTCATTCTTGTTTTTCACAGCTCATCATGAATGTGTTGACTTTACAATACATTAGGAATTTATGATCATTAGTGTTACATGAGAGATACTATTGGCATGTTGGGAGTCTTACACCAAATAATTGGTATCAGCTAAATTGATATTATAAGCATAAGCATTGCTGTAAGTATTGGCCCGGATGTGTCTTAACAACTATATTCTGTCCATGTATTGACTGAGGAGACCTGTAGAGTTATCTGATATCATTTTGAAGTTGACACCAAGTCTGAACACAGTTTAGTTAATTTAGTTCTGTAAGGATGGATTAATCCACTCTGACACCAATCTGTGATCTCTTCTTTGTTTCAGTATGGGGGTCAAATGCCAGGTATGCCAGCGCAGGGTATGCCTCCTCATGGAATGTCAGGCGGCCCCATGGGCGGCCCCATGCCCGGGCACATGGGTGGGCCGATGGGGGGTGCACCACCCCAGGGAGGATATTCCCCATATGGAGGAGGCTTTCCAGGAACATATGGTGCTCCATCTCCAGCTGCCAATGATCCAATGTGGGGTTACTTTACAGCCATAGCAGGCCAGGCAAGTTCATATTAGACACATAGCCTTAGAAAGATAAAGCCACGTTTTGACAGTGCACAGTTTCTTTCACTTTCACTTTTTAAGATTTGACAGGATATAAAAGTCCTCTTTGATATCGTTAATGGCTAAGTGATTTCTTATGCTCAGTCTTAACTTGATCACAAACTGCTTGTACACTTGCAGGTTTAAAGTAGGCACAACAGTTTTACAGTAAAATATGTAACATAGTCTGTGCTAGTTTGAAACATTCGATACATTTTCCATTCATGCGTTTAATTATCCAATGGCCTACACAGCTGTGGAAGATTCATAATGCCTGAGTATAAAAAAAAAGAAGAAACATTTCAGAATATAAATAATTTGTTGTATTTACAGCATAATTAATTATTCTTAACTAACATAACTTTTCCTTTCAAATACATTTCAAACATTAAATAACTTGTTTGTCTTTGTGCTTTAATTAGTTGTAGTAATGTTACGTGCTGCAGAACGTATCCATCATGTCGTCTCATGTTGAGCTTTGTGGACGTCTGTTAGCATTAGCATATCCTCTCCACTAAACCGGTTTTTACTGTGAATTAATAAGCTGTCAACACTTCCCGCTAGGGGTTTGTTTGTGCAGCTTGTACGGGACAATATAACACTGTGTTATAGTTATTTGTTTTCACTGAGTCATTTCAGGTCTTTTATATAAAATTACAGCTTTCTTAGATGCACATTGTGCATGAACCCCCCTTTGTCTGTTGTCCCTTACTGTTAGTTGTAGCCCACACAGGTCTGTGGGTTTCTCTTCCCCTAACACTTCCTTTTGACTAGCACACTGAAATCTATAGAACATTTGTTATTCCACTGAGAGTCACACATGACTGTCTTACTCTGTTTTGTGTAGGACGGTGAGGTCGATGCTGAGGAGCTCCAGAGGTGTCTGACCCAGTCTGGTTTCAACGGCAGCTACACTCGTAAGTTCACGGCAGGCATAAAAGCTGCATGTGTGTCAATTATTTAACTACTTTTCCAGCTCCTGGCACTTCATTTAATGACAACATTTATTTAAAGTCTCAAAGATCATGTCAAATCATTGTGATAGGTAGGGTTTGCAAATGGCCACTTCCCCTTTCATTGCAGTGAAATGTTACTTAACATGAGGGTTTCCTCAAGGGAAAGTGTGTGGGGGCTTAATAAAGCACTGTGAAACAGCTACACAGATTGGCTGATTCACAAGTCTGTAAGCAGGGAAGGCGTAATAAATGTTCACCAACAAATAGGAGCAGAAAGCAAAAGCTTAGAAAGTGTATAAAATATTATATTATATCATATTACATATTATATCTGTAATATATAATATGAGCTAAATATTGTATATTGACACATATTTTATGTGCACTCCACACTGAAGTTTTGGACTGACCCTTCTATGTCAGACACCGTCATCATTTTAGTTTTTTTTTGTATATATCATATATTTTATATGAAATATGAGAAGTTTATTATTATTATTTTGAAAGTGGTGCCAGTTCAGACGTGGCTTCAATCTGCATTATTTAAAATGACCAACAGGGGGACAGCAGTCCAGGGTGCCTTCCCTGAATGACAGCTGGGATCAGCTCCCCCCCTGCAACCCTAAATGGGATAAGCAGTATAGATAATGGATGGATAGATAGAAACTTGATGTGGAAATGACCAGACTCTTTCATTTATTTCATTACCTCAGTAAATGTTATCCTAATAAGTTTGAAGACTCAGTTGCTAGTTGTAAACCCTTTTCAACACAGCATGAAGTTCATTTAGTAAATGATGGTCCGTTTAACAGAAAAATAGATGAAGTCAGCTTTGCTTAAGGGCATGCATGTCTATGTCTTCTTCTTTTTAGGTTAAAATAAATACACAAAATGACCCATTCTTAACATGTTTTATTCTCCACACAGCATTCAGCCTGGAGACGTGCAGGATCATGATCGCAATGCTAGATGTATCCTTTCTGTAACAACTGGGGTGAAGTTCTGTGACAGTCAGAGCAGACTCTTACATCTCTATACTCACTGCTGAAATATGTGGACAGTGGGTGTGGTTCCCTTTTGAACTAGCTAAACCAGCATGCATTCACAACTTGAAGTCTTCATTGACGTTGGTCAGCAGTTATGACATCTTAACCATGCCTCCACCAGAGGGACTTTACGGGGAAGATGGGTTTCAATGAATTCAAGGAACTTTTCCAGGCTTTGAACGGCTGGAAGCAGAACTTCATGATGTTTGACCGGGACCGCAGCGGGACTGTGGAACCTCACGAGATGAACCAGGCAGTCAATGCTATGGGTGAGAGGACTAACATGATGCAGATTGAATGAAACTTTATCAATTAGTAAAAGTGTTCAGCCGAGACACAGGAAGTACACAAACTGTTACATTTTTGTATATTTAAGACTTTACAGTCATGTAAGGAACATGTTTAACTCCACATTAGATAAAAAAATAAAAAGATGACTTTTTCTCCCCCCTAGGCTATCGTGTCAGTCCTCAGACTCTTAACTTCATTGTCAAGCGCTACAACAAAGGAGGAAGGATCTTCTTTGACGACTATGTGGCCTGTTGTGTTAAACTGCGAGCTCTCACAGGTACAGAAAAACAGAACTAGGATCAGTTTTAAGTTACCAAACGACCAAATTGAACAGCCACGTGTGAAGATGCAGGAAGCTACATTGCTGAAAGTTTAATTTCATTGGTAACAAATGTTATCTTTGAAGTGCTGTTTCACAAGGTGTTGTTTTGTTTTCTTTTTTACCCTTCAGTCCTGTGAGCTTTTCCTTTTCCTTTTTCAGATAGCTTCAGGAGGAGAGACACCATGCACCAAGGGGCGGTCACCTTCCAGTATGATGACGTAAGTCCTGATTTTTATTTTAGCGCTCTCTCCTTGAAAGAATGCAGGTTTGAGGCACATCATAAAGGCTTCACTTTTGAAATCAGTGATATATAGTCTATAACAGCAAACAAGACTCTCAGACTCAGCTGTCACTTGTTGACTTGCATTGTGGGTAATTTTAGGCAGATTGATTTTCCTGTATATGTGTCAGCTGCTTCTATGCTGAATAAAGAAATGTAACTATTGCTCGGTAAAAAAAAATGTATTGTTTTTTTCTTGAACTAACTTTAGCACTGGTTCCATTTTGACTCAGAAAAAAATGTCTCCCAAAAACATGAAGCAGTAAAAAGAGGTTTTACAATACCCTCACCCCTCTCCTGGCCCTAAAATCATTTTAAGTCTCACCTCAAAGTCTTATTGTGTTATTTAAATAAACATTAAAAGTAGGTTTGTCTTGGGTTTCATGAACTACAGTCTCAGCATGTCAACCATCAGCACCATGTGTTCTTTACGGGTGCAGAAATGCAAAATTTTCTCTAATCGATGACTCTTCCCATTGTTAAAGCGAGTACTCGAGTAATCGTTTTGTAGTTGTTTTTTTTTCTGTGTATCTTTTCCCACACGGGAGGCCCCGCCCCCAACTATGACACGATGCCGACTGTATCTATTGATTCATTTGAATCTTCAGGATTTTAATAATTGTTAGTAAGGGCACGGTCACACTGGCCATCCGTACCGTGCCAAAGCACGCTTCAACGCTAAAGTCCAGTTCGTTTGACCAGTGTGACCGCTCCGTATCGTGCTCAGGCTCGGTACACTTCAGAGAGGTGTGCTTCAGCACGGTACACTTCATGCACAAGCTCAAGCACGCAGGTACACAACGCTGACAGCCTTCATTATGGAGAAATCCAGAGTTTCAATGGCTTAAGCTAAAGTCAGTAAAGTAGCTGTGATGTTCTGTGTTTTTCTCTGATGTGCAGACGCCGACTCGACTGCGAGTCTCTCTCTCTCTCTCTCTCTCTCTCTCTCTCTCTCTCTCTCTCTCTCTCTCTCTCTCTCTCTCTCTCTCTCTCTCTCTCTCTCTCTCTCTCTCTCTCTCTCTCTCTCTCTCTGCCTGTTTGTAAACTGAGCATGCTTCATAATAACATAGAGCGTGCATGTGTTGTATTATGACGTCATGTAAGAGGTAATCGTGCATAGGCACTGATAGTCCTGTGTAGTGGGACCGCGGGCCTGTGGGGGAATGGCGCTGCGGGGGGGCAATCGTGCTTGGGTACAGCACGGTACGGATGGCCAGTGTGACCGCACCTAAGATGCCTTTGTATAAACATTCAAATATGACATTTCTTACATCAACAGACAGCAAACCTCAAATAAAAATTCACACAGACGTGTTATGAGCGTTTTAACACTTTCTTATAATTAGAGCAGTGAGTGTGGTGAGCGGACGTGCAGACATCACACTCATCGCATGTTGAAACTGTTTTGACAGAAACATTGTGTTAACAAAGACTCCAGTCTGCAGTGTAGAGCACACTGTACTCTGGGAAATGAAGTTACAATAGAACAGGTGAACTGTTTCATCTTTCTCCTCTGTGCGTAATGTCACACTCGCTCAATCTCCCTCATCCGTCCGCTATGAGCACTCTCTCCCTATAAGGTTGTTCCATTTTGTATTTATTAGAAGAATAATCATCTAAAATTCGAAAATATAGAAAAACATCTAGTTATGCTGCTCTGTCCTGGATGATCAAACGTCATTGGTTGAGTGGACTAAAGCGGTAATCGCGAAGTGAAAGTCCTTTTTCTATGGACTAAAAAGACAATTTGAACTGAACTTTCATATATCATATTACATATTTTGTTTGTTTGGGACTTTTTGTTCATTGTGAATTCATAGGGGGGTTAATTAAAGGGATATTTTTGTCAGGGTAGCAGCGTATGGATCAACAACGGACGCATTTCAGCACAGAGCCTTTATCAGCTCTTTGTTTGTCATCTATTTTCTTTTTGCGCTCGTGCTCCTTTTTTTCTGTTTTGAATTAGGCCGATTCTAGAACCCACAATGCAACAAGAAAAAAATGTGGACTACGAAACGATTATCGAACGAGTACTCGGGTACCCGAGTTTGCACCTCTAGTGTTCTTCCAACTTTTTTGACATCATTTCAAACTAGTTTATCCTGTGAGTGAAACAGATCAGTGAAGTTTTAAAGGGTGACTCCTGTTGGGGCCACATTTTGACTATTTCTCTCTCTCTCTTGTTAACAGTTCATCCAGTGCACAATGGCAATGTAAAGATCTTCAGTCTGTCCCACACCACCATCAAGGCGAACCAATCAGTGGTGGATTCTTGACCGCCGCCTCACAGGAATGCAAAGGGAGGCGCTGAGCTGAGACGCTATAGGACAGTACCAATTGCTTGTAATGCTTGCTGTAATGCTTTAGTCTTGCTGAAGATGTATCAGGTGACCACGCATACATATGTATTCAAATTTGAAAGAAAGATTGTACCTTTCTGTGATTTTAGAGCCCTTATGTGTAGGATTAATAAAGTCTATAATTATAATGCTATAAACAAGTTAGAACTACACATAGGGACTTTGGAGAGGAGGGGCTATTGAGTGTCAATGGAACAATGTAAGAACTAAGCTTTGTATCAACAGACCTGTGAGACACCTATGTGCCATTTTAATCTCTGAATGTATTGTTTAATATATTAGAAATATATAACTGTATAGTAATAACAGAACCATTTGAGTTAACATTTTCACCTTTTTTTTTACACTGAATTTCATCCCGTCATGACTTACAGCCAGTACATTCTCTCATGTGCTTTATTTGTAATGGTGATATTTTTACAGCATATAATGTGCACTCATGTTTTATAAAACTTGTATTCTACATGCTAACACGCCAAAGTTACTGTGAGCTGATATTAACCCACACCTATTCATGTTAATGATTTCAAAGCTGCTCATAGCTTTGAAAGGAAGAAGTTCATTAAAGTGCTTTTTTTTTTTTTTGTCTTCCATTCAAACGCAGCCGAGTTTTGCACTTTTCCAGTTTGTAGTGAACTCGACCTCTGCTCATAAACAATGTTGTCACAGATCATATTTTGTTACCGACAATAAAAACTTTTTAATCTGTATGCATTCTGTTTATTCATGTGTACAACTGTGTATTTTCACCCCAAGTCTATTGAAACAATATAGTTCAGAAACATTCAAATTAGCTGTTTACTGTTGCATTGTATAAAATACAGTTCCAATAAAAGGTTGAAAACACATATAAAGGATGTTATATTTGAGGCACTTTGGAGACTTTACCCCTTTGTAGAACTGCTTTCCAGTTCTGTTGACTGAAAATGCAAAAAAGTTAAGATCACCAGTACATGATGTGTTTCAGTAAAACATTAAGAAAACACCTTTTCTACTGGGTGTGAAAATTACAGATTTTTTTTCTGTTGTTGCATTTTTAGTGACGTTGGAAGCATTTTAATGTGTTTTTATGAAATCACTACATCTTAATATAAAAAGCGTCCAAATATATGATTTATAATGGCAAGGTAGCAATTTATTATTGGAGTAATCGTTTTTATTGTTAACATAGTTTTTTTTAAACTTTTCAAACAGCATGGCACTGATTTCTACCCAAATGCATGCAGGTATGTATATTCAAAACAGTAAGAATAAACAGTCAGACAAATTAAAAAGAAAACTTATTGTTAAAAGATTAGGGCGTTTCTTGTAATTTGTTTTAATCAAAGACTGAAAATATTGGGTTTTAATATAAGAAAAAAAAAGTTTTGTCACCGTATTTATTATGTTTGTTAGCCCTTGACTTCCGTTTGTCAGTGTGACGTCACTTCCGGTACCGCTAATCATACTTTGATACCACAAGATCTGTTTTATTTTTATTTTTTTGTTTTATGGAAAGCACTGTGTACACTTTGTTTCAAATAATTTTTCATTTTTATAATAGGAAAATTACTCTTTTCTTTTATTTAAGAATATGTAAAAACTGTGACGGCCCTGGCCATGGTGTTTGGCCTGGTACTGCTGTTGTTTTGTGTTTCAGGGTTTGGCGTCATCTGGTGGTTGGTGGTGGCATGCCTGCTGGTCGTTGGGAGACCCGCCCACCTACCTGCTGATTGCAGATGTGCTTCACCTGAATTGAATTGAATGTTAGGGCCTACACAAGCTGGTCATAACAAAACAAACTAAATAAGAAGACTTAATAATTTGTAAATGATTGGAAATTAAAGTGACTACACCTATAACTACCACAAGATTGAACATGTGTTTGTAATGTCAGTAAAATATTAGTGTTTCCTTTGGTATAAAAGCAGGAGTGTTTGGATAATTTCACTTATAGACAAATCATTTAAACAACAGTATCTATCCACATTTGTAGATTATAAATCTAAAAATTAATGTTTTATTTATTTTCGGTGTTTTACTTAATTTTGTTATTGTTATTTTGTCTCCTAATTCACAATGACTTCTCTACGTCGATACGACCTTTACCTGAGAGTGACACGTCCAACGAAAGCCACGCCCAACCTCACTTCCACTGCTGCGCATCACGCTCAGGTGTGCTCCTCAGGTGCATCAAAGTTAATATCGACCCTGGACCACTCGAGCGGATAGAGAAAGTTGTTGTTTGAACTCAACATTCAGGGTTTTCTTCTTGTTTCTTTGTACAAGTGTGTGCAGGTGTTTCCTCGCTCTGTGCTGTAGCTCTGAGGTAAAATGATTTTCTAAACATTACTGTTCACAGAGCTCAGAGATTAAATGTTCATCTTGATAAAGTAATATGAATAAACTTCATTAATTTAAAAGTAAAATCTGTTAATCCAACTTTCTATATTTAATTTACTCAGAAACAACAGTCTGATTAATTTATTTAAGTGCAGTAACCAACAACTAACCACCAGAGGGCGCCCTCTCCATATAAAGTGATTTATAAACGATATAATGCATTTATTTTCAACCTTTAAATTTAATTAGAGTTTTTGTTCTTGTGACAGTTAATTTTGTAAATCAATAAAGTAATCTGATATTTAAGATTACATCATTGTATGGTAAATTATTTATATTAAAGCTGCATTTTTACCTTTTAGTTAATTAAATTAGTTTTTCCTAATGAAAATACCACAAACCTTTTTATTGATTTAATTGAAATGATCAATTTGATTAAATCTGCTTATTTGATTAGGATTCAAATATTTGAAAAAGAGTACATCTTACAGCTCAATGAGATAGTTCAGATTAAACACAAATTAAAGGAAACATTTACAAGTTAAAAAGGTTGTTTAAAAATTCTTCTTCCTTGCCTTGATTAACTTTCATAACTCTTCTTCACCTACCTTATGTGTTCAATTATATTAGGTTCATTGATAATATTGATCTGTGGATCAATTACAACTCTGAATATATATTATATATATATATGTGTGTATATAAAGCATTTTCTTTCCCCCCAAAGCTCGATCAGGTTAAAGGTAAACAAACTTGTAGAACTTATAATATAAGAGAAATCTGTTAAGGTGTTTCTTAAGACCTTATACTTAATGTTTCTATATTATATTCTACATTTAAACTTTGAATTTGAGTTTGCTTCATCCAAAACCCTTAAAGTGAAGTTAAACACAGATAATTTACAGTGAATGATGAAACCCAGGTTTATTCCAATCATCACAATGTTGTATAATCAAACATTTTGAGTTTTATTAACTTGATGAACTAAAATGTGTTTTTCTTCTCCAACAGGAACTCTGTCGACGTCTTCTAGGAGGATCCCCCATCGGTGGCCGTCTTCCTGCTCAGGTAGGAGACTCAAAGCTTTCTTAATGTTGTTTTATTATGTTCCAGGTCTTATCGATGTTTAGACTCAGTTATTTTAATCATTTGACTTCATCCTTTTTGATCAGCTAGAAGTTCATTTAGAGTGGAGGAACATCAGGTGTTTAATGTAAAACTACATTATTATTTTTTTTATCTATTAGGTATCGTTAGCATTCAGCTATTTCTTAGCTTATGTTAGCTACATAGCATTCTGTGTTTTTGTATGTTGATGTTAAAGCTGATTTAAGGAGTTAGAACCTCCTTTAGACATGGACATCCAGTGCTGGCATTACTTCCTGATCTAACGTTATCCTGAAGGTAGCATCAGTGTCCTGAATGTTAAAGTTAATTATTCACTTCTCCTTTGACGGGTTAAAGAGAGTTTAACTTTTAACAGGACACTGATGCTACCTAGATCAGGAAGTAATACCAGCGCTGTATGTCCATGTCTAAAGGAGGTCATAACTCCTTAAATCTGCTCAACATACAAAACTCATAACCCTATGTAGCTAACATTAGCTGTTGACTAACGATACCTAAGGATTATAAAAATGTAGTTTTACATTTACTGATGTTCCTCCACTCTAAATCAACTTCTTAGTAGCTGATCAAAAAGGATGAAGTCAAATGATTAAAATAACTGAGTCTAAACATCGATAAGACCTGGAACATAATAAAACAACATTAAGAAAGCTTTAAGCTCCTACCCAATGGGGCTGGAGGATAGTGGGGGGGAAGGGGACTGGCTGGATGTAACCCCCTCACCTGTGACACCTTATTGCTACTCACACGTTTAGCTGTGTTAAAGCGGCCGCAGCCTTCAAAGGGCGTGGTCAAATGGAGCCTGTAGAGATTATAACTTTAGGTTAAGAAATGAACCCCGGTTCTCTGAAACATGAGTGAGGTGTCTCACTATGGGACACGCCCCTCGCGCTGTCCCCAGAAGCAATATTACATTACGCCAGTCTTGACTGGCAGAGAGACGTGACGTCTGCTCTCCAGAGGAGGGACTTCCTCCTCTCAGTCTTGGTAAACACACCTCTTCCTCGCTCAAGGAGGGTGGTCTGGTGAGATACCTCACTCATGTTTCAGAGAACCAGAGTTAATTTCTTAACCTAAAGTTCTCTTTCAACATTCGTTTCGGTATCTCACTATGGGATATAGAGACTCCTGTATTGCCAGACAGGCTTACCTCGAAGACCGTTAAAAGATAGTTAAACAAGCATATTATGCGCACTTATGCTCAGCACTGAATGAGACAGTGTGCGCGCAGTCACATCAAGCTTGTAAAATCTGGACAAAGTGTGAGGCGTTGCCCAGCTGGCAGCCGCACAAATCTCCTCAACAGTTACACCCTGAAAGAATGCCCATGACGTGGCCATACCACGAGTAGAATGGGCCCGAAGACCTGTCGGGGCCTGTAGGTATGCCCTTACTGTCATAAGCCATGGCAATTGCCCCCACGATCGAGTGTGATAGCCGCTGTTTCGTGAGAGGTTTCCCCAAATGCGCTGTCGCCCATGACACAAACAACTGCTCCGATTTCCTGAATCCAGCTGTTTTTGCCACGTGCATGCGTAACGCTCGCACCAGGCAAAGCGTATTCAGCCGCTCCTGCTCCTGTGTGGTGAACGGAGGAGGATTAAAGGCAGACAGCTCAATAGGGCGGTATGACTGCGCTGGATTCAATATTTAAGGAACAAAAGCGGGATTAGGTTTCAATAAAACCTTAGAATCCCCCAATTGAAACTGCATGCATGACGGATTTCGCATGGATATCACTCACACGTTTCGCTGAGGCCAGTGTGAGTAAAAAGGCAGTTTTAAAGGAGAGTAATTTCAGCTCTACCTGTTGCAACGGCTCAAAAGGTGGGTGAGACAGTGCATCAAGCATCAAGGATAAATCCCAGGGGGCAGTCAGGTTTCTGGACACCGGCCTAAGGCGTCGCGCTCCTTCCATAAATTGACCTATGAGAGGATGTTGACCTGCCGTTTTATCCCCAAAGTCTAGTTACAAGCCGATATCGCGGCTAAATACACTTTGACAGTGGAGAAGACCAAGCCCTTATCCAGCAGCTCTTGAAGGAATGTCAAACCATCCGACACCGAACTCTGGAAGGCAACCACCCCGGCTTTTACGCACCAGTCATCAAACGCACGCCATTTGCCATCATAAGCACAACGTGTAGATGATGCTCTGCCGCCCTGAATGGTTGCAATTACGCTTTGCGGAAGCCCTGCAGCAGTTAAATTTAACCTTTCACGGGCCAAGCCCACAGAGCCATGCGCTCTGGGTAGGGATGGAAGATCTCTCCGCGTGCCTGTGACAGCAGATCCCTGCAGAGAGGCAGAGGCCACGGAGGTCCCCAAAGCATTTGAAATATCTCCGCTAAAGCACCCTTTAGCTCAGGCGGTTTGCTCTGGCTTCGGCCGCTTGTCTGAGGCTGAGGCTGGCGTTTGGGAATGCGGTAAGGTGGTCTCGCTACTGCCAGGGAAAACGTCTGCCGTGCTGCAGGAGTTTTGGAGGGTGGCACTTTTCTGGGCAGGCACAGCTGCAGTGCTTCGCCCTCCTTTTTCTTTTCCTTGCAGCGTTTTTGCATCGTGGCTACCGCTAGGCCAAATAAGCCTTTCAGGTCCACAGGCACATCGAGAAGCTGGCTCAGTGAAGATTGGAAACAATCGGCTTTAGAAGGCAGGGAGGGACTCGCAGAGGTCATGGTGGACTTCTGTGAAGGATGGAGGTGAGAAACTGTTAGGTGGGGTTTGTTTCTAATGTATAAATCTAATGAAGAAATCGTGAAACAGACTGGAGATTATAACACCATTTAATCGGCCGAGGTCAGACAACTTCATCAAACAAGCATGCTTCCAAATCACTTGACTGACAAAGTGCTGACAAAGTAACAGTGTTCACAGTGCTGCTTATATTCTGTCAAAAAGGTGCAACCCACAAATTCCTTTCTATTTGGGTGCATCACCATAAACAATGAAGATGACATGACACTGATTTGTATACGTATCAGATGTAGACTCTCTGTCTATCAAACAGTTGCTGACAACATATAGTTGGCTCCTATCCAAACATAGATCTGCTACTACTTAGGTGCTTCGCTCATACAAGGTTACAGCTTCAGACACCTAAAGGTAGGAGTGTTAACACGAGGTAGGCAGACCTAAATAATACATTTCACGAAGTTACCAAGATGAATGAATTTCTTGAAAATCCGTACTAACAGACACTAACAGAGGCTCGACCGGAGGAAGGTGTGAGAAACCTCTTTCTTCCACATCGGCCCAGTACAGCGCTGACCCTCTCTGGACAGGGTTTTTAGCGGTCAAGGGGTTGCTCCAGGACCAGGTAGCCTCCTTCAGGCACTCTGGGAAGACCGGGAGCACCTGCCTGGCAGAGAGTTTAGCCTTAGGCAGCCTTTTTCCCTCGTAGCGAGACGTGGTGGTCTCGGCGAAGACTTCAGGCCACGCAATGCCCAGTTTTGCAGCTGCTCTCTTGCAGGCTTCGTGCAGGTCAGTGCTGGCAGTCGGGTTTGGAGGGCCGCTGCACGCACCAACCTCAGCCGCCGGCTTTGCAGGTTATGAAAGATTCCGCATAGTCCTCATCGTCTTCGTCAGAACCGAGGCTAAGGGACTCTTCTCTGGAGTTGGAGTATCTATCGTCGACGTCTTCCTGCTCTGCCCTCTGGCTTGCTTCGAGATCGTCGGGGTCGGCTAACGGGGCTATGGCGTCGAGCTGCTCGCCCCAGCTAGCGGTAGTGCCCAGAGAGATGGCGTCACCCTGGGAGCTCTCTGAAATCTCCTGATGTGGTGGCGGGGATACCCCCATCATAGGATCCTCGGTCGACAGGCTAGCTTGGCGTGCCAGCCTGCGTCGGCGAGTTTTCAGTGAAAAACAATGTTTTTCACTGAAAACAAAAGAAAACAAACAAAAGAAAACAAACAAAAGAGCACAATGTTCACAAGTAGCCTGGGGTGTCAGCATGTCCTGGGCGTGTTGCAGCCCGAGGCACGCACTGCACACAGAGAGGGTGTCTGCCCCGGCTATCTTGTTACCACATGTACACAGCCTGGCTGGCAGCTTGCCCTTTTCCATGGTGAGAAAAAAGGTTTAAGCTCCGTGTCAGGAATGCTCTGTCAATAAAAGCTGAGAAGCAGTTAGTATGGTGGCTAACTGTAGCATCTACTGTTTGGGAACAGACCAGCTACTGGCTCAGTTGGCTTGTGCAGCTTAAAGGAAGCGTTCAGCGACCGAGGGGTTTAGCTAGCCTGTCAGCTACACCTGCCGTCTGAGGTTGCTTCTAGGAGCGAGAAGAGGTTTAAGACTGAAGAAGTGACAGTTACGTCGTGCCTTTTATAAGAGGAGGAAGTCCCTCCTCTGGAGAGCAGACGTCACGTCTCTCTGCCAGTCAAGACTGGCGTAATGTAATATTGCTTCTGGGGACAGCGTGAGGGGCGTGTCCCATAGTGAGATACAGAAACGAATGTTGAAAGAGAACTTTATTTATTTTGTTTATTCAGTTATTATTGATGAGAGAGAGAGAGAGATGGAGAGTCATGTATCTCCGGCTGAGAAATCACCATGGCCAGGTAAGTTAACCTGTTTGTACTTTAGCCTTAATTTTAATCCAAGTTAGTTAACAACAACAACAACAACAACAACAACAACAACAACAACAAACGTGGTTTATTTGCACTAATCAATCAATGCAACTTTATTTTTATATCGCTAAAGTGTTAACACATTCCTTACTCATTGCTATATTATATTAAGACCTAACGTTAATCCATCATGAGCATAGCACTTAGCAACATTTAGCAAAAGTTACAGAGGCAAGAAAAATCATAATAATGTAATTTACCTCTGATCATTTCGTATTAAAAACCGTAATGTTAGACAAAGAACTAGATAGATAGATAGATAGAGACAGCCATTAACTATGTATCCTTCTCTATTTAAGCTTTTCACATTTGATAGCTGTCTAGTTATTGTTTATATAACAATTTTCCTTCTCTGTCTTTTCAATAGGCAAACCACCGATACCTGTACTGCAGGATAAACCTCAGTGTACCTGCTGGACAGGTTTTTTAACCAGCAGGAAGACACACGGCCTGATTTCCGGCTGAGCAGGGAGGCCCTGGAAGTGCTGTGGGGCCTTCTCCTCCAGGATTGGAGACATGGATGGGGTACCCAAATTGAGACCCTGGTGTTCCTCTTCTGGCTGGCAAGTGGAAACATCATACAGGGTGGTCTCCAGAGCATTCGGGATTCCTCGTTCCACTGTCCACCGCATTGTCCACCGGATGACTGAGGAGGTGGTGGCCATTCGCCACCAGGTCATCTTCCCCGCAACCCCCGAAGACCTGGAAGCTGTGTCCCGTTTGCAGGGCTGACAAGACAGAGAGCCTTCAGAGGAGCAGCTGGAGCTATCGACGGCTGCCATGTCCGCATCAAGCCCCCGGGCGGCCCTGATGGTCTGTACTACAGGAACAGGAAACTGTTCCCCTCCATCATCCTGCAGGCTGTTTGTGACCATCAGGGCTGCTTCATTGACACCTATGTGGGCTGGCCTGGTTCTGTGCTCCGCCACAGCCCACTCTACAGACGGGCACTCTACCTTCCTCCAGGGCAGTTCATCCTGGCAGACGGCGGGTACCCTTGCCCTGCATGCAGAGTTCAGATTTCTGCAGACAGGGAGGACCAAAAGCTGTTGGGTTGGGTGTTTGAGTCCCGCTGCGGCCGGTACCTGGACCTGGGGGCCTTGTTCCACAGGTAGAAGTGGGGTGAGGTCCAGTCTCCTGGAGGCCCTTCAGATCCTCTTTGGCCTGCTCCCTCTGATCATTCAGCAGTCTGGACAGAAAATGTGGATGAATTGAGGACACACATACTAATGAATAATGAAGATGTGAAGTGTTAGCTGGTACATGAAACAAAAAGGAGGAAAATAAAATGTATAATGTGGCCAGAGTTAATGTTGATGTCTGCATGAGTGTATAAAATAAAAAGTAAAACAATCTGTATGTTTCTGCAGAACTCAAGATGCAGACTTTAAACATATCTGTACCGTCTTGTGCTGCAGCTCCTCCAGCGCCTGCAGCACCTCCTTCACCTCCTCCTTGGCCAGCTGGTTCTCCGTTTGCAGCCAGCACAGCTCCTCCTGGGAGGAACGTGGGGTCAGAGTGAATTCATGCAAAAATGATTTAAATGAAAATACTTGATATTTCTTTTGTATTTCATAGGCTGAGAGACAAACCTCTTCTTGGTCCATCTTCTGCTCCTTGAGTCTGCTCATTCACCAAGTTGTGGTAGAGCTCATATTACTCGCCATACACACTTGTTAATCAGTATGCATTGTTTATTTATTCATACAACTGCGCCCCAAGTCTATTTACACAATATAGTTCATTTCTTTAAATATAGTTAAGAACAGACACATTCAAATTAGCTGTTAAGTGTTGCATTGTATAAAATACAGTGGCAAACATTTAAAAAATGCATAAAAACAATTGTGAACAGCACTAGATTTAAAAAGTGACATTTAGATCCAGTACAGCAAGTTTTTTCTTCTTCTAATCTCTGTGCAAAAGTTTGCAAATCCCCATGAAAGTTGAGTGGACGACTTGAGTTAGCAACTTTTGATCTACACATGTGCTCGAGAAAGGAAGCTTACCAAAGAAAAGAGAGCAAGAAACATCTGTACCGCCCATCTGGTCTAACCGATATATTCAAGCTCCCTTTACAAAGAGATGGAAAGACATGAGCTCAGAGTTGGGAGGGAAATGTCAATGTTAAAATGGTTATGTGCAATTTGAAATCAAGACTACTAGGACAGCATACAGTAAATGCAGCACACAGCTTAAAGTGTGGCCTGTCTGATGTCTTGCTTGCTACATTGAGAGGCTATGCATTGCATTCATCTTCTTCCCATCATCAACCAGTAGTCCAACATCACAGAGTTCTCAAAACAAATAAGTTACATAGAAAAAGAACAAAGAATTAAATACATGAGTTTTAGAAAAATAGGTTTAAGTGTCATTTTCTAAATCTCTGTGGATGAGTTCTGTGCTGTCCCTTAAATATGTGTCAGATGGGTGACTGAGACCTTTGATCATTTAGTCGAGTGCAGTCTCCATGCAATACGTGAGCTCGAGTTCATGTGTCTAGAAAACTAAAATGACTAATTTCTGGTCATGCAGTTAAGTACATTTACATGTGTGACGGTGGAAAAGCGGGTTTCTGCTGCGTCGGGTGGATGGTGTTCGTAAAGGCTAGAGCAGGCTTAGAAAGCTAAGGCTATCAGAGGCTGAGCTGTGAGCCCAAAACATGGTTACACTTTTGATTTCAACAGGAATTTTTAAATACTTTTTTTTTACAAGAGGATGAAGGAAGACCTAAAGCATACGATGAAATACTCTTCTGGGATGGTCAGAAATCCTGACAGCCTTAAGAGCAGCCTTCCTGTTCTGGACGTTTACCTTTCAATACACTTTTAAAGGAGGTTTGGGACTGCAGCAGGCTAAACAAACGAGCTGCACTGAAAGTTTAGGAGGCGAAGATCACCAGTACATGGTGTGTAGGTGGTACAAATGTTCTTAATTTTTCAAGAAATTTAAAAGGCCAATTTAGACTCTTGATAATCTTTTGAAAAGTCAAATTCTGGAACTTGAGAATGGATATTTTCCACTCCTTATATTGTGTCTAGCACAACGTTTCCTTTGCAACAATATATGACATTTATGCATCATTGTGTCACAGTAATATTAAATGTAGGAAACATTCAAACCCAAACCTCCTTTAGATAAATGTCCTTTAAAAGCTAGCCCCATGCCAGTGTACTCTTGATATGATGCAGTGATTGAAAAAGGGAATTCTACGATACAAATCTACTACATCCACAACTTGAAGCATTCATTTTGTTGTTTTGAAGTTAAGAAACGTTCTGCGTGTGAAGCTTGAGCACTCAAGTAAATCAACATAAACCTTTTCTTCCCCTCACTCAGGTTGTATAAAATGATCTCCAGAGCTGTTGAACTCCAAAAATACACAAGATTTCATTATTATTGCTCAAAGAGGGATAAACGCTTGTTGTGCTCTATTTTTTCTGATCTGGATTTTGAGTTTAAGAATGAATTTGGAGCTGTTTCTTTGTAGAGTAAAAACAGAGGGATCTTAATGGGAGTGTGGAGCTGCAGGGTAGAATATAGAAATGCCTCTGAAAGAGTTTCAAGTAGCTGTTTTCCCCGTGAGGAGGGAGGAGTCATAGAAAACAAGACTTGATAGCTACAGTGGTCTGTGAGCATGCTGAAAACACACCTGATTCCCCGCTGAGATGCAGTGTGTGTAAGGGAACATGCCACAGAACAGAAAAGGAAACATGAGGAACAGAAACATGCATATCTGCTGTAGAAAAAGCACATCAGGTGCCTCATGATGCTGGCAGTGTTCTATTGAAGTATGTAGACGGTAGGTGTAGGTATTAATATCATGTATAAATACCTCTGTATAAATAGACTTTATACATCAGAATCAGAGAGCTGGAAGGGCAGGGGAAATTTTCCCAAAAGGAATGGAAGAAAGTCTACAGTTTGTTTTCCTTTGCATATTCAGTCTCTTTCTTAGACCCTGAGCATGAGAGAAGAGCGTCAGACAAAGACTACTTTCCTGGAAGCCCCGGGTCAGAAAGTGGCCTGTGGAGTCCCAACATTCCTGAGCTGCTGGGCACGTCAGGTAGCGACGCTTGGCGGCTCGAGGGAAACCTCTGCGCCTCGTGTTGTTGATGGTTGTGTTGTTGCTCTAGAGAGTCCACTCCGTTTTGCGTGTGTCTCTGCTCTGTGTTTATGTCGCCGTCCAGCAGTCCAGTAAAGTTGCCGTCATGAAGAGTCTCTGTGTTGAGGAGGACCGGGGAGTTTTCTTTGGATTTGTTCGGGGACTTTTCCAGGACTGGACTCTGGGGGAGACAGAGAACAGGACAGAGGGAGTCAGCAGCCAATCATCTGGGAAAGTACTGAGGAAGTAAACAAAGGAAAGAAACAGCATACAGCCCTCATACACATATGCTTAATATATTTTTTAGAAATTTCTGGAATATCTATTGATGAGTGACACGGACAGATCACCAAACCAATTAAGAAGGTATCATACAATGTAAGTTTTTCATAACAGTCACACTCTGTTTCCATTCTTCTCTTGTATAAGATTGTTTAAAGGCGCACCAGATGGGCCTTATATGGGGCCTAATGGTAATATCACACGCCCCAGAGGCTATGGTGGGTTTGGGTCAGCACTTTCCAGCATGTCATTCTTCACTTTATCAGCCCAGTTTCTCACTCTACCCACTGTCCTACCCTCTAAAGAAAAGGAATTTTAAAAAGCCCAAGAATGGTGCGCTGGTTAGCTGCCTAGTGGGTAGTGTGTGCGCCCCATGTACCGAGGCTGTAGTCCTCCAAGCGGAAGACCCGGGTTTGAATCGGACTTGTGGCTTCTTTGTCGCATTTTGCTCCCAACTTTCTCTCTGTCCTATCTCCAAATGAAGGCATAAAAACCTTCAAAATAAAAAGACTGTTTTAATCTCAAAAGGACTGGCTAGTATATAAAAAAAAAGTGAAAATAAAAATGATTTATACTCTAAAAACTGGAGCTTTGTGAGACGTCCACTTGATTTGTTTGAACCAGACTTGTGAAGCTTCAGGACTGTGCAACATCTCCATGGTCCTCATTAACAGCAAACAAAACCCATTCCAATGTTCATATGAGTGCCCGGCTTTTCATTTCAGACTATTGTTTATTTTGATTAGAAGTTATAAATATGTCCCAGTGATGGTAGAGCATGATGACTCTCTAACACTGTTGGAGCGTACTGTATGTTAGATGAATAAACCTGTGCTTGTGTTTTGGTTGTATGGAAGGATATGTCATCTGTATTCACAGTAAATCAGTATATTCAATATAAACTAACTCTGAGCCCTACATACTCTACATTCAGTATTTTATTGATCTGAAACGCTTGAATAAAAACTCATAAAACTCTGTTCTGAGCAGAAATAAATACATGAAAGCTCCAGGTCATTACTATGTTTCTCTTCTCCGGCAGTTCAAATGTGACGGACAGTGACACTATTACAACATGAAGGTATCATGTCAGTCTGCTCCAGACACCCTGCAGATTACATCCAGCCCTGCCTGCTGACTCATTTAGCTTGGCAGGTTTAAGACTTATACTGACTGCTATGTGCTACAAATACAATCATTCAAATAGCTTGGGCTCAGTCTAAATGACCTACAAGAGATCTTTCACTTTTCAGATAGTGCATGGTGTTAGCAGTATAGATCAGCTCCTCCTCTCCTTCCTGCTTTGAAGCTTCAGTAAAGAGTGTAGTGTACCTGTGGTCGAGGCGGAGCAGGGCCGAGGCTGAGCTCCGGCTGGATGGCGGACACAGGCTGGACCCTGATGGCTGGCCTCTGGTACTCGGGGCTGGAGGTGACAGTGCTGTAGGCGGGGGGCCCGGCTGTGGTCTGCCTCTGGAGGAGCTGCAGGATAGCCTGGATGTCAGAAGTCATCTGAGACTCCAGTCTGATGGACGGACAATAATCAAATATGGAACAGAAGACACAGTATTACTTTATGGCTGTTACAAATTAAGCTTATCTGCAAAATATTAACATCAAAAGTAGTCCTGAGCATTGATGAATAAATGCTCAGTGTTTGTAATCATCACATGTTCACATATTGATGACAAACAGTTGATGAGCTGCTCTATCATAAATCTCAGTCCACTAGTCGGACAGTTCAATGCTCCTGTTTTCATCTGATCTGCTGTTACATTCTGTTACAGCTAATGATGATAATTATTCTTCTAATGATGCTGATCAATACCACTAATGATAAAAGCTGTCCTAAAAACCTCAGTGTTCACTGTCAGTGATGTTAGATCTGTCAGCAGCGTGTTTCTTCTTGTTTCTGCTGTGACCTAATTTCACCACAGGGATCAATAATTTCATCTCATCATCACCGACAAGAACCACCATTCATGTGAGGATGGATATTAGCTGTTGCCCTATTTTTTCTTACAACAAAAAACAATTCTTTACCTCACACTAGATTTTATGTTGAGTGCTTAAAGGCATGATTACCCACACGAGAAACAGCCTGAAAATGTATTTTCTGATTGTATATACTTATATACAGTACATACTGATACAGGATGGTGGATGATTGGTCAATACAAAGACCAAACACTAGGGAGAGCCTCATCCTTGTTTATATAGAGAGCTGCCTGAGGGAAGATGAACAGGAATAAAACCTCACTTTGTCATAAAAATGATCATTTGAGAGTAAAGATTCTACATACATAATCTAACTTGATTATAAAGGACTTATTCGTGAACTTTTCAAAGGTAAAAGTTTGATTTAAATCATTATCACTCAATTACAAACAAAGCTGTTCATCCAGAAACAGAAGGGTTTCATTTGCAGTTTAAAGCAGATCTGAGGAAAGTATATATTACACACTTAATGCATTGATGTCATAAAATCTGCAACAATACATCTTCAATAAGATCTATGTCTTCATTAACATGTGCAAAGTAACCTGTAGCTACACCTGGAGTGAAAGATGAAATATTCAGCTCTAAAATGTAGCAGGATATCAGGTTAAACTTTAAACTTTAAAAGTCAACGGTTGTGATTTATTTCAACAATTAAAAGGTCTGAGCAGTAAATGTATGACTCTTTTAGAATCCTGATCAAGAATTAAACTTCCAAACGGAGGATTAGTCTTTGGTATGTCCTGAGAAGTTTGTGTTTTCCAGGTACAAGAATACCAAACACCTGCACTGTGTGTCATCACGTAATGCAGCAGGTTACGTCAGAGTGAATCACCTCTTTTTCTGCACACTCCTGTTTTTACTGTCCATCAGCAAAACAAAGAGGAGACACACGGGACAGAGAGAGCAAACAGAGCGAGCAGAGAGTCCCCAGTTTGGCAGGCGTGCCTCTGTGGCTCTGCCAGGTGCCTGTTTGGCTCTTTAGAGGACAATAAGAGCAAATAAACACTTTGGAGGCAGTGTGATTCTGTAAAATGAGGGCTGGCGGTGCAGCGGCCATACCTACAGCCAAACACTGTTTAAAGCAGCAGACATGGATGAATGATGACTGCTGTGGCACCTGTTCCTCCATAATTGAACTGAAAGTATTCACCGTCACCCTGAAACACTATCCCATGTATGATGATGCTGAGGAGTCTTTGCAATGTGTCTGCGTCTCGTGGCTGCGTGCTATAAATAGACAGCCGCTGCCTGTCTGCCTCCCCCTTATCTGTATCAGAGCACCAGCAGAGAATCACATGTACTGCTCACACAGTCCGCTCCCTACATTAACACAGCTCTAGCGGGTGTCTGCTCTAAAATGTCTCTGTGTGAGGTTTTTAAAGCTAATTATAGGTGGCATTGTGAAGGTTTGTACTGAGCGCTCTGAAGGATGACGGATAAAAACATGAAGACAAATGTAGAGCCTGGAACAGAGAACTGAGACAAACAGGATCTCTGTGTGTGTCTTTAGTCATCTAAAGGTCAAGAGCCTCAAGACTTGAACACATATGACACCAAAGTAAAATACAACATTTCCATTCAATCATGTATTAAAAGAGTTTTTGTCTATTTAGCAGGAAAGTGAAAGGAATGTAGAAGTGATGCAGCAGAACCACTTTTTTATACACTTGACTTTACGCTCTTTACTGGTGCCTACATTATCCACAGTGCAACACAACTGCCAACAGTTCAGTCAGAGGCTGTGTCTGAAAGGACATACTAACATACTGTACAGTATGTGCTGCATACTGACCTGATGGCTACATACCTCTGCACGTCCTCAATCATTATGATTATTATTATATTCCCGGTCGGAGCACATACACAAAATTAACCTAACCCTATGTTGTCAACCCTAACCCTAACCCTAACCCTATGAATTTATAGCACACTACATACTAAATCTGATGTCACGGTTGGTGTCGTTCGGACACAGACAGAGATTGGGCGGTGTTATTTTAGTAGAAGCTAGCGTCGACTCAAACAGAAGTGAGATGGACTGGAAAGCTCCCGTCTTTCTTAAGACTTCTGATCTTCTCAGTTTTCAAACCTGTAGTTTTTAGCCTTCACTGACTAATCTTCAAGTGACATCACTTGAGGCTTGTTGTTCTTCAAACAGTTCCATCTGGAGCGTCAAAATGCTTTTCAAACTATGTTCTCATATGAAGGAGCACTCTCAAGCCTTTGGAAACACACACAGACGTGTGGTGGAGTTTCCCTTTGAAAGGTGTGTTCGTGTCATTGAAAAGTCACCTGATCTTTAAAAATATCCTTTGAAACAATGATATGATGGGATCTCAGCTAAAGCCTGACAGGGATTAAATAAATGAGGCCACAAATCATCGACTTCTGCACGCTCACGGTCAGGAAAATATCACCCATAGGTCTGATTTACTAAGATACCAAGTAAAGAGTACTGAATTGTGTCTGATGTGTCATTGGATGTTCATGAGGCAAAGAGCTTTCTAACTTTCAACCTGAGGTGTTTAAAATACCCCTCAATTTCCTCCATACCTGTTAAGATGCTGCTGCAGCAGGTCCAGCCTTTGCTCCACCTCTCCATAGGTGAGGTCTGTGTCACTGTCATCCTCTCCAGCGGGCGTCCCCTGACACTGGGTCGACTCCTCCACGGCCTCTCCAGGACGCTGCTGCACCCACTCCTCTGTGTGGAGCTCTGGAGAGAACAGAGAGCCTTTATCACACACACACACACACACGCAGCGTAAATGAGCTGTGTTATTAGAAGTGGGCCTCGGGGGAAGCGTCTCCCTATGTCGTGCCGTCTCATCATTTAGCTTTACTGAGCTGTGATCAGCTTAGCGCCTCCTGACTCCTAACATCTCTCCTGCAGAGGAAATCCCACGACTGACCCTGACACTCTTTATTTCCCTCCTTTCTTCTTTCTGTAAGTGGAGTCTTGAGATTAAATGGAAACTTTCTGTATGTTGTCATCGGCAGCTGTTTATAGGACTCAACATCACTCTGCTCTCCACTCGGGCAGAAATCCTCTTAAGGCTGCAGCAGCTGAATATGGGATATTACTTTCAAATCAACACGCTGACATGACACAGTTTCCCCGTGTCAGAGCAGAGTCCCACTTGGCAGCTAACACACAGAGGAGTCCTGCAGAAAAGGGTTATTGTTGTGTTACTGTGTGTGCAGTGATTTGAAGGGGTTTAAGCTGTCAGAACTGCGTCTTCCGATGGGAGGTTACACAGGGTCAACATGTAGCAGCGGGCAGATGGTAAAAATGAGGATTTCTGGGATCTCTTCACTGCTCTCTGTGTGTTGAAGCTGCTCAGTGAAGCTGCTCAGCTCGGAGGACACAGGAGGATCTGATAACTCTTGTTTAGTCTTAATAAATGTAGTGTCTCAGTATTGTATTGAATTTTCATGCTAGCTGACGAAATAATTAAAAAGATATCATAACAATCTTAAGATGTGACCTTACTCACCGGATACAGTCATAAAACATCATTTTACCAAAGAATTCCAGTAAATCCATTATTTGGTCATGACCTGCGATCAAAAGGGGGGTGACCCCGGACTGGTAGCTGGGACATAATCCTCTTATGTTTGTATTACTGAGTGGGTTTTAGGTTTCACCATAATGACATATAATCCTTGTTTGGAGTTCTAATAGGTGTGAAATTCCTCCTCCGGGGCTTAGGAGTTAATTTAGAAAAGCTACCAAAAAAATCCCTGAGCCAATTAGCATTGTGGAGAAGTTCAGAGGACGAGCTTGCACATTTACACCAACATTCAAATCCATTTCAACAACACAGCGGTAGGTTTTGTGTAAATGTCATTGAAACTGGCTGCTCGTTGGGTTGAGGCTTATTTGAATTCAATTCTTGTCATGTGTGGGCAAAAATGATCTGATAATGTTCAAAATGTAATTAAATGACAAGAAGTAAAAAGGTCTGTTTGAGCTGCTTCTCTTCTAAATAGTCAAAACATAATTTACCTCAATATCAAATAATAAACAAGGTATCTTTAAAGCACTGTTTGAATAAACAAGGTGGATGAACACACTGTAAATAAGAAGTACAAGTAGCCATGGCAACACCAATTAACCACATCCAGGCCCCTGTCCTCTGACATAACACTCTTTGTTTAGATTATTTTCATTCTGGATGACTCTGAGTGTGAAAAATGGTCACTGTTTGAATATGTTGAATTGGTTTATTGAATGATGTTCTCAAGCCTTAAGTCCAGCAATTTAGGAATCCCCATCTTGTTTTATTACGAGCCTGAAGTGATGATGACAGGTGTGGTGGCCATGCCCTGAATCATACCCTGCTTTTGCTATGATTCTACCATTAATGGCGCCATCGTTTACTAAATAAACATTGTTCTGTATAAAAGAAGATAGAAACTAGTGAGAAAGACCATTTACAATCTGGTGTAATATAATCATAGCTCAGTTTTGCATGAGTGGAATTGCTCCCTGTTGTCTATTACAAAAAAAAAACCCAGAGGCTACTTCTATTTCTTACACACGGTCTATGTGTGGATGTTGCTGTTCTCACGTTTATACGCCTGGTTCTGCGTGTTGTCTCCCGCCTGTGCGTCTGCAGCGCTGCTAAGCCCGAGACTCAGGGTGTGGTCCCTCACCACCGGGTATCCCACTACACCAGAACACAAGGGCCTCTGCTCCTCTTCCTCCTCCCTGCCTTCCTCCTCCTCCTCTTCGTACTCGTCCTCTCCCTGCTCGGCGGACTCTCTCCTGTCCTCGGCGGCCGTGGAGGCGTAGAGCTGCCTCCCTTGCTTGGCGTCGCAGTAGGCGGCCGCTGGCTCCGTGTTGTGGGCGCCTACAGGGAAAGATGGTAATGAGGAGGTCTGCTGGGGGAACACTGACTTCTGTGCTTCGACTTCCTCTGGAGATGTGCCAGCTGACTCATTATCTCAGGTGCAGAGTGTTTTGCTTTAGGGTTCATGTGAGGAGAAACAATGTTAATGGAGATAAACAGCCAGTCTTTAATATTATACACTCCTTAAATGGATCATGTTGTGTAACTCAGCCTCTTTAAATGTGTGAGTTGGATGAACAGTGAGTGAGTAATGCTCCTGTCCACTGACTGATTTCCAAATCTTCACAACTGATGGATGGAAGCAGGATATGTTGGCTGCTGGACTGTGAGATGGACTGTGAGGTGTCCTCGCCTGTGTTATTTTCGGAGACTGCAGATACTGTATTCAGACAGCCTGTAACCATGGTGACCAATTAGATTTGCCTGAATTGAAGCCAAACTGCTGAGTGCTGCTGTGCTGAGGAAACGTCTCCGAGTCCCAAGTCCCCGGGCTGTTAGAAGTGAAATTACAACAGTTCCCGCGGTGCGAGTCGCTCGGCCTCCAACACATTGAACACTGTCATGTTGAAGGCCGCACACAGTGTGAGGCGGCTGTGTTTATCTATCCTGTTACTGATCTGAGGAGATTTGATAACCTCAACACACAGCTGCTGAGTTTAATAAAAGAAGCAGAGGAAATGTCAGGATTATTGTTAAGAGTCTTCATTAAAGGAGCTGAACAAACTGAAACTAAAAACACTGCAATTAACACAAAACAGAGAATTTATTGCAGTAGGTTTGGTGTTGCTGCACCTGTTAGTTTGCTCAGTGTAGTAATGTCATCCTGGACCTTAAGTCCTATGTGACAGTTTCTATTTATATCCACAGTATTTAAAATGTTTATTAGATGTAACAAGACAATAAGCTACTCTGGACACAACTAGCAAGATGACATCATCGACCTTCACCTGTGCACAGAAAATGGGTGGAGCTCTTCCCCATGAGGACTTGTTTTGGAAAGCCCGGTCCTAATTCTCTAATGAAGCTGCAGAGGGACTGACATGCAGGTAGTCATTCGAACAAATAATGAGGAGCAGGGGAAGTGCTGGGGAACATTTAACATGTTTTTATGATTCAATAAATCAAACAACTGATGTCGCTGACCTGTGGAGGATTTCCTTCTGTAGGACACTCGTCTTGGACACTCTACCTCGTCCATGTTTGAATCAGTTTCTTGATTGTTCGCCTGTAAATGGAAAATGAATGATTCGAGTTAACCATGTCAAAAGCAATTAAACACCTTCCACATTTGAACCCTTGACTGTTTAATAAAGATTACAGACACGTCTCCTTCTCCTCCAGAATACCCCTACAGCAGGCGCCAACATAACAAGCTGTTGGCATTATTTAGAGTCAGAGTTGAGTATGTCATGCCCCTTCTCATTAACTACAACTCACATTTAACTAACGAACAAAGCTGCAAAGACCCCTCAGGTCGGCACAGGCTACAGCAGATCACATTCTGGACACTAACTTAAGATTTACGGCTATGTTTTAGTGCTGATGTTTTCTACACGACTCTGCTAATCACCTGCGCACAGCGTTGCAAGATCAGATGCAGGATTTGTCAACAAAGGTGTCAATCATGGCGTCATACTCATTTCTAAGCGTCAAAAAACTAACAACTAAAATTTTCTGAAAATGGCATGATAAGACCTAACTTTAATGCCAGAAGGCATGTTGCAGAAAAAAATATTTGACGTGTAGATTGAATTTATATTTGGCAAATGTCTCATCTGTTAACATGGAGGAGGCGGGCCTTATTATCTATACTACAGCCAGTCCGTAGGGGCAGCTCCTAATGATTTGGCTTCACTTTTTGCAGAGCTGTTATCTCATCAATATTTGTATGACCTTTGTATGTGATGACTATTCCAAGATTTAAACCGAACATTTCCTTAACCAAGAAACGTTATCACCTGCACGTCTTGTTGGAGCACCGTGCATCTCCTTCTTCCGACTATCTCCTCATCGCCTCCATATCGCCAGCTTTTCTTTCTGCTTCTCTGAATTCTCTCTTCTCTGAATAAGTCACAAAGCTTTGTTTTGAGATAAACAAAAGACCTGACTAATGCCGATTCTTATTCATTTAAGGCCGTACAAATCTTCCCCCTGCGCTCCATTCATCATAATTACAGCCTACATGGTCTCCTCCGTCCACCCGTCGTTAGAGCTCCACTAATACTCTTTATCTCTCTCTCTTGTCTTTTTACAAATGGAAGATTAAAGACAAAATGTTGAAATCAGCGCTCGTGCTTTCATTCCCACAGCTGTGAATAAATTGAAGGACTAAAGAGAATTATTTAAAATAAGACGTTCATTCGATGGAAGAGGACAGGGCGGAGATATGAACGAGGAGGAATAAATTGTTTAATTCGATTTAATGGAGCTTTTTTTTTTTTAGTGAGCAGTAAAGCAGATTGATTCCCATCCTATAATCAGAGACGGGAACATGGGCCTCTCACTACCTTGGGGTTTTCATCCCGGAGATCAAACGTCAGCTCCAGGTTTGTGAGGAAGTGGTCGGCGAACTCGGGGTACATGTCCAGCACCTCCAGAATCTCCTCCCTCGTAATGGTGTGAAGGTCGCAGTAGCTCAGAGCGCGCACGTCTGCACAGGATTTCCCTGGCTTGGAGAAGAGGTGGATCATCTCGCCGAAAATGTCGTTCTTGCCTAATAAAGAAAAAAGACAGAGAGGGAGGGAAAGCAATCAAACATAAGACTCCTTTTAGCTAATTGAGGACATAAGCTTTTCTCCTCGTCTATTTTTGGCTCCTTAAGGAACATCCACACAAGAGAAAGCAGCGATTTAAGTGGATCTTATTTAAATCAGCAGCCAGGAGAACATGGTGTTAGACAGCGTGTAGTACAGGATGTGATGACCTATAAAGAGACATGCCACCTGGCAGAGAGCGTGCAAATGTTAAAAAGGCTGAAGGGCATCACAGTCAACTAAAACAGGATTTACACAATGCCAGAGAGTCCGCATGGAAGTCACACGGGCCAAACATTCCTGCCTCTGTTTAGTTTGTGATGACCTACATGGACTGGCTGCAGGGTTTCCTCGCTGCTGCTGTGGACGAGAACATGGAGTCTGGGATTATAGAGTCCCAAAGTGTCCCATATGGAAAAAAACAAATAATGCATTTTGTGTCAAGAATTGTAAAACTTTCTTACAATATTTCACAAATTTAGTCAATTTCTATGCAAGGCTCTTTCTTCCGTTCTTCTTCTCCACTGACTTGTAAGATATCTTCAATTAAAAATGCCCCTTTAAGGTTTATATTTGATCATTTTACCTGCAAACTTTCAACATTTATTTTTCTCCCGTGCGTCCGGAGTGGGAGTCAAATCGGCGATTAGCGTGACAAGGACTATTGTGTGTATAGGTGGAGGGGCCTGCTCCACACCAGTGCCTCAGGTTTCCCCATTTTTAGCAACTATATGTGGCTTTGCAAGAGCGTGGTTTTGTCATCGCCCTCTCACCTTTCAGCCAATCACAGCCCACGTTTGTCTTAAGCCAGCATTAACAACAGATTCAGGCAGTGAGCTCCTGATTTATTTCATTGATTGGTGGTTATGTTGTGGAGGCAGTAACTTACTCTAACTGTGAGCCATGTTCATGCGCAGTGCAATGCAGGGTAACACATGAACATGTCACAGTGGTGCACGGGCACATTGGTGTGAAAGTAGTGTCATCAGCAGTTATCTTGCTGGAGCAGAGAAAAAGTGCTGAGTTGGGTGTAACCTATAACGTTTACATCCAGGCTTCTTGCTCATCACGACCCTATTGTGTCACCCCTAGCGGAGAGGAGAGGAGGAGAGGAGAGGAGGAGAGGAGAGGAGAGGAGAGGAGAGGAGAGGAGAGGAGAGGAGAGGAGACGTATAACATACAGCTCAGTGGCTCCTACACCTCACACTGCACCTTAACACACAGACTCTTTCTCTCCTTCTTCAGTCCCTTCAAGTTTCCACTGAAATCCTCAATCTACCCACTTTCTACTCTTCTCCTCTTCCACTCGTCTTTTCTCTCCTCCCCACCCACTTGCTTTGCTCTCCATCCCTTCCTGTTTCTGCCGCCATCCGTCATTATTTGAAAGCAATCATGCTCCCTTTTCCCCCCACAAACACAGATCCTCTGTTACACTCGTCCCACCATGTGTCCTCCCCCACTCTCTCCAGTCCTCTCCGTTCATCTGAGACACAACTGTGAGGCGGCGGCAATCGCAATCTTCTTTGAAGTAAGTTATTACATCGTAGCCAGTAGGGATCTCAGCTGCCAACCCAGCTGTATCACTGCACAACGGAGTCATCTCCGTTTAGTCGGCCCACCCGCGTCTGCGCTAATGGGGCCGAGTTCAGGCAACGCAAACCAGGCTGAATGACAGGACGATCAGACGTGTCTTTGAACTGTGTCTTCTCCACTCAACAACAGAATTCACAGCACCAATTAGAAAATGTTTAGACGTTCTGTGAACAGGAACGCTGGATAAATGTCACTGAGTTTCTTTTTAGTTTTAGCATTCCTTGCATCCTCAGATCTGATTTCCTTCAACCAGACAAACTAATGCATGATTTTTAACTCTGTGTGTGTGTGTGTGGGTGTGTGCAAGAAAAAAGGCATTAAGAGTGACTAGTTTACAGCAACTCAACTTATGTCAGGGCCAATGGAGGGGCATTCGCCTGAGGCAACCAGAAACACTACTTAGTTTTAATTCAAATGTATGCATGGGGGAGGGGGGCAGAGAAATTCATCTCCAGGAGGTCACAGTGCTACTACAAGAACTATTTAGAGGACATAAACCCCATGTTAAATCATTTTAATGGTCTTAGTATTAACAGTCTTTCTCCTTCATTTCACTCTGTATCAATTACCTCTCTCTCTCTCGCTCTCTCTCTCTCTCTCTCATCAAGGATGGGCATGTCATATTGTGTGTTTCAGAGTTGGTGGTATTATATTGACAGACTTGAGAGTGGTATCTTTTCTGATTCTGAGCTCCTGACATGTCAAACTAATGAAATATAATAAACCCATATCTGTACAGTAATCACTAATTAGCATTCATCACTAATTAGTTCACTTTACGCTCTGCTTCAATCCAGCTGATATCTGAATAACTGTGGAGCATTTTTGTTGCTAACAAGCAACACCATTTCATTTTTACTTGTTAATTTTGTTGTTGATGGTGAAATGTAGTGCTTACTTATGATCATCTATCTCTACATGTATCCTCATTAGATCTAGCAACACAAAGATGTTTAATTTTCCAAAATAATCAGTTTATAGATTTCATATGGACAGCTACAGAAGATCCATTCTATCCTATCTTACAACTAGAGCATGGTGTAATGTCCCTTAAAATTTTTGTTAATAATTTAAGATATAGTTTCAGTAAAAACAACAACATGAAGAACAATAAAAAATTCATAACAATCCACTTTATCACAGAGAGAGAGTGTAAGGAAGACCCACCCAGGATGGCCACCACAACATCATCTTTGAGGATCTCAATGGAGCCACGCGAGACAAAGTAGAGCGCTGTGAGCACGTCTCCGCCATGGACCAGGGTGTCTCCAGGGGGCGCATGTGTGGTCTTGAACCTCATAGCCAGGGCCCGGAGGCAGCCCTTGGTGGCTCCGCGAAACGCCTTACAACCCTGGAGGAGGTTCTTGTTGAGGTGGAGGCAGATATCTGCCTGCAGGCACTCGGGAAAACCCTTCAGGACCTGAGAGTGAAAGACGGGTCAAAGCAGACGTGATGGTGATCAGATGTGACGTCTTGACCTGAAATCACAGATTTGACGTGCAGAGATTTGTAATGTGTGTTGGATTTCAGTTTGGGGTGAAGTCGCAGGTCAAATTTAACTGAATTTCCAGAGAGATTTGATACAATTGCCACTTGTGTTCTTTCCTTCTTCTCAAAACCTTTTTCACCCTGCAGTAGAAATAACCTGCCACATCTTTCTACAAAGTCACTCCTTTTTACTGCTTTTTTGAACCTTTAAGCAGCTTTAGATGAGAGACAAGACAGCACATTAACAGACTTAAAAGCTGCAGAAAAACAACATCACAGACGCAAAACAGATTCCATATTTTCTACCTTCTCTCTTCTTGTTTTACTTTGACACATCTGTACTTTTAAAGAATGTCTCTGCCTTTAAACACTGGGGTGATGAAGCTACTCTGTGAACAATGTACTGTCAAACAGAAAAACAGGAACAATATTCAAGCTTATCTCTTAAGAATGTGATACTCTCCATAAAAACTTCTATATTTATTTATCTGCAGCGTAGTTGGAAAAAAACAGAAATAAATGTAACAAAAGTTGAAACTGGACCAAACCGTTGGTTATGCATTCCTACCCCTCCGTGTTAGCCTGGAGGACTGTTAAAAATACAATCACAAAGATTTAAAAAGGTCATTTTAACATTAACATCTTCTGTGAGGACTAGCTGATGCATAAAAAAAAGGCTTGTAATACACTTACCCTTTAACGACAAAGACACAGGGACTACTGACAAAACAACTAGTGATCCTGGGACAACATGAACTACGACAAAGCACATTATCAAACTTTAACACCAGAAGAAACACTGAGGGGCGAGGACAGGGGCACATAAGGGGACAGCTGGATCCACAAAACACAGTTCTTATCTTTGTCATTAACACATCAAATACGATGTGCTAATGACACGAGCACAGCAAAAGAAAAATGTAGCCTGTGCGTAATTTTTTTCTGGCTCTGACTGGGTTCTTTTTTTGTTGCTCGCGACAGAAACTGATCAGTAGATTTGGAAAGGAAAGACTGAACAACATTTGGCAAGCGCAGGGGCCACAGCAGGGCGTGCAGCCAAGCCTCCCACGGTGGGAGGGAAACCTGGCAGTGCACCGGCGAGGCTGTGCCCACTCTCATAGGCGTGATTCACTCTGTCTCTGGTAACAGATCAATAGCATGATGGTTGTGTTTGAATACCCAGATTTCATGCAAAAAGGGACCTGAGGGCTGGCCACGTGCAACACAATTCATGTCGCCTGAGGGGAACTCTTATTGTTGTGTGAGCTTTCTGCTGTAACTGACATGCACAAGTAGATACTGTAAACCCATGAATGATGTGTTTACAGTATAGTGATCATTTAATGGTAGCCAAACGTGGACACAGCTTCAGTTGCAGACTAACATGTTTGCATCAATTGCAAATGTATGTTCAGTGAGCTGTGTGACAGATAAGACACTGAGGGAACATCCTCCAATAACATGCATGTTGGGAACGATGATTAAACAGTGGCATATTACACTTTTGAAGCTATTCTAAACAGTGACTACATACTAAGAACACGGCTAATATGAGCTAGGTGTAGATCTACCACTGGGGAACATTCATATCAACATTAGTTGTGTTAACACATGTACCTCCTGCTCTTACCAGAGTGTTGGGGTCATTCCATTTGACATGAGGCAGACATGGAAGAGACAAACTTATATAAGTACCATGAACAGTTTCATGACGAGGAAAGCCAGAGTTACTGAATGTGTAAACAGCAACTATGGCTTTCGATATCTGGTGACTCAACATTGCACAGTTTAATTGTGATGTAAATGTTATGCTATGCTGATGACATAGCGCTATTGCCTCACAATGTGGTAAGAGCGATTCTCAGGGACAGGGTACTTCAAAACATTTAACTCACACAAATGATTTTCAGAAAATAGAGTCGATAACACTGAAGAAAACAACAACAAACTTCAAATTAAGTCGGCACTGAATAAAAACTAGCTTAATAAAAAGCCCGCACTGGCTCTCGTACCATGTTCATGTCGATGCCGTTGGTGTACGTCCACGCGTGCTGGAAGTACTCCTCCAGCCTCTGCCTCAGCGGGTTGGGGATCTGGTGGAAGCGGATGAACTCTTTGACCCGTAGCATCTGGAGGTGATACCTGGCCGTACCTGAATACAACCGCTGGATGATGGCAGACACATTCCCAAAGATGCTGGCGTACATTAGAGCTGGGAGAGAAGCCATACAGGTGACCGTTGAGCTGTGTTGCTCGAACACAAAACTTACTTCATCATTTCTTCTCATTCTGTATGTCATTATTCTCTCTAAGAATTAAAAGGTCTCAAAGGCTATCTGCTCTTTTTTACACTTGGAGTTGAATCAACTCTTTGGGTTAAATTAGGAAGTAGTTATAGTACATTTAAAATTCAGTGTTTTTCTCTTAAGGTTTTGAGGAATTGTTCATATCTAAAAGATATATGACCTGTAAAATTAATCATAAATGTCTGATTATAGGTTTTTTGTTGATACCTGAATGTCTGGCGTTTTGGGGTATTTCTTTTTGATTCAAATGATTAAAAATGGTTTCAGTAAGAGCAGATTTAAATACTGTATACTCAGCTGTCACTCACATCCAATAAGCATGACGCAGATGGAAAAAATCTTCTCAGAGTTGGTGTTGGGGGAGACGTTCCCAAAGCCCACGCTGGTCAGACTGCTGAAGGTGAAGTAGAGCGCTGTGACGTACTTATCTTTGATTGACGGGCCGGAGCTGGGGTCACTGTAGTTGTATTTTTTTCCTACAACAAAACAATTGCATAAAAATTACAATGAAGCTCATAAAGTGGACAAAATGTTGCTTAAAAAAAACAAAACTAAAAGAGGATTACCTATCGAGACCCCCAGGTTGTCCAGCCAGCCGATCTTATGCTCGAGGTAAGGCTTCTCCACGTTGCCAATGGCGTACCAGATGCACGCCAACCAATGAGCGATGAGGGCAAAGATGCACATGAGCAGCATGAGGACAGCAGCGCCGTACTCTGAGTACCGGTCCAGCTTACGGGCAACTCGCACCAGCCGTAGTAGGCGGGCCGTCTTTAGAAGACCAATCAGAGTGGTGGTCTAGGGTGAAAAACAAACAGAAATGTAGATAAGATTTGGCTTGTGTACAATCCGTCCATCGGTGCTAAAATGCATTAATGTTAAAATGTGCTAATTTATTATGTGTTTCCTCTCAGGCTTTGTGTGTCTCCTCTTCCCCCTCCTGTCCTCCGATTGGCTGGTAAATGTGGGGAGCCTCAGCCAATTGCAGACCATCAGGGGGTATATGAAGCCCTTCTGCACATTTTGGAAATGTTCCTTCTCCCCGATACACCCAGATTGTTTGTACTGCAAGATATTTGTGTCTGGAGTCGGTTGTTTTTTAAAGTTGTTTCTTGTTTCTTTCTTCTGTACATGATATTGCTGCCAGCTGTATGCCATGAGGTAGTAGTAACATTGTTTTTGACAGTTTTTGTAGATTTTGGGTTAGGATTTGTATTTCCATTTTCTATAAAGGTTATGCTATAATATACACACTGTGCATCTTGGTATTTTTGTTATATTTCTAATCTGACTGCCACCATAAGAAAACAGTATATTACTTTATATTGTTAAATAACAACAACCTTTTCCCAGCAATCAAAATGAACAAGTTGTTTGTCTCCTGTCCGGGTCAAAGGTTAAGGTCAGGGACAGGAGGAACGACCAGCTCAGGATTAGAGATTCAAAAACACATGTAGCTTAAGAATGCTTAATCTTATTCACACATCCCACACATAGTAGATTCAAAGACTAGACAGGGGATCATTCCTGCTGGTGTAAACAGATGTTTCAAGGTCTCGGCAGCATCCCTCAGGGTCATCACAGCTTCTCTGACTTATGTGCAGCTGCCTTTGGCTCAGTACATCATCAAAGTCAGTACTACAGAGCCGTTTTGAAAACATACTTCTGCCCACTCAATCACATTTCAAATAATTCTTTGAAGACTGTATGCATTCTCCAATAGCGTGATGGTGGTCCTGTGTTTTTCACTTTTGTGTTGTGTTTTATGCAGGTCATGGGCGATCTGGTGGAAATGTGCATGTTATGATTACATGTCCCTGGTTATTTTCTTTCTGTGTTTACATTTGATTGTGTGCAGCACTTGAGCCCAAGACCCATTTTCCTGTTGTATCCTATCGTATTGTGTTGTCATGTCATAATGTGTCGTGACATTTCATATCGTGTCATGCCATGACGAGTCGTTCATTGCATTGCATCGTATATTATTGAATGAAAGAGTTAAGTTTTAAATACGAGGGCTATAAGAAGAGAACACATGTAAAAAAAAAAAAAAAGGAGGCGTTCGATGATGCACTTCTAAATAAGATAATTTGAGAATTACTTCTGAGGAAATAAATATCAGCAGCTTGGAACCAGCCGATGGGATATTAACAGTATCTTTGCATCCAGAAACAACACACACACACACACACACACACACACACACACACACACACACACACACACACACACACACACACACACACACACACACACAAATTTAGATGCAGACAGAAGCCGACTTGCAGGCATCGATGGCAATATACACGCTGCCTTCTGCTCCGTTTAATTCAAAGCAATTTAATCCTCCCATCTAAATGGTCTAGCCTGGCGAAATTAACGCACAGAATAAGTGAAGGGAGATGGGGGGGGGGGGGGGGGGGTCATACAGCCTCCACATGAGCTTCAACCTATTAGTGTCGCCATATCTGTAAACACAAAAGTGAGACTTAGAGACATCTAATAGGTCCTACTACCACTCCCTTTAGTAGGTGAAAATGAACCTAATGTCCCCGGGGAAATCATTACCCTGCAGTCACTGAGATTCCTCACATCTATACTTGCTTATGTAGGCTTCATGTAAAGGTGAGAAACTGTGATATTCAAAGTAAAGGAATGCAGGGGCTGGTGGATTTATTTATTTTTTCCGAGGGAAGATGAGTCATGAGGGAGAGTGTCTCCGTCATGGTGAGGAAGAGCGCTGTAGCTGCTTCTGATGGGTCAATTAAAGAGCCTCCGTCCTCCCAATCTCACCCCTAAATCACAGCCATCATTCACTGCTGAGCATCCGGCAGAGCGGGGCGCTTTCTCTGACAACTGAGCGACCAGTGAATGAATCACATATAGAAACAGATGAGCTCTAAATGATCCATTGAACGTGGCCTTTGAGCGTGCACTACCTTGACTTTGTCAGATGACACAGCACCTGCTGGATGATGTGGCCCACACAGTGCGATGTTGATTAAAATCTGGATTTACAGTAAGTCGGAGGCGTTTAAGGCTGAGGAGCGCAGTTAAAGCTCCCATTAGCAACCAGCTGTATAAAACATATCCGTATATCCCTCTGGCCATCTGCCGCTGTGGATTTCTAGGCTAGCTCGGCTACTTTAAAACACCAAGAGTCAATCACGCTTTTGATGCAACTTTCTGACCATGGACAAATTCACTCAAATAATGCAGTTGTCAAGTAAAAGTGCTCATAACACAATACATTTAATCAAGATCTATTTATGAAGCACATCTTCAAACATATTCATGTATTCCTTTGTTAACATGGAACTGTTGCCCTGTACTCTTACTTAACTTCCCTCCTGACAACAGAGCTGCACAGGTCACAGAACAAGCCAAAAATATTGTTTCTGCTGATTCCTCTAATAAACAAACACACTGCGCACAACTGCATGATTTTCAGAGTACAGAGAGTTTAAAAACAAGTCTGTCTGTTCTGACTGTGTGCAGTACAGCAGGGCAAAAGTGAGACTGAGGGGGCCGCTTGTTACAACGTACCTGCCTCCTCTTTCTTCTTTGTTTAGCAAAGCCGCTGCAGCAGGGTTTTTTTTTTTTTGCAGAAGAATATGGAGTATGGAGTACGCTCCTGTATAGACTGCAAAAACAATGCAGCATTTTACTAATCGGGACAGAAAAAGAAGCTGAATTCAACAAAAACAAGCTAATTTCAAGCAATAAAAGAGCAGAGAAAAAGGCATCAGTGCATGTCATTTACTTTTAGCTCTGAAAGCTCATTTAATATTTGAGAGAAAAATCAATATGCAATCAAATGAGTAATAAGCCACAATGTGATCAACTTTCAGGATCTGCTTTATTGACAACAAATACAAGCCCAACTCCTTAGATTTTTTATGTTTATGTATAAGTGAGGGAAAGAGATTTAGCACGACAAACCCAAAATGAAATGACTGATAATAAAGTCAAATCACTGAAGCATCAACACATTTTAGCTTTATCTGAGCTTACTTCAAAGCTATTTGTTGTACTTGTTTAGGTGCATCAATCATTCTCAACCCTGACTGGGGAAATCTGATTTGAATTGTGGTATTGAGCAAATCTCAGCCTCCATAATTTTCAATAACCATAACAGTATGTACAAGAGAGAGGGCACATGATAGGCAAATAATCTCATTTCATAACAACAGGACGTGCATATGAAAATGATGGATGAGACTGATGACTCCTGTAGGTAAATTCAGCACCGCATCATTTCTTTTTCATATAAAAGCCTGCAGAGCTGCAATCCTTCACTGACTGAGAATCACAGAAGATTTCAATCTGCCATGTTTCTAATGAAATTTGCAAAAAAAAAAAAAACTTCACATATTGTCAGAGATGGTTTCCAGGCAACAAAGGTGCACGAGTTGAGTTCTAAAAATAGTCCCTGTCTCTGCACGAGGAGCTAAAATAACACTTCTTCAAGACGAGAGCTAAAACTGTACGTGGATGTTATTTTCAGATCCCGCTCATGATTGGAAGAAGCTAAAAATACAACTTTTTTTTGTTGTCATCCTGTCACTGTGTGCTTTGGACAACAAGCTGTAACAAGAACACACATTCTGTCAGTGCACCAGTCACCGAGCTGTATGACGAGGACATACATTGTGCCGTGTTGTCGCTCAGCTGTCTGCTCGGTTTTCTCCGCCTGTCACTCACTGCCAGCCTGCAGCCATGGAGTCCCTCACAGGAGCACCAACCTAATGGTAAATAATGACTCTGCATACCAAACGGATCGACATCTGGGCCTCGACCTCAACACTCAAAACAATCTGGGAGCTTCTGTGTGTGTGTGTGTGTGTGTGTGTGTGTGTGTGTGTCTATGGGTGTGAAAACGTGGCCTTCCTTATTTTAAAGTTATTTGGTCTTAAATAAAAAAGATATCAAAGTTGAAAGTCTCATGAAGCACTAAATTAAACGTTAAAGACTACAAGAAAATATGTGTCCAAATGAGTTATTTTGCGTTCAAGAACTTCTCATGGCAGGACCTGGCCAATAACACTTTGATTGACTTCTCCCTGGCTCCGCCCACAACAACAGCACATGTGACAATCACCATAGAGAGGCACTAATCAGTATATTGGATTAGTCCAAGTCAGAAGCCCTGTGATCGCAAAATAGCATATAACTTAATGTCTATGAAATCACCATGTATTTATTTGGGACAGACTTTAATATAAAACGTGCCTTTAATTATTTTCAAACAAAACTCGAGCACAGCAACGATGGGAAAGACTATCAAATTGTACATTTACGTCAGGAAGAATGATCAACTGTGTAAAAAATGAGGATGTTGATAAACCAATTAAATTACAAATGACTGATTTATCTTGTTTAGTACAACAGCCCATATTAGTGCTAATGATGGGCATCAAAAAATTAAATAGCTGCCATTTCATTTCTGCCATTAAGTGATCATGATTTAATAACAACCGATTCAAACCCAATAGCTAATGTCTCAGACTTATGGAAGGCTGTTTCTGATTTGAGTTTTCAAAGCAGTAAACACATTCTAGTAGATGCTATAGTTTTGCTTTAGTGGGATGAGTATATAGCAGAATACATTTAAGGAAGCTTGTGCAGAGAGTTGCTTCCTTTGCTGTCCCTGCTCTCTCCGAGTATTAGATAACTTTCTCAGCCATCTCGCTTACACATACATGAACAAAGTAGTTTCTCACAGACAGAGTGGTTTGGGAGGCTGAGACCTTTTTAACTGATTCGGGTTGCCAGGGGCCTTCCAGTCTGTCTCTGATGAGGAGAAAGTGGAGGGAGGCAGATGTGACAGCCGAGCGTCAGATTGGTTTAGCGGTCCAAGTGTTGGCGAGAAAAGCTTGGAAATATGACTGCTGGAGCTGTGGCCGCATTTTATGTCACAACAACAAGCACCCTGCTGCTTAAAATATAACCGCAGAAACCCGTGTGCTTATGAGCACATCCAAATTAAATATGTGCTTGTTTTTACTGCAAATCAGAGAGATTGGATTCAGATACACAGTTCTGACAAACTGTTGATCAATTCAAACGTCTCTCTGCACTAAAAGCTCCCTCAGGGTCTTCCATTCCTGCCAGTCCTCCCCTTGTGGCTCCAACCAAAATGTTGGGTAACTGTTTAAACGGCTGTGTCATCTGCTTTTTAATGAGGCTGGCCAAACTGTCCTCTGCAGCTCCACAGTTTTAATCATCCATCATCATTTTAATGTCGCAATACGAAGATTAAGCAGGCAACAGATTCATTCCAAGATGGACAGGAATTAGTCTGGCTGTAAAACAGTCACGTCTAACTGAATTGACTGAACGGTGGATGTATTGTGAAGGTGGCGTTTTGCCTAAAAAGTGAAAACTGAGTTTACTCATGAAGGTATTTCAAGTTAATTTAGATGTGAAGAATAAGATACTCACTTCATCTGATCCTGAGCCGAAGATGAGCAGGTCAAATGGGATGGCAGCCACCATGTCTATGAGGAACCAGCCTTTGAAGTAGTGGATGGCGATCTTGGCCGGGTGGCTGACCACTTCCTCGTTGATGTTGACGTATGTGGTCCTAAAGTTTATAAGGATGTCCACAATAAACATGATGTCCACGATCAAGTCCACCACATTGAGCGGCGAGCAGGAGTAGCCGCACTCCCGCCTCCTCTGCTCCTCGATGTCGTTGAGGAGGAAGGCAGCCGAGTAAGGCGTGAAAATGGCCGTGTAGATGACCAGCAGCAGGATCAGCCAGTCCCACACGGCCTTGAAAGGGCTGTAGTGAAGGATGGTCCACTTGTCCATACGTGGAGTTTGGAGTTTGTACTCGGGCAACACATCTGCACCCAGAGAAAGAACCTGAAGCAGAGGAGAGCAAATACAGCTTTTTATTTCAAACACATTTTATAGAATACTCATCGTACTAGAGTGCGATCTGCTCTGCTCGTGAAAGAATTGCAAGTTTATAGTGTTTGCGTCAAGTAAGCTGACATGAATAAGCATTCCTCTGCCTTTACAATGTTGTGCATGCTAGTATGTGAAATTGCATGATGACATATGACTGAAGATTAGGTCAAGTAAAGGTTGTGTTTGCTGACATGTGATGAATTTGGCTTTAGGAACTGAACTTCAGTACCAAGACTGTACATGTCTTACATATAAACTGTGCAGTACTCATACAGTTTAACATAATATCTTTACAAAAAGAAAATCTTGCATGAGGAGTATACTTGAGGCACATAATTCCCACTCCCTCGAATAAATCATTCATTTGTTTCGTGAAGGGTGAAAAACTGTTTTTTCTTGAATAATTAACATTTGTGACTCTGCATACGTTTTTCTCCATATAATCCGTACAGGAGTGAGCTACTTTGGAGCACTGCTTCCTTAAGATTTTCAGTGAAGTGGTGCAAAGCTTTAAAACAGACAAGAAATCAGAAATACTTCAGGTGAAACCACTAAGAGGTCTTCAGAAAACAGCTCCCTATACAACGGCATGCATAAAATCCTATCAGTATTTTTCACAGAGGACGGAGGTGAAACCTTTTCCAGTGAGCCGGGACGTCTCCATCATTATCTCTGTTATTGCAGTTACCATACATACTCCCATAGCTTTTAACATCAATATTACAGCAGCGTCACGGCCCATTTGCGATAAGAGTCTTGATGACTTGCAGGTAATTATAGGTGAAGGGAGAGGATTCATCTATTCATCCAAGTATCTGACACTTCAATAGGCAGGCTATGGCTCTCACTGCTGATTATTGTAGCTCTACAGAGGAAACGCAATAGAAGAAAGACATAATGTACATTAGATACAAGGGCAGGAAGACAATGACCGAGAATAGACAAGAAATGACTATTTTAGCCACCTTTTATAACCTCTGTAAGCAAGAGGAGAGCACTGGGACACAGAAAGATCATGTATCGCACGAGAAAACACTGAAGTGTTAATAATGAAATTGGTTATAAGAACCTCCTGTGCGATAGCGAGGGTCAAAAGCTTTTACCCTCTGATACGGGCTAACCTTCGGAATCGATAAGATACCGAAGGACAGACAAAGGGGAATGTGTTCTATTATTCATCAGGCTGCCCCTTCATTAAAAGCGGATGTTTCGAATGCTTGTTTTGCTTCGAGTTACATGTTTGTACATTGATTTCTGTGATAAAAGGGAAATAAAGGATCATACATAAGACTGTTTGGGGTAGTAAAAAAAACTGCCCAGGCTTTCTCAATGTGTTTTAACGCTGCTCTGCTCTTGTGCATTTTATGTTTTGCCGTTACAAACAAGATGGTAACTCTGCCCTTTGTCAGCAGCGCTCAGCATGCATGGATACATTACCCCCTCGGCCTGCTGGGAAGCCTGGTAGGCGTCGTTTGGTTGGCACAATAACTGCTCTGGATTAATGTGTTGCAGCCAATCTGTGTCTAAATAAAAGATCCCATCTTAATTATTTAACCTACCTACTGTAGCTATGTGCACTTGGTGCAAATGAACGCTCTCTTGTGGGATAATGGAAGGCTCTTGGTGGGTTTGGCTAGGCTTCAAATGGTATGCAAATGAGCATTTGCTTTCTCCCCTTCTCCGGTTCATTTTGCTGCGCACATTCAGGGTATAATTTATAGGAGCAGAGTGTTGTTTCATGTTTCTGTGACCGATCACGTGGCGCCCATCATTAAAAATGAGCCATGGAGCACTGGTCTGATTCCACATGAAACTTCACATAACCCAAGAAGTTTAAAAATAAGAAGGGAAAGCTGAGAGGTTTGAAACGTGATAAACAGCATGTGGATTTCTGTCTTAGCTGACCAGCCTTCTCGCTGAACCCTCCATCTGGCTGTGCTGGCTGTTAGGGAGCCAAGGCCAGGAGAGAGCGGGTCTGTTCAGACGCCTTGATCGCAGCTTCTGATCAACTAACAGGAGTCCGGAGTCCATCTCAAGACATCTGCTGCCGCATTGTGTTCCTCACAGTCAGGTGTCTGGAGAACTGTTTACAGATTTAAACTGTGGAAATTGGGAAACGGCATGATCCCCTCCCATGGCTTATTGATAAAGTTAATGCTTCACAGCTTGCAGCAAACAAAACACAGAAATGACAATCTGCTGTGTTGCAGAAGGACTACCAGGGGAGAGGGGTTAAAGAGAAACGAGTGCAGCTTCCAGTGTATCCAGGGAAACATGCATCAGCTGAGCTGTAATAGTGAACACGAGGAAGTAGAAGAAAACATTGTTAACGACATATTAACCGTAGAAAACCCCAGTAAAATGTATCTGCAGTTCACTGAGAATAAATACTTCAATGAGCATTTTCCCATCCAATCCAAACCACAGCTCTGATTCAAAAACAGAAGAAGTACACAGTTACAATTTGTTTTCATTTATAAAAACACAACTTCATACTACATTTCACACAGAGTTGAAGTCAAAACATGACAACAACAGTGGAAAACAAACACAACAGTGGAAAGCTTTTTCTTGTAACCAGACATTTCAGTGTGACAACATAAACCTCCTCCACTCCAAAACACCAAGCCACCAGAATCAACAGAAATGTCCATAACGTCATCCTACACAACACAGTTCAAAGAACAAGCGACTGGAATAAAGCAGTTTAATGTGTCTTTGGCAACTGATGTGAAAAAACGACAGATTTATTACGCGGAAAGAGAGCGAGAGAAAGAGGGAGAGAGACAGTGACACGTGCATAATGTCCCCAACCAGAATCAAAGCCGAGATGACAGTTATACGGTTGTATCTTTGAAGTAATGTTCCAATTTACAGGCTTGTTTCTGTGTACAGTCACCACCGAACAACAAAGTAGAAGTTTCACAGCAGTTGTTTTTCAGGTCCATTAAAGCCCCACTAACAAGCCTGCTCTCGGTGCTGCTGAAACACTTCAACGGTGGAAGCAGAGGTCAGTGTGGTCAGCTCCGGTCTGAGGCTGAAGTTGCCTTTGAGAGTGAACGGGGGTCAATTTCCTCACCCTCTATCTGTTACACCATTAATGGAGTATAATGCAAAACCGAGACCTTATCAGTGTTTCTGGGCAGCTTCGTCCTACCTCTGGGAATGCATTAATTTACAGTTCTGGTCTTGTCCGTGCTGCCGCTCAGGCGTGGTGGGAAAGGTGAGAACGACCTCTAACCCTGTCAGTAACTCTAGAATTTTGGCCCGAGCTGTAGATGCTGTCTGGCAAGGGTAAGAGTATCCCTGATTATCCGCCACAAGTGATAGACACCTCGGCCGTTTTACGTATCAGACCCCTAGAGTTTCAATTAATCATCCCCGGGGCTCACAGAAGGCAGGTGGTGGTGGTGGTGGAGGAGCAGGTGGAGGAGGGAGGGGGTTTGTAGAAGCAATCTGCTGACTTCATCAGCTGCTCAGTCTGTGTTCAGAGTGATTTGAGATGGTTGTAAATTATATTATGATACGCATTATTATTGGATTACGATGCCACTCCACTCTAGTTTGCGTGACCTCGGTCCAAACACACTTTGTGCGGTGAATTATTGATAATGTTAATGTGACAGCTCCTGTTTTTAATCGTCTGCCTTTTCAATGTCGTGCAGCAGCAAAGTACCCCGAACGATCAAGATAAAGAAATGAATAAAAGATGTTTGCATGATACTTTTAGCACAACACCAAAGGAATACCCTCTGTCACACTATGTCCGTTTATTGAAATGGGAGAAAAGGGATTCACACGTCGTACATTTAACGAGAAAGGGTAAATCTGTCGCTTTTTATGGGAATATATATCATCCATCCAGCCTGCACACTAAACAACATCCTCCTCTGTAAATCCTGAAAACAACCATAAAAAACACAAGAGCAAGAAGGGAGCAATTTGTTTGAAATACAAACAATGGGATTCAAATAATTACTTGGACACATTGTTACTGCAGAGCATGTGTGTGTACCAAAATGTTTTACCCATAACTCAGAACCTGACATGCATTCATTCATCTTTGAAAAAAAGCCAGGCCAGGCCCAACTCGGACACAGACCTAATGCAACCAAATCCAAAATGTGGTTGACCTGGACAGACCCCGACTGAAGCAGTTTGATCATCAGTCAATCAACAAGAAGCCACGGCTGAAAAAAAGCAGCACTATAGTAGAAAAATGATGATGTCCTTGGAATAATTAACAAAATCATAGAGGCTAATTCCAAAACTAATTTCTTCACATGCCTCATTTAGAGACTCATTTAGAGAAATAATTATAAGTTTTATTTTCTCCTCCCTCAGCAACAATAAAGCTTCCTGGAGCCAACTTGGTAATGGAGAGACCAAATGAATATCCCCGACTTAAACTCCAAATAATGATATAGTTTCTTCACAATGAATACGATTTTTCAGAAGTATTTTAATTGATCATGGAGTATTCGCTTGGGTTAGCATCTTACCTGGGTGACCTTGTCTGTGACGTTGTGCGTGCGGTCCTTGACTTTGGGTGCGATGATGGTTTTCTCGGAGGACGGAGGGGAAGGGCACTTCTTCTCGTTGTTGACCTCGGAGAAGTTGAGCGTGATGAGGGGGATCTTGTTGATGGTGCTGTACCTGTTGAGGTTGGAGTCGGAGGTGGAGCCCAGCAGGCTGGATTTGATCTGACTGAGCGGACCTGAAAGCAACAGGAGGATGTTGTCAATATTGAGTTGAGCCTTTTTCTTCTGCGGTTGCTGGGGTGATTTGTGGACATTGGAGAACCGATCATTTGTGATTGTTGTGACATGGGTAGTGAGCATGGAGTGACCGTTACTTTGGAGTGAGAACAACAACACAACACACAGAATACAACGGATACTCTACAACGTCTGATGGACTTGTCTAAGGTGAAAAGGTCTTTCAAAGTCACTCATTAAATGATAATGAAGAACACTGTAGGTGAAAGAAAAGAATGATTCATTGCACATCAAAGAATGCAACTTCACACACTTACTCAAACCATCTCCCTCTGATGGATGTGACCAGTGTGTTGAATTTACAAAATGTTCCCTCGTCACACCACGCACTCTTCTCTAGAATAATATAAAGTGACTCTCGCGAATTATCTCCCTGTCTTTGTGTGAAAGCATTCAACACTGCAACAATATGTGACAGCACTGTGACACGCTGACATGTGGGTGATAAAAAGTGAAAAAGAGAGAATTGCTGGTTCAGCCCGGGTTCCATTTTTTCCCCCTTTTCACAAAATACAGTACAGTGATTGAGAGTCAAGGACAGAGAAACAGACAGCTGAGGATGAAAGATTGCATGCACAGCTTCAATGCATGCCACAGTAAGGAGACATCTTTGCAGTCACAAAAAAATAACCGAAAAAAGGGAAAAGCTGAAGCCATACCCCCAGCCATCCAGGAGCGAGACACTAGCAAACCAGGAGAGAGAAGAGACAGGAGGTAAAGGGGAAAGTGGGGATATGGAAGGGCGGATTGTTTTGTAGGCTCAGCAGATATGGGTGCAAATGACATCAGTTATAAAATCACATTTAAGCAGGATAAAGAGCATCTTGGCAGCTTTGCAAGTGAACTTAAAACTACCAATACTGTGATAGTAATTAGGGATGGGCATCGAGGACTGGTAAGTTATTGGTTCAGGTACCTGACTTCAAACTTACCTGACTGTAGCAGGGACAATGTACTACTTTAACTTTATTAATGACAATGGTGCCACCATCTGTATTGTTCAGTTACTGAACTGCTGTGGACTGGGACTGTTAATGTCCATTGATATCAATACCACTATCCAGACTTCTTTAACGGTCTGAGTCTTTATTTATACCACAATTGATACTTGTCTAATGTTTGGTGGAATGATGAGACAACAATACATCTTTTACAAAACTGGTATATCTACTTTCAATGCTGGGAAAACAAATGGGCCCCTCCTCCAGACAAATGTATTTATTCAAGTGTTTTCACCAAGGCCTCGATTCTCTTTTTGTTGATGTTACATTTGAACACATCATGGTGATGTTTTATTTACCTTTGCCTATTTTACTGCCCTGACCTTGAACACATCCTAATGTGACGTTGTGTCACCTTGTTGAGTTTGCTAACTAGTCATTATACTGCAAACTTCAACATTTCATCATGGGTTACTATTTTTTTTACCCAACGTGAAGTATTGGTGCGCTCATCAAGGCTGCTTTAAATGGAGGAGGAGGAGGCCTGTCCCTGGTTTCACAGCTATTGCAACTTAGTCCTCACAGAAGCTATTTCCCCCAGTTCATCTCCACATTAAACATCTCCTCCTGCCTATTTTAAGTGTATGTCATGCTCAAACCACAGTGTCTCTGAGGCCAGGCTGCTGACAGCGCAGAGTGGAGTGGAGCGCAGTGGACGGCATCAAAGCAGGTTTTAACCCAATATTACAACCGCACCACTCTTCAGGGGTTTAGCTGACTTTACTGACAGTCTCCACAGGAGCAGAGAGCACCGACGCAGCTCCCTAACTGGACTGGCTGCTCCGACACCTTCTAGCATCAAACTGCCTTCTGTTGCAATCAGCCTGCTATCCTTCATCACAGTATGTTTGTGGTTTATGGTTATTTTTGGACTCCGTTTAAGAAGCTTACAGCCTGTTATAGATAGTCTCACCTGCACTTCTCACTATGATGATGCCGCTAAAAACAAAAGTGCATTGGTTCAACTGACTTCACTTTGAAGTCTGCACGGAGTAAGCTTTGGTTTGAAGCACTTAAGTCATCTTTTTGTGTCATGTCTGTTTTCATAGGCATTCTTGTAGAGTAGTATAAGAACAAGAACAACAGGGAGTATAGGGAGTATTAGAATCAATATTTGTATCAATAACCTCAAAGATACCCATCCCTAATCCTTGTGTTACCAAACACCAAAAGCATTCAGTTCAATGTTGGGACTTTCACACTTAAAACAGCTCAACATTAATGCATGAAGTCTATTCTGTTAAAGTGAGATCGTGTGAAAGGCATGCAGCATAAGCACTGCTACGGCTTCATTGTACTTGAAATCAGTGTGAGAAAGGGACACAAGGGAGAGTAAAGATTCAAATGGAAACAAAGTCGGGTTTCTTTTCATTCACTAAGACACGGCAACAAGGAATAAGAAGTTGCACAGAAGAGAAGAGAGGTTACAGACAGTGGGAGGTATCATCTTGTAAAGCGTCATTGATTTTCTTCAATGAACTAAAGCGGGAAAGAGATGTGATGTGTTGCTTCATGCATGCGCGTGCAGAGGTCAGTGTTATTTTTTTTTTTTAACCAGGTCTTCCCCTGGGCAACTGGCTCTGCATCTGTGGGTCATGTTCCCTGAGTCATTTAGTGTTGTGCCAGTGTTTGGAGACCCCTTACAAACACGCTGTCAAGTCACCCACCAAGGCATTTGCATTCAACATAAACCTCAGTCATGTGGAAAACTCATGCAACAAGCAGGCTTTGTGCAGTAAACATGGAGAATTCAATAGAAGTCAAACAGCTCGAGCTGCACAATGCTGTTTGTTACCTTTGATATTGCGACCATTGTCTGTGATGGCAGCAACACGGCATTGGAGAAGAAAGAAGAAGCAGGAGTGTAGGTGAGAGAATAATTTCTGGTTTTCTATGATGACAAATAGGGGCTGGCAAAAAAGCCTTGCTACTGCCCCTGTGAACAATTCATTACCGTGAAGTAGACATATTACAGTGTCAGCCACTGGGAGCCATTTGAATAAGGACTCCAGATAAGATGGGGGTAGATTGATTGGCCAGGAGGAAACCGGGCCAGTCCGGGCCACTGCTACCCTCCACCAAATGAGGGGCCAATAGGCTAATGAGTGATGTAGACTCAAAGAAAGATCGATAGCTCACAGTACAGATGGTGACTCAATGTAATGCTGATTAAGAGACAGGCACACCACATTCTGCATCTTCTATTTCGGGGCCGCAGGGCTTTTGTAATTAATATACAGACAAATTATAGTGGGTGTTTGTCACCAGTAATACATCCCCTCTCAAGCCTGTCATGTAAACAATTTGGCAACATCTGACTCTTTAATACTGACAACACCTGGGAGCTATTGCTTTTCAAAGCGGTTGTCACCTTTCGGTCATGTCTACTGTATATAAAGATCCAATTCACACTTTTAGAAAATGTATCCAACTCATTCTCTGTTGTTGAAAAGTTATGTTTTATTACTTCAATGTGTGCTTTACCCTGGAGGCCTCAAGTTTTCATACGCTGCATATAAGACCAGCAAATGATCGACCAAACGAAGCAGTTTAACTATTGGAGACAACTTAGCAATGCTCAAATAAAATCCTGTGAGTTTATATGGAGATGTGGTGGCTGCATTTATCTCTATCATATGGTGTAAGATGGTCATAAAAATCAGTACAAGCTGTCTTATTCAGCCTTTTTCCCATCAAGTATACCTGTTTGACTAAGCAGATTAAATATTATCAGAGGTTTAAGTCTTGTCACATGCAAATCGGGAAGTTCAAAGATGTAAAACTGCTTTCTTTTGCACCTTAAGGGAATGGAAAACCAGGTTCAAATTAAACATGGAGGAGATTTCTAGGAGGTGTAATCAAATGCAAAAAAAAAAAGGCTGCTGTTACTGCATTCATACTGAATGTAGACGTGATAGTTTGACACTTACTTACTGTCAGTACACAGTGTCAACATGACAGCAATTAGCTCTGGCAAAGGGTTTAAAGTTGAAGTTGTACAAGAGAGGCAATGATTATCGATTGGACTGCTAGCTGCTAAGGCTACAACCTCAACTAAAGCAGATAAAGCAAATCAATGCATGCATATGAATAACTGTGGTTCAGCTTTACTGCTGGTTGATCTCAATTGTTTGGTTACTTCTTGTTTGGTTACTTCTTGTATATTTTCACCAAAGGCTGGATGGGAAACTTACACAAAAAGGGGGTCAAATAGCAGAGCAAGAGATTCCTACCTTCACTGGCGTGTCTGTCCCTGAACGCCATCTTTGAGTTGGACCCAAATCCTTCTATGTCATGTACGGAGGACGCCCTGCGAATGCTGCACACGCTCTCTCTGGAGGCTGTTGGAGTGAGTCCTGGGATTGACGGTGCTGCGATGAGCGTGTCCTCTTGGCTCTGCTGTGAGGTCGGTGCGGTAGCCTGCTCCGGGTACGTCCTGTCCCAGGGGCCCTTGGGCGACGAGTGGTCCAAAGGCCCGGACACAGGGGTGGAGCAATGGCTGGGGGCGATGAGGGCGCGGGTGTCGTTGGCGTAGGAGGGACTGCAACTCTCGCGGGTGTTGGGAAGCTGGTAGTCGCGCGTAGCCACCGATCCGTCGCTGTGGCGAGGTGAGTCCACCATGACGGCGTCAGGGTCTTCTTGGGGAAGGGACTGCTTGTTGATGCCCAGGAGAGGTAAGGCCGGGAAACGGAAGCGAAAGAATCTCCCTTTGCCTGAATGAGAGGAACATCGAGATGTATAAAAGCTGGAGTGCTTACTAACAATTGGTACCACATATAGCCATCATTTCCTTGGTGACTGGCCGCTAAGTCACTCAATTATCATGAAAAGTCATAGGTCTGACATTATTTGACTGCTCACACAACTCAGAGTGTATGTTGCTTTTTAATGAGCCAGAGGGATCGACATACCCCCCTCGTCCTTGTGCTGTGTTTTCATGGTGTGTATGCAGCACAACTTGCTTGCAGTCTTAATCATCCCTGCTGATACATCATACTTTTTTGCCAATATCACTATGAAGCTTGCCAGCACAGCTTTCTTGAAAAGACCCTGGCAGATCAAAACAAATGCCCCATCTACCTCAGGCGCTGGCTCAATCTGCAGTTTCCTTCAATTATTCATGGGGGGAAGACGAATGCTGAAATATTATAGTTTGATAAGGAGCTGGTAACCGATCACGCGCAGGATTTTAAGTGGCTGAGAGTGACTGATAGCTTATTCGGGAGGTGATAGTAAACATAATATGAAGTGATTTTTTTTGAAGCAAGATAAGAAGGAAAAGACTGTATGGAGTTTACCCTTCAGAAATAGACCCATTTGGTTGATTCTAACAATATCTGCAAACATGTCAAGGCAGAGACAGTCACATATGGACTGCAAAGCGTGGACTGCATGTTGTGAATCATTTAGTCGCCTGAACATATGCCGTACATATCAATATGGTCTCGCTGCCATGAGGCGGAGTGATAACCAATTGCCTTCATGCAAACCTGATCACATCATCATTAAATCTCCTTAGTGCATTTTCTTAAGCATTTTATGTGACATAGTCTGTCTGACTCCAGTATCTCCAAAGAGCAGAACAGCTGGCGACGTAATCAGAGGCACAATAGGTGGTGAAATAGAGAATAGAATTAATGTTTGAGGCTCAGCTGGGAGCAGCATGCACCTTGATATTCCTTAGTAGTGCTCCTTCTACTGAGGTGAGACTGAGAGCGAGGAGGGGGGAAGGAAAACTAATTTTAGACACAATGCTCCATGTTTGCTTGGGTCAGTGTAGTGTGTTTAAATTAAGTCTCCAGCCAGATGCTAATGAAGCCAGAAAAAAAACATTTGCATTTCATCTGTGATTCTGAGCGCCGTCTAGAGCCGGTATGACTAAACAAGTCCTCTTGATGAGGATGAAATGGAGTTGGATTGGGCGTTTTTTTGTTTCTGGACGAGAATCGTAAACAAAGTTCTTCTTCGTCTGAGATGAGTGCTGTGAGGCAAATAAGGCTGCAGATCAAAAACACCTTCTGATTCATCAGTCTGCAGCTGCTCCAACACCAGCAAAGCCAATTTATATGCCGAAGAGTCTGCACAATGCTGCAAAATCCTGTTTAGAGTGGCTGCAAACACGTTCCCCTCCAATGGAAGATTGCTCCCTTTTGCAATCACAACACTGCAATATTACAGCAGAGGTTTTTACAATTGATTATGCAGCTCTTGGATTCACATTTTTACAACACTTACCTCTACTGTTAAAATCACACCTTTGCAAATAAACAAATGAATGGCTGCCATTCACAAGCTGTGAGCTGTTTGTCATTACCGAGCCTGGAGGGTAAAAATATATTCGCCACAAATCTTATAATTACCTTGTAATCATGCTGAGAACATTGTGTGTAGCTACTGTTAGTTTTAATATGGTAAGGGCTGAACCTTGCAGGAATATATTGCCCTTTGAGTGCTGTTACTCTGTTTGTGGAGTGTACTTGTGCGTGTGTGTGTGTGTGTGTGCGCATGTACTCACTCACTCTCCCTCTCCTTTGCCTGCAAAAACTCAACAAAACCAACGGACACACTGTGGCCCTTGTTGCCATGATACCAGATAGTAATATTTGCATTGAATATTAATTCGCCTGTCGGATCTCCATGTTGGGGAATGAAAAGTCTTCCTGTAACGTGAGCATGATTCAGATGTCAGAGGCGAAGTAGCCATAGAAAAAAAAAGGGTTACCCTTGGGTAAAACCGGCTTTGTGTCCTTTTTTCTGTTTTGCTTTATTGCTTCTGCTGGTGTTGAATGAAAATCAAAAGCTCAAACTGATTTGCATACAGCGTGCTTTTACCTTAAGGAGTGTTTACCTGGGCTCCCTGTGTGCCTATTACTTTGTTGCTCTCCAGAATAACACAGATCATTCTGCTGTGTCCCCACACTCATTTATAAACAGAGCAAATTCAAGCTTGATTGCAAGGAGCCTGACTTACTGTTAATAGTTTATTCAATATTTTGTCACTTTCTTCCAATTAACTAGTCAGCGTAATGTGTCAGTGGGGGGTAAGGAATAGTGAAAACATTGTGTGTATCTCAGGCTGTTGATTGTGTAGTTATATTTTCAGGTCCCTCCTAATGGAATATAAAAACACCTGAACACACATTTCAGACTGAGAGATCACCTGGAAAACAACCCTTGTTGTTATTTTTTCTTCAGGTGACAAAAGGGAGAAATGCTGCTCCTGTATGCACCTGAGTTTGGCTTTCTTTCTCTTATCTTCTAGTCCCACATAGATCTTCTCAACAAAACTAATTGTACGTCCTTTAAATTAAAAGGAACAATCTCAGGTTCTGCTTCAGATCCATTGAGCAGCTCGCTCTTTGGAGAACTGCACGGTACCTGACATTTATTTACATGTTATTTTGCAGCGTAGAATAAAAAAAAAAAGTTTTCTTGTTACATTCAATATTTATATTATATTCAATGCAATCCTGAACTGCTTTAAACTGCTAGGAGTCATTTTAAACAAAATAATTTTAAGGTTTATATTTGATTGATACTTTGCAAATATTGATTTGTTCAAAGCTAGTTTTTTATTTCAATGATCAAGAAAAATTTCCCATTGATTAAATGTAGCAGCTACACAGCTGAAAACAAAGCAAAACTAGAGCCCACAAAACATCACCAACATCAAGGGAAATAAGTTGAGTAGATTACCAAACAGTATGTGAAGCTAGCACACCTTGAGAAGTGATTTACAGTTACATTTAACTCAGTGAATTCTTGGTGTAGGCTCCTTTTCTATGTTGCACTGGTCATTTGGTATTGGTATTGGTATACAACATTTGAAAGAGAGCATATTTCTGAACAAGTTTAAGGCCAACCACTGTAGAAGAATGTAATACAAATAGAAAATCCTCACTTCATAGTCTTCTGCTCCAGGAGAGAATGAAGGAGCAGGTTGCTCCTGTGAGAACAGAGAGAGAGAGAGAGAGAGCGAGAGACCAGCAGCTGCACACCTGCCCTGAGGGTAGCACCCTGCGCTGCAGAGCTGGTAGGCAGGGCGGGACATGGTCAGGTGCATGACCACCTTCACCTTCTGGTTTCTTTTAAGTTCAGGTCATGTGAGGTTGTCATGGCTAAGGGCTATTATGAAACTGATGCTCTGAGCAGTCGAAGAAGGTGTTTCTATTTTGTCAAGCTGTCTGATTCACATGGAACAGTAAATGTGGAAAAGGAAGGAAACATTACACATAACACCTCTACTATCAGACATGAATGCCAATGCATAGTCCCGCGTTCCTCTGAAATCAGTCAGATGTTCTCAGACTGCTATCCTATTTAAAGTGTTGGACTGGGCTTGTATCCTCCACATAAAAATTCAACCTTCTTGTTTTTTTTTCAGTTTTTGTATAATTTATGGATCTGGGGAAGTGGCCTTGCTCAGCCGCGTCAAAGCGAAATGGGACAATCAAAGATGGCCGCAGAATGGATGGGTTCTCGCTGAGCAGCGAAGGCAATCGATAAGCAGCACTTAATGCGTGGCTGCTCATTCCCCCAGAAGGAGTCTACATAATGCAACACATGGATCATCACCTTGCACCATGCTGCCCATACTGCAGAAATGTGCCTCAGAATTGTAACACAAGGGAGTTTCACTGAGCAAAATTTACATCTGTAACATTTTGTTCATCTGTGATGTTCTTCTAAATATGTAGAGTTATTCATCATTTGTGTCCTCTTTTCATCTAAAAGTAAAAAAGTGCAACACTAGGTCTCTAGAGTTAGATGAGGGAGGGCTGGGTTGAAATGAAGCCAAGAAGTGCCAACTCTCTACAGAAATCATCAGTACGATTACAGAGGTTGTGGGCAGAGAGAGGGAGGGGGGAGAGAGAGAGAGAGAGAGAGAGAGAGAGAGAGAGAGATAGGGAGAGAGACGTGTGCAGCAGCGAAAATCAACCTTGTAAACAAATCTGGACCAGTGGCGCCCACTTAGATATCCAGATAGACAAGAGTAGACTTTGACTCATAGAGGCCTAACAATCAGGAACTGCCTTTGAGTTCAAGCTGAGCAATTAGCTCCCACAGGAGACTGACGGATGAAGGCCCAAACAATGACACGTAAACACATACGCAGACGACACCCTCGTCTACACTCAACATCCCCGCTCTTTTCACCACAGTCCCCCATGAGGCCAAGCAGCCTGTTAGGGGCCTCATCCAATTAAAGTCATGTAGAGGTGACCTCTGCTCCTCCATGCTTCTGCTTTATATGTCACAGACAGAAAGAAGAGGGAGGAGGCATCAGGAGCGTGTTGGGGAGCACCGCAGGGGAATGGCATTATACGCTATTACACCGACAGCTCGGGGAAGCAGAGTGCTCTCCAGTGCTGCTCCAGTAGTTCATCAGGCCATCCCGGCAGGCTACGAGCTATAATTGGGCCAGACCTTTAAAATGATGGCAGCCTAACATATCAGTGTCAGCTAAACGATGGTGTCAACATGCCAGAGGAGATGTCTTGTTGGGATTTCCTGCACCACAATGCTGCGAGCTTTAGTGCATTAACATGGTCCAATATTTCATTGATGATACGATTGCATTCATAGCTTTCAGTCACGTGACTGGCGCAGAGGCCTGGAGGGCAGAAAGAGCTTGGGAAAGTGGTGGCCTTATCAAACACTCTATGGAGCTGCAGGCTTGATAATGTTTACATCACCTGACAACGCCAGATGACCAGAGATAATAAGTTTAACGCCAACGTTTGGGCACTTGCGACCCTTGCACAGCATCTGTGACACTAATACAATCTTAAAAACAGAACTTTTCTTGCCAAAACTTCACTACGGGGATGTTCACATATATTTAGTGGAGAATCTTTCCTTAACACAACCACCAGGATGAAAGCCTGCAAAAGTTCGATGTGTTTTCGACGAGGCTGGGTCAACAATGCTGCTGTTTGGGAAGTAAACGCTAAGATACTCTTCATCTTCACATTCTTCACAAAGCTCAGGTGAGTGCTCATTTGAGATTTCACTAGTTAGTGCCACCAAATTGCCACCGATTACAGTGAAGGTCTTTTGCAATGTTTATTGCCAGTGTTGATATTCCAATGACAATACATATGCAGTTTATTGGGCAGCCCTACTCAGATTTGTATTAGCAAGCTGGATATCGCTGCAAGTCTATGTCTGGGTTTAAAGCAATAAAGTAGACAAACACATCCTTAATAGTATCAAGCAGGGAGTGTAGCATTAATGCAACATTCAGGTTCAGTTCTTTGGACACAGTGGGGGAGTGGTTTAAAGCAAACGTTTATCTTGATGTAGGAAAAGGTTACAAGCAAAAGGTCAGAGCAGGCTGTTACGTTATTACCACATCACAATCCTGCTATCTCATCCTGCGACAGCTTCATTTTGCATTTTACAGAGTACCTTCAGTTCTTTAGAGAGCAGCAAAATTGCACCTTTTAATAGCTGTATTTAAAAGACACTAATGGGGAAAGGATTGGGGAAAGAAAATATCCAAGAAACTCCATGTATATGTGCTGCCCTGTTCCCTCCTCAATCTTTTTTGGAGTACTCACGTTGGACAGCTTTTGATGGCGAGGTGTGGTTGAGTCTCTCCAGTGAGTCGCTGCTGCCTTCGTCCAGGACGTAATCAAAGTTGAGGATGAACATCATGACCACACCTTCCTCGTTCTTCACAGGGATGACATGGGTGGCGCACAGGAAGTTTGAACCTAAGCGACAGGAAATTAAAACAAGTTTAGGTGATTGTAATAAACTTTTATGTTCAATGTTTGATGGGTAAGATACACGGCCCACTGCAATCACTTAAAGAACCCTGAAATTACAGGCCCCATCAATCTCACAAGCAAGCTTGTCTCATTTGAAATTCATAACTTCATTACTTTCTGTGCAAAACAAAATGGTAAAACTTCAGAGAGTTGAGTAAAGGAGTTTTTTTAGATAGAGTACAGTTTGACCCTGGGGCTTTCCATTAACACTCTTTGACTTTCAAACATCTTAGTCCAGATAAAGCAGTGTGTGTGAAGAGGCCGGGCAGAGAAATGAGAGTGAGAAGGTCAAGAGGTCCACTGAGAGCAGAGCCTCTGGAGCCCAATGATTTCATAAATTCAGGTGGTGGGACTGCACAGATCGGTACAGTCAAACCCAGTACAACATCCATTCACCTCCATGTCTTATCCTATGACTTCCATACTGTATAACCCTGCACGACGTGACAGGACAATTCACCACCATCTCCCAATTTGTGCTTTGTAGGCTTTTCCACAAAATACAGCAACAAGAATTGTCTTTCAATTCCTATTTCTCTTGTGGAAAAAATCAATTTGTCTCAGTTCTTGAACCTGAATTGTTGCCGCCGGCTGCACAGTGGGAGGTAAATTCAATGCAACCCTGCTCGCTGCTAATGCCTCATATCTAAATGTTCCTAATGAATCAAACAGCACACGAGAAGTTAACAGAGATGATTATTCCAAACGTCTTGTCTTAAGAGTCAAATTGAATACACAGAAAAGAAGGCAGCTCTGCTTGCAAGCGTTGGCTGGATCAGACGTAGAGGAGCTATGCCGAGGAATACTGGTGTCGAACATGAAATGTAGATTAAGTTTTAAATAATGAACATGGACATCTCTGGAAGATGCTCTAGCTCACATTAGGCGCTAAGTCCTGCTGTCACCAGGAGGCTATTTATAGCTCGCCCAGCAGGCATTCGGCCCACAGCACTTCTTTTCTGGGGGGAACATGGAGACACAGACACGCCGCACATAGCTCAACTCCACTTACAAATACTTACAAGTACTTGCACATACCCGTATACAGGATTACACAATCAAAAATAAGAGCACAATTCCAGTCCTCTAGTCGGCCCTCATATTGTATCGTAAGACTCTAAAACCTTATCATGAAGAAGCGTTACAAAGCCACCACTTCATCAGACTGGGGTTTGATTTATGTATCGGGGAGGCCTTATTCTGCTGGGCAAAGCAGTAACCTGCCCCTAATAGTACATCAGTGTCACTGGGTGTGGATGGAGCCATTAATATTGGTCAGAGGGAATAGAGAGGGGGAGCAGTGTAATGCATCGCCTGCCTTTCATGACAACATGCTAAAGGAGCTTCTTCTGCAGGTGGAGGTGTCTCTGAATGTACTGCAGGAAACACGCTATCTGAAAGTAGCATCCGTACGGGGGCTCAGGGAGGTTCAAATTAAAACTGACAAATCCTATGGTTTAGTTTGTACTATTTTGACTTGTTTTTCTCCATGACAAACCCCCTTGGAAGTCCACAGGTTATTTGTTCATTTGAGAGTTACTGTGTCTATAAGTGCAAGAAGGTGCAACAACACTGATGAGCATCCCACTTTTTGAAACACACTTTTGTTTGCAAATTAAAATTAAAATGATCATGTCCATCTCCATGGAAACAAGCGAGCACTTAGGAGAAGAAAAAAACCTTCCAGTGCCAAGTTTAGTTTCATTCGCGTCCAACACAGAGTAACCGCAAGATGTTTCTCAAAAGAGAAGAATGGTGAACACTGGCAAAAGTAAGCGAAATGTCCCTCTTAGAATGGGCACTTTTTCAATTTGGAAAGTTCTAATTTAGAAACACTCATTCAAAATGAAGGAAAAAGCCGAGAGACATTTTGCGCAGTGTATCCATTGACAAAATGCAGCATCAACGGTTAGGCAAGGTTACGTTTAATTCATGACATAACAATTCACATCATTCACAAAAAAACTAGGTAACACAAGATTCCTACATGTGCACACTACTGAGCACTTAGTGTAACCTCTGCATGCCTCAGGAGGGGCCGTCACCCCAGCTTTGGAAAGCAATCTGTGTGTGTGTGTGTGTGTGTGTGTGTGTGTGTGTGTGTGTGTGTGTGTGTGTGTGTGTGTGTATGTGGGGACATGTATGTGTGCACTCTAAAAATACGCCGCTTGGAAACCACAGGCATTTATAATTCATGGGAGCTAAGTATTATGTTCTAGAAAGTATAATGGTTGGACATGTTTGCAATACAAGAATGAGGGGAGGCTCTGTGGGTATGTGAGTGTGTGTGACGGAGAAAATGAAAGAGAGAGATTGGTATTGGAGGTATTCTTATTGGTATTAAAACACATATATCTGAGATGTTTTGTCCCAAATATTGTCTGAAAAATAAAAATAGTATTTGATTCTTTCCCACATTAAAGGGTCAGGCAATGATTTGTTCCGGCATGTGCTGTTTGTTCATATCATGAACTGCAGCTAACGCAACCAAATGTCATGCAAATTCATTTGAATTTTAAAGAGAGAGGGAGTGGTTTAAAGCCAAAAAGGATGAGGGATTCTGTGTTTGTGTGTGTTTGTTTGTGTAAGAGAAGGGATGGAGAAAAAATGAGGAGAGATTTCGGAGAGGACAAGTGCAAGTTGTAGCATGTGTGTCCTCTGTATTAACCTCCACTGTGACTTTGCTCTTTAAATCTGCGTCTGGATGCCGATGACAGTATCTACCGGTACTTGTGATGAGCCGAGTCGAAGTGCGCTTGTTCCGTTTTTCCATTACTGTCAGACACCAGCGTGAGTGTCTGATGAGGCACAACAGAATGAGACGAGATAAATCTGTTAATAGGAGTTTTTATTCCCCCTCGTTCTCTCCTCCATTTCCCATTATGCTGTATGTTTTTCCACTCAATATCTGCCTCTATCACTCTCTCCCTATTCACTGTTATAAATCCAACACTGGTCCAGATTTGTGTCTCTTCTGTTGCCTCTCCTCCCTCTATCTCTCTCACTGTCCCTGCATGTCTCTCCCGAAGAGGAATGAGATTGCGGCCCAGGAAGGCCACCTGACGTGTTATAAGCGGACAGATCAAACACGTCCCCACTGCTACTGCCGATGCAAATTTCTGCCTGTCTGCCTGCCTGCATATCCTGCCTCAGCTGAGGGTCAAAGACAAACACACATGCACACACACACACACACACACACACACACACACACACACACACACACACACACACACACACACACACACACACACACACACACAAACAGAAATGACATTTACATTTCTCAGTTGCACACAAACACTAATAAGGCTCACAGATCTCAGTTCAGCTTACACACAACCATGCAGTAGCTCACAGACAGTCTGCCGGCAGCATTAATTAGCAGAATGTTCTGTGTCCAACTAAATCTAACAAGCAGGCACTGGAGTTGGTTTACATGCTGCAGTGTAATGAGATGATGCACCTTTGAAAGACACTAAAACAGCTTTAGTCAGAGCATCTCTGACCTGAATATTCATGCAGAGCAAAACACAGTGAGGCATCCTGGATTTGATACATAAGGTGGCACCTTTTCTTCCTCCTTCTTTAAAAATAAATATAGGAAAAACAAATCTTGTCTTCTTGAAAAACAAAAACAGCCTGACTCAGCGTTCTCCTTCTCAAACTCAAATGTACGTTCACAGATGGATGGGCTAAAACAGAAACAATCTTTTCCTTCCTGGTCCTCTTATCCTCCGAGGATGATGGAGGGAGGACAGAGTGCTGACTTGCAGTTTGAAAGAGAATCAAACAATCTCAAACTTTGGCAAGGTGAAAGGGAGGTAATAAAACACAAAGCTGCCAATCATACACAACATCAGAAACATCCTCCCACCAAACCATGAGTATATAACAGCCTGATAGGCCGCCTGCGCTGCATACCAGTGCATTGTTGCACCATCCTGCTTTGTCAAAGTCAAGCAATAAGCTTTAAGCCCGAGTGGAAACGTGGGTCTTATCGATTTAAACATTTTCCACTCGGCTTCATTTCCTCACAGCCTACCTGGATTAATAGGGCTACCTGGTAATCTGCTGCTGCACAGATGGCTCGGCAGGATGACGGAGCAGCGTGCTACCAAGTGCATACACAAAAAATGCCAAATCACAGTATGCTGGGGGGCTCGACACTTTATAAACCAGGGTTTATAAAGTGTAAGGACTACTTTTTTCTGCCACTGTTACCAAGTGCTTGATGATCATTGGTGGATTCATGTTTGGTCTTTGTAAAAAAAAGAACACTAAGAGTCAGGTACTGCTCTTTGTGCAAAGTACCCTTAGATAACTTGTTGTGATTTGGTGCCATGTCAATAAAAAATGATTCTACTGGTGTACACATTAGTGTATATACGTCATGCATATATCTACTTTTGGATTTGCTCTTAAATTCATTGTGTTGAAGAAAACGTGCAATTGAGCATGCACAAAGCCTGAACATGCCAGTTTGTTTTGGACTGGGAGTTCCTCTTATAGCACTTGTATAACAGGTCAATTTAAAGACATTCTTCATGGAATTCATTCTTCATTTATGTTTGCAGGAAGATACATTTTGCTGCTCATTAAGAAACATTTTTATTATTCTGCAAAAATGACACAATAAAGGTTCACTTTTTAAAAGCCAAGAATCTCTTTTGCCTTTTTCGACCTTGAGCTTTGGATTGAAAGCAGCATCCCTGTCGGACATCAGGGAAAAGTTCACTTGAGGACACTCATGTTGCACTGATACACCACCGACCAACTGTTCACACAGAGTGGTGCCTCCATCAGACAGAGCAATCCAAACACACAGACACACACACACACACACACACACACACACACACACACACACACACACACACACACACACACACACACACACACACACACACACACACACCTTTGAAATTACCTCTCTGCTAACCTGGGTTCACTCACCCTTTGCCTCCACATTCTTCTCCTAAAGTTATATTAATTGCACTCTATCAAAGGTGAAGTCAGTTCAAGCTCATTTTCAGCCTGAGAGCTCACAGTTCCTCTGTGCTGAAGGTGATGCTCGCCCCTCTCCTTCTCCTCTTACTCTCATTTCAATCCGCTGAATTAATAGTTCAGCAGTAATGTGCTCGTTTTATGGAGATGAGGCAGAACAATTCTACTAATGTTGAAATTGTATGAATATTTTATGGACACTTTATCAATTAAAGTATTTCATTTGAGATTTAACTAGATTCCATAAAGTTTTTCTAAAAGTGGGAAATGAGATGTCTGGAAAACAACACTTATTTCAATACAAATGAAAACTTTTACACATTAAATTTCAACCTTTTTTCTTCCATACATTTCCAGGTGTGTTAATTTAGCATCCAGAAATGTTGGGATTATTCTTTAATAATTCAGAATTTGTCTGATTTATTTTGTTTAAACTACATACTTTCACCAGGAGACACAACATGTCTCCTCTGTCACTGTTAAATCCATTGTCAGTGTGCATGTCTTTCCTGGAGGTCAAAATCTGCAACTATTTTGATACTCAATTTCCGACCTTTGATTTTTAAAAAAGGCCAAACATTTAAAGGGCTAAAAGTTATTAAATTTAAGGGGTGCGCTGGTGGCGCAATGGTTAGGGCTCGCATCCCATGTATTGAGGCTGTCGTCTCGAGCGGGAGGCCCGGGTTCGCTTCCACCCGTGGCCCCCCTCCGCATGTCATTCCCCGCTCTCTCTCCCTGGTTTCCGACTCTATCCACTGTCCTCTCTGTATTAAAGGCAAAAAATAAATTAAAGGCCAAAATAAAATCTTAAAAAAAAGTTATTAAATTTCATAAAGTCCCACATATATATAACACCAAACAAGACATTTTGACCTCTAGGACATTTTGTTCTCTGTGTTTTTATTCTTTCAGATTTTTCAATCAGTGAATTAATAGAAAACAAACTGCTTCATTTGTAATGAAAACAATCTAAGTAAATAACTATTTTCTTTACTAAAGTTTGCAATTCATCCAAAATGGCTTTTCTTTAAAAAAAAAAAAAAAAAACCTTCCTGATTTTAAATGTACCACTTAGTGACAATCTTTGCGATGGAAAATGTATGAAATAAGGCTTCTCTGGCAGTTTGCATCACATCTCTGTGTGATACAGTGCAGCAGTGGTTTCAGGCAGGAATAAAACACGTTCAGATATAATCAATTCATTCAGCAATCATTGATGGGTCTTAATTGCTTTTGCGGGTCATATATAGGCATAAGTATACATTTCAGTGTACTTTAAAGGTGGTTATTATCAGGGTCAGTCTTGTTAGTATTCCTTAAGGACAGTTTACAATTATGTTATTCTAATACATACATGTGACCTTTTAGCTTCGCATAACACCCACCAGAGGAGGTCAAAACTCCTGCAGGGCTATACAGGTCCTTCAATCTTAAATAATGCATCATGTCTTTACATGTCAAAGTCAGCTGCATAAATATAACCAAGGAAAAATATGACACTCTGAACTGTCACTAAAGCTAATGCAACAGAGTAAATGAAGCTGCTTTTATTAGTGTAATATGCAGTAAAGTCGGTGCAAATTACAGTTTGCCTGAAGAGGGGAGGACAGATGACTTTGAGCACTGTGGGAAAGATTTTCTGCACCATTATTTGATCAAAGCAGAGCCACATTTCTTTGACTGTTATTACACACTACATTTTGCACACTGTGAGGAAACTTCAATTATTGAACAAATAGGAATCCCTGAGTGTGTGTGTGTGTGTGTGTGTGTGTGTGTGT